>NC_089586.1:116787035-117387035 GCF_019320115.1 Miscanthus floridulus | reverse complement strand
TTGATGTGCTTACCTCCAAGATTTGAGATGTTAAGATTGCTTATCATAAGAGGAGGATTGAAGGAAACTACCCCTAACCAAGTACTAGGTGAGGTCATGACACAAGAAACCTACCATGTGGAAAGGGAAGGGGTTGACAAGGATGACAAGAAGGAAGATGAAGATAAGAAGAAGAAGAGTGTAGCATTCAAGGCTAGCTCATCATCCAATAACAAGGGCAAGTCCAAGAAAGAATCAAGTGATGATGATGATCTTAGTGATATTGATGATGAAGCCATGGCTCTCTTTGTGCGCAAGATGGGCAAATTCATGAAGAAGAAGGGGTATGGTGCAAGAAAGGGAAGAGATCACACCAAAAGCAAAGAGTATGTGAGAAGATGCTACAATTGCAAGAGCCCCGATCATGTTGTAGTGGATTGTCCATACAATAGTGACAATGATAAGAATGAAAAGAAGAAGCACAAGAAGGACAAGAAAGAAAAGAAGGAGAAGAGGATGACCTTCCAAAAGAAGAAGAAGGGTGAAGGATATATGGTCACTTGGGATAGTGATGGCTCTTTGGATAGTGATGACTCTAGTAATGATGGCAAGAAATCTATCAAGAAAGCACTAGCAAGCATCGCCATCAACAACAAGCCCTTCATCTTCGACATTCCATCGACATGCCTCATGGCAAAGCCTACCAAGGTAAAATATGATGTGAGTGATGATGATGAATGTGAAAGTGATGCTTGTAGGAATGATAATGATGATGAGGAGGAGGAGGAGTACACCAAGGAGGAGCTCTTGGGCATGTGTGAGCAAGTGCACACTTGTGTTGAGATGAAGATAAAGGAGTGCAAAGAATTAAGCAAGAAAGTAAAATTTCTTGAGCAATCCTTTGATGAGCTCAATGCCACTCATGAGAGGCTAATAGAAGCCCATGAGAAGCTTGGCAAAGCTCACTCTAAGCTTGAAAAAGCTCACTCCTCTCTCATTGAGCAAGTCAAGAAGGAGGAAGCCAAGAAGGAGCAAGTGATTGTGTCTTGTGATGTGGGACTAACATGTGATATTATTGATGAATCTTTTTATAAGCCCATTGTAGTTGCTCCCACTAACCCTTCTTGTAGCACTTCAACTTCAACTTCACCTTTAAGTGATGGTCTCACTTGTGATGCCTCACTAATGGTAGAAAATGAGACCCTCAAGGAGAAGGTGAATGAGCTCACTCGTGCCTTAGGCAATGCCGATGGTGGAGATGCCCGCTTGCTAAAGTGTTTGGGTAGCCAAAGATTTTCTCTCAACAAAGAGGGATTAGGCTATACCCCCAAGAAAGGCAAGGCAACCTTTGTCACTCCCAAAGTTAGCTTTGTAAAGGGCAATGGTCAGTTTTGTAATAGATGTAAGCAAGTTGGGCATATAGAGTAATATTGCAAGACTAACAAGAACAAGTAATCTATTGTATTCTCAATTAAATTTGATTCTTGTTATATGCTTGTTAAGGGTGCCAATGGTGTGAAGGCTAAGTTCATTGGTACACCAATTGTGGGTCCAAAGAAGAAGGTCATTTGGGTACCAAAGACCTTGGTAACTAACCTTTAAGGATCCAAGCAAGTTTGGATACCTAAAAAGAATTGATCTTCTTTTGTAGGTCAATTATAAAGTCAGAGGAAGACATTGGGTGCTTGATAGTGGGTGCACACAACACATGACTGGTGATCTAAGAATGTTCAATTCAATCAATAAAAATAAGAGCAATGGGATTGATAGCATCACATTTGGTGACAATGGCAAAGGCAAGGTCAAAGGTCTTGGTAAGATTGTAATATCCAATGTGTCGGGTCATAAACCCGGGGTCCCTCATGGACCGGCTTTCCAGCAAAGGCTCGGCCCAGCAGATGAACGCTACGAATGACACACAGCTCTTGGGCCGGCCCAAGTACCTAAATGACAGGCCAGAAGGGTTTTCCAAATCTCTGATTAGAAGGCCTGGCCGAGGAGGAACGACACCCGCTTCTAACTCTGGCCCGCCTCTCTGATCGGAGCGCTCGCTTCGGTCTTCAGCCCGCCTCCAGATGGCCTCTCCGATCGGAAGGCCTAGCCCAACACCACTTCCGACTTCGATCCGCTTCTCTAACTGGGGATGTGCCAAATCCCTGCTTACAAATCTGCTCTGGCTTACACAATCAGAGCCGACTAGGACCAACTGACCGGAGACACCCGCTCGGTAGGGACTAGGAAACAAGCGAAGAAGGTAAGACAGGGCACCCAAGTCAACTACAATACCAAGGACCATACCCTATACACCTACAGGACAGTACCCTATGACCTCCCTAGCATGGCAGAGCCGAAGAAGTGTTATAGGCATCGACATTTTCCCCTACAGTGTTGTGGGCGCCATCAACTCCCATACCAGACAAATACGGTAAGGCTTCCCCACATGCCTCTGAGGCATCTATAGTATTGTGGGTGCCAGCATTTACCGTAGCAAGGGAACACGGTAAAACCCCTCACATGCCCCTAGGCATCAACAGTATAGCAGGTACCGATATCTGCCATACCTGAAGAAGACGACGCAACCTCCCACGTGTATCTGACATTCAACAGTATTGTGGGTGCCTACCATCGTCTTGTACCCGCCGACGTGGGCAGCAAGACTTAGCAGCGAACGTACTCCCTCCCTCTCACTTATAAGGCCATCCCCTTCATCTATAAAAGGAGATGCGCTCTCTTCCAACAGATAAGTTGATTCAAATCGATCAAGTTCACTAGTATACAACAACAGAACCACCAGGTTCAAACCACGAGCATACGCTCAAACACTTAGCACATAGTGGAGCTCCCATCGCTCTCGATCCCTCTGACCAGAGTCCGACCGGACCTCTTGTACCCTCTATCTTTCTCCTTCTTGTTTGTAACCCCACTGCAAACTTCGAGCACCTGGGCTTAGGAATAAAGTCATCGACCGACTTAAACTGGACGTAGGGCACGTTGCCTGAACCAGTATAAACCCTATGTCATTGAGTGCTAGGCCACCTCCGATCACAACGCATGGCAAAACTACAAATATTTATGTGTTGGTCACTTTTTGCACCGACAGTTGGCGCCGTCCGTGGGGAAGACGTTGTACGTTCAACACTTTTTGGTCATCAGATGGCCCACTTTTCTGCCACCTTCGCCATGGCGGGCTCAAGCGATACGACTTGCTTTGGCTCACCAGAGTTTCCCGCACTCCCACCTAACCAAAGTTTCCCGCACTCCCACCTATTGGGATGTGGGTTCCACCCATCTTTGAGCCATCCTAGGCCTTCCTCTTTGGAAGCCTAGACTTCGTCGCCGACCGGCTCGGCGTACTACACCTCCGCGAGAAGGCACTCCTTCTGGCGCCCATCGGAGGGGCACCCTCCATCGGCTCCGGGACGCACGACGACTTCAACAATGAGGCATCTATGCTTCATTCCGAGCAAACTCTTTGTTCAAACCCCGCTGTGAGTAATATACATGCTGTTATTTACTTGCTATTCTCTATCTTCTATCGATTATCTAGAGGGACCTCGTTGTCCCCGCCGTGACCGCCATATGACTGGTTCTACGGCCTCGCGTCTCCCATGGACACGTATGCCCGGGGGCTCCGAAGGATGCCCTCGCCACCCCCTCTCATGTCCGAATACATGGGGATGGTGAGCTATGCTCCCACCTATTTCCTCGACCTCATGGATGACGATGTTGAGAGTGACGGCTCCAGCATCAGCGACGTGGCGCCTAGCCATCGTCCATCCTGAGAGTGCGCTATGGCAGATGCTCTGGGACAACCACTGATGGTAACAGAGTCCTTGCAGACTCACACCCCTCTAGACCCTTGTGTGGAGACCCCCGTGCTCACATGGGAGCACGGTGAGGAGCTACGACAACAGCGGCTGAACTAGCCACCGACTACACCAGCTCGCTCGGCACACCACACTGCGCCTAGTATGGATAAACTAGCAAGCGGCACCAGGGTCACGCCCATTGGGTCCAGCACAACACCATGGACAGGGGGAATGATCCCCCATAGTTCGCTCAGGCCAACCAGAACATCACCATCGCGATAATGCTTCTACGTAGCCTTCCCAAGCCGAACAACCTCTAGGAACAGGCGATCCACCAGAGCCTTCGGGCAATAGTGGAAACCACCGCCATTGAACAGGCGGAGAGCTCCACATTGCGACACCAACTCATGGCCTCTCTCCCCACCAGGGGAGTAGGGACGCACCAGATGAATCGCTCCACCCACTCACCGCCATAGCCATCGAGCGCGGCATAGGAGGCCGCATCTACGCCTCGTCTTAACTTGGCTACTGCTCCACACCGACTGCCTATACATGAGCGGCTTGGGCCAAACCAAGATGCTTGCAGCAGCAACCGGAGTCCCAGCCTGGATGGCCCGAGACCATGGGCCTTTATCCAACACATCTAGAGAGAGTTGTGGGAACAGAGGCCGAGGCAAAGGCAAGGCCAAGCACCAGGATCAGGACGAGGGCCCCTTCACACAGAGGGGGAAAAAGAACAGAAAAGACCACCATCGATCGGCCAACTCTGCGTTGGTCACCATGGCTGATCACACGGGCAAGCAGCCCCAGCAGGACCTTCCAGGCCACTTCCATGAGCTCATGGAGAGCCCATGCACTAACCATGCCTACCCCGTCAAATACCTCTACAAGGACAGTGAGCTCCTCAAGCGCCTTCTATGATAGGCCGGTGGGCCGAAGGAAGAAAAAGGTGAAGAAGCGCGGCCAAGAAAGGGGGCATAGCGGGCAAGGATCCGGATGACTGAAGGTCGAGGTGATCCTACCGAACGCCTACCGACTGAAGGACGACAACGACGACATTCTCACCAATGCTTGGAACAGCTATGTTGTTTCTTCCCCTAAAATTCAGTCTTACCATTGTTTACTTAACGTTTGCTCCTATAAAAGCGCCCTGACCCGAACACTTTTGGCCCGGGTCACTCGGGGGCTCCATAGGGGTGCACTACTACCTCTCTTTTCGTTTGCTATTATATAGTGAAACTCCTTCCTACCTGAACAAAAGGGTAGTTTATTCCTTTAAATTACCTTATGTAGCTTTGCTTTAAAATATTCTGACCGATCGCACCTCTCCTCTACCTAGGGTTATGAGCAGCTGAGCCTCACGGGCCATGCCCTGGGCTCCTAAGGTTGTAGCCTATGGGACAAACGAGCAAGTATGAAAAAGAAATAATAAAAAACAAAATTATGCTAAGGTAAAACTAAGGAACAAATGGGACACGCTTCCCCGAATGGAGTGACTCCATCACAAAAAACAAAACCAATTGTAGTCATTGAGTACACAAGAACGTTTACACGGGGGCTCCCCCACGAACTTAACTTTTTACATCCGCTAAACTACTTATACTTTACAAGCTATTGGGACTGCTCGGTGGCATCTGCTGTCGGTGTGACCGGTGAAGGCACGGGCTGCTCACTCCCCAGCGGGACGACATTTGGCTCAGTTGAAGGCAAGGCGATGTCCACTTCCAACCTAGGCTCCGTGCCATCCGTAGGCTGGGCGACGTCCCCCTGATGCACGCTTCCAACCATGTCCTCACGGCGGGCATCCATCACCCACTGCGCAGAGACTTGCTCTGCCACCAACCTTACATGCAGCAGCTCTACCCGAGCGATTGGATGTCCTCCATGCTCAAGCCATCGGCATACCTGCTGTAGATAGTGGTGAAGTCTAGGTTCGGGTGGTACGTCGCCACCAAAGTCAACATCCTCGATGCTCCGTAGAATAGCCCGTGTGTGATGAGGACTCAGACCTCATCCGGGACCTCCGCCAGCTGGATGGTGGGCGCGCTAGTACTTGGCGCCGACCCAAAGACCTCCGAGACGATGAGCTAGGCAACATTGCGGATTTGGTCAAGTTCCCCCTCGAGAGCACGTCACTCCTCAAGGGACTTGGCCAGCACCTCCGCATTTTGGCCAAACATCGCCTTGACCGTCTCTAGGTCCCGCTCCAACGACTTCACCTTTCCGCCCAACTCTAGAAGAAGGGCGACAAGCTTAGAAACAAGCTAAAGGAAGAAACTAACATGATGAAAAACAGAGATGGTACGTACCGAGGTGGAAGTTCTCGAGCGTGGAGAGTCCCTCCGCTTGTCGAGCACCTACTCATGTAGTCGGGCGTTCGCCTCCTCCGTCCCCATCACCCGGCCCCGAAGCATAAGCACTTCCTAGTCTGTCTCTGACCGGGCCTTTTGCTCTGACTCCAGGGCCTTTCATGTCGATTCCAAGGCATTCCGCTCTGACTCAAGGGTCTCTAGGGATTTTTGGAGTGCCGCATCGGTGTCCGCCAGGGATTTCCGTAGCCCTGCCTTGGTCTCCGCCTGGTGGGCCATCACCGCCTTAAGCCCCCGCTTGGCAGCGGTCGCCCACTCCGCCGCACACTGTTTCTTCGCCCGCACCACAGTCACCTCGGCTGCCCGGTCCTAGGACTCATGGTAGGCGGACTCCAGCTGACGCTCAAGCTTGGCCATCCGAGCATGCTCCATCCGAAGAAAACGGGACTTGTGGGATGACATCTCCTACAGACCCTACGAAAATGAGAGGCAAGCATGCTGAGGCAACCAACAAAAGACTAAGAGGTCAAGGACAAACATGGGAAACTCACCTCCGTGATGAGCTGCGGGTCGACCTTGACCAACTCTGCTAGACGGACTTAACCCGCTCCTAGGCATCCTCAAGCTTCACCAACAGCTTGGCGAAATCGAACTCCATGGTGATCCCCCCAAGGATGTCCCAGAGCTGACACTCCTAGGAATCCTAAAGGACGAACCAAACCTTTGACAAGTCCTAGGGGCATGGCCACTCCAAGTCACCCTCCTCCAGCCTACCGGAGGGCCCAGCCTCTGACCATGCCACTGCTAGTTCCCACGATGGCACCGGTAGCTCCACCACGTCATCCGCATCATCGTCGGATGGGATCTCCACCACCTTGGTTTCATGGGCCACCGACAGGCGTCTCGACTCTGTCCCGGCTGTGTCTCCCTCTAGTGCCTTCAGCTCTGACCTCAAGGGTGAGCCATGAAATCCTCCACCCACCAAGGCTAGGAGCTCGGTCTCTCTCTCCTCTTCCACCATAGTCGGTGGAGGAGGGGCCACAACGGACACCTCCAGCAAAGCCCCTGTCGTCACCACCGGGATTGCCGCCAGCACCATCACCGTCGCTACCGCCGTACTAGCAACTGACTTAGGGAGCACCACCCCTGGAAGGGAAGGACTCATCGCCACCACCCTGTTCCCCCCGCCACTCGCCACGGCACGCTGTAGGGTGGGCCTCCAAACCTTTTGCACAGGAGTTGGGGCAATGCTCAACCCCATCATCATTCGGCCACTGACAAAAAGTATAGGTCAGTCATACTCCAAAAAGACTCAACAGCAAGATCGAAAAGAAACAAAGAAAAACATACCGGGAGGTAAGCGGCACGACTTTGAAACAAACACCCGGTGTCAACGGGCCCGTAGGGCGAGGACCGCTCCTAGGCTGCAACCCGCGCCCCCTCACTTCAGCCAGGGGTGGAGTCGTCGCAATCGGCTCCTGCCCGGCCTATGGGTCACCGCGACCTTTTGCTCAGGACGCGCTGACCGGAGCAACAGGCGGGGCATCCTCCTGCTGCGAGTCAAGCGCTGGCCCTAGCCCTGGCGACGCATGGGTGAAAACCCACTTGTCGGGTTCATAAACCCGGGGTCCCTCATGGACCGGCCTCCCAACAAAGGCACGGCCCAGCAGGCAACGTTCCAAACAAACACACAACTCATGGGCCAACCCAAATTACCTAAATGATAGGCCAGAAGGGTGATCCCATCATCGACCGGAAGGTCTGACCGAGGAGGAACGGCGCCCGTTTCTGACTCTAGCCCACCTCTTCGACCAGAGCGCTCGCTTCGGTCTCTAGCCCGCCTTCGGACGGCCTCTCCGACTAAAAGGCCTGGCCAAAGCACTACTTTCGACTCCGACCCACGTCTCCGACTGGGGATGCACCAAATCCCTGCTCACTGCTCTTCTCCAACTGGCGCATTTAGAGCCAACTAGGACTAACCAACCGGGGACGCCCGATCGGTAAGGACCAGGGAACGGACAGAGAAAGTAAGGTAGGGCGCACAAGTCAAACTGCAATACCAGGGATCATACCCTGCGCACCTGCCAGGCAATTCTCTACAACCTCCCCGGCACAACAGAGCCCAAACAGTGAACATCGACAGTGTTGTGGGCGTCGGCATTTACTGTACCAGGTGAACATGGTAAAACGCCTTGCATGCCTCGAGGTATCAACAGTGTGGCAGGCGCCGACGTCTACCATACCCGAAGAAGACAACACAACTTCCTATGTGCATCTAATATCCAACAGTGTTGTGGGCGCCTACCATCATCTTGTACCCACCGGCGTGGGAAACAAGACTTAGCAGCGAACGTACTCCCTCTCTCTCACTTGTAAAGCCATCCCCTTTATCTATAAAAGGGGATGTGCCCTCTTCCAATAGATAGGATTCAATAGATCGATCAAGTTCACTAGTCCACAACAACAGAACCATCAGGTTCAAACCATAAGCACACACTTGAACACTTAGCTCATAGTGGGGCTCCCGTCACTCTTGGCCCTTCCGACCAGAGTCTGACCAGACCTCTTGTACCCCCAACTTTCTCCTTCTCGTTTGTAACCCCACTATAAACTTCGAGCACCTAGGCTCAGGAATAAAGTCACCGACTGACTCAAACTAGACATAGGGCATGTTGCCTAAACCAGTATCAACCCTATGTCATTAAGTGTTAGGCCACCTCCGATCACAATGTACGGCAAAACAATAAATATTTACGTGTTGGTCACTTTCTGCACCGACAGTTGGCGCCGTCCATGGGAAAGACGTTGTACGTTCAACACTTTTGGTCATCGAATGGCCCACTTTTTCTCCACCTTCGCCATGGCGAGCTCAAGCAATACTACTGGCTTTGGCTCACTAGAGTTCCTGCACTCCCACCTGTTGGGATGTGGGTTTCACCCGTCTTCAAGCTATCCTAGGCCTTCCTCTTTGAAAGCCTGGACTTCGTCGTCGACCGGCTCGGCATACTACACCTCTACGAGGAGGCACTCGTTCTGGCACCCGTCGGAGGGGCGCCCTCCATCGGCTCTGGGACGCACAACGACTTCAACAACAAGGCATCTGGGCTTCATTCTGAGCAAACTCTCTACACAAACCCCGCTGTGAGTAATATGCATACTGTTATTTACTCTCTATTTACTATCTCTGACCGATTATCTGGAGGGACCGTATTCACCGCACCACGAACACCATACGATCGGTTCCCTTACGGCCTCGCGTTCCCCACGGACGTGTGCACTTGGGGGCTCCGAAGGACGCTGATGCCATCCCCTCTCACATCTGAATTTGTGGGAATGGCGAGCTATGCTCCTACCACCTTCCACAAACTCCCGGATGACGAGGGTGAGAGCGACGGCTCTAGCATCGGTGACGTGGCACCTAGCCATCATTCGTCCTAGGAGTGCGCTATGGCAGACGCTCTAGGACAGCCGCCGGTGGTTGCAGAGTCTATGCAGACTCACACCCCTCTGAACCCGCGTGCGGGGGCCCTTGTGTTTGCGCAAGAGCACACCGAGGAACTATGACAATGGCGGTAGAGCCCTCCTCCGCCTACGCCGGTGCGCTCAGGGCACCATATTGCGCCCCATGCGCATGACCCAGTGGGCGGCGCCTGGGGTCACGCCCGCCAGGTCCAACACGACATCATGAACGAGGGGAACGATCTCCCATAGTTCGCTTGGGCTAGCCAGAATATCATTGCTGCGGTAATGCTTCTGCACGGCATTCCCGAGCCCGTCGACCCCTAGGAGCGGGTGGTCTACCAGAACCTCCTGGTACTGGTAGAAGCCAGCGTCGTTCAACAAGCGGAAAGCTCTATGTCGTGACTCCGACATGCGCCCTCTCTCCCCACTAGGGGAGTGGGGACACGCCAGACGGATCACTCCATTCACTCGCTGCTATAGCCACCAAGTGCGGCTTGGGAGGCAGCGGCCGCTCCGTGATCCAACCTGGTGCCTGCTCTACACCTACCACTGGTACATGGATGGCCCGGTCCAAACCAAGATGCTTGTAGCATCATCAGCAAGTGGCATTAGGCCTGGCATGATGATGATGTCCACCGGGCGGCGATAAGGGCAGGCGACGCGGGTCCCGGCTAAACCATCGAGGGGAGCGGTGAGCCAGAGGGGTGGATGATGACTATTTCATCATTTAGTATCTCCCCATCTATGTGGGGGGACATGTTCAGGCATGGCTTGAATTCCTCCCACATGACAGCATCCGCGACCGGGCAGACCTCAAGAGGGTCTTCGTCAGAAAATTCTAGGGGATGTATGTCCACCTTAGAAACTCCTAGGACCTCAAGAGCTGCCAGCAGGAGCCTAGCGAGTCCCTGCAGGATTACATCCATAGGTTCTCCCAATGATGCAACTACCTCACTGATGTTGTGGACACGAACGTCATCAGTGCATTCCTCTCTAGGACGACCTGTGAGTCCTTGATCCACAAGCTCTGCCTGAACCCCCATTCCACCCGCAACCTGCTCGACGTCGCCACTAACCACACCTCTGGCGAGGAGGTGATCGGACCGGTTTTCAATGAAGGCCGAGACAAAGGCAAGGCCAAGCACATAGACCAAGATGAGGGCCCCTCCACATAGAGGGCCAAGAAGAACAAAAAGGATCAGCGCCGATCGGACAACACCGCGTTGGTCGCCACGGCTGATCGCACGGGCAAGTAGCCCCAACAGGGACTGCCTGACCACTTCAACAAGCTCATGGATAGCCCATGCACCAACCACGCCTACCCCATCAAACACCTCTACAAGGACTGCGAGCTCCTCAAACATTTCCTACGATAGGCCAGTGGGCCAAAAGAAGGAGACGGCAAAGAGGCGACAGCCAAGAAAAGAGGCGCAGCGGGCAAGGATGGAGACGGCTTCCCTGACCCAAAGGAATGCATCATGATCTTTGATGGATCCGATGCCATTTGGTCTAAGCGCCAGCACAAGGTGCGCTATAGGGACGCATGCGCCACTGAGACAGCCATCCCCTCCTTCCTCAGATGGTCAGAATCTCCAATCACCTTCGATCAGAGGGACCATCCCTCCCACATCGCAAGACCGGTACATTACCCACTCATCGTCGACCCCATCGTCCACAAGAAGCGCCTCACCAAGGTGCTGATGGACGGAGGTAGTGGCCTCAACATTCTCTATGTCGACACCCTCGACGCCATGCACATCCCCTAGTCGAAACTCCACCTGGCGGGCTCTCCCTTCCATAGGGTGATCCCAAGAGCGTAGGCACACCCGCTCGGGCAGATCGACCTACCCATCATGTTTGGCAACCGAGCCACCTTCCACTCTAAGGTCCTCACCTTTGAAGTGGTGGACTTTCTAGGGTCCTACCACACAATCTTGGGGCGGCCATGCTACACCAAATTCATGGCAATCCCCAACTACGCCTACCTCAAGCTGAAGATGCTGGGATCGAACGGCGTCATCACCATGAGCAGCGCCTTTTCGCACACCTTCACGTGCGACCGCGAGCATTTTGAGCTCACCACCGTGGTCATGAACTCGTCCGAGCTTCCATGGCTTAGGGAGTCATTGACCCCAGCAATCCCAGACTACAACAAACCAAACTCCTCGATGGCCTTCTGCCCGCTCGAGGAAACCAAGGCGATGGGAATCGACCCCACCGACCCAATCAAAACGGTGTGGATCAGGACCCAGCTCTTGGCCAAATAGGAATGCAAGCTCGTCGACTTCCTACACGCTAATCGTGATGTTTTCACATGGAAGCCATCTAACATGCTGGGCATACCGGGGGATGTCGCCGAGCATGCGCTATGCCTCATCCTGGGCTCAAAGCTCACTAAGCAATGCCTGCGCCATTTCAACGATGAGAGGCGCAGGGCCATAGGCAAAGAGATCACCAAACTCCTGGCTGCTGAATTTATCATAGAGGTATTCCACTCTGACTGGCTTGCCAATCCCGTTCTTGTTAAAAAGAAGACCAGGAAGTGGAGAATGCGCGTTGATTATACTGGCCTCAACAAAGCATGTCCAAAGGATCACTTTTCTTTGCCACGCATAGACCAGATAGTCAACTCCACCTCGGGTTGTGAGGGACTCTCCTTTCTGGATGCCTACTCGGGCTATCACCAGATCGTGATGAAAGAATCTGATCAGTTCGCAACCTCGTTCATCACCCCGTATGGTTTGTACTGCTACATAACCATGCCTTTTGGCCTGAAGAACACTGGCGCCACCTATCAAAGGTGCATGCAGCAATGCTTCACTGACCAAATCGACCTGCTCGATTAGCCTGATCAAGCCAAGCGGCCAAAACCAACAATCGCCGTCTATGTCGATGACATAGTGGTCAAAACAGCTCAAGCTTGTGACCTAATCGCAAACTTGGCCGCAATATTCGCAAACCTCCGAAGGTTCAACATCAGATTGAATCCCGAGAAATATGTTTTTGGGGTTCCAAAGGGGAAGCTACTAGGATACATTATGTCCGAACACGACATCAAGGCCAACCCCAAAAAAATCATGGCCATTTCCAACATGGGCCCCATACGCAACGTCAAGGGCATGCAAAGGCTCACTGGCTGTCTGGCCATGCTGAACTAGTTCATCTCTCAGCTCGGCGAATGAGGGATGCCACTCTACAAGCTCCTTAAAAAGACAGACGCCTTTGTCTGGACCGAGGAAGCTCAGTAGGCTCTAGAGAGCCTCAAAGCATCCCTAACGTCGGCCCCAATCCTCATCGCTCCCAAACGGGGAGAACCCCTCCTCCCCTACGTCGTGGCCAGCAACCATGTGATAAGCATTGCCCTGGTCATCGAGAGGGAGGAACCAGAACACCACCTTAAGGTCCAGCGGCCCATATACTTTGTCGGGGAGGTACTCACCGACCCCAAGGTCCAGTACCCCCAGGTGCAAAAACTCCTATACACCATTCTAATGGTGACCCGGAAACTCTTGCACTACTTCACTGACCATGAAGTTGTCGTCGTCACTTCATACCCGCTTGGATACATCATCCACAACCGCAATGCCACAGGATGGATCTCCAAGTGGGCACTCAAACTCATGGGCTATGACATTGGATATATCCCCCATACCGCCATTAAGTCTCAAGCTCTCATGGATTTTGTTGCCGAATGGACAGAGATCCTGCTACCGACCCTAGACGTCACCCATTTGTACCGAACAATGTACTCCGACGGTTGGACATCCACATACTAATGGTCAGGTCGAGCGTGCCAATGGCATGGTCCTCCAAGGACTTAAGCCACGCATCTTCGACCGACTCAACAAGTACGCTAGGCGATGGGTTGCAGAGGTCCTAGCGATCCTCTAAAGCCTGAGAACGACCCTAAACCGATCCATAGGGTTCACACCCTTCTTCCTAGCCTACGGAGCTAGAGCAGTATTGCCCTCTGACCTTGACCACGGCGCCCCAAGAGTGAAGGCTTTCGGCCACGACCGAGCCATGGAGGCTCAGCAAGACGCAGTCGACCTGCTCGAGGAGGCCCACGAGATGACCGCCATCCGCTCCGCTCGCTATCAACAAACTCTCCGCAGGTACAATGAAAGGAAGATCAGGGGGAGGATCCTCTAAGTCGGTGATCTCATACTCCAGAGGACCTAATCAATGAAGGAAAAACACAAACTCTCTCCACCATGGGAAATATCCTATACGATGACCGAAGTGATCCGATCGGGCACCTACCGACTGGAGGACGATAATGGCAACGTTGTCACCAACACTTGGAACATTGAACAGCTACGTTGTTTTTCCCCTAAATTTGGTCTTACCACTTTTTAGTCAACACTTCCTCCTGTAAAGCACCCCAGCCCGAACACTTTCAGCCCGGGTCGCTTGGGGGCTCCATGAGGGTACAATACTGAATACTACCTCTCTTTTTTACTATCACATGGTAAACAACTTCATCCCCAAATAGAAGTGCATTCCATTCCTTTGATTGCCCTACATGACTTTGTTCTTACTCCTAACCGAACGCACCCCGCCACGACCTACGATTACGAGCAGCTGAGCCCCACGGGCCATGCCTAGGTTCTCAAAAGCTGTAGCCTACGGAACTAATGGGCAGGTGTGAAAAAGAAAGGATAAAAACAAAAGCTATGCTAGGATAAAAAATAAGGAACGGATAGTGGTTCTATCACAAAAACAGAACTGATGTATTCATTGATACAAAAATTGTTCACATGGGGGCTCACCCACGAACTCAACTATTACATTTTCTAACTACTTCTACTCCAAATACTACTATGGCCGCTCGACGACATCGCCTGACACCAAAGGAAAGGCCACGGCACACGTCGCCGGACATAACCACCGCCACAGGGGCCCCGCCCAGTTCCGCTCCCTTGACTTCGGCGAGTGCAATAGGTACATCAAGGGATCCGCCTGGTTCTGCTCCCTTGACTTCAGCGAGCACAACAGGTACCTCAAGGGCATCGCACCCATAGATGCTCAGCAGAAGAGCATAGAGCTCTGGTCCTTCTCATGCAGTCGAGGCAGCTCCTAGGCAGGGACGCTATCACCAAGGTATGGCCACCATGGCTAGAAGAGATCTCATCAAACTTTATGAACTAGCCAACCTGAGCAGCTACAGGCATGAAACCCTCCACCAGCATGATCCTGGGCAACTTCCCCTCCGACAAGGCTTGCCCGGTGAAGATCCACCAGAAAAAATCCACACACGGCTCCATCCTAAAAAAGGCCTCGTAGATGAATCCAGCGCGCCACTTCCTTCGGTGGAAGCCACCCCTTCTCAGGCAAAGATGGCCAGCACTGCCTCGAGCAGCCTCTAGCTTGACATCACGCTCCAGATTCATGATAGGATCTATAAGTCCTCCTCCTCGCTTACCCTCTCTCTCACTTAGGAACCACCGTGGCATACATGCACTCTTGGTGAGGAGGAAGAAGGAGGAGAGGCAATAGTCAGAGAACATACAAAGGACTATGACAAAAAGGCCCCTCCCTCCCCCTATTTAAAGAAGAAACATGATAGCCAAAGAAGGGCAAAGGATCAGAGTGAAAAACTCTCTCACTTCCCTCATTCAATGCGGATGGGAAATGATGGGACGCATCCTGACCGAGGGGATGCACACTGACCAACGGAACGATGCCTGGTCAGATGAAACGATACCTGGTCAGACGGGACATGGCCTGGGTATGGCCCACCACTACCGCACGTTGGGCGCAAAAACCAAAGCGTCGCCACACGCAGGTGGCTCTCCGCCTCCCTAGGTGGGACTTGGAAAACCCAAACAAATGGGATCTCTGCCAGGACAGACCACTGGGCTTCCTAAGTCGATCGAATGACTTAGAAACACACACCGAGAGATAGGTAAGAAGCAAAGGGACGCCCCACATAGGCCATGCTGACTCCATCATGAACAACGAGCATGGGTCCCGGTCGGACATTTTCGACTAGAGCTCTTCAAACCCTATCACTCGAGTCATCAAGGTAACACTACCAACCCTAGCTATTTCTTTATATAATAATCCATACATTCATACACACATTCATTCCATACGCCCGTACCCCTCGAACGATTCGAGCCCTGAATCGCCTGGGGGATCGGGAACTAAGCCATCGCACGTGCAGCGAAATGCATCACAATGCTCCGTGTTGCATCACGAAGCGGCAGTTGCCTCATTCGACATGAGCAACGACCGACTGAGGTTTGAAGGCCGGACCACAAAGGGCTTGAGGCCGCCCCATGTCAAATAGAGCCAGGGGAGAAAATGCAGATGAGCCTCGTACGGTCCTCGCCTAGTCTACCCTAAAGCAGACAGGGTCATCTCAACCTTCTTGTTTGATCCTAAACCTCTACCAAGCCCACAGAATCTCCATCGAGGGAAGGCCAGTAGGCTACCTGGGTCGGTCTCTAGAATGACCCAGGCATCTACCGGATTGCAGGTAAAAGAGCAGTGGAATGTCACAAGAGGGCTATGCTGACCCCATCACGAACGACGGACCTAGATTCCACTCGATCATATCCGTTAGCGAGCTCACCGAGCGCATCACTTGAGCCTGAGCGATCGAGGCAAGCGATAAAGCTCAGCCCCTCTAGTTATGAGAAACCGAGGACGGGGTAACGCACACAACTCAAACTGACCCCTACCAAGTCCTAATGGGGCTCGGGGGCTCAAGACACCAAAACACCTAGGTCTATGACCCAGAACTTGCCCCATCCCTCGGCTATGCTTTGACTACACACCAAAATACCTGGGTCTGCAACCCCAAACTCGCCCCATCCCTCGGCTATGCTTCGACTGCACACCAAAACGCCTGGGTCTGTGACCCTGAACTCGCCCCATCCCTCGGCTATGCCTTGACTGCACTCCAAAATGCCTAGATCTGCAACCCCGAACTCGACCCATTACGATCCACGAGCTACGCCTCGCTCGATCCCTAAACTAACTGACTAACTGCCTCGACTGCGTGGGCTGCACCGAGGCCAGGATCCACGACTCTAACACACCCGATCCCACGGCATGCACCGATGCTAGGACCCACAAGGTCCATCTCATACGATCCCTAAACTAACTACCTCGTCCGATCCCACGGCGCGCACCGACGCCAGGATCCACGAGCTCTACCTCACCCGATACCAAAACTAACCACCTCGGCTACGTAATGACGCCTTGGTTGATGACTCCATCTCAACTAAAAAACACGCACACACGACCACTGAAAAACACCCCTAGACGATTTTGCCTGAATCGCTCGGGGGCTAAACCCGCGGGTGTGCTCGCGCGCACCCGCTGACGAAACAAAACTTCCCCCTCTTGCAACATGAAAAAACCCCAGATGATTCTGCTCGAATCGCCCGAGGGCTCGGGGGCTACACCCACGGGTGCGCTCACGCGCACCCGCTGTCAAGACAAAAATCCCCTAGACGATTCTACCCGAATTGCCCAGGGGCTCAGGGGCTCCTGTCGGGTTCATAAACCTAGGGTCCCTGATGGACTGGCCTCCCAACAAAGGCTCGGCCCAGTAGGCAACGTTGTAAACAAACACGCAACTCATGGGCTAGCCTAAATTACCTAAACAATAGGCCAGAAGGACGATCCAATCACCGACCGGAAGGTCTGGCCGAGGAGGCATGGTGCCCATTTCTGACTCTGGCCACCTCTTCGACCGGAGCGCTCGCTTCGGTCTCTAGCCCGCCTTCGGACTACCTCTCCAACTGAAAGGCTTGGCCAAAGCACTACTTCTGACTCCGACCCATGTCTCCGACTGGGGATGCATGAAACCCCTGTTCACTGCACTTCTCCAACTAGCGCATTCAGAGTCGACTAGAACTAACTGACCGGGGATGCCCACTCGGTAAGGACTAGGGAACGGACAGAGAAAGTAAGGTAGGGCGCATAAGTCAAACCGTAATACCAGAGACCGTACCCTACGCACCTGCCAGGTAATACTCTGCAACCTCCCTAGCACAACAGAACCCAAACAGTATTATAGGCACTAACATTTTCCCCTACAGTATTGTGGGCGCCATTAAATCCCATACGGTAAGGCTCCCCCATATGCCTCTAAGCATCGACAATGTTGTGGGCGCTGGCATTTACCGTACCAGGTGAACATGCTAAAACCTCTTGCATGCCTCCAGGTATCAACAGTGTGGCAGGCGCCGACATCTACCATACCTGAAGAAGACAACATAACCTCCCACATGCATCTGACATCCAACAGTGGTGTGGGCGCCTACCATCAGCTTATACCCGCCGGCATGGGAAGCAAGACTTAGCAGCGAATGTACTCCCTCTCTTTCGCTTGTAAAGCCATCCCCTTCATCTATAAAAGAGGATACACCCTCTTCCAACAGATAGGATTCATTAGATCGATCAAGTTCACTAGTCCACAACAACAGAACCGTCAGGTTCAAACCACAAAGCACACGCTTGAACACTTAGCTCATAGCAGGGCTCCTATCACTCTTGGCCCTTCCTCTTAGCTCATAGCGGGGCTCCTATCACTCTTGGCCCTTCTGACCGGAGTCTGATCAGACCTCTTGTACCCCCCAACTTTCTCCTTCTCATTTGTAACCCCACTGCAAACTTCGAGCACCTAGGCTCAGTAATAAAGTCACAGACCGACTCAAACTGTATGTAGGGCACATTGCCTGAACCAGTATAAACCCTATGTCATTGAGTGTTAGGCCACCTCTGATCACAATATATGGCAAAACTACAAATATTTACGTGTTGGTCACTTTCTGCACCGACAGGTAGTGAATTCAAGAACACTAGAATTGATGAGTTGTATGATGAATTTGGAATTAGACATCAATTCTCGACCAAGTATACTCCACAATCAAATGGCCTTGTTGAGAGGAAGAATAGAACTTTGATTGACATGGTAAGATCAATGTTGAGTGAGTACAATATGAGTCATTCATTTTGGGCCGAAGCAATCAACACGGCTTGCTATTATAGCAACCGACTCTATTGTCACCCCATGATGGAGAAGACACCTTATGAACTATTGAATGGAAGAAAGCCCAACATAACATACTTCTGGGTTTTTGGTTGTAAATGCTACATATTGAAGAAATGCACTAGATTGAGCAAGTTTGAAAAGAAATGTGATGAAGGTTTCTTGCTTGGTTACTCCACTACTAGCAAGGCATATAGAGTTTAGAATTTGGCTAGTGGTACTCTTGAGGAGGTTCATGATATGGAATTTGATGAAACAAATAGTTCCCAAGAGGAAGATGAGAATCTAGATGATGTAAGAGGCACTCAATTGGTCAATGCAATGAAGAACATGGACATTAGTGATATAATGCCTAGAGAGGTGATTGATGTTGAAGATGACAAGAATCAAGTGCTCTCTAACTCAAATGTGCAAGCTAGTGGTTCTTATGATCAAGTTCAAGCAAGTACCAGTGATGACAAAGTGAAAGATCAACAACAAGTGACTAGTTCATCATCTCAACCAAGCGATCAATTAAATGCAAGCAATCAAGTGCAAGTGCTTCAACCAACCAATGTTGCAAGATATCATCCATTGAACACTATAATTGGTGATATTTCAAGAGGTATGCAAACTAGATCAAGATTGGCTTTATTTTGTGAGCATTTCTTATTTGTGTCATCTATTGAACCTAAGAAGATAGATGAAGCTTTGAAGGATGTTGATTGGATCAATGCTATGCATGAAGAGCTAAACAACTTCACAAGAAACCAAGTATGGGAGTTAGTTGAGAGGCCTAAGGATCATAATGTGATTGGAACCAAGTGGGTCTTTTGGAACAAGCAAGATCAAGATGGGATAGTAATAAGGAATAAAGCCAGATTAGTGGCTCAAGGTTACACTCAAGTTGAAGGTCTTAACTTTGGAGAAACATATGCCCCGGTTGCAAGATTGGAAGCAATTAGAATCTTGTTAGCCTATGCTTGTGCCCACAACATCAAGTGGTACCAAATGAATGTGAAGAGTGCATTTCTTAATGGGTACATCAATGAGCTTGTGTATGTTGAACAACCTCCCAGTTTTGAAGATGAAAAGAAACCCAACCATGTTTACAAGTTAAGAAAGGCTTTGTATGGATTGAAACAAGCACCAAGAGCATGGTATGAGAGATTGAGGGATTTTCTACTCTCTAAGGGGTTCAAAATAGGAAAGGTTGACACCACTCTCTTCACTAAGAAGCTTGGAAATGACTTATTTGTAATGCAAATCTATATTGATGATATCATATTTGGGTCAACAAATTAAGATTTTTATAAAGAGTTTGGCAAGATGATGGCAAGTGAGTTTGAGATGTCCATGATTGGAGAGCTTAGTTACTTCCTTGGTCTTCAAATCAAGCAAATGAAGAATGGCACATTTGTGAGTCAAGGCAAGTATATCAAGGACATGCTCAAGAAGTTTGGAATGGATGATGCTAAAGCTATTAGTACACCAATGGAAACAAGTGGAAGCTTGGATAGTGATGCTAGTGGCAACATGGTGGATCAAAAGATCTATCGGTCTATGATTGGAATCCTACTCTATGTGACCGCATCAAGGCCAGATGTGATATTTAGTGTATGTATGTGTGCTAGATTTCAAGCCTCACCAAGAGAAAGTTATTTGAAGACAACAAAGAGAATATTAAGGTACTTGAAGCATACACAAAATGTTGGATTGTGGTATCCCAAAGGAACAAGATTTGAGTTGATTAGATATTCGGACTCCGATTATGTGGGATGCAAAGTTGAGAGAAAGAGCACATCGGGCACATGTCAGCTATTGGGAAGATCACTTATATCTTGATCATAAAAGAAGCAAAATAGTGTAGCACTTTCAACCACCGAAGCAGAGTACATTTCGGTCGGTAGTTGTTGTGCTCAATTATTTTGGATGAAGTCTACTTTGAGTGACTTTGGAATCAAGTTCAAGAAAGTGCCATTGCTATGTAATAATGAGAGTGCAATCAAGTTAACCAACAATCTAGTTCAACATGCAAGAACAAAGCACATTGATGTCCGTCATCATTTCATAAGAGATCACCAACAAAAAGGGGACATTTGCAATGAGAGTGTGGGCACCGAAGATCAACTTGTCGATATCTTCACCAAGCCGCTTGATGAGAAGAGGTTTTACAAGCTAAGGAATGAATTGAACATACTTGACTTCTCCAGTATGTGTTGATGCACCCCCCCATTATATGACATGCCTCTCCTTCGAGCAAAGCAAGGTAAAGTTGATTGACATGTCATCCATCCATTGCTAAGGACTTGTTTAGTGCATCTAGTCATTCCTATCATGTCCTAGGCTCATTCATGAAAATCAAATAAATTTGATCCTTGTATGGTACCACTATTGCTTGTATGTTGAAATGATCTAGTGGTAGCATATGACATGTTTGTGGCTTATAAACCTAGTGTTTGATCTAGAAAATAAGCTATAAGTGTTTAAACTCAACATGGTATAAGATAACCCTTATTTGGAGGTGTGAAGAAGCTTGTCCTTGGATCAAACCGAGTTAAATACCTTTTGCAAGTGATCTAGATTGAACCAAATTGGGAAAATAATCCTCATTTCAAATGGTTTCACCCTAACCTATCTATAATTTGAGCTCACCTTTTGTGCTAATTATTGACAAAGGGGGAGAGAAATTCACAAACATAGTAAGATAGGAGGATCAAACAAATGAAATGACATTGTAAGGGGATCAATAAAAATGCACACAAGTAGGGGGAGCAAGCTCATAAACTTGTATGTTGTATTTGAATGTGCATTTCATATATTTACTTGCATGACACAAGTTTTAAATTTCAATATCCATACTTGTGTGGTGTATGCTAGTTATATGCTTGAATGGTGAAATAAAAAAAACTAGCATACATAGGCTAAAGTAACTAGACTTATGTTCATTTTATGGAAACTAGACCCTTACTTGTAATATTGATCTCATAGGGTATTCTAGTTTTTGTGTATGTCTAATTACTAATGGTGCTAAGGATGGTATATTGGTGCACTCCGATTGGTATCACGCTTTAAAGGTCCATCTCTTATACCTTAGCAACACTTGGTAGACATTGTCTCCTATATTTCCTATATAAGCATATGTGCAAGCTTCAATCCAAACTCTTAGCACATATATAGGAGGGAGCAATTGCTACCATATGGGATTCAAGAAACTTGTCCATATCCTTTTACACATGATAAATATGCTTGGGCAAGCAACATGGATTCAATTAAATCTCAATTCATATATTTGTGTAAGGGTTGTCATCAATTACCAAAAAGGGGGAGATTGAAAGCTCTAGTTTGATTTTGGTTAATTGATGAAACCCTAAATGCTAACCTAGTTTATCAAAGTGATTATGAGATAGGTAGCACTATTCCAAGTGATGAAGCAAATGAAGATCATGACATGATGATGGTGATTCCATGGTGATGATCAAGTGCTTGGACTTGGAAAAGGAGAAAGGAAAACAAAAGGCTCAAGGCAAAGGTATAAGTGGTAGGAGCCTTTTCATTTTGGTGATCAAGACACTTAGCAAGTGTGATCACATTTAGGTTTGATAGCCATACTATTAAGAGGGGTGAAACTCATATCGAAATGCAGTTATCAAAGTGCCACTAGATGCTCTAACTCATTGCATATGCATTTAGGATCTAGTGGAGTGCTAACATCCTTGAAAAGGTTTGCGAAAATATGCTAACACACATGCACGAAAGTGATGCACATTGTGTTTAGCACTTGGGAGCAAGGGTTTGAAACTCCATCGATGCTCTGTACAGAAAAGACAGGATTTCATATAGTGCACCGGACGCTGGTCACGTAGTGATCGGACGTTGGGGTCCTGTGTCCGATCAGTGGAAGCAGTGAAGACGCTGGCGTCAGTCTTCGACCGGACGCTGGGTCACTTAGTGACCGGACGCTGATGGGGTGCGTCCGGTCCTGCTGACATGGCAGCACATAGTGAAGAGGGTGACTGACCAGACGCTGGGCGAGTTCGGTCAAGGGTGACCGGACGCGTCCGATCGTGAAAAATTATCTCTGGATGCTTACTGGAAATGATCGGATGTTGAGGTCCTATGTCCGGTCACTTCGAAGCAGCGCATCCGGTCACAACTTAAATGTACTGATGACCATTGAGATCGAGCGATCAACGTTTGAAGCAGGGGCCACATGGCGTGCATTACGCGACTAGACGTTGGGGTCCAGCGTTCGGTCGATTTGGTTGGCGCGTCCGGTTGCCCCATTTTTCAGTGGACTGAGGAGCCAACGACTCTATTTTATGGGGGCTTCTATTTAAGCCCTATGGCTAGCTCAAGCTCACCCTCTTGGCTATTTGCATTGACATAGCAACCTTGTGAGCTTAGCCAAAGACCTCCCACTCATCTTCATCATTGATTCATCATCTTTGTGAGATTAAGAGAGAATCCAAGTGCATTGCTTGAGTGATTGCATCTAGAGGCACTTGATATTCATGTTTCACTGCAGGATTCACTTGTTTCTCTTGGTGGTTGCCACCACCTAGACGGCTTGAAGCAGCGGAGGAGGATTGGCACGAGTTGGTGATTGTTCATGGCCATCTCTGGTGATTGTGAGGGGACTTGTGCCTTCCCTGGTAGAGCACCGAAAGGTAACCCTAGTGGATTGCTCGTGTCATTGAGTTACCTCACTTGTGGGTAGGTTCTTGTGGTGTCCAATTGTGTGGACGAGGTTTGTGCAACACCTCTTAGCTGCCGAACCATCAAGTATTGGTCGACACAACGGGTACGTAGCGTGTTGGCAAGTACGTGAACCTCGGGAGAAAATTGCTTGTCTCTTGCCCTTTGGTATTCTCTCGGTGATTGATTTAGTATTCATCTTGTGATTGGTTCACTCCTCTACACGGTGGTATAATCACCCTACTCACTCATTTATATTCTCGCAAACTAGTTGTAGCAAACTCTTTAGTGTAGCTAGATTTGAGAGCTTGCTTTATAGTTTAAGGGTGTGTTTGGTTGAGTTATGGCTATGGGAAAAAACTGTTGTGGGCTGTGAGCTATGAGAAAGCTATTGTGGGCTGTGAGATGTAGAAAAGCTAAAAGTTGTTTAGTTAAACAAGTATAAAATATACCTTCCATCTTTATCTCTCTTGAACCAACCATGGAAGAGCTTTTTATTCCACCAATTTCGAAAAGCAGAAAGCCAAAAACCAAAAGCAGGGTCAAACCAGCTTTCAAAACTGTACTACAAAAAAGCAGCTGCTTCTGAAAAAGCCGCCTAGAAAAGCAGCTCCTTTGGTTGGGCTTTTGGCTTTTGGGGCCAAAAGCCAAAGCCAAAAGCCTAACCAAACGGACCCTAAGTTCATATAGTGGAGCTCTTTAGTGTAGCAAGTGTGAGAGCTCTTAGTGAGTAGTGACATAGCAAATTGTGTGTCTAGTGATCATAGTTACTAGAATTGTTGGATAGGTGGCTTGCAACCCTTGTCGAGCTAGAGCAAGTTTGCATTTCGCTATTTGTTATATTAATCAAATTGCTCTAGTTGATTTATATATTTTTAAATAGGCTATTCACCCCCCTCTAGCCATATTAGGACCTTTCACTCGATGGGGCTGGGTCGCTGCCATGCAGGGACAAACCCTAAAACCCTAGTACCCCACAGGTTAGACTGACTCCAACAGAGCTACCCATACCCAAAAATAAGTCTCGCACAGTGCTTTGCCTATCAAATACTGGCTCCAATGGGTGACCCATCCACACGACGCATTTTGGCTACCAACCCAAAGGAAACGCAAAAAACGTCCTTCTCTCTCCTCGACCCATATCTCTGTGGCGCAACGGCGTGAA
The DNA here is from genome assembly GCF_019320115.1 of Miscanthus floridulus. NCBI lineage: Eukaryota > Viridiplantae > Streptophyta > Magnoliopsida > Poales > Poaceae > Miscanthus > Miscanthus floridulus. Next base: position 117,362,624 of record NC_089586.1, on the reverse strand, counting down.
GGAGGCAAGGCGGGAGCGGGAGTCCGGTGCGACCGCGTAGGGGAGGGAGCTCGCCGGGGAGGGGGGCCCGACGACGACGGTGAGGCGGGGAGGGAGTCGGGCGGCACCGTGGGAGCACCTCCGGAGCCGTCGGCTCGGCTGCCTCGCCGGATCTGGGAGTGCCCTCGCTCCCGTCACCCACCTCTGGGCTCTTTTCTCTTGATTTCTTCATTTTTAGTGGGTGGATGAACGGAGGAGGCTAGTCCTCATCTTGTAAAGATGATGCCTTCGTGATTTAGCTATGCTTGTTGTTTAATTTCGTGCTAAATCTTTGATTCCCGTGCATTTTTCTTTTTCCTATTTTTGGAGCCCTTTTTGGAGGATTTTTTGTTCTTCGTGTTTGAGCCCGAATCTCATGGAATTGGTTGAGGGGAAATGTTGCTAGGACCTTAGGGAGCATCTTTGATATGATCCCCCTCCAAATCCCTCACGAATTCGGCTTGAATTTTTAATTTCGTTTTTGGGGACTTTTTTGTATTCTTGGCCATGATCTGTTTTTCCTAGAGATTGAGGTTGGTTTGAGCCATGATCTTCTAGGAGTAGCTTGACAATTTCCTTGTGATGGCCAGTGCAAAGTTTGGGAACGAATTATTGTGATTTGACCGATTTTTGGTTGATTTTGTGTCCGACATTCTCTGTTTGTTCTTCGGTCCGTGCGTTGTCTTTTCTGTTCGTTCTTTGCAGCATCGCTGTTCTTCAGTGGAGGCATCGCTGTTCTTCGTGCCAGATCTCACAGCTCGGTGGCCAGCCGCAGGGAAGACAAAGACGGAGGAGCAAGCGGCACCGGACGGGAGTCTTCGTTGTTGGAGAAGGAAGTTTTTGGAAGTGTGATCCTTTCTCTATACGTGACTCAAATCATGAAATAGATCTCGTGTTTGCGTTCTTACCGTTGGAGACAGTCTTACGCGCCCCACTTTGTGTCCTGTAGCAAACCTCTTCTTTTTTTATGAGATGCAGCAAACCTCTTGACACAGACGCACGGTCATGATCGGACTCCTAGCCGCCTACGCTTATATTTTTAATGGAGGAAAAGATCTCATGTTTACGACGAGCAGCCGTGCGTGGCGTACCAATTTATTATCCGGTGGATCTTGTCTGTTCTTTCGAAAGTGTTTCTACGAACGAGTGAGGTAAACCCATCTCGGGATATGGGGACTGTAGCTCCGACCATGTCAAGATGCTCTCGCTGCTGCCAGTCCTTTCACCGATGAATGTTGTCATGCGCTACTTCCCGAACTCCAGAACAGGCGTGGCGGCATCCCGCATCGGGCCTCCGCGATCCGCGTGACGCAACCATGAACCGCACGCTTGGCCGTCTTGTTAGCTTTTGGTCGAGAGTCAAGTGGAGTGGGACGGTCCCGTTCCGTCTCTAATTTGTGGAATGGGATGAGGATGTGACGGTTTCATTTTCTATTTAATTGATAAGGGATGAAATTGACCCATTTTGTGTTTGATCAACGGGAATGGGGGCGCATTTAGTTCGGCAAAGTTTTCACCTGCAAACTTTGCATAGTGCACGATTCTCCACTATAGCATTTCGTTTGTATTTGTGAATTATTGTCCAAACATTGACTAATTAGGCTCAAAAGATTCGTCTCGCAAAGTTAAAGCAAACTGTGCAATTAGTTTTTTATTTTGTCTACATTTAGTACTCCATGCATATACCGCAAGTTTGATGTGATGGGAAATCTTCTTTTTTACATAGTGCACTTTTGGAGAACTAAACCAGGGCTGGGATGAGGATCCTTAGGGCCTGTTTGGTTTTCATAAGTAAGGTGACTGAAAACCAGTGACTTATAAGTCATGCATGTTTAGCTGTAGATGACTTATAAGCTGTGGGTCCCACGCGAAAAAGGGTGGCTTATAAGTTTTAAGCAGGGGTGAACCAACTTAAAACTTATAAGCAAAGGTGACTTATAAGTTGATGGTGTTTGACAAAATCAGTCACTTATTTCATTTTTTAACTTATAAGTAGGTAACTTATTTGAAAGGCCTAAGGACATGATAGGACGTTGGATTTGACATCATTAAAAAGGAAGTAACTGTGGGTCCAATTTTATTTTAGACAGCCTCGTCTGTCATCCTCAGGGATTTATGACCCAATTTTTAACGCTGCTACTACTAGACCAATCTAGCAATACGTGGACCCTACCTGCCATTGTCTACAGTAATAACTATCTAGTTTTTTTCCCCGGTCGAACTGAATAACCGTGAGTTTTCTTTCGGCCGCATCTCATCTTTTCCTCGGAGCGCCGCGCCTCCAGCCGCAAGCTCGGGCCCCCATGAGAGAGGAGCCTCCACGCCCTCTGCCCCTCCGCCCACCGCCGCCCTTCTGCCGCTCGCCCCAAGCGCCGCCGCGGCCCGCTCCAGGCCCCGCTCTGCTGCTTATTCTGTTCGTCGGCGCAGCCCCTTCCCCAGCGCAGAGTTCGCCGGCCACGCTGCCTCGGATCTGGCCAAGCGCTTCTTCTTCTTCCCACGCCCTTATCTTCTTCCCTGCGCCCTTATCTTCTTCTTCTTCCCACGCCGTCGTGCGCCCGTGACGACTCGACGCCCGCTCTCATTGCAGACGGCGTGAATCGGGATGACTCTGTCCCCTCGATTTTGAGGGACGGGACTCAGCCGAATATGCTCAGAATATTCCAGGCAGATGACTCTTTCCCTTGCATGACTCATTCAAACAGCCCAAAACCAGGTCCATCTCATCCCACCAAATCCTTCCGACCAAACAAGAGACTGCGCCCCTTGCAGACGTCTGGTAATTCGGATTGTAGGCGGGGCTGCGCCCATGTACTAGTTCGGCCCGGGAGAGATTGCTTTTGCATGTACTCCTTAAAAAAAGAAAGAGAGGTTGGAAGAAAGCTGTCAGGCGAGTGCACCGTAAAAAAAGATATGATTTTTCTAAGATATATTAATTATATCAAATCATATTTTTTTGTGGAATTAAATAAAAATAATTTTTATATGAAAATTATAGATCTCGACGAGATATATAACTGTATAGTTTTGAGTTTTTTCATTTGAAATCGTTAAGATGCTAAAAAAATAATGACATATTTAGACTTAAGGGTATTTTTGATTTTTCACACCTACAGTTTGACACTGTTAGAGTCCAATTTAACGGCAGTGGCATAGAGGGCAAAAAAAAAAAAAAGTTAAAGCAGTAACATTGAAGACCGCTAAACTTTTTCAATGGCTCACAGAAGATTACGATCTTTTTTAATGGCTCACAGAAAATTCCTCTAAAAAAGAAAGTCAGGCGAGTGCACCAAACCGGATCGGAGGAAAAGCTATTAACTTACTCACTCCGTTCCAAAAAAAAGTTTTTAACTTTCAAACATCTTGTTTGTCCATCCGTTTTATTCAAATTTTTGTCTAAATATCATCTATTTTGTTATGATTTATTTTATCGTTAGAGATATTTTAATAATAATTTATTTATTTTATAATTTATAATTTTTTTTAAATAAGACGAAATCTGGAAGTCAGGAACGTCACCTCTTGGGGACGGAGGAGTACGTCGCCCTACCGAGCCATGTCGATGTCCCTATATCAGCTCATCAACCATTCGGCCTGTTCGCTGGTTGGTTTTTGGGCTGGTTTGGGCTGGCTGGTGCTGATTTGTTGTGAGAGGAAAACACTGTTGGCTGGCTGGTTTGGACTGGCTGAAACCAACAAGCGAACAGGCTGATTATTGGGTTTGGACTACAGGCTTGAGGCTTCCTCGCAAGTCGCAATGATGCTTGCTGTCCTCTTGGTGTCCACTGCGGTGGCAGCAGCATCCTCCCATCCCCACCCGCTCGACCCACTCTCTGCCGCAGAGCTCACGGCTGTCCGCGCAGCCGTGCTTGCCTCTCCGCTCGTCCCCGCCCGCCCGCTCTACTTCCACTACGTCGGCCTCGACGAGCCCGAGAAGCCGGAGGTCCTCTCCTACGCCTCCGGCGCCGGCGCCTCCGCCACGGCCCTCCTCCCGCGGCGCGCGCTCGTCATCGCTCGAGCCGATGGCCAGTCCCACGAGCTCCTCGTCGACGTCACCGACGCCTCCGCACCGTCCGTCCTCTCGCACGCCGTCCACCGCGGCGCGGGCTTCCCGATGATGACGACGGAGGACCAGGTCGCGGCAATGGCGCTGCCGCCCACGTACCCTCCCTTCGTGGACTCCGTGCGGCGGCGCGGGCTCAATGTCAGCGACGTCGGTTGCGGGGTGATCTCCAGGGGGTGGTTCGGCGCCGGCCAGCCGGCCTACGGCGGCGGTAGGGTGGCGAAGATGCAGTGCTTCGTGACCGCCGGGTCGGCCAACTTCTACGCGCGGCCGCTGGAGGGCGTGACGCTGGTGGTGGACCTCGACCGGGTGGCCATCGTCGGGTACCGGGACAGGGTGGTGGAGCCGGTGCCCAAGGCCGAGGGCACCGACTACCGGGCGGACAAGCTCGGGCCGCCGTTCACCGGGCCGGCCACGGCGCCCGGCGTCGTCGTGCAGCCGGAGGGCAGGGGATTCCACATTGATGGCCGTGTTGTCAGGTACAGTGTCACATCAACTACTGTTCATGATAGGATTATTGTTGATGAATGGACAGAGCCCACACCGTTTGTGATCTACATGTCCCTGCTCTATTATTATTACTGTTTTTCTATGGAGCACGCAACTGTTGCATCATTCAACACTAAAGGGATTTGCAAGTTGCAACGAGATTATATATGACCATCGGGTCAGCCCGGCATGCCCCGGCCCACGGCCCGCAACTTCTCGCACGGCACGTCGTGCCTGTGGGCTGTGCCAGCACGGGCCTCGTGCCTGGCATTCGGCTAAAGCACGGGTCTACGGACTGATTTTTGGGCCGTGCCAGCCTGACTAGCCCGGCGAAAATATCGGGCCGTGCCAGCCCACAGCCCGTAATTCTATAAACACATCAGCAAATTCAGTTCTAACTTCAGTTTTTAAATTTGGAATCAAATTTCATAAAAAAACGTAAAGTATAAGAGATCACAGATTCACAATCACAACTCACAATCACAAGTTCACAACTAGACCGGATTCAAAGATAACAATTAACAACTAGACCATTGACCAGTGACCAGTCACAACTCACAAGTATGAAGTATCTTAACAGATTCACAACCCATAATCATAAAATAACAATGCACAAACAAGACTTAAAAAGATAATTGAGCTGTGTGCAATGCTGCCTCATTAAAAATCTTTCTAGATAAAACTTACCTTTGTGAGAAACTCTAGAAAGGAAAAAAGAGTGCAGCACAGCTCTTATAATGATAAGTTCAAAGTTCAGATACAAATGTCACTCTCAGTTTCATCTCAACTCTCATCTCTCCTCTCTCCTCTCTCCTCTCAATCTCAAGTTCTCAACTCACTCTCATCTCTCATCTCTCATCTCTCATCTCTCAACTCTCTCAGAACAGAGAACACTAAGTACTAGCAGAAGTAGATGCAGAAGCCACTGATGTACCAGCCGAAGGAGCCCTAGATGCACTATGAATTTCTTCATCAAGATATTGATGCTCGAAGTAGCTTGCCAACTCTTGGTTGTCTGTTGAATGCTACAGTCTTCATTCTCCCTCCCAATCCTTAATGCAAGCATCTCCACATGTTCTGGCAACAAGCATCGGCGCCGCTCTTCAAGTATCCTTCCTATCAAGCTGAAGCATGATTATGAAGACACAGTAGACACTGGAACAGACATTATATCTTTTGCCATTATAGATAAAACAGGAAAGGTTAGTTTGTGGTCACGTCACCAAAGAAGCAAATCAAAGTCATTTTCATATGCAGTGACATTGTCACTGTCTAGGTAAGCTGTGAGCTCACAACCAATAGATGCAACAGATGAAGTTGGGGTAGGGGATGGACCAATAACACCAGAGGCTTCAGGGCCTCCAAATATTCTTCCCCAAGCCTGTTTTCTATTACCAGTTTGGCCTACATGATGTGCAACCCTTCTATTCTTAGCTGCACCAAACTTGTTGTCATACTTGGCAAACAACTTATAAAGTTCAGTTTTAACAGAAGCATAATATGAACTGTAATCAACACCAAGGTTTTCTTTTAGAATTACCAGGACATTAAACAGACCTCTCATCTTAGCTCTTGGATCAAGAATAAAAGCAAATGAATACAGCAGAGGTATATTTTTCCAGTATTTAAGAAATTTTAGTTTCATCGGATACACAACAGCTATCAGATTTTGATCATTTTCACTTTCATGCAAATGAGCAGAAATCTCAAGCAGATGATGCAAAACAAGAGGGCTAGTTGGATAGTACACACCAGAAAGAACAACAGTTGATTCATAAAATACTTCCAGGAATTCCAATACCTTTGCAACTATATGCCAATGCCTTGGAGTTAACAATTCAGCCCCAAAATTAGCATTAATGAACACAGAAAAAACTTCCTTATATGGTAGCAGGCGTTTAAGCATAAGGTATATAGCATTCCATCTAACATCCATATCCAAATCAAACTTCTTAGGTCTTAAACCTTGAGCATTGCAGTAGTTCTTAAACATGGCAATTCTATGATTAGAAGAATTCAAGAAGTTAATAGCAGCTCTAAAATCTTCTGTGTAAGGTTTGAACCTCTTTAAACCAGATTTAATAATCAAATTTATTATATGACAAGCACAACGTTGATGAACAAGGTGATAAGTTCTTTTATTAGGATCAGAAGGTGTAGGGGCTAGATCAGAACTCAAGTATCCTGCAAACAAAGGTGTCAAAGTTTCCATTGCTTTTGCATTAGAAGAAGCATTATCTAGAGTAACAGAAAAGATCTTGTCAATCAAACCAAATTCCTCAATCACAGAACCAATTTTTTCAGCAATGTTCTGACCAGTATGCTTCACCTCAATCAATCTAAACCCAATTACCTTTTTCTGTAGCTCCCAGTCAGCACTCACAAAATGAGCAACTACACTGATGTAGTCCTCCTTAGCATTACCAGACCAAATGTCAGATGTCAAACCAATAGCTGAAGCACCACGCAAAATATAATTCTTAAGCATACTACGACGTTCAGTGAATAACTTACTTAGGTCTCTAGTGGTGGCCTGCCGGGAGACCCTAGTAAAAATAGGGTTATGAGCACGTTGAATGTACTCCTCCCATGCATCAGTGTCACCAATACCTAAGGGAAGATCAAGCCTAGCAATCAAGCGACACAGCTCCTATCTAGCTACATCAGGTTTATAGTCCCAGTTGCGTAAACCATCAGAATTAAGCGCAAGCCTAGACTGAACAGCAGCACGTCGATTAGTTTTTTCCATACATGATTTCTGGTGCCTCTTCAAGTGCCTAGTTCTAGAAACAGATCTAGCAGACAAAGTAGCCTTACACATTTTACAAACAGCTTTAGTGCAAATTCTACTGCCGTTCACATCCTCATAGATCTCATCAAAGTCAGCCCAGACAAGAGATTTGCGCTTACCAACTCTGGTTGCACTACTAGAAGTAGATGGAGCAGAGCTGTTGGTGTTGGAGCCAGTCCCAGCCGTCGTCGCCCCTTCACCACCGCCGCCGTCTAGATCGATCGGAGCCTGGCTGGCTCCGAGATCGACACCGAACAAGGCAGCTACGTCCTCTCGGAGGTCGTCGTCATCCTCGCCCTCGGGGGCCATGCCTGGTAGGACGGCATCGTCATCCGCCATGGCAGTGACCGCTTCGGCCCCGTTCCTCGACGGTGTGGGTGGCCGCCGAGCTCGCTCTACGCCGCAGCTAGAAGAGGAAGCATCGGCTACCGACCTGCAGATCAAGAAACACATCAGATGACAGAATCAGATCAAGAAAGAAGATGCTAGGGTTAGGGTTAGGGTTAGGGTTAGGGTTAGGGTTAGGGTTTACCTACGCAACCGGAGCTCGGTGCCGGAGAAGACGACGACCCCCGCAGAGAAGATGACAGACCGTTAGCAAGGACGGCGAGCGGCGGAGGAGGGATGACACTGACAGGAACACGAACTCACATATCACCAAGAGGGGAAGGAAGAGGGGGAGAGGAAGGAGATCAGGGAGGAGAAGGAAAAGGCTGGCCGGCGGCGGAAGGCAGATCAAGGTCACCAGAGTCGATGAGGTTGGACGCCGAGGAGACGGCGGCGCAGCGAAGGCGAGGCGAAGACGAGAGCGATGTGGGCGCTGCGTGGCGGGTGGAGTCGAATGGATTAGCCGATTAGGGTTAGGTGAGGAGAGGGGGCGACGGGCGGCCGCGGCGTGTCCCTTATATATGAAGGGAGGGGCCGAGTGTGGGCTGATGATGGGCCAAAATGGCCGTTGGGCTGGCGGTGGCGGGTAGCCGTTGGGGGGGGCTGGCTGCCTCGGGCCGCTGTCGGGCCTCCCTCCATTTCTCGTGCCGGGCCGTGCTGGCCCACGGGGTTGGGGGTCAGCCCAAGCACGGCCTAAGCAGCGGGCCGGGCCAGCCCGGGCCCGAGTTTCATCGAGCCGTGCCGGGTTTGTGTCGGGCTTTTTTTTCGTGCTTCGTGTCGTGCCATCATGCCTCGTGCTGTATGGCCAAGTATAAACGAGATACAAAAGCGGTTTATAAATGAATATGTAATTCAAGTGCTCGCTTTTATGTCATTGTTTTGCACGATATAAGCTAAATGATTTGAGGATAAAGCCATTTTTTTGTCTAGAGTTATAATTTATTTCGCACGTTAGCTTTATAGAAATGGGAGGTCAATACCAGATTCTAGAAAAAAAAAGTGGAGGTGAAAGCAACAAAGACGAAATGGGCAAATATAAATCGCCTAAATTTATGTCAGCCTAGCATAGGTGTCTTTACACCCCCAAACTCTGCACCAGTATAGTCTTCTCTTGATCCTCTGTCTCCGGATCCACTAACCGTCTATCCTGAGTTAGCATTCTCTCTGTTTCAAAATAATTTAATATCTAGAGTTGCGAAAAGTAAGTTAAACTATTTCAAATTTGACAGAACTTATAGAAAAATACACAAATATCAATGAAATCAAAATAATATCATTAGATACACTACCAAATATATTTTTCACTGTATGTTTATTTATTGTCATAGATATTGAGACTCTTCTCTATAAAGTCAACCATATATAAAATATTTGACTTAAGACAACTCTAGTTATGTATTCACACCAAACGCCAAATAGAAATCCAAAAGTTTCCTTCGCTTGCCGACGTGCGTTGCACCTCTTTTTCCTCTACTTCATGCACCACCCAAAAGCTAGTTTTACTCTAACTCAAATCATCTTACATTCTTATGTTTGATCAAATTTACACAAAACTGATATTTATGATACTTTAATCATCATTAAGTTCATTATAGATAATATTTTCACTAGCCCTTCAATCTGTGTTCATGTACGTCCTAGAATCTAAGGAGAGATGAGTATGAATTTCGTGCTTAGTATCTACAATTAATCAAAATGATTTATCTATCCATGTCCGCTCTCTCTATTCATTTCCTAATATAATAGAATATATATTCAATGTTATCTTTACCGGTTGCGATGTACTTATCAATTACACTCCATATGTTTTTTCCCTGTCGACAACCATATTTTTTCTACTCTATGTCACACAAAATATGTTTTCAATATGAATTTAGTTGAAACCAGAGTTATAATAGCTCTCGTTTGAGCTTTGTCCTATGTCAAATTTATCTAAGTTTGACAAAAAATTAAAGAAAAATATATCAACATCTACAATATCAAACAAGAGCGCAATCAAAAATATGTTTCATATCTAATGAATCCAATTTCATGTTGTATCTTTTCATGTATTTTCGTATAAAATTGGTGAAAGCTAAAAAAAGGATAATTTGGCTTAGGACAAATCTTGAAGAACTTATGATTTGAAATGGGGGAAGTATAATTTTTTTCGTTTGCAACTTAAGTTGGAAATCTTGTTCTTAATATACCTTTATTCTAAATCCTCCTCCTGTATTTTTATAAAACACAATAATTTTAGATCCTAAATTGCACTCTTAATTATTACTATGATGGCATAAATGACGGTGCGAAGAAACTTGATGAGAAATCCAGAGATCACCCCGTGTGTGAGGGATGGATGTCGACTCATCGAGGGGGCCAACACAATATTACCATTTAAGCCACCTTTTTTTAGCACTAACCTTGGTCCTATTCGTTTCGTTGAAATTTAGCTTATGCTGATGCTTACGCTTACGAGAGAAAAAACATTGTTCGTTCGCTGAAAAATATTGCTGAAGTAGTGCTAAAAACACTGTTTATCAAAATGTTGAACTCTCTTTATATCAAATAAGTATATTTGTACTTGTGTTTTTTATTAAAATATAGATATGTCATTATAGTGCAATGAGATTATATAAATTTATCTAAAGCACTAACTTATATTTGTACTTGTGTTTGGTAAAATCATTTTTGTATTATGTTTCCTTGACTATGTCCCGCCATCCGGCCGCTCGCGCGCGACTGCAGATGGGCCAACTGGGAGTTCCACGTTGGCTTCGACATGCGCGCCGGCATGGTCATCTCGCTCGCCTCCATCCAAGACGCCGATGCCCCAGGGGGCCAGCTGCGCCGACGGGTGCTCTACCGTGGCTTCGTGTCGGAGGTGTTCGTGCCCTACATGGACCCGGTGGAGGAGTGGTACTTCCACACCTTCATTGACGCCGGCGACTACGGCCTGGGCGTCTCGGCGGCGCCGCTGCTTCGCGGCGCTGACTGCCCCGCGAACGCGGTCTACTTCGACGGGTACTATGCCGACGCGGACGGCAAGCCCGTCGAGGCCATGGACGTGATATGCCTGTTCGAGAGGTACGCCGGCGACGTAGCGTGGCGTCACACCAAGTTTGGGCCGCGTGGCCGCGTGGTGAGCTGCCTTGGTTTTTTGCTGGCTCAAGCTTTTTTATGGAGTTCACGCGCGACGGACATTGTTTTATATGCATGATGATTTGCATGCATGTGATGCAGGAGACGGAGGTGAGACCAGACGTGACATTGGTGGCGAGAACTGTGGTGACAGTGGGCAACTACGACTACACCTTGGATTGGGAGTTCAAGACCATGGGCTCCATCAAGTGTGTGGTAGTATAATATATGCCCTGTCTGCTATCTATCTTGCTGTCCCTTTGTGTCACGTGATGATGCAACCAAATACGCACTCTCATCATGTGGATATGCATGCGCTGCAGGTGTCACTCAGCGGCATCCTTGAGATGAAGGCGACGTCGTATACACAGGTCCAGCAGATCAAGTCAGACGCGCACGGCACGCTGATGGCCGAGAACACGGTGGGCGTCTACCACGACCACTTCATCACGTACCACCTGGACCTCGACGTGGACGGCACCGACAACTCGTTCGTCAAGAACACCATGGTCCCCGAGCGCAATACCGGGGACCCCGCCACGGGCGGCGCTGACACGCCAAGGAGGAGCTACTGGACGGTGCGCCGCGAGGTGGCCGAGACGGAGGCCGACGGCCAGGTGAACGTCAATGGCCCACCGGCAGATCTGCTGTTCGTCAACCCGAGCAAGAAAACCAAGGTCGGCAACGAGGTCGGGTACCGGCTCGTCCCGGCGGGGGCGACCGGCGCGTCGCTGCTGGCGGACGACGACTACCCGCAGCGCCGCGCCAGCTACACCAAGCGGCAGGTGTGGGTGACGCCCTACGATAGGTCGGAGAAGTGGGCAACGGGGCTGTACGCGGAGCAGGGCACCGGAGAGGATAGCTTGGGTGCCTGGAGCAAGAGGAACAGAGGCATCAAGGACCGGGACATCGTGCTGTGGTACACGGTGGGACTCCACCACATCCCCTACCAGGAGGACTTCCCCGTGATGCCCACGCTGAGCGGTGGCTTCCAGCTACGCCCGGCCAACTTCTTCGACAGCAATCCGTTGATTCGGACCAGGCCACCGGCTGATCACAACTACCCAAACTGCTCCTGCGGCGTCGCGTCCATGTGATAACTGATAAGGCTATGAAAGAATCTCATGATCTAGTTATTGACATGAGATGGGAATTTGTTTGGATCCTTTTATTTGGACGAATTGAAATGTACTTAATAAATTAGACTATTCTATTTGGAATTTGACATTCCACCACTTTTCAAAGTTCACATATAAGCCTATCTTAAATTCGTAGAGTGAGAGATAGAAATTGATTCTATAGATCACCATTCTATGTTTTAACTTTGCAACTTATATTCTTCAACTCGATAACTATGGGGGTTACGACCCCAGATGCCCACGGCAGACCACATGGGCTGCACCCTTAGGGGCGGCCCAGCCCACAAGATGAAGCCTTACGGGGCACGATCCTGGTCGGCGTCTTCCACAAGACATCTGGAAGATATTCTGAAGATACTACGAGATCTGTTAGGATATGTATGATCACAAGATTCCTGTAATCAGTTATTACTTTCCGGTTATCTCTCAGATCTAACCGACTTGTAACCCTCCTCCCCGGACTATATAAGGCGGGCAGGGACCCCCTCCAAACACACACAATATCAGACGATAGACAATACAAACCAACAGACCACAGGAGTAGGGTATTACGTCATACCGACGGCCTGAACCTATCTAACTCGTGTGTCTCTGTTGCCTTCTTATTCTTGATCTCACGCTCCTCTACCGACCAATCTACCTTCGTGGGATACCCCTCGGAGGACTGCCGACGATATTCTGTCGACAGTTGGCGCGCCAGGTAGGGGCTGTGCGTGCTGTTTTCCTTGTCGAACAAGATGGTTTTTTCCACAGGCTCTTCGTCCCTCCCGCAGCCCGGCCAGATCTTCACGGTCAGATCGATCTCGTGGATCATCAATGCTGATGGAGTCGGAGAGCTCCTCAGGCTGGTGCGGATCGATTCTGCGCCGATCACCCCCACGCCTGCGACTGCAGATCCGATCTTGGAACCACTTCCGAGGTCGCCTTCGTCAACAACCGGCTGCCTGCTTCCTCGCAACCAGAGGAGGCAGATCAATAGCAATGATCTGATCGCATCCATCGATCAGGTTGGTCACAAGCTCGTCGATTGTCTCTCTATCGCCGAATCGACTCTGGACACCCTTGTTTAGCGCCGACCACCCACCAATCTAGACCTCCCGGAGGCTGCTCGGAAGACCTCAGGAGTTATGGCTCTGTCCTTCGGGCTCGCCAACGCCGCCGCCACTTCCCAAGATGCCCTAAGGGGCAAATTCATCGACCAGGTGGGAGACGCTCATCCTTTCGCAGACTAGTTCGCCGACCAGCCTCCGCCGCCCGTCAACATGCTCCATGTTAGCCGGCACCCTTGGGCGTCCCTCCACACCATCCTGGAGGAGAGTCTAGGCTTTGAGTCCCAAGACTCCATAGAGACCCTCGTCGAAACCTCCGCTGAACAATTTCCTCTCCCTCCTCTCCGGGGGGCGCGATCTTCAACGTCAGCGTCGATAGCCCCCCTCAGAACAGCGAGACCGAGGAGGAACGCGCCGCTCGCGAGAACCAGAACGTCAACCACGCACAACACCGAGCAAACGAGCATGCCCTAGCGATGGCCGAGCAGCAGCTCAACTCGCAAGGGAGGCTGCTCTAGCGCAACCTCAATGAAGAGTTTCTCCGCGTTGATGGCCATGACGTTTTCAGGACTCCGAGCGCCAATCTGGCAGTAGCCGCCAACAAGCTTGCCCGCCTCCCGTAGATGCCTGAGCTCACCAAGGTCGCTGCCTGCATAAAGCAGCGCACTGTCAGGTCAATGATATCCGCCAGGATCAGAGACCCTCTTACTCCACCACTTCAATCCGCCGATCAGTTGCCACAAGGATCGACCGCCGCCAAAGTCGCTTCACCGACTAGCACCACGACGATAGGTAGCCCCCCATGGTGGAGCTAGGGGCAATCACACCGAACATCACCGCCAACACGACCAGGAGGTCGACCAGCACGTCCGGGTGCATCTCAACAATCGTCGAGATGCACGACGGCGCATCAACAAACGTCGATTCGGTCGCCATGAAGATGAAATCCGCCGCCGTCAGGAGTACAAACAAGAGTATGGTAATCCAGACTCAGTTGTCGAACCACTCGCCTGTGGCAATACCGCTAACGACGGCATCGACAACTCCGAGGGGCCTCCGGCATTTACAAGGACACTCCGAACGCTTCAATGGCAATGTGGTTTCAAGATCACTGGGGTCGAGCCCTACGAAGGAAGAATGAACCCGGCACAGTGGCTATAGGCTTATGCCACTGCTGTCCACGCCGCCGGAGGAGACTCTAATGTCATGGCAAACTATCTTCCTGTCATGCTAACGCCTGCCACCATGAGCTAGTTTACTAGCCTTGCCCCGGACTCCATCGGATCCTGGGAGGATTTGAAAAAAGTCTTCATCGATAACTATATGGCCACCTGCACTCGGTCGGGCACCAAGCATGACCTAAACCGCATCGACCAGAAGCCGTCTAAGCTCCTCCGTAGCTACATCCGACGCTTTTTCGAGATGAGGAACTCTATCCCCAACATCACGGAAGCTGAGGTCATCACCGCCTTCGTCCGAGGACTCCACCACCGTGAGCTCCGCTCTAAGTTCAACCGCAAGCCGCCTACTGGGATCGGCGAGATGATCACAACCGCCAACCAGTACGCCAATGCCAAGGAGGCCAAGGTGCGCTTCAACGAGGATGCAGGCACCCAATGACCAACACGCCCGTATGATGATTGCCCCACCGACCGACGCCACAGCGACCGCCATTTCGACGACCGTAGTTATCCTTATAACAACGATCGAGATCGGCAAGAAGGGCCCAAGTCTGGCCAAAATCACCGCCGCCGGCCAGACCACATTATCGCTGCTGTCAACGAACCTCGCGCCAAGCGCAACTATGATGAGCAGCACAGGAAGATCCTCGATGGCCCGTGCCTGCTCCACAAGAACACCAAGCACAAAATGAAGGACTGCCTCAGGTTGGCTAAGGAATTCCAGAACAAAAAGCTGGACAACGAAGCCAATGACGGAGCCGGAGGTCGCCGACCACCTGGGGGCAATGGCAATGCCTTCCAGGACCACGACAAGGTGGTCGCCACCATCTTCGGGGGCCTCGCCTCCACCGAAAGCAAAAGGGAATGGAAGCTCGTCGCATGGCGGGTGCTCAACGTCACCGCGGAGGACGCTGTCGCCAACCCCAGCTATTGCCCATGGTCTGAGGTTCCTATCACCTTCAGCAGGGACGACCAGTGGGTGGACATTCCCTACACAGGGCGCTTCCCCCTTGTCCTCGATGCAACCATCCAAAAGGTGTTGTTCAGAAAAGTGCTCGTCGACGGTGGGAGCGCTTTGAACCTCCTCTTCGCCGGAGCCCTAAAGGAGCTAGGCCTCGGATTAGTGGATCTAACGCCCTCTTATTCCTCTTTTTGGGGTGTGGTAACCGGCAGGGCCTCCAAACCGCTTGGAGAGATCACGCTACCAGTACAGTTTGGCACGACGAGCAACTACCGCGTCGAGCACAATAACTTCTACGTCGCCGATTTCAACACCGCTTACCATGCCATACTTGGTCGGCCAGCTCTGGCCAAGTTCATGGTTATACCGCACTACGCGTACTTGGTGCTGAAGATGCCTTCGCCTGCAGGAGTTCTTGCCCTACGGGCTAACCTCTCCATCGCCTACGCTTGCGAGACAGAGAGTCTTGCTCTTGCCGAAGCTACCGACCTCTCCATCCAGATGGCCAGCATGGTTGCCAAAGCCAAAACGCTGCCCGCCAACATGGAGATACCTGAGCTGGAACCTCCTCGTATTTCCGCCAAGTCCAAGGAAGTGAAGGAGGTTGGCCTCAGGCTCGATGACCCCTCCAAGATCATGAAGATTGGGGCTCACCTTGACTCCAAATAGGAAAGCGCGCTCGTCTCCTTCTTACATGCCAACGCCAATGTGTTTGCTTGGAAACCTGCAGATATGCCGGGGGTATCGCGGGAGAAGATCGAGCACTCCTTGAATGTCTCGCCGATAGCCAAACGGATCAAGCAGAAACTTCACCAATTCACGCCAGACAAGGAGGCTATTAGGGTAGAAATAAAACGGCTCTTAGCTACCGAATTTATAAAAGAAGTGTATCATCCTAATTGGTTAGCGAACCCTGTTCTCGTTCGAAACAAGAATAAAGAATGGAGAATGTGTGTTGATTATACTGATCTTAACAAACACTACCCTAAAGACCCATTCGGTTTGCCTCGGATAGACGAGGTTGTTGACTCCACTGCTGGCTGCGAATTACTCTCTTTCCTTGACTGTTACTCTGGCTATCACCAGATCTCTCTCAAGAAAGAAGATCAGATCAAGACATCGTTCATCACGCCTTTCGGCGCATATTGCTATACCACCATGTCCTTCAGACTCAAGAATGCCAGGGCGACTTATCAATGGGCTATCCAGATGTGCCTCGATCAATAGATCGGCCGCAATGTTGAAGCTTACATCGATGATGTGGTCATCATGTCCAAGACCGCCAATAATCTTATCGCCGACCTCGAAGAAACATTCGCCAACCTACAAAGATACCGATGGAAGCTGAACCCTTCAAAGTGCATCTTTGGAGTTCCATCCGATATACTCTTGGGCTACATTGTCAGTGCACGAGGCATAGAACCCAATCCCGACAAGGTCTCCACCATCACCAAGATGAAACGACCAACATGCGTCAAGGATATATAGAAGCTTACTGGCTACATGGCTGCATTAAGCCACTTCATATCGCGCCTCGGCGAAAAAGGTTTACCTTTCTTCAAACTCCTCAAGGCCTCCGAGCGCTTTTCCTGGTCGAAAGAGGCAGACACAGCTTTCGAGTAGCTTATGTTGTTCCTTACAAAGCCTCAGATCATGACGGTGCCATGGTCCGACGAGACTCTCCTGATCTACATCGCCGCTACCTCTCGCGTCGTCAGCACAGCAATTGTGGTCGAACACGAGGAGGCCGGGCACGCCTATAAGGTGCAATGTCCGGTATACTTCATCAGCGAGGTTCTTAATGAGCCAAAGACTCGTTATCCTTAGGTCCAGAAGTTGTTATACGCCATCCTGATTACGTCACGCAAACTCCGCCACTACTTTGAGTATTACAAGATCGCCGTGGTCACCGAGTTCCCTCGACATCCTCCGCAACAAAGAGGCCAACGGCCATATCATCAAGTGGGCTATCGAGCTTGGCACTTACTCCATTGAATACAGAAGTAGGCCTATGATCAAGTCCCAGGCGCTCGCTAATTTTGTCGCTGAGTGGACCGAGATCCAAGAGCCCATAGCCGCTACCTGCCCTGAGCACTGGGTGATGTACTTCGATGGCGCCCTCAACATCAACAGTGCTGGTGCGGGCATTCTATTCATCACGCCGGCCAAGGATAAGCTCCGATACGTCCTTCGGATACACTTCGTGGCCTCCAACAATGCCGCCGAATACGAAGCATGTCTCCACGGACTCCATATAGCTGTTGAGCTCGGTGTTAAACGCCTTATGGTATACGGGGACTCCACGCTGGTCATCAACTAGCTTAACAAAGATTGGTCTTGTTCCAACGATAAGATGGCCGCTTATTGCACCGAAATCAGGAAGCTTGAAGGGAAGTTCTACGGTATCGAGTACCACCACGTGGTACGCGACCAAAATCAGATCGTCGATTACTTGTCCAAGTTGGGTTCCTCTCGTGCCGTGGTTCCGCCCAAGGCCTTCATCCATGATCTTGTGGCGCCGTCCATTAAAGAAGAAAAAGAAATTTAGGAAGTTCCACCCACCGAGTAGCTGGTACTTATGGTACATTTGCTGGCCACCGATTGGAGGGAACAATTCATCAAGTACCTCTCTAGCACTGAAGTACCAGCCGATAAAACTAAAACCGAATGCCTAACTCATCGGAGCAAACATTACTTGCTGGTAAACGACATCTTGATGAGGAAAAGTGCCAAGGAAGGGATTTTGCAAAAATGCGTCACCCAAGAAGACGGAGTGAAGTTACTCCTCAAAATTCACTCTGGTTCCTACGGCAACCACGCGGCTTCGAGAACATTGGTCGGTAAAGCCTTCTGAGCAGGCTTTTACTAGCCCACCGCCATCTCCGATGCAGAAGACCTCGTCCGACGTTGTGAAGGATGCCAATTTTTTGTCAAACAAATACATGTACCGGCACAAGAATTACAGATCATTCTAGCCTCCTGGCCTTTTGCATGCTGGGGACTGGACACGATTGGTCCTTTTAAGCCAGCACCAGGAGGTTTCTGGTTCATATACGTCGCCATTGATAAGTTCTCCAAGTGGATTGAGTATAAACCGCTCGTCTCCGCTACTGCAAAGAAAGCTCTTCGAAGATATCATCCACAGATTTAGTCTCCCAAACAGCATCATCACTGACCTCAGAACTACATTTATTGGCCATCACTTCTGGAACTTCTACGAAGACCGTTGCGTCTTTGTCAAATATGTCTCTGTTGCCCATCCTAGAGCCAATGGCCAGGGTAAACGGGCGAACGGCATGATCCTTGATGCCCTAAAAAAGCGACTATATCAGAAAGAAGAAAAACACCTGGGTAGATGGCTCAAGGAGCTACTAGCTGTAGTTTGGGGACTGCGTACTCAAGCTAGTCGCAGCACCGACGTGACTCCATACTTCTTGGTCTACGGCTCAGAAGCCATACTACCAATGGACATTGCCTTCCGAGCACCTAGGGTGGAAAACTATGATGAAGAGCAGGCCGCAACTGTTCGGACAGAGGACGTCGACAGGGCTGAAGAGGAACGCCTAATCACTTGTGTCCACACAGCCAAGTATCTAGAAGGCTTGTGAAGGTACTACAACCGCAACGTCAAAGGTCGTTTATTTGCTGTCGGCGACCTTGTCCTTCGCAGAAAGTAGAAAACCGAAGGGATGCACAAGCTCTCCTCCCCCTAGGAAGGACCTTACGTCGTCAAAGACGTTACCCGACCAGGGTCTTATCGCTTATGTGACTTAGATGGAATCGATGTTCCTAACTCCTAGCATATCGAGCACCTCATACATTTCTATCCTTGAAACGCTTCAGATATGTACTCTCCACTTTATGATGAATAAAGTTTTAATTTCCATAATTTTTCTCCATTTTTCTCCACTATGGTTTAAATCTCCACTTATAATCACCGGGTTTTTACGCCACTTCATGACGAGCTCCACCAACGTTGTCGCCGACCACGTTTCTCCAAATCTCCAATTCACCGAACATATTCTCTAATTCGCCGAACGTATTCTCCAATTCGCCGAACACGTAATCTCCAATTCGCCGAACATAATCTCCAACGTTATCGCCGAACTGTTTTCTCCAAAATCGCCGAACGATTTCTCCAAGTCGCCGACACATTTTTCGCCAAAAATCGCCGAACACGTCTCCTCTGAATCGCCAATGAATTTCACCACGCTTTTTCTCAAAATCGCCGAACAATTTTCTCTAAATCTCCAAGATATTTTGTCGATCGATGAGCAACATACTTTCTTTTATGTTCTCTTCGGAGAACACCCAGTCCCCGATCTCTCCCTACACGTGCTATGGGCTCCACGCTCTGTGATATGGGTGGTCGGTTGTGGTTCCTTGGTCATGCCTGTTCATCCTACACGTCTACGGGCTCCGCGCTCGATGTTATGGACTATGGGCTAGCCAAGGCTGAGAGTTCAGCATAGAATTAATTGCTCGGATGCCGCTTATATTGCCTATATCAAGTTATTTTGATAACCGCCATACAACACATGTTCCGTTCTTTTCTCTATGGAGAAGACCCAGTCTCTGATCTCTCCCTACACATGCTATGGGCTCCGTGCTCTGTGTTATGGGTGGTCGGCTACGGTTCCTTGGTCATGCCTGTTCCTCCTACACGTGCACAGGCTCCACGCTCGACACTATAGACTATGGGCTAACCGAGGCCATATGGGTCAATAGCGAACCAACTGCTCGGACTCTACTTACACTACGTGGTTAAAACTACAAAGATTTTTTCGCTGAAATACACGCAAACCGCATACACATGCACCTTATTGTATACATAAGTGTTTTTACGCCTTCCCACGTTCAAACTACATCGTCCAAAATTTACATATGATATCCTCCAGGAATATCATTATGCTTCGCCATTGCCGTCCATTTCACCGAACAGGTCTATATCGTTTGCCAATTTCTTCGCTGCGTCCACCACCTCATCCTCTAGCTGCTGGGTCTCCGCCTCGCTCAGTCCTTCGGTGAACCCACCCCCTATCGCCTGAAGGTCAGTGGCTGGATAGTGGGACCGAACCACAGCAAGGGCGTGGGTAGCGGCAGTAACAATGGTGTCGCAGTTGAAGCCCTTGAAGCTCTCCCACGCCGTCTTGCATCTTTTGATGACGATGTCCAGGCCCGACGGCCTACCATCGGGCTGAGGAGCCACTTTTGGTTCGATGCAGTCGAGCACTGGTTTCATTCCGGTAACTACGGTATCAAACTTGTCCCTTTGGGTCTAGGCGTCCTGCTCCAGCACATCGAATTGTGCCTTGACCCTCCGATGGTAGTCTGCAAGCATTACAAAGTTCCATCAAGCGAGAAAGTTACTTCAGCGGTAACCCCGACCAGGGAATACTCACCGTTCAGCTCCTCGGCTAGCTTGTTCGCTCGCCCTGTCTCCTTCGCCTTCTCCTCTAGGAGTTGCTCGAGGGCCTGGCGCAGCTGGCCGAGCTCTACATCTTGTTCTACAAGTACAACAATCAGCATCAAAAGTAAGCGTATCCAACTATGCAAAGCGCTTTCGTCGATCACACGTACCTTTCTTCTGCTCGGAGACTTTCTGTAGTTGTTCCAAATGCTCGGTAGCATCCTTTAGTTGTGTGGAGGCAGTGGCCAGCTGCTCGGACTTGCTCCATAGATGTTCTTTCGTAGTCACCAGCTGTTCAGACAGGACTCCCTTCTGGTGTTCCAGGTCCCGCGCGTTGGATTCAGCGAGGTCTCACTCACGCTGGGCCCTCTAGATATATCTCTCTGAGAGGTTCATCGCCTCCTTGAGTTTTTGGTTCTTCTCGGCGAGGGGTTCCATCCTCTTTATCAACTGGTGCCGCTGCTCGGCAGTCTGATTTATTCCTTGAAATTCCTAAGGATAATAATGGTATTCGATCTCCAACGTAAAAATGTATACTCCGGATTCAGTACTAACCTCGATTTGTTTTATTACTCCAACGAGGGTGGATTTCAGCCTCCTTATCTCCTTGGGGGTGTTCTCTTCCTCGACAACTACCACCTCGTCACCGTGCTTACGGAGGATTCGGATGGATTGGGTTCGAGGTTCAGCACGAACGATCTCCTCCACCTCGTCCTCCTCTTCCGCAGTAGTGGGAGAAACCGCTGGGGGGCTCTGTGGCCAGACAGTTGGTCCGACCATGCCCTATGCCACCATTGGTTTCGTCGACCCGGACTCTGGTGCTTCGCTGGCAACTCCAGTTTTAGCTCCCGAAGGCCCGGTAGTAACCACCGTCGCTTCAGGTATTGTTGCCGACCCGTTCCCCACCGACATCGACCTCTCGCTGTCTCCAAGTCCACCAGCAGTGGTGGTTGAGTCTTCCGCCGGCTGCCGAGTACCCGGGGACACCGACATGGGAGCTAACGGTGTTACCTCCGCTCTAGGGTCAGCTCGAGGCTGCTCGTCGGTCTGGGCGGACGGGTCCGAACCCTCCATATGCCTTGCACTGCATTAGATCATTTGGTCAAGCGGCAAAAAAGCTAAGACAAGACAGCAAAGTAACTTCAACACGAGAATACTTACCGTTTGGTCTGCCGGTGCAATTTTTTGAATCGACGATGCCTGCCCGAGCCCCCATGCGTGGCTATGGGATCGACTCCCTTATCTTGGGGTGAAGGTCTCGCCTCCTCCACAGTCGACCTCTGCTCCGCCTGCTGCTCCAAAGTTTTCTCCACCTGTCGCTCTGGATTTACCTTCACCTGGTGCTCGGGGACTTCTTCACTTCCCCTTGGTTGCTCCTCCATGCGTGTGCTGCTTGGAGGTGCTTGGGTGCTCGGAGGAGGAGCAACTGGATCTTCGTCGTCATCAGACCACTCGAGCACCGCGGTCCTTCACGGTCGAGCAGTCTGGTTGCCACCAAGCGAGATGTCGCCCCGTTTGAAGGGAGTGGCAGCCGTCATTTTTCTCTTCTTCTGGGCCGGCTCGTCTGCCGCTGCCCGCTTTCCCTGGACTTTCTTCGTCACCAGGCGCGAAGTCTCCGTCTAACCAACGTCGGTGCCTTCAGATTCTAATGAGGCGCTGGCCGCATCTTCTTCAGACCGAGCTGGTCACCGGACATCTACTCCCCTCGACCAATCACCCCTTGGGACGTCGGAGAAATACATCGCTCTTTCCTGCGAATGGATCTTTGCACAAGTGAATCAGTTCACTGCTCGTTAATGCTTCAGGATTAAAAGTATCAGGAATAAAAATTGAGATGATCACCTCCGGGGGCGGATATGTGCAATTGTAGGCCCTCGTTTGCTTTGGTCATGCGAACAAAATGTTAGGAGCGAACAGCTCTGCGGCACGCTCTAGGACATTCTTCTTCGTCAGTCATTTCGTCCTCTCCCAAGTCCCGTCGTCATCACCTCTGTAGTCAAAGCCCGGGTGGGCCCTCTCCTTGCAGGGCTGGATGCGGCGCACTATGAAGCTTGTCGCCACTAGTTCGCCTCTAATTTTCACACCTCTAATCAGGTCGAGGAGCTCCATCACTTGTTCCATGTCAGCACTGTTCGGTTTCTCCGACCAGCTATTCTGATTCTCTGGGATATGGTGGACGTCGCAGTGGATTGCAGGGTGTCTCTGTTTCATGTAGAATCACTTGGAATTCCACCCTTTCAGGGAAGTGTTCAGCGGTACATTGATATACTTGCTGGCCATTCCATCCCAGAGCTGCAAATAGACGCCGCCGACCACCTTGGAGCCACCACCGCCTTTCTTCTTCAACCGGAAGAGATGTCTGAAGAGGTTGAAGTGCGGCAGAACCCCCAGAAACGCATCACAGAAATGAATAAAGATCGAGATGTGCAATATGATATTGGGGTGGAGATTGCACAGACTAATCGACTAGAATTCCAGCAGATCTCGAAGGAAAGGGTGAACAGGGAACCCTAACCCACGCCAGAAATAATCCTCAAAGACTACAACTTCATCGGTGTTAGGCATTGGGAAGGGCTCACCACTGGCTGGCCACCATTTGGCAGTGACATGGTCAGGAAGCACGCCTACCGCCACCAATCTCTCGAGCTCTGTTTCTCCCGTGCGCGACGACGCCCACTCTTCATCACGATTGGCTCCGGCACTTGCTTTCTTTGGGCTCGCTCTCTTCAGGTTCGTAGCTCTCCTCTTTGGCGCCATCTTTCAGATCTAGATGGGGGCTGGCGCTGGCAGTGTGCGTGGGTACGAATCTAGAAGTGTGATGGCTAAGGATGAAGACGAAGTGGTGATGTGGTAAGGGTGGGTTCATGGGGGGGGCGGCGGCGCAGTTATAAAGCACTTTCCCCACCTCTTCGCAGTCGAGGGTTCTTGGGAAACCGTTCCCGCGATTTGCGCCTCTCCGAATCCTCCACAACAACAAGGTGGGTCGTAACGTGGGCTATTGCGCAACCGCAGCCCACGTCGCCCATTTATCGCCGCCATCAGTTGCTACTCGCCGAATAGTCGTCGACTTCTCCGCCATTTATTGAGGCTCAGTAACTGTACAGCCTATACTCTGGTTTTTTCCCCATGTTTGATTTCTCTGTTATCTCCGCTTGTAGCTCGGGGACTGGCTGCCTGCTCGGCTGGTCTTTAATTGTTTTTCTATTTCTGACCCTGGCACCACATGACTGCGTTACCTACTGTCAGGCTCGGGGACTAAATGGGCACACTTCACCTTACGGTGAATGTGCTTTGTCTCTTTTTGGGGGCATGTCCGGGGACTGGCTGCCTGCTCGGCTGGTCTTCTACTATTCTTCTACTTTCTGACCCTGGCACCACATGATTACGTCATCTACTGTTAGGCTCGGGGACTAAGTGGGCACACTTCACCTCGCGGTGAATGTGCGGGGTTTTTTCTCGCAGACTACATGCCTCTTGAAGAAGATTGACTCCTTCTCCCGTGGTTAGACTCTAAGTGGGCACACTTGATCCACTACGAGGAAATTTTGTATTCTGAACTTGATCTCCTTACACCTTTATGGCAAGCCGTGCTTGGGTCTTACTGCTCGGCTGTGGTCCTCGCTGCTCGCAACTGCTCGCTACTGCTCGGCAACTCGTCATGGTGGTCGGACCATGAGTTTGACTGCTCGGCTTTGTTCGCACCTGCTCGGACAAGCACAAGACGGCGTTGTACAATGAGTACAAGGCGCTCGGGGACTAGCTGTGGGGGGTACGACCCTAGATACCCATGGCAGACCACATGGGATGCGCCCTTAAGGGCGGCCCAGCCCACAAGACAAAGCCTTGCGAGGCACGATCCTAGTCGACGTCTTCCGCAAGACATCTAGAAGATATCCTGAAGATACTACGAGATCTGTTAGGATATGTATGATCCCAAGATTCCTGTAATCAGTTATTACTTTTCGGTTATCTCTCAGATCTAACCGACTTGTAACCCTGCTCCCCGGACTATATAAGACGGGCAGGGACCCCCTCCAAACACACGCAATATCAGACGATAGACAATACAAACCAACGGACCACAGGAGTAGGGTATTACGTCATACTGACGGCCTAAACCTGTCTAACTCGTGTGTCTCTGTTGTCTTCTTATTCTTGATCTCACGCTCCTCTACCGATCAATCTACCTTCGTGGGATACCCCTCGGCGGACTGCCGACGATATTCTGTCGACAACAACATATAAGTATCTATCTTGAATAGCCAACAATAATACAAATATAGTCCATATACAACCATATTAACTTAACTAAATTATAATTATTAAAATAAATTCAATTCCAAGGATCAAACGGGCCTGAGATTTTTAACTCATGTAGGATTACAAGAATATCTTAAATGCATCACAAGCAAACTGGCAGAGTAGAGAGTTATAGTGAGCATGGTTATTATGGTCTGGACTTGTTTGATTTAAGTTCAAAGACAAATTTGAATTATGTGCTTCAACATAATTATCGTTCATGCTTCATTAACACTTACGTAAGAAGTGATAATTGTCTACAAACATGTCGCAAAGATCAATCTCATCAAAACATCATCTTTTTTCATTGTCTTGGTACAATACACGTGCAAAATCGAATTACTATGGTCTTGATTCTGGCTTAGCAACCAAACATCTTGTTCAATATTTTTGTTGCTCCCATTGCAACACATGGACAATCGCATAAGTAATGAATTAACTCTTTAGGGCATGTACAGTGGAGTGACATAATCTGTTTAGAAAAGAGAGGTGCCACATACGAAGAGAGAGAGAGAGGAGAGAGAGAAATGTCGTATAGTCATTAACATATATTATTTGGAGCAGAAGAGAGGTATTTTATATAGCAGCACTTTTTACATTGCGGAGATATTATCTATTTTTTTAAGGCAAAGATATTATCTATTATATATGGTCACATCACATATCATTTAACAATTAGATGCTATTTAGATTGCTCATAGACAAATTTATACATTAGCTTGTCTATTATATTATCTATGGCTGATATGAAATGATTTTATAAAACAACAGTTGTCAGGCCCGCTGTATACATGTTTAGAAAGGTTGAAATAGGAAGATAAACTCAAGGAAAATCACTTCAAAGTAGTGGAAGAGGGTTGTTGGGGGAGTGCGACCATTGACAGAGATAAAGATGGCAACGGTCCTCCGATACCCGATACCCGACGGGTATTTGATCCATTAGGGGATGGGGATGGAATCATATCTTTACCCGCGGACATCTAAATGAGCAAGAATCCATCCCCGACGGGTATAGCGGGTACGGGAACGTTCCCTGTTTACCCGTTCCCGTTACTCATTGGGGGAACCCGACTATTTGAGCTGTCATGCGAGTATTAGGCCCAAAGAAGCTCAACATAGGTATTTTGGTCTAAATCTGAACAATCATATATATAGTTTGTATGTTCTAGGAACCCTAGTTCAATTTTTCATCACCATCTCCGCCAGCAGCACAAACACGCCTGCCTCACGAGCGCTCGTGCCCCTCGCTTCCTCAGTTCGGTCTCTCTGCCACCTTTGCTCGTCCTCCTCGCAACCTCGCTCCTTCTCCTCAGCATCTCCGAGACTCCGACACTTATACCCGGGTGAAGAAAAAACGTCTCCGATTGCAAAGCTGCGACCCCAAGTGTCCTTGTTTATCGGGTATGCAGTATCCGTCGGGTATCTGTTACCCGACCGATACCCGACGGGTATGGGGATGGGTAAGAATCTATACCCGAGACAGTTAACAGGAATAGGGACAGGATGAATTCTCTGTAGTGGAGAAGAGAACGTTCCAACGATACCCGACGAGTACATCCCGTTGCCATCCTTGGACAGAGACCTTACTAGCGCCCCGGACAACCAGACAAGTGCGGCCATCGTCAGTGCTGGCTAGGTGCTATGACCGCGCCGGTCCGGCCGGCCAACTTTTACCCAGAACTGAGGCACCACATCGCCAACCAGCCCAGTGACCCATCGTGATGTCCCGATTGAACTCGACGGGAAAGGGCACACAGCAACAACTCATGGAGTATCAGTCATGGGACGCGCCCACTCGGCCACTATAAGCGAAAAGTCAGGAGGTCGTTTTGCCCTCTTGCGCTGGTTTGCCTCGATTCTTCTAGTGCTACGTCAATAGCAATTGTATGGGTATGGCCTCTGACACACATGTGCTTGGAGCAAAAAGCAGTACAAAAGTTATACATTGAGCTAGGGGTACAGCATTTGGAATAACAGATCGCACTTCGAATGAGTACGAGATAAGGATGGACTGCTTGCAAGCATTAGTTAAAAGACCATAGGAGATTATATTCCATGGTTCTGACCGGATCACAAATCAAATGAGATTATCAAAGTCAAAGGAGGCGTGGCATATATTATTCTATCTAGACTACAAACATATATGTACTACCTTGGAAGAAGGCGTTCCTTCCCATAAACTTTACTCCATATCCATAGACTAAAAAAAATAACTAATTACATAGTTTATGACTAATTTGCGAGAAGAATCTTTTAAGCCTAATTAGTTCATGATTTGACAATGTGATGCTACAGTAACACATATGCTAATGACGAATTAATTAGGCTTAATAAATTGGTCTCGCTGATTACTGACGGATTCTGTAATTTATTTATTTTTGTTAGTATCCGAACACCCTATGCGATACTCTCATGTGACACTCAAGATGACACTCTAAAACTTTACACCCTAGATTTAAACATGGCCTAACCAATAACAATGATCAGTCAAGAACGCTCGAGCAAACGCCTGTTTAATAAGTATTTTCAGATCAATCATCAATACTTCAGTAGCAAAAAGAACAAGCCAGATTACGTACTGTCATGCAGTGATCTGTCAAATACGTACGTAGCTATTGTCGAGTTCGAGTCAATCAGTAACAATGATGAAAAATAAATAAACTCGAGAAACCTGCCATTGATCCGACAGTAATTTGTCTCTTTCTATCTGTGAACAAACTACCGTGGCCACGGGCATGTTCGCGAATTTATTAGCCGACTTATCAGTTATAATCTACAGTATTTTTTTCTCACAACAAATCAGCTTTAGTCAGAAACAGGCCCACTGGTTCCTCTTGGATTTATCGGGGGGAACCAGTCATGGTCTTGTTTATCATGCATGCATCACCATCTATCTATGGTCACTAAGGTAGTGGGAGAGGTTGACAAGGAACGGGTCCTGTTCGCTTCTCTTATAATCCGTCTTTTTCAACTTGTTTTTTCAGGTGAAACAGTGTTTTTCTCTCACAACAAATCAGTCGAAACAATGTTTCGGCTTGTTTTTTCAGCGAAGCGAACGGGCCAGAGGAGAGGTGTAGGCTAGGCCAACTAGGTTAAAAATTCACAGCCAAAATAAATTTCATAAATCAATATTTTTGCTTGTTAGACAAGATACTCCCAAATTCCGCAGCCCTCCCCCATTGTTTCTATGGACATCATAAGCTCGACGCCCTGCGCCATCCGACGCGCCAATATCTCGACTGCCCAATCAAAATAAAAAATATCTCGAGTGCCCCACATTCAGACAGACACTCCTTCTCTCACTGACATCTCAGTGGGCCATAGCCCGTCCATCCATAGAAAAAATTGAACAACAACAACAACAACAACAAAGCATTTAAATCCCAAACAAGTTGGGGTAGGCTAGAGTTGAAACCCAACAGAAGCAATCAAGGTTCAGGCACGTGAATAGCTGTCTTCCAAGCACTCCTATCTAAGGCTAAGTCTTTGGGTATATTCCATCCTTTCAAGTCTCCTTTTATTGCATCTACCAAAGTCAACTTCGGTCTTCCTCTGCCTCTCTTCACGTTACTATTCTGACTTAGGATTCCACTACGCACCGGTGCATCTGGAGGTCTCCGTTGCACATGTCCAAACCATCTCAACCGGTGTTGGACAAGCTTTTCTTCAATTGGCGCTACCCCTAATCTCTCACGTATATCATCGTTCCGAACTCGATCCCTTCTTGTATGACCGCAAATCCAACGCAACATACGCATTTCCACGACACTTAGCTGTTGAATATGTCGTCTTTTCGTAGGCCAACATTCTGCACCATACAACATAGCAGGTCTAATCGCCGTCCTATAAAACTTGCCTTTTAGCTTCTGTGGTACCCTTTTGTCACATAGGACACCAGACGCTTGCCGCCACTTCATCCACCCTACTTTGATTCTATGGCTAACATCTTCATCAATATCCCCGTCCCTCTGTAGCATTGATCCTAAATATCGAAAGGTATCCTTCCTAGGCACTACTTGACCTTTCAAACTAACATCTTCCTCCTCCCGAGTAGTAGTGCCGAAGTCACATCTCATATACTCAGTTTTAGTTCTACTAAGTCTAAAACCTTTGGACTCCAAAGTCTCCCGCCATAACTCCAGTTTCTGATTCACTCCTATCCGGCTTTCATCAACTAGCACTACATCGTCCACGAAAAGCATACACCAAGGGATGTCCCCTTGTATGTCCCTTGTGATCTCATCCATCACTAAAGCAAACAAATAAGGGCTCAAAGCTGACCCTTGATGTAGTCCTATCCTAATCGGGAAGTCATCCGTGTCTCCATCACTTGTTCGAACTCTAGTCACAACATTGTTGTACATGTCCTTAATGAGCCCGACGTACTTCGTTGGGACTTTATGTTTGTCCAAATCCCACCACATAACATTCCTTGGTATTTTATCATAAGCCTTCTCCAAGTCAATAAAAACCATGTGTAGGTCCTTCTTCTTCTCCCTATATCGCTCCATAACTTGTCTTATTAAGAAAATGGCTTCCATGGTTGACCTTCCGGGCATGAAACCAAATTGGTTCATAGAGACCCGCGTTATTGCCCTCAAGCGATGCTCGATAACTCTCTCCCATAGCTTCATAGTATGGCTCATCAACTTAATTCCCCGGTAATTTGTACAACTTTGAATATCCCATTTATTCTTGTAGATCGGTACCAATATACTTCTCCTCCACTCATCAGGCATCTTGTTCGATCGAAAAATATGGTTGAACAGCTTGGTTAACCATACTACAGCTATGTCCCCGAGGCATCTCCACACCTCGATTGGGATACCATCCGGTCCCATCGCCTTACCTCCTTTCATCCTTTTCAACGTCTCTCTGACCTCAGATTCTTGGATTCTCCGCACAAAGCGCCTATTGGTGTCATCAAACGAGTCATCCAACTGAAAGTTTGTGTCCATATTCTCACCATTGAACAATTTGTCAAAATACTCTTGCCATCGATGTCGGATCTCATCCTCCTTTACCAAGAGATGCTCCATTTCATCCTTAATGCACTTAACTTGGTTGAAGCCCCGTGTCTTTCTCTCACGAACCCTAGCCATCCTATAAATGTCCTTCTCTCCTTCCTTCGTACTCAAATGTTGGTAAAGATCCTCGTACGCTCTACCCTTTGCCACACTTACAGCTCACTTTGTAGTCTTCTTTGCCACCTTATACTTCTCTATGTTGTCCACACTCCTGTCATGGTACAAGCGTCTATAGCATTCTTTCTTCTCCTTAATAGCCCTTTGGACTTCCTCGTTCCACCACCAAGTATCTTTATCCTCACATCCCATTCCTTTGGTTACTCCACACACCTCTGAGGCTACCTTCCGAATGTTGGTTGCCATCTTGTCCCACATATTGTTTATGTCGTCTTCTTCCTTTCAAGAGCCCTCTTTAATAACCCTTTCCCTAAATATCTCTGACGTCTCCCCTTTCAGTTTCCACCACTTTGTTCTTTCAATCTTAGCTTGTTTATCCCTACGGGCACGCACCTGAAAACGAAAATCTGCCACCAAAAGCTTATGTTGAAAAACAACACACTCCCCTAGTATCACCTTGCAATCCAAGCATGCTCGTTTGTCCTTTCTTCTTACGAGGACAAAGTCAATCTGGCTACAGTGTTGTCCGCTACTGAAGGTCACTAGATGAGATTCTCTCTTTCTAAAGAAAGTGTTGGCTATCATCAGGTCAAAAAGCTACCGCGAAGTCTAGAACTTCCTCTCCCTCCTGATTCCTACTACCATACCTAAAACCTCCATGAACTGCCTCGAAACCTGCGCTTGTAGTACCTATATGCCCATTAAGATCTCCTCCTATAAAAAGCTTCTCACTACTAGGTATAGCTCTAACCAGGCCATCTAAGTCTTCCCAGAACTGTCTCTTAGCACTTTCGTCGAGGCCTACTTGGGGGCATACGCACTAATTACGTTCAAGACCATATCACCAACGACAAGCTTGACTAAGATAATCCTATCTCCTTGCCTTCTCACTCCCACCACACCATTCTCGAGGCTCTTATCAATCAAAACTCCTACTCCATTTCTATTCGCAACTGTCCCTGTGTACCAAAGCTTGAAACCTGTATTGTCCACCTCCTTCGCCTTCTGACCCTTCCATTTAGTCTCTTGAACGCATAATATATTTACACGCCTCCTAGTCGCGGTATCAACTAATTCTCTTAACTTACCTGTAAGTGACCCTACATTCCAACTACCTAAACGGATCCTAGTTGGTTCGACTAGCTTCCTTACCCTTCGCACCCGTCGACTCTGATGCGAAGACCCTTGCTCATTTTTCACTACACCCGGGCGCCGATGTAGCGTGCCACTAAGGAAGCGACGACCCGATCCTTGGTTACTTGACACCATGCCCAGATGAAAGGTCCTTGTTGGTTTTGGTAATTGAGTGACAACCTAGGTGGACTAATTGTGTTTATGTGAGATACACAGGTGATTAGTCCACAGGTACATGTGTGTGAGCAACATATGCCATGAAGGTGAAAATGGCTTGGAGATGTTGCAAAGCTCACACATGTGATGATGAAGGAGCTTAAATGCACATGAGACATCACATTGAGTCATGTGATCAAGGTGAAGAAGATCAAGACAAGACTTGGCTTGATGGACCGGTTGCAAGCGTGAAGGGCAAGTCGAAGGCTTTGGAGTGATGGACCGCGTGGCGGTGAAGCTTGAGCAAGACTTGGCGCCGATGGACGATGGCAACGGTGAAGAGCAAGGAGAGTCAAGATCGATGAACCAATATGATCATGTGATGATATGAAGTGGATCATATCATTGTTGATCGTGTTGGTGCATGTGTTGCATCGACATTGGAGGAGATGGAATGGAATGCGCAAGGCAAAGGTATAACCTAGGGCATTTCATTTCACCGGTCATAGGTGTGTAGAGAAGTTTATGACCGGGTTTAGGATAGATGGCTGTACTATCAAGAGGGGCAAACTTGTTTGCATATCGGTTATCTAGTGCCACTCGAGTGATCTAACTTTGCATTGTCGCTAGGATCGAGTGGCGTGGCAAGTTGAGTGGCTAACATCCTTTGGGAAATGATTGTGAAAATGCTAACACACATACACATGATGGTGTACACTTTCGGGAAAATGGGATGCCTATTTTCTATTGCGCCGGATGCAAATTCTTGTGGTTAGCACACTTGAGCAAGGGTGAAGAAAATGGAGAAGATGCTGGCGTCGGTCAACTGACCGGACGCTGGATCGGAATGCACCGGACGCTGGCAGGCTGCGTCCGGTCACGCTGACGTACGGTGACACAGATGCTGGAGAGTGACCGGACGCTGGCTGCGTCCGATCGCGTTCGACCGGACGCGTCCGGTCATGCTCGGAAGCTTACTGGAAACGACCGGACGCTGAGGGTCCAGCGTCCGGTCAGTTGAAGTGCTGCGTCCGGTCGGCAGATGACCGTTGGGATCGGAAGATGACCGTTGAACGCAGGGGACACGTGGCGAGTATCGCGTGACCGGACGCTGAGGTCCAGCGTCCGGTCGATCAGACCGGAGCGTCCGGTCGGCCCGAGTTTTGCCCAGTGAAGGGGTAACGGCTCTATTTGCCCATGGGGTTATAAATAGAGGCCATGGCCGGCCTTGGGCCAGAAGCTGAGCACACTAGAGCCTTGGTGGCTTGTGTAGTAGTGCTTGGGAGCCCTCCATCTCACACATACATGATAGTGTTCATCCGATAGTGTGAGAGAGCGATTCTAGTGCGATTGCATCGTGAGGTTGCATCGAGTGGCACTAGGTGATCGTGTTGCAAGCCGGTGGTGCTTGTTACTCTTAGAGGCTGCCACCTCCTAGACGGCTTGGTGGTGGTCTCCGTCGAAGCCCGCAAGAAGATTGTGCGGAGCTCCGGAGAAGAGCTTGTGAGGGGTACTTGTGCTCGCCCCGCGGGAGCCGCGAAGAGCAACTCTAGTAAAGCGAAACGCGAAGGGCGACAAGTGGTCCGGCCGGGTCAAGTGCTAGAGCTTGTGGTAAGCACTCCACGTGGGAGAGTGTGACTTGCGAGTCACCACTAGCAAGAGGACCGGCGGCAACCTTGTAGCTTGTCTCAACGGGGACTAGCGTGTTGGCAAACACGTGAACCTCGGGAGAAAAATCATCGTGTCTACCTTGTTCTTCCCGTTGGTTTGTATCCCCATTACACAAGCTTGCAATTACTTTTATATATATTAAGCTTGTGTAGTTGCTCTTGTAATTAGATAGCTTGTGTAGCTTGCTAATTACCTTCTAGCTTGTGTAGCATAGAAGTAGCTCCCTTGCGTGGCTAATTTGGTTTTAGTAACCTTGTTAGTCACATTGCTTAGTTTGTGTAGCTAAGTATTTGCGCTCTCTAATTAGGCATTAGTTGCCTTGTTATTGAGCATTGCTAGTGAGCTTAGTTAGCTTTGTGCTTTTGCTTACTAGCATGTGTAGGAGCTCCCTCATTGCATAAAGTACTAGTGGCATAGGTTTGTGTGACCTTGCACCTAGAATTGATTAGGAGAGCTCTAGCTAGCCCGGCACCTTTGTTGCATAATTGTTATCTTTGCAAGGTGCTAGTGAACATACATTGAGGGGTATAGTCTTGGCTAGACCGATAGTTTTAATTCCGCAATTATATCGGTTAGCCGACGCGATTAATTTTAGAAAAGACTATTCACCCCCCCTCTAGTCGCCATCTCGACCCTTCACCAGATCACGACACGGCGCGTCACGGGGGTGACGACCCGGCCCTTGCCCATTTAACACCATACCCGGGTTCCGATATGGCGCGTCGCTAAGAGGGTTACGCCCCAACGATTTTCTTTCGGGTTTCATCTCCATTTAAGTGGCTAAGTTTTTACATTGGCTCGCCACGCCTAACACAACCCTCCTCCTTTACCAGGGTTTGGGACCTGCTATGCTGGGACACCAAAGACGCCCCACCATAGGCGGAGTTATAGAAAAAAAATTATTTTTGCTTGTTAGACAAGATACTCCTAAATTCCGCAGCCCTCCCCCATTGTTTCTGTGGACATCATAAGCTCGACGCCCTGCGCCATCCGACGCGCCAATATCTCGACTGCCCAATCAAAATAAAAAATATCGCCCCACATTCTGACAGACACTCCTTCTCTCACTGACATCTCAGTGGGCCATAGCCCGTCCATCCATAGAAAAAATTGAAGTTTGTGCTATCATCTCGGCTGCGATAGAACTCTATTCAGAGGAGAAGAGCAGTTGGCCCTTGTTTAGTTACCTAAAATCTAAACTTTGGCACTATGTAAAAAGAAGATTTCCCGTCACATTAAACTTGCGGTACATGCATGGAGTACTAAATGTTGACAAAATCAAAAACTAATTGCACAGTTTGGTTGTACTTTACGAGACGAACGTTTTGAGTCTAATTAGTCAACGATTGGACAATTATTACCAAATACAAACGAAAATGCTACAGTGCGCTACAATTCCACAAGTTTCCGGCGGCGCCAATTCGGCCGGCAACTAAACGGGGCCTTGGTGCAAAACAGAAGATCAGATGATGCATGGCTCTGGCTCGCTAGCATTTTTATTCAACGATCGATCGCTTGTTGTCCACGGCATATGCAGGGCCATAACCGTGCATATGCGTGCGCAACGTTGCTTCCTCTGCATAAAAAGCTAGGAGCATGGCCTTCGCCCCAGCAGCAACAGGGAGTTTGCCCCACAGCCATTCCAAGCACATATTCCCGGCCCGGCAGCTCACCAACTACCTTGTACTGCAATTCATCTTATCACGGCACATACAGATATATAGATTCATATAATTAGTACCTAGATGCTCATTTAGCTGCAGGCGCCATGATTGGGGTGAGCATTGTCAGTTATTATAAGTCTCTGATCATGGTGCTACTGGCGCTCCTCGTCTGCGTCAGCCTGGCTGCCTCGCCGGCGACGGCCGCGGCCGGCCGGGCAGAGGAGGTGCACCTGGTGCCCGCGTTGTACGTGTTCGGCGACTCGACCGTGGACGTGGGCAACAACCAGTACCTGCCGGGGAACTCCGCGCTGGAGCTCCCCTACGGCATCGACTTCCCGCACTCTCGGCCCACCGGACGGTTCAGCAACGGCTACAACGTCGCCGACTTCGTCGGTCAGTGAATGCACGTTAATTTCACACGAACTGGCTGCCATTGTTTTCTTTGCAACCATGCATGAAACTGACAGATTTGCAAACAAAAATTCAGCGAAACTGTTGGGTTTCAAGAGGAGCCCGCCGGCTTACCTGTCCCTGACGCCGAGAACGAGCCGTCAGATCTTGAGAGGCCTCCGCGGCGTCAACTACGCGTCCGGAAGGTCCGGCATCCTCGACACCACGGTAAGTAGCAGTACACCAGATTTGGTCGTGAGTCGTTCTTGATCATTCGGTCATTACTCATCTTGATCGTTTGTAACGTACACGTATGTCGACGGACCAGGGGAACACCATCACGTTGACGAAGCAAATCGAGTACTTCGCGGCCACCAAGTCCAAGATGGTGGCGCACAGCGGCGGGCAGGGCTCGTCGTCCGTGGACGAGCTGCTGTCCAAGTCCCTCTTCCTCATCAGCGACGGCGGCAACGACATGTTCGCGTTCCTGCAGCGGAACGGGACGGCGAGCGAGGTGCCGTCCCTGTACGCGGACCTGCTGTCCAACTACACGCGGCACGTGCGGGCGCTCCACGACCTCGGGGCGCGGCGGTTCGGGATCGTGGACGTGCCGCCGCTCGGGTGCGTGCCGTCGGTGCGGGCCACCTCCCCCGACGGCGCGTCCAGGTGCGTCGACGGCGCCAACGCGCTGGCGAGGGGCTTCAACGACGCGTTCAGGGCGGCGCTGGCCAACCTCACGGCCTCGGGCGCGCTGCCGGGGGCGCGCTACTCCGTGGGGAGCTCCTACAGCGTGGTCTCCTACTTCACGGCGCACCCGGGCGCCGCCGGGTTCAGGGAGGTGGCCAGCGCGTGCTGCGGCGGCGGGCGGCTCAACGCGCAGACCGGGTGCACGCCCAACGCCACCTACTGCTCCCACCGCGGCGAGTACCTGTTCTGGGACGGGGTGCACGGCACGCAGGCCACATCCAAGAAGGGCGCCGTGGCTATCTTCTCCGCGCCGCCGCAGATGGGGTTCGCCGCGCCCATCAACTTCAAGCAGCTGGTGTCTTCTTGATGCTCGGAATACAGAGCTTTCAACTGATGACGCAAATCATTACAGCTACCAGCCTAGCACTACCAAAAGAGCTTTTGATTCTTTATTACACAAAAAATCAGTAGAGATTCATCAAACTAATAAACCAGGAAATGTAGAGCCGTAGAGGGAGGGAGCAGCATATACACAGATTGAGTCCAGCGAGGCAAATTTCTCGCCATGTACGCTCGTGAATAAACTGTGGACTCAGTAACTAGCAGGTTGCAATATTTGGGGCGCTGTGCCTGTGCTGACTCGACGACTTCCGTCCGCTGCAATTGCGTTCGTGTCGCGAAGTTGATTTCGAACTACTACTCTTAATCTATCTATCTTCTATCTATCATCGTACCGCCCCGCTCTACTCAGCTCGTCCCTGGTTTTTTATTTGACTCGCTCCTCCAAATCAAAATTGGATTTCAAATCAAATCAAATTGTTCTATGTATATATAAATAAAAATCCTAAAAAATATGCAGAGGTATCTTCGTACCGTCCCGCTCTGCTCAGCCCATCCCTGCCTTTTTTTGACTCGCTCCTCAAATCAGAATCGGATACCAAATCATTCTAAATCCGAATTGGAAAAAAGAAAATATGGAACCAAATCAAATAAAATCGGGGAAAAATATAAGTCAAATACGCAGGGTATCGTGGTACTGCCCCCACCCTGCTCAGCTCGCCCCCAGATTTTTTTGCCTCACTCCTCCAAATCAGAATCGGATATCAAATCAAATCGTTCCAAATCCAATCGGGAAAAAAAACAAAATATCAAACCAAATCAAATGAAATTGAAAAAAATACAAGTCAGCGGCGGTGCTTGGCGCGCGGTGCCGAGGAGGCTGAGGTCACCGCTCGATGCGGACAATGGCCTGTTGCTGCAACTGAACTCGAACTCGATCTCGCGTGGCCTGCACGAGGACTCGTGGACCGCCAGGTTTGGGTCCAACGCCACTGTAAAAATAATAAGAGCAGGTACAATAACAGTCTAATTCGACTGCCATGTCAGCCCTATGCTCGCAAAAAAGGAGAGAGAAAGCTATGCTTGGCGCTGGTTTCGTCGATCAGCTCGTCACGCATGCCAAGACGCTTTCTCTACGCAGAGGTTAAGGCCCCGTTCAGTTGCCAAAAAATTTTGCATAGTAACTGTCACATCAAATCTTACGGCACATGCATGGAGTACTAAATGTAGACGAAAAAAAAACTAATTACACAGTTGGTCGAGAAATCGCGAGACGAAACTTTTGAACCTAATTAGTCCATAATTAGACACTAATTACCAAATACAAACGAAATACTACAGTGAGCCAAAATACAAAATTTTTTGGATCTAAACACACCCTAACTCTTCCCTTCCTATCCTTGTATATTGAATAAAAAACAATATTCAGACTATAGAAAGAGACTAATTGTTATATGTGCAAGACTCTAAACTTGTCCATTGATGACTTGGCTTGGCTTATAGACAAGTTTTATTGAACTTGCTCTGAAACGCGCTCTCGCACATGACCCGATCCGGTCCCAAACCCGAGACCCGTGGGGCGAAAAAAATACACCCCTGACTTAGCAAACAATTGCGCCTCGCCGCTAGCGATGTGAAGCGGAACTATTTTGTATGGTTGGAGAAAGGCGGAGACAACTTTATATTTTCTATATAAATAGATTTATAAACTTCTTAATATGTTTATCTAAACCATAACTCGCGTATGTTGATGTATTTGTACGTTAAATTCATGATCCTCGTGTAACACATGGACATATATCTAGTGAAATATATACGTGCCTTGTCAAAAAAGTTTTCGGTCCATTAAAAAAACTAGATGAATTCCCCGCGCGTTGCCGCGGGATTTAGAGATTAAGGGCGCGTTTGGTTGGCGACCAAAGGATGCCGTGCCGCGCCACACCTTCCGCGCCGCAGTTGTGGCATGTGTTTGCTTCGCTGCCCCAGCTGCGGCATGCCGCAGACTCACCATGGTCGTCTAGTTCATTTTGGATGCCAAATCATGTCGTAGTTGCGGCGGCCGTTTTCTGCGCCGCACCTTCGGCATGCCACAGACTCGGTGCGGCATCTTCTGGACATCGTCCAAACGCGCCCTAAATTACAGTATGAAGGATAAATACTAAAGAGGTACATTATTCTGTCAAACTCTTCCTAGACATACGAAGCCCAAAGTCTGCCTACAAACACATGCGTGAAAAAATTTCATAAAACCGAGTTTGACACAGCTGTTATAAAAGTGGAGAAGGCAAATCAATGCATGGTGCTGGTGGAGCATTTTGGTTGGCCTTAAAGGGAAGTGGGAGCGGTGATAGTATTGTTAATGGGAAAATATTATTTTTGGTGAAAGCTGAATTGATTAATGATGGAGAGTTGCATCTCGTCAATTTTGCATGAAAAATTTTGTAATGTTGTTATGACTGTAGAACATTTAAATATCAATTTGAAAACAAAGAACGAATGAAAAAAATGAGAAAATGATTGACTGAATTGCCTTGTCTTGTGCACGACAGGCTGTGGCCTGCTCAATGTCTATCTACTAGTGGAATGCGCGCGCCCTTGCGCGCGTCGGGTAAGTGTATGTGCTGTAAATAGGAAACATGTCTTGGCAATGTTTACAACTGTCTTATCTTCTCTCCATACAACCTCAAAGACAACATGAATCGTCCGATCGATATTTCACAATTCATTAAGGGCCAACTACAGCTTCATAACAAAGCAAAGTAAATGTGGTCACTATGTGAACCTAAGGTAACAAATGCAGGTGTGTCAACTAATTTCAAAGTTACACATTCATGTACAATTATCATGTGCTAGATTCATGATCCAAAGAGTCCTTAGAGTTTAATCCCATACAAATCCAGACCAACGAAACGGGCTGTAGATGTTGGCGTTTGGTTGTTTTTATGCATTGTTAACTGTAAGGAGCACATATTCTGGTACGAAACAAAAGCAGAGAATGGGGGTTCAGAGGACCAAATGAAATGGAATGCTGAAGGGACAGGCATACGCCTTCTGTTTGTGTGCAAGAGAAACATACCTATTGAAGTGGCACAGATGAAGGGACGTGCATATTAATAACCAGAAGTTACAAATTCAGCAAGCAACACTATGACTATAGGTGGAAAGTGCAACGTAGATGAGGAAAATAGAAAGAAAAGTAGGAGTTTAGCCCACCAGTCTGAACAACAGCAACCTGCGATTTGTAGGAGCAACAAAAGTGTCTGTTGGATCTTTGAAACAAATGAGAAGCACCCCAGATGTAGGGAATATAGACCTAACAAAAAACAGACACGCATATGAGCCGACACTGCAGTGCCAAAAAAAAAAGAAACAGAAACTGCTTAACAACAATGTATATTAGCAAAACCTTTCATAAGTAGGAATGCATCACATGAATTGGCAAATGCCTAGAACAACCTTTCATAAGCAAAGAGGCTTTCAGCGTAATTTTAGTGATACACAGCACACCCACACCATCAGCATATAATGAGCACGTGTTTAGATTGCAAACAGCGGAATGTGTTTAGATAGCAAACAGTGGAATGTGTTTAGAGGGAAAATAAATTGATTAAAAAAACATTAGAGCATTTTAGAGGTCTCGGTAATTTGGCCAGCATCATTTGTTGATGACCTTGGAGCTTGAAGGCATGATCAGAAATGGGTTACTCTCATAAATCGCATAATCTAAGTAACAGGTCATGCCTACTACGGTAGTACCTCACAAGCGAATGAACATCTTGATACCCTCTTTGCCTACGCCTATCGATAATGCCCTTGAAAAGCAGTAGCCTATTGGGGCTTCACCCGTATAATCTGATACTAATCTTCGTTCTGTATCTGTCTGGATAGATGAATGGACAACATTAAGATCGTTTCCCCATGATGAACTCATCAAGGTTTCGAAGATCGGTGGAAGAACACAGGCATTTCATTTACAACCATCAATTTTCTGAAGCTTTCTGATTATTTGCAGGAATCCTCATCAATGCGAGGTACAATTAAATAAACAATTATCTCGAATAAAACCTCACCAGGATGTCGAATAAGCAGGCACATGTACGCTGAACTCAAAGGGTATTGTTGAACTAACCTGCACAAACCTCAGATTTAGAAACACTATAAGCAGTACCATATATGTGCAGGTTGGTTGAAATTGGAATCATAAAAAGAGGTTAGGTTCATGTTGATCCCCACCTATTCGAGCACAGCATTCAGTACCACTCCGTAGGCTTTCTCTGTTTCCATTAGTATGATATCCTTGTTTTTATCTTCAAAAGAGCTTTGCCTGAAACCAGGTATCCATAAAACAAAGGTAACGATTCATATAGCGGGATACAGATGCATTTGTTGGGAAAGATTTCATGTAATAGAATTACTAAGAACAAATCGCCTTCACACTATATATATGCGCAGCTGTTGGCATGGACTATTGCGAGGCTATAGAAAAACTAACAACACCCGAAAGTAAGATCTTAGATGAAACTACTGTTGAGAAGAACTATGACACACTAAGTAAATAAATGGCTCACCTTCATGACCATAACCCTCTCTGTACGAAATAAGCCTAGGCAGTAGTGTGAATTGCATGTACACTTGATCCCTAGGGACCAGGACGTATAACAACTGAATTGAAACAAAGTGTGAGATTAGTAGGCACAATAGGCTCTAATTAGATCAGATCTGAATACAAACGGATTAGGCTCGGTTCTGGGTGCTCGGCTTGGCATAGCAGGAAGGGAAGCGAAAGGGTGGGCGTACCTGGTGGAGCAAACACAGGCCAATGCCAATCAGCAACACAATAGAAGAAAGAAGAGGAGGGTTCTAGGGAGGGGCTTGGGGAATGAGAATACATTTTTACGGGTGCAATAGAAGCATGACCTTTGGAAGCAGTTGGAGCTTGGCCGATGCAGCAACCAATGAAAGGAAAACATTTTATGTTCCCTGTTTAGTTTCCAATCCTTGAATAGATTCTGTATTGTTTCCAACAGTCACCAACAACAGTTTTCTAGCAGCAGTTCCATTTATGACTATTATCTAAACCGAACTATAAACTATTGAGTCCACTATCATCATCATTAGTTGGATTTTAAACTAATAACTTCTATCAATATCTATAATTACTATAGGCAAAGCTATATATGCAGGATGATCTGCTTGATTTTCTATTAGCACCAAGCCCATGATTGATGGTTGAAACTTAACAGAGTTTATCAAACTTGGTGGCCCTTTCAGTCCACCTAGCTAACTAAGGTTCCTGAGGTAGTTATCTATCTACATGCACACATATTCTATACAACATGTTGTAGGAGTGTCAAATATTCGTAAACAAACTAATCCATGAGTTCTAGGATCTATCAAAGTCAAAGGCAATGGATTCTGATGCCCCAATTATCTAATAACCAAACAACTCAACTGAAATACATGGAGTACGTAAATTTAGAGCAACAACTAATGTTGCTGATGAATCGATCATCAGCTGACTTCCCCTTATCTAGCATATTTTCTTAGAAACTATGCCCACAAAACATGTGCAGGTCGCCTATAGTTTGCAAACATTATGTGAAGCAAAACGAAACACAGAGATAAGTTAGAAAATAAGTTCAGCTAGGGAACTCATACTCATTTATGTTGTACATCATTTTGGGATAGGGAGCAGAAATAGGAAGTTGAAATCATGACGTATGGAAGCAAACGAAAGACCTCCTATTTGGAGAACCAAAGACACATGTACTGAAGTAAATTAAAAACAATAAAGAAAATTAACCTTTAGGCAGCAGGGTAGCAGCTGACATCTGTGATCAGCTAAACAAACCTTGAGCGGTATAGAGGAGGAAGCTAGAAAATAAAATCAGGAGCTCATTAGACCTGTATTTATGAAAACTCTAAACATTTCAACTGTACTACTGAATTTGAAGCACATGTGCTGTAGTAGCCGACGATTTTTTTGGAAATGTTGTCGCTTGCAACAGAACATTGATTCAATTATCATGTAATAAAAACGCTATGCATGGCAACTGAAAAACCAAGTAGATGTTGGTTCTGTCCTGCATGGAATGGCTAGCATGTGTGATGTAATAAACTGGAATGATTGTAAGGTAATATAATGCATGATAAAAGAGAAAGGCCTTACAACTGTTTGACTTTATAGGACAAATAGAACAACGATGCATAGTGGGTCCCTTAATGGCAGCATGGTTCATTCTAGATGGTCAAAATCCTATAGCTCACATTGACGCAAATTTGCAGGAAAGCAGTGAGCTATAAATAAACAATAGTGGTATTGTTGTACAACTATTTATACAGTGTATATGTCGAGATAAGTCATAAGTGGGTCGGCAGCGGCAAGGAGCATGTACTGCACGATAGTTAAATAAGCATATTTGGACCAGCTCAAACTTGATACCATCTTCAATTAGAGGAACTGGAAACTGCGAAATCCAATAAGATATCCAAAACAATTTGGAATTTGATTCTGAATATCTTCACGCCATCTGAACACATATTACACCTTATTTGAACACAGAAAACAAAGGAAAGGACATATATATGAGTACATAAGTAGGCAGCATTTCGATCTATTATTATGAAATAATCTAAACTAACATCTAAGGAAGGCAGAGGAAGAGGATAACATACCAAAACGATGAACTGAACCCTAGGTGTCCTGCCGAGGATTGAGTAGGTGTCCCCCCTGGATGATTAAGGGAGCCCAACCTACAAAATAGAGCCATATTAGAATTGGCGTTGGAAAATATGATGACACAACAAATATCTTTTGATTTCATTTTGTGCATTTTTTGAGGTACACGATAGAGCGAAGGACTAACTGGATACATTTTGTCACTTTTTAATTGTACAGTATACGGAAATTGTCCAATTAGTCAATTTAGTTGCATCATCTTAGACAGCAAGCAGTTGCATAGAACTTAGAATTTACGAATGTATCGTGAAATAGGTAGAACTGATAAAGGAGATGGTGCGAAAATACCAATAATCAAGAAACATGAACAATCTTCCTCTGAAATCATCAAATTCTCGAATGAAAACCGGCATGAACAAATTTTGTCATGGAGAGGCCTACGTTGGCAGCTGCCACCTGAGAAAAGGTAACCACATATTACCTGAGAACCTGAAGACAAAAGGAAGGTGAACTAAGACCATTAGG
Organism: Miscanthus floridulus; assembly: GCF_019320115.1. Taxonomy (NCBI): domain Eukaryota; kingdom Viridiplantae; phylum Streptophyta; class Magnoliopsida; order Poales; family Poaceae; genus Miscanthus; species Miscanthus floridulus. The sequence goes on along the minus strand of NC_089586.1, from coordinate 117,319,331 downwards.
AATTGATAAGCTAAACTTTGGGTGGCAAGCATGCAGCTTATCAAGCTCTCTAGAGTATTAGCACATATATTTAAAGTTAACTTCAGAGGCAAATATGTGGACTGCTATATCTGGAATGACCATAGACATGAATAGTGTGGCATGGCATATACAAAACTTAGGATCTCAGTAACAGTAACAACATGCAATTAGTATGATTCCCGTATACAAAGACCAAATTTGATAGCGCAAGATTATTGACATCTCAGTGTTATAATATGGCTGGTTCAAAAAACAAAAACACATACACTAGCACTGAGATATGCAGAAAAGAGATTGAGACTGAATTTTCTAGACTCAGTATCTGCTCCATGCACCGAAAAGAAACATTCCTTATTATAAATGAGGCATCTGGCAAGTTGGCAACCTGTGAAGCAACCGTTTTATGGTTTATCCTAACACAGTTCTGTTTTTAATCTGCACTATTTTCATCCAGCATCATATTTTAAAGAGAGGAGGGTAAGGCGGAAGCGACTAAAAAAATAAAGGTAGCAGAAATTTTGACAGGGTCCATCATGTAGAAAATTGTTTTGAACTCTCAAATATCCATTTCAGCATTCAGAAAATTAAGCAAAGAAAGAAATAGGCGTTGACCATGTAATGTCCACCTAGCTGCATCGTCTGCGTCTTGGAGTCGGCAAAGCACTCCTTATTCCCCATAGAGTAATCTGAATAATGACAACAACCTTATGTAACCAAAAAAAGGATTTCTTAGCTTGTTGGCAGAAGACCGAAACTCATTTTAAAATACGGGAAAGGATCGTTAACTGAAAAAAACAGAGATCCCTACTTTAACAGCACACTAAAGTAACATGTGTGCACATTCGAGAAAGCACACATAGCAACATGTGTGCAAGTGTTGGACAAATATTTGTGGCAACTTGGCAAGGGGTTACAATATAACGACTGAGGAGAGAACGGATTCAGTAACTGAAGTGGTAATGAGTTCCAAGTTATTTGAAGCTGCAATTGAGAGGAAACAGAAGTAAATAAAATGTGGGTATAGAACTAAAGCCGTAACTGTGTGTGGTTAGCTACATCTAAAAAAGTGTGGGACTGAGCACTAATTGAGAGAACAAATAGCCTAGTTATGCAACTGTAAAATTTAGCTCTGGATCATGTACCATGCACCCCTAAATTCCTTGATGCATGTTTGCCAACGGCCTCTTATGCTCGGAAACTCCAACCTTGTAACAAAATAACCAAAGGGACATTCTTAAACCATCGCTGGAACATATTTTTCATGGCAACAGAAGTAACCTGTGACCACAGATATTTAGAATAAGCTAGCAACTCACACTCATATAATCATATTCATGGTAAGAGAACTCTTAAGACCATAAAGCAATAGAATGTATCTTCATTAGTTGATATTGATCTAATATTAGGAAACTGTAACCATCCATTCATATTCTAGCTAGTTAATGCATTTTCATAACAAAACCAAAACCATCTATAAGCACAACTGTGACAGAGACACACGGTGTACTACAGAAAAAGACAAATATGATATGAAACAATAGATCCTGTTAAGGCAAATATGAATATTCCTGGTAAGGCCAAAATACAAATCAAAGGTCAAAGGAGAGAATGCAGAGCTGTCTAACCTTCATTAGTTATGAAGTTAAACAGCTCTGTTTAACTATGTACACATGGTCGGTAACAGCTAGGAGAAAACATGAAGTAAGCCCAAAAGAAAGTTTAATTCTATGTCGGCACTAATCTTTTTTGGTAGCCATAAAAAAGATATATAATGCTAACACTAATATGTGTTGCCTTTAAAACTGACATCAAGACCCTGAATCTTTTTGCTAGCCATAAAAAAGATATATAATGGTGACACTAATATATCTTACCTTTGAAACTGACATCAAAACTAATAGCACGAGCAAAGCAAAGATGGTACACCTTAGTGTCTTGACATTTGTGTCTAATAGTTCCATGTAGACATGTCATCAAAAATCATGAGGACACTCTGTAGGACATCATACCTACAGAGAAGGGGTCACATGGTCACGGTATTAGCAAGTTATCAGTGGGACATCCATATATAAAGACAAACCGATACTCTGTAAAAAACAACTGATATGTACTAATTAAGTTATTAAGTGGCGACAGATTAGGGGGAACTAAAACTTACTCAGCAAGACTACCTGAGGTGTAATGAGTTATGAAGCGAGCAGTTATATTTACCTATGGTACACATGATGGGTAACAGGTAGGGAAAAACGTGGACCATGCCTAAAAAGAAATTTAATTCGATGTTGGCCTTGAATCTTTTTGCCAGGCGTAACAAAGGTATATAATGGTAATACTAACATGTTTCGCCCATGAAACCAACGTGTAATTTTTTTCTCAATACATCCCTGTCAATGAACTTGCAAAAACCAATCAGCATACACGGCCACCACAATCCACAATGCACTGTGGTGTCTTTGGACATAATCAAGATAGGGATAAAAAAGAATAAATGGATAAAGTAGCAATTATCAATGTGACAATTTCTAGAGGAGGAAGGGGGAGCCGGCATCATCACTAAGGCACCTAGGCACATTAGTTGGCACACACCCAAAAAAATAGACAGCACATCCCCATTAGATCGTTGGAAACCAAAATCAATAGCGAAAACAAAGATTGAATCAATACAAAAGGAAAAGATCCTCGACATATAGAATCCAAAATCAGAAGTAAGCACGCATGACCTAGCACAGTTTCGTCGAAGACGCCGACATGTGACAGCGATTGTTCAACAGATCAAGAGAGAGGGAGAGAGAGAGAGGAAGAGAAAGGCACCTAGGGTTTCATGGAGCACAGGAGAAAGCACGGCACTGTGGGGCGACATCGAGGAGGATGGGGGAGAGGTAGAAGTGCCGCGGGGCCCCACCCGCGCCGGCGCACCGCCCGCAGGGGCGCCGTGGCCTGGCACCCGCCGCCGGCTCTCGCGCCCTCCGCCGCATCAGGAGGGAAGGGGAGAGAGAGAGAGAGAGAGAGAGAGAGAGAGAGAGAGGAAGGGGAGGGCGAGATGGAGGTGAGAGGTAGGCGAGGGAGAGCGGCGGCGGAGGAGGAGGAGGGCGCCCGACGCTGCCGCACCCCGGTCGCGCCCGTCGCCGTGTTCGCGTCGGGATGGAGAGGGAGAGAACGATGGAGAGAGAGAGAGAGAGAGAGAGAGAGAGAGAGAGAGAGAGAGAGAGAGAGAGAGAGAGAGGAGGAGGGAAGACTCTAGAAGAAGTTGAAGCCGTAGTATATATTCGGTTGTCCGGATTCGGACGAGAAACGGGAGAAGCGGAGTATAAGGGGAAGAAGCCAACCAGAATCAAGAGAATCGGTCGTTTGCGAGAATCTGCTTCAAACGATCTGGACCATCGAACCGAAGATCCGATGGCCAGGAACATTTAGAGCGACGTGGACAGAGGTTCTGTCGGGAAACCACCTCGGGCTTGTATAGGTAAATTCTTTCGGTAACCTTCTTTTCCTTTTGTGAGGAGGGGAAAAAAAGAAAACGAAAAGAGGATACTGGGCCACAACTCACTGCACGAATGTGCACCTCTTGGGCTTCGGCCTTCTTACGACCGTGAGTGCCTTTGGACGCCACACAGATATCATACTAAGGCCCCGTTTGACTTTTTTTTTTCTTCCGCTCCACGAACAGTTCTATCGGTGGAGCTGAAGCGATTTTGGTAAACCATTTGGTAAAATAACTTCCCTGTGAGAGTATGTTTTTAGGGGCTTGGAGGAGGAGCCGGAAGAAGCCATTTTTTTTTTGTTCCATCCCACCCTAAATCACTGTGAGAGCATATTTTCAGAGACTTCACAAGTGAAGCTATTTTACTTTACCCTATTTAATAGAAAACAGCTTCAAACAACTCCCAAACCGATGAAAAAGGCCCTAACAAACGGGGCCTCAAGATCATCCATTCTCCGATATCTACTCGATCAGACGAATAGCCGTCCGATACTCCTGCATCTGGCGATAGGGGTCTCCTGCATCCGGCTGGTGGGGAGGCGGGGATGGCTCGTGCCTGGCGGGCGGCCGACGGCGTGCATCCGGCTGCAGCAGGCTCCTGGATCCGGCCGGAGGGGAGGGGGCTCCAGTCGCCTGGTGGCAGCGGCCGACCAGCATAGCGCCATCGTCGTCAAACGAAAGCGAGGCGGCTGCACCGATGTAGGACCCATTGTCAGCAGTAGGACGCGGGCGCTGTGCTCGTCGTAAACTGCATCTGTGCCCAGGTTTATGGCAGCTCATAGGAAGGCGAAGTGAATCAAGCTGTTCAGTTCGTGTACCAAAAACTAATATATGGTTGTGGGCCTCTCTGAATGACGTGGTTTTAGTGAGATTTTGTTTTATAAGAGTATATAAGATAAGAGTATATAAGATGCGGCCCAACAGAGGATATCTTCTGTCCTCTAACTAAAAAAATCTTTCGGCTCGGCCCAGAAAACCCAGTGCGCAGCGTCTACTATAACTACACGTAAACGTCACATGACGTACTAGGCCTGGTTCACTTTGCAAATTTTTTGAACCCGATAAATAGTACCACTTTCATCTTATTTGGCAAATATTGTTTAATCGTGGACCAACTAGGCTTAAAAGATTCATCTCGTGATTTCCAACTAAACTGTATAATTAGTTATTTTTTTATCTACATTTAATACTCCATGCACGCGGCTAAAAATTGATGTGACGAAGAAAGAGTGAAAAAACTTGGATGGCATCTAAACAAGGCCCTAGATTACTTCAGGTTCGTTCTTTCGTGGGCGGGGGGGAAAGCCCAGCTGCGAAACTCTGGCCGCGAACTTTCCGGCATCTTCGTGCCGGCCTCGAGCTACCCACGTTCCACGCACGGTCTCGAAGCCCAGCACCACGAGCCGCCCTTCTCCGGCGGCGTTGCGGAGCCGGTGAGCCCAGGATGGCCATGCTGCTCCGCCGCCGACTCCCGCTGCTCCGCCTCCTCCGGCTGCTGCACGCTGAATCGGCGGCTTCGACCTCCTCGTTCTCCACACCTCCCCCGTCTCTCCAGAAGCCTCACGCCACCGCCGTGGGGCCAGGATCACGCCGCCTGCGGTTCCCCAATGCCACGCCCGTAGAGTCGGTGCGAGGGGCTTCGAAATCGTCCTCCGCTGCCGCCTATCTCGCTATCGGCGCGGCCGCCGCGCTCGCGTCGTTGCCGGTGGCCTACGCAGACAGCAATGAGCAGGTTTTGTTCATTGGCTTCTCTATTGCTCGATTTTTTTTTGCAATTCTGGGAGTGAGATTTGCATGATTTGAGCTTGGTTTGTGTTTGCAGGGTGCGGTCGACACAGCAGCGAGTGCTGATCCCGCGGAGGGGGAGGATTTGGCCCGCAAAGAGAGGAAGAGGATATTGGAGCTTGTCCAGAGCCGAGGGATGCAGCGCGGGTCATACCCGCAGTTTGATGTTGCAGTGAAGGGCCAAAAGGTTGTTCTTTCCCCCAAAATTTTCTGGCAATATATGTTTATTAGCATTTAAAAAATCGTCCAAATTTTCCTCCTGTTTTCGTGAAATTAAGTATACTGTACACATTATATGGTAGAAAGAACAAAGAAGAATTGTAGGAGGATTGGGCATGATTATGCGGCAAATGTAGAAACATGTGTGCTTATTTGAGTTCAGTGTGAGTATCAGTACACGAATACTGTGAAGTAGGAAGCTTTCAAAATTATGCATGGTTATTATTAGAGCACAGCATGGCTGTTCTCTAGAAATGACATGCAATCTGACTATCAGTAGTTCAGTACCATAGCAAGTTAGAAGCATAGCTTATCTTTTCTGCTATCACTATCAATAGCAGCCATGTTTAATCGTCACTTGATGATAGCGACTATATTTCTTTGATTTGGTTTGTTTTTGACCAGGTGGTTGTTAAATTCAACATGCCATCTACTTGCAATGTGTCACACCTTATTGTTGATCTTGTAACGCACATCGGACTTGAGGCAGAACAACTTGGTGGTTGCTCAGAGGTTCTAGTGCGTGCTTGGGACAGGTTAGGAAAGAAAGTCTCTTTCATCAGAAATGTATTATGCAATTACCTTTTGCCATTCATGGCAAGCACAAATCACAAACAGAATTTCAGCTTCAATCTTCATGCATCGTCCTGTGGATTTATATGCTCTATGTATACTGGTTTTCAGCTTCTGATAATCCACATCTCTAGGCCTTCTGTTTATTCTTACATTAAAGAATGAATCAAATCTCCCCAAGTAGGATTCGGACCTACTACCAGTCAGTTAACAGCCGACCACTCTACCACTGAGCTATTGAGGAACAAGGGGAGATTCGACCTCCTAGAGTTCAACTCCCGCTCTCAACCCGTGAATAATATGAGTCCGAAGCTTCTTTCGTAACTCCCGGAATTTCTTCGTAGTGGCTCCGTTCCATGCCTCATTTCATAGGGAAGCCCAAAGTGGCTCTATTTCATTCTATTTCACTTCCTAGCACTTCCTATCATTTAATATCCATCCCTTTGGTCTTATTGAGAAGGGCGGGCCTGGTGCAAGCGGTAGAGTCTTACCGCCTGTGACCGGAAGGTCCCGGGTTCAAGTCGCGGTCTCCTCGCATTGCACAGGCGAGGGTAAGGCTTGCCACTGACACCCTTCCCCAGACCCCGCACAAAGCGGGAGCTCTCTGCACTGGGTACGCCCGCCCCTTTGGTCTTATTGACATAAGAGATGTCATTTATAGTGCACATTGTTAATTGGGTGACTGAAGAGGATTCTATTAAATGATGTGATTCATTTTTGTTGATGAATTCTCCCATCCATACAAATCCCTAATCCCTGCATTTTTCTCTTTCCTATCCCCCTTGATAATGTTTGCTCATGATAGTAGAATAGCAAATCATTGCCAGTTGTTCTGAGAATTGCATTATAAGCTTCTTTAATAGAATATTTTCCCCGCAAATGGCCTTTGCGATTTCGGTCCATTGCATAGATATAGGGTTTCCCAAGTCTTATAGGTGTATATGGTATACCAATATATTTTATTTACTCAAGTGCTTCTTTTCCAGTCCAGCTGCACGTCAAATCACACTGAACCCTCCCAAGAAGACTAGCACCGGGGATGACAATGAAGATGGTCTCTGTGTTCTGATATTTGAGCCACTCATCGGATCAGATTATTCTGTTAGTTATTTTCGACCCTTCTTTGACGACTTTTGAAAGAAGTTTATTCTGTTATTTCTCTTTATATCATGATCCTTTTTTTCAGGAAATTGAATTCATCAAGCGTGGGAGTTTCAGTTTGAAAGAACTTGAGGCTTTGATCAGTGCTTTAAAAATAGCCGGTGAAAAAAAATGTTAAGGGGTCATCAGGGAAAAACACACCAAGAAAAGGAAATGGTCAGAGATCTAAGCATGTACCCTCTTTGGAGAAAATTGTATCTGATTTAGAGGCTATGGGTGTTAGAGTCTATGGATTTGATGAAACATCAAGTGTTCCAATGGATGGCACTGTAATCTGGGAGAACCTTGCAGGATATGAACCTCAGAAAAGGTATGTGCCACCAGTTTGCTATTCCTTTCCTTTTTTTTTACCAGCTTCTTAATCTACCATGAATTAGGATAACTGACAAATTTCCAATAACTCAAAACAGTAAAGTTCAAATATTATCCAACGAAATATGTATATACATCTGTGTCTAATCAGAAGGAACATTTTATTTACAGATATTCTTTTTTTGCTGACTTTTAGAGATGAACCCCCAAATTCATTGTTGTTATATTTTGGCTTCCTGTCATGGATTCCTATTAGCCTTATTACTTACTAGACAAATGATTTTGTGTACTCCATTCTGAAATCGTTGTCTTTAAGCTTGAAAAGTGTTTCTTCTCCTAATATAGGGAAATAGAAGATACCATACTCTTAGCTTTACAGAGTCCTGAAGTGTATGATGACATTGCTCGTGGTACGCGCTGCAAATTTGAGACAAATAGACCTCGAGCTGTTCTTTTTGAGGGCCCACCTGGTGAGTTGCCTGAATCGCACCTTGATTAATGCCTAAAAGCAGGTTCTGGCGGTTATCTTGTTTACTGTGCTGAGAGCTGCAGTAGAAGATAGCTTCATTGAGTTTATTTCTCAATAAATAAAGCTTACATGTTTTGTTGATAACCCACTGAATATTTATACGAAGAAACCACAAGAGCACCTTGCAAGCAAGACCTGATGCTGGAAAACCCACACGTTCCTTTTTATGCACCACTAGCCTGATTGCTTGCACTCTCAGGTTGCTGTGTTCACACACTTACCATCTATCGCTCATTATTTTAGGGACAGGCAAGACATCTTCAGCTCGAGTTATTGCCAAACAAGCAGTAAGTATTATAGTTTTTGTATTGTCCCAAAGTAATGTTTGGATAGGCATTTCTTGAATATGATGAATATTTTATTCTGTTAACCTTTGTTTTCTTTTCTGCAAATTTATAGCTGATGCCAATTATCTTTTTAGTAGAATTAATTTGTTATTTGCTCATTTCTTATATTAGGGAGTTCCACTACTATATGTGCCACTTGAGGTTATTATGTCAAAATATTATGGTGAAAGCGAGCGTCTATTGGGATCTGTTTTTTCACTTGCAAATGATCTTCCTGAAGGAGGTATTATATTCCTAGATGAGGTATATATCGTAATCTTTGTAGCATACACACTCAAGCCATTGCAAAATGTATTGAACATCGTGTGTGTATGTGTGCGTGCGTGCGTGCGCACTGTTATAGGTGGATTCTTTTGCTATCGCTCGAGACAGCGAAATGCATGAAGCTACACGAAGAATCTTGTCAGTAATTCTGCGACAGGTAGGGTCCTTGTTTATTTTCCTTGTAGGGGAAAATAACCTTTGCTTATTACTACCTCCTGATTTGCACATTGTGTAGTCATTGGTCAAGAAGAAATCAAAAATAAAATTAGTTCTCTTGGTGAAGAATAATCCAATAAAGTCACAGCGCTTGTTAGTTGCCTTCCCTCCGGAAGTCATTTTGTCCATTTTAGGGGGCACCTTTTCCATCTATGGCACATCAGCATCCATTAAAGTGTCTCTGTATAACGTTCCACTGGACAGAAATATCACTGTTCTTTGCTAATGTGTTGCATACGGCTATCCTCATTCACCGGTGAATGTGGAGACCGGAATATTTCATATTCCTTAATCTAAAAAAAATGCTGCGTGTTAAATTTGATACCCCGCAGTTTCCTAACATACAACTGAACATGGTCTGCAATGATGGTTACTGCTGTCGGCATACGTGCACTTGGTCTCTTAACATAATGCTTACTGTTGTTAGTTCCATACAGAACATCTTTCTATGATACTAAATATGTATGCTTTGTAGATCGATGGATTTGAGCAGGATAGACGGGTGGTAGTCATTGCTGCAACAAATAGAAAGGAGGACCTTGATCCTGCTCTCATCAGGTGCAGTTTTCTATTGGTGTGCCCTTTCTTTCCTTGCAAGCAGTCCCAAATAGTTTTGGCATGGTCAGCTGATTATTGTTCTCTTGTTGTTTATTTTTTTCCTGTTTGCATATTTCCTAAGAGGCATAGATCTCAACGTTTAAGCTGCTAGTGAACCAATAGTTCAACATTGAACTAAGCCGCCTAACCTTGTGGCATTTCTAAAATTTGAGTTCTGACCAATTCGTTCATATCTCCCGTACATATTATTCTTGTAAAAAGGTACCTCTAACTTATTTCTTTTTCTGGTGCACCATTGCAGCCGTTTTGATGCAATCATCTGCTTTCGCTTACCGGATCAGCAAACTCGTGTGGAAATAGCTGCACAGTATGCCAAGCACTTGACTAGATCAGAATTGGTTCAATTTTCATCGGCCACTCAAGAGTAAGAACTACAATTTGAACACAAGATTTAACATGTTTATGTTGCATTTGCAAGCCTATATACCATAAAATTGAATGGACACATAAAAGTCTTGATGGTTGATTACAGTTTTACAGATTCGTCTCTACCCATATTCTTGGTTAGCTGGTGAGGATGCATATATACAGTGTGGCGCCATATCTGGTGCAACCTGTGATTAGAGTTAGAGATGTCCAGAAAACCAGTACTAGTTTCCAGCTACTTCTGGCTTGTGTTCAGCCAGTATGGAATTCCAAGCCTAATCTCTTGAATTCAACCTTCACATCTGGTAGTTAGTCAATTTCTAAATTAACAGTACATCTGGTTATGAAGTTTTCCCAGTCTTGTTTAACTGGTGAAATTATGTGTTACGAAAGATCTAATTAAGCGACAGTCAAAAGAAAATGGGGATTTGTTGACAACTTGGATGTCAAATTCAGATGTTTGTATAATTTTCGATAGATCAGTGCAATAGTTATGTCTTGTTTCATTATTATTTTTTACCTTTTATGTTCTTAGCCATTTAACGATTTAACCATGGGAACTATATTATGGACGACTACTCAAAATAATGTTATGGAGTAGAGAATATCTTATGCATATGATTTGATGTTCTGACCATCCTGTAATTCCGAGTAACAGTACTATCAACTTGATTTATGGGAAATTGGGAATCGATGCACTTTTCTGAATTCAGTCGGCTACTCCACTGTTCAATAATCATTTGAGACAACTGGTCTGTATGCAGTATGCAGTTGTTGAGTTGTGACTAGTTCTGAACATTGACTGCAGGATGTCAGGAAGAGATATCAGGGATGTGTGCCAACAAGCTGAAAGACACTGGGCGTCAAAGGTTTGGAAATTGGTCTGCAAAAGTTCCTTTTCTTTTGATGCTTTCTATGATTAGCGTTTCACCTTGTCATTTTGTATTTTTTTATTATAGTTAATAAGGGGGCAGGTTCCAAAAGATGGGAAGGGAGAACCGAGTCTTCCTCCAATTGACGAATACCTTTCCTGTGCTGAACAGAGACGGAAGTCCTTGCCTGATAGAACAACGAGACGGACATCCAGGTCCCCTGCCCTTAAGTTAGCATGAGGAATCTACTTACCAGCTTACCTTTACATGCTCATATAGCACATAAAGTACTACCGAATGTAGTTCAAATGGAAATGTGTGTAGGCTTTGCTAAACAGTTTTTTTTATGCGACCTATGCTAATACTTAGGAAATGTGACATCTATGATCTATCCAAATTTTGACGGCAGCACACCTGAAATTTTGGAGAGGAAAGCTTAAGTGACAGATAAATGGCTTTCTTGTATTGTTTTTCTAAACTAATGTACAGAGATTATCAACGCACAAGTGAATATTATGTTTAAGTGCCAATACCATCTCTTAACATGAACATTTGGTAGATTTTGACAGACAGTAGTTTTGACAGACAGAGTGCTTTTTCTGGTCATTTTTTGCAGTCATTGCTCATATATCTTTATTTATAGTTTTATACATATTAGATTGGACATAAAGATGATAGGTGTGGACTTGTCTCGAAAGTCATTCCTGGTGATCTTCTTAATTTGGAGACCTGTGAGTTGCAAAAGGTCTCCTGAAAAAAAAAGGCCCCGTTCGTGTGTCCTTAAACCCGGCTTGATCCGTTTCTTTTTTCATCCGAAACAGTGTTTTTCTCTCACAAATTCCTCTAGATTCATCCAGATTCCTCCAAACGAACGGGGCCAGAATAGGAAAACTCCAGCGTGTTCTTTTTATGATAAATCTATCATTATTTCTTGTGGCATCAAATTTCTTTATTGAGTACTACCAGTGGTTATACAGCCTGTTCGCTGGTTGGTTTTTAGGCTGATAAGCCCGGCTAGTGCTGATTTGTTGTGAGAGAGAAACACTATTGGCTGGCTGATAAACTCTGGCTGAAACCAACCAGCGAACAGGCAGATAGTTTCAAATGTTGACTATTCTGGATCTAATGATTATGAAAACAAGCTCTTTTTTTATAGAATAGGATAATGAAAAACTAGTCCCGGTTTCATGCTCTTAAGAAGAGGCACCATCAGTCTACGATTACTCCAAACGACTAGCACATGTAACAAAACTAATCCACCCTTCGTGAAGGTAAAAACTACGGAGTACACAATAAAAGAGTTCCGTGAGCTCTGGCCATAGCTCTCAAATCATTGCGAGTTTTAGGGCAGGGACGTTTCTTGCTCTTGTGTGTGTATGAAAGAAGACAAACAAAATATATTCCGTGGATTTGATGATCAGAAAGCAATTGCCTACCGGTCAGCGACTTAACACCACATTAGGTGACCGACCGACATGCAACCGGAATGATCCTGCATTTCCTCGTTTTTACCCGACCCAACCGTGTAATATCCTCCTATTTTGCAAGTACTATTATTACTGCTTCCCCCGGCAGCTGGTACTCGGTAGCATAGCAGTATGTTTGGAAATCACAAGGCGACACCGGCTGCCCGGCCGGAACAGACGAAGACGACGGCGACGCTCTGCTACCGTGCGACGTGCTATAAGCAGCGACGGCGACAGCTCTGTCCGCAGGAACTAGCATGATCGGCGGCGCTAGCATGACAAATACTAATGATACTTTGCGTCCACTGGCCCTCAACGCCGATTTGGCCAAAGACCGCCGTGCGGTCCCTGCCACACGCTGACACGCGCGCCGAGTGTGCAGCGCGACCGAAAGAAACGGCCCATCCGCCCGGCTGAGGCGTGAGCCCGGCGCGCCCCGGCCGGCCGGCAAGCAGTGAGGAGGGGCTGGTGCACGTCCGCGACGGGGTGCGTAGGGCACGCTCGTGGGGTTGACCCGTCCTTCTTTCGAGTAGCGGGTGCATGTCCTGATCGCCCGCGCGGACACCGTCCACGCACGCGCACGCTTCTTCCAAAGCTACTACACGCCTGCAGCCATCCGTGGTGGTGCCCCAGTGCCCAACGCCCGCGGCGGCGCGGCGCACGACTCTGCCCCATGCCACCGCGCGGAGGCAGACGGTCCAGAAGACCAGAACTCCAGATGCGCGGCGATCTTTCTCCGTTGTCCTGTTCTGGCTGAGCAGCGTGGCGAGTGGCGTGGGTGTGCATCGTCCGGGCCCGGGCGGGCTATGAATTCCGCGTCATTCATCTCTCGCGACCGAGGGTCACGAGCCGTGGCAGCGAAGCCTTCAATCCGCCGTGCTATTTTTCACTGCGTGGTGGTGAAGAGGCCGAGCGCACGTACACGCATTCTAGTGCTTCCTCTCCTGGTTCATGAACGCATTCAATTCGAATTTTTATTACTACCCGTCTGACGTGTAGCAAAACGGGGTAACATGTCCGCCTCTACTTGGATGCCCACGTAGGTTTGCCTTCCTGCAAAGGGTTCGTTTTAAAAGGTTATTTTTGCTAGATTATTTCTGTATTCTTGGTACAAATTCGGAAGTGATATGTAAATGCACAACCATACATACAAGCACAAAAAGCTAGGGAGATCATCCAGGCGCCAATGTTACAGACACACTGGACTAAGGGGTGTTTAGATGGGTCTGCTAAAGTTTAACTGGCTATTTTAGTTCTATTTAGTCACCTTTTACCTAAATACTATGATTAAATGGGACTAAAGGACATTTAGCCAATTAGTCATCAAAAGGTTGCTAAATTGAACTAAAGTTTAGCAACTGATTTAGCTGTCTAAATTTTTGCAGCTTCAATCTAAAGCGGGCCTCATACCAAGAGTAATTACGTTTTGCGGTGGACTTCATTAATAGATGGGCATAAAATTAGTTAAGCTGTCTTTCATTTCATGTACTCCTGGTAATAAAGAGTACAAAAGGTACCACTCCATTGAGTTGAGAGCAAGCAAAGGTGGCACGCTTAATCAGCACTAGGATACGCAGTTAATTAGCTTGTCCTACGCTACGTGTGCCTTTTCTTGTAGGGAACGCCAGCTACCTCTCATATTTCGCCTTAGCGCGTGTTTACTTGCCCAAATTTTGGAACTTGGGTTACTGTAGCACTTTCGTTTTATTTGGCAAATAGTGTTCATTCGTGGATTAATTAGGCTTAAAACGTTCGTCTCGCAATTTCCAACCAAACTGTACAATTAGTTTTTTTTCGTCTATATTTAATGCTTTGTGCATGTATCGCAAGATTCGATGTGATTTATACTATAGCACTTTTTTAGATTTTGGGGTGGGAACTAAACATACCCTTACCAAAAAAGGATTTCAACACACTAGCCCTTCTTGCGGCAAGCCTCTAATCTCTCTCCGTACGCATGAATTTGGTGAGCAGCACGCATCAACCTACCTACTGCGCCCATAGACTTCGCCTCGATTTGTAAAGGCTGTTCGACACGATATATTGCGATTGCGGCTGATTTATAGTGAAAAAAAATACTGTTGCACAGCTGAACAATATAATTGATTCTAGCTGATAAGCCCGAACAAACACAACCGTAGTCTCTGCTCACCGAGCCGTAATCTCTGCTCACCTAAGATCGAAGGTGAGGTCAATATCAGTACACAGTGGTAGCACGTACTACGTGTCCTAACAGCCACCGGCCCTGTTGGCTTTTTTTTTCAGTCGGAACAGTGTTTTTCTCTCACAATAATTCAGTTAGAACAATATTTTTCAGCCAGTTTCAGCCAAAATTTTACCGGCCGAACGGGCCAGAATGTTTCTCTTTACATTGTCAAAAAATGGAGCTAGCTAGCTTGCGTTTTTACACCACAGTTGTGTTTTTCTGAATAGCACCGTATATGTTTATCAACGCTAGTTACGCTGGATACATGATGAATAGTTAGCCAGTGATGGCTCGACTGGACAGCACGGTGCTTGGTGCTTTCAGCCTCCACGTCAGTCGCAGCTTCGGTTCGGAGAAGGCTGTCACGAGTACGATGTATCTCCAGATTTAGGAATGTGCACGCATCGTCCTGTAGGGTAGCACGTATAGGATCGCTGAACCTTGAATCCTACGGGCCGGTGATGAAGCAGAGAAAAGCAAAACATGGCAGTAGGATGGATGACCAATGGTCTCAGCTCAGGCGGTAACACCTGGGCCGACAGAGCATTGCTTGGCTCCTAATAAGCGTGTCGACTAGCAAAGGGTCGTTAGAACCCTACTATCGCACAGCGCTGCTGCAGATCTCCATAATTCACAATTATGCGGCCTATTCGTTTGTTGGTTTTAGCCAGTTCAAATCAGCCAGCCAACAGTGTTTTTCTCTCACAATAAACCAGCATCAGCCAGTCCAAACCAGTCCAGAAACCAATCAGCGAACAGGGCGATGGACGACTCGGTTTCATTCTTTTTCCTACGCGCGACAAAACCACGACGAACAGGGCTGCTTTTGACTAAGACCTTTTATAGTTCCTCTATATCCCATCGAATGTTTAGACACATGTATGGAGTATTAAATATAGACTAAAAAATAACTAATTGCATAGTTTACGACTAATTTACGAGACGAATCTTTTAAGCCTAATTAGGTCATGATTTGATAATGTGGTGCCACTGTTAGAGATTTAGGCATTTTCATTATCAGTTTAATCCAGAAAAATAACATCAGCAGGTTCGTGACGACATATATGTGCATATGTATATCTTTAACGAACGCTACAGCATACACAGATGCCATACAGATAAATACAGTAAAAGCGCAGATTACAGTAATCAGAAAGATTAGACTGTACCCAGCGGAGGGTCCCATGCCGAGGGCATCAGAGGCTCCATTCGCAGTAATCGACATAATGCGTTGCTCAAAGTCGGGGAACACAGTCGATGTATGACGATGTTCGCAGTGCAATCCCACGAATGGATCACCAGGAAGAAGACGCATTACTGTTTCGCAGGCAGTCACCGGGAAGAAGACAGGTTCCGAGAGCAATCACCGCCAGGAAGAAGACGTACGTGGACGAGCAGTCGCGGATCGTTCTCCAAAAACCTAATCGCCGCACACCCTGTGCAAGGTTCTCAAGCGGGCGAGGGTTCCGGAGGCACCTGCTCTCCCATTGCTCCGTGCGCGCAGAGGTACGGGACGGAGAAGCCAGAAGGCTGCTGAGATGTGGTTTCTCTCAGGAGTGGTTGTGGAAGATCTAGATCTGGACTGGCGGAGGACTCAGATATATGGGTGCGACGGGAAGGAAGAGAGGCAACGAAGAATCCCGTGGAAAGGACGGTAACTGACGCAATCAGTTCGCCTCCACCATCAAAGGGAGTAACTCCCGTGATTATGTGGATTAAGTGGCAAAAGACTTGCCACGCCCGCCCGCCTCGTCACGGCCTCGGCCCAGCCCGGCCGGCGGCGGCGCGTGCGTGTGGCACGTCTTTGTCCTTTTCTTAGCTTCTCAATTTAGATGAATAATTTTCAACCATATAAGCTAAGTCAATGTTCAGTCAAAATCTCGTATGGTATTAAACCATACAACGTTTAATGTTACGTACCATAGAGTTTTATTTGATTTATTAAATCTTATATGGGCCAAGCCCATATTATATCCAACGGCTACAATACACATGTGCTAATGACATATTAGTTAGGTTTAATATATTCGTCTCGCAGATTACTAACGGATTCTGTAATTTATTTTTTATTAGTATCCAAACATCACATACGATACTCTATGTGATACCCGACGTGACACCCTAACACTTTATGCCTTGATTTAAACTAGGCCTACTTTACAAAGCTATATAAAAAAATCTAATAAGGACATCTAAGAACAGGTGCCCTAGGATCACGGACGCCGGTGAATGGATGTTTCCAAAGCTCCACCAGTGGTCTACCGTGCATTATGGATTAGACTACTAGTAGCAGTACCGACGTCCACGGGAACGGGGACAAAATGAATTAATTCCCGGACCAACAACCTGCGCCTCGTAGCCGATCAAGCCTCTGCGGAAACTCGATAAAATCTCTCGAGACGCGTTAGTTTTTCTTGAAGTTTACAGCAAAAAAAAAAAAGGTCATCATCAATCACGGTGTCCCAACAAACCTCGGTGTGCAGCATAGCATAGCAGTCGTAGCATACTGGTAGTTGGGAGGGGTGATGATCGCTAGGGATTTTTTTTCTTTTCTTTCCGGGGTCCAAGAAAGGCGGGCACATGGCCGGCGTGACGGACGGGAAGCAGGCACCCATGATAGTGCCGCCGCGCATGTGGTGATACTGCTCCCTCCGTCCCGGATTACGTGGTGACAGAAGTATTCATATTTGATCAAATTTCTAGGGAATACAATTCATATTTACGGTTTCAAAATAATTTATTATGAAAATACATTTCATAATTAATCTAATAATATTTGTTTGATATCATAAATATTGATATTTTTTATCTATAATTGATGAAATTTAAGATACTAGATTATGACACTGAGTTAGAATTGGGAGTAATTTGAGAGGGGCCGGTAGACATATCTAGCCCGCAAGTACCCAATGGCCAACGCTGCCTTTTTCTCCCTCCGTCCTTTGGCTCCCCTCGCCTGCGACATGGCATTGGCATGGCACTCCGCTTCCGATGCCAGGGGACACCACGGGCATCAAGGCCAACATGCCACCGGCCTGCCTCTGTCCTGTTGTCAAATCCTAGAGTAATTAGATTTAAAAAATTAATCTAGTAAATTAGTCCTAAACTATATAATTATTTTTTTTAATTTATATTTAATACTTTATATATGTGTTTAAATATTCGATCAGAGAGATGAACACGAGCCCCTCTCTCGCCAGTCACCACCAAACCGTCCGCGGTCACTGGTCAGAACCCATCACTGACTCCGATCGGCAGCCCTCTCTCGCTGCCATGTCCCCCTCCCCCATGCGTCATGCGTGAATTCAGGCACTGACAACTGAGCCATTTGGCAGTTGACACTTGACACCCTACTCCTACGTTTCCTTCTGCTTCGTTTCACGTCTTGAGGTTATATGTGAAAACCCGTTTTGAATGAACACGGAAATGGCAAAATGTACTATATGATTTGTTGGTGACTGAATTTGTTTTGACAGAAAATGTCGCCAAGATTTTCAATCATCAGCTTGCCGCATCCGCATGCAACGGAATCGAACAAAGCTGTAGGTAGTGAGCATTTAAGCCAAGGAATTGTGGTCCTCGTACGTGTTGATGCATGCCGGCATGATACATAGGCCCCGTTTAGATCCCAAAATTTTTGGATTTTGGCTACGGTAGCATTTTCATTTGTATTTAGCAATTAGTGTCTAATTATGGACTAATTAGGTTCAAAAGTTTCGTCTCGCGATTTCTCACCCAACTGTGTAATTAGTTTTTTTTGTCTACATTTAGTACTCCATGTATGTACCGCAAGATTCGATATGATGGGTACTACGCAAAAAATTTTGAAATCTAAACAGGCCCATAAAGTGGCAGGCATTCATTTCTTTCACTACCCTCACGTGACGTACCATGCACTTTACAGTACTTAACCTCTTTATTATCATGTGGTGCTAACAGTGTTTTTTATGACCTGTGCTAACAACCGCAGATGTACAGTGCCATCTTAGGCCAATGCATTGAGATTTGAGAATCATGATAGCTTTGGATGGTTAGGCTCTGTTTAGTTTCCAAAATTTTTTGTCTCCTACAATAAAAGAGCATGTTTGATATATGCATGAAGTACTAAATATAGACGAAAAAAAACTAATTGCACAGTTCTAAGCAAAATAACGAGACGAATCTTTTAAGCCTAATTAGTCCATAAAAAGCCTTAAGCGCTACAGTAACCCACATGTGCTAATGCCCGATTAATTAGTATCATTAGATTCGTCTCGTAGTTTCCTGATGGGTTCTGTAATTTGTTTTTTTATTAGTATCCAAAAACCCCTCCCAACATCCTTCCGACACATCTGATATGACACCCAAAAATTTTCACCTTCCCAACTAAACACACCCTTAGTAGAGGTGGTTGTACCTGAGAAATCAGAAATGTTACGTATATACCGCATATATATAGATGTGGACCAATACATTAATTGACCATGTGCTTAATACACCTTATGACTGTTGATAACAGCAACAGCACGCTTATATAGATATGTACCCGTCAATGGAAGCGATTTCTGGTGTAGTACTCCACTAGCTACTAGCTGTGGACATCTCAAATTTTGAGGCAACGCATGTTACCCCGAGAAACGGTTCATTCATATTGATCTCCTGGTCGCACTCGAAGATGTCTCTTTGGAGGCCAACATCCAAGTGGCATCCACTTGAGCATCTGCCTAGATTCACCTATCAACACAAACACACAGGCCGGCGGGTGTGGGTGTGGATCCCTTGCAATTCAATGCGATCCACTGATCCTGGCACTTGCCAGTTGTTACCCAGCCAAATGGTATGGGGCAATGATCAGCTCTTGTGGCAATCCTTTTCTAAGAACATGGTGAACATCGCCCACTTGAAGTTGACGAAATTTTGAACACCTTTTTTTTATAAAAAAAACATCTTATGTGCACGAATACCTTTTCTATCGTACTAAATCTTGATAGAGCGCTTTAATTCAGCTGAAATTGACTGGTGTGCGAAATGTCAATGCCAGGTCGTGCTGGAACAGTGCCCGAGTGATACTGACGGAGAGAATGCAAGCAATGCATGCGCAGCTCGGCGGGGCCACGGGCGCATGGAACATCCCCCGTCCCGCGCGCGTAAAAGTCCAAGCATAAAAGAGGCGGTCTCGGTCACAATGTCACATGCGCTGCGAGGTGCGCGCGGCGGGATCACACGTCGGATGGGAAGGCAGCGGGCTGCGGCAACGGCACATGCACCAGCGCAACCTCTCCTCTGTCTCCGTCTCCTTGTCCTGGACTCGCCGTACGTCTCATCCGTCCATCCGGATGCAGAGAACGCAGGCAAACGCCGACGGATCGCACAGTTGTGTGACGCCCATGGATGCGGACTTGATGCCGATTTGGACGCGCAATATTGTTTGGATTCCGCATCAGGATCATTCTTCTGCCGTGATAAAGAGCGGCTACACATGTATAGAGATTAGAGAACGACGTTACCGTGGATCGGTGTTTGAGAACCTATGCTTGTACAGGATTGTAACCATGTAATGTTTGCAGTTATGACTGGACCAACAACTTACTATTTTCAGGCCATAGACATACGGAGTATATTCCACCTGCCGACGACAATCTGCCACGTGGCGAGAATCTGTCAATCACGCCGTGTTGACGTTCTACAGGCTGTACCTCTCCCTCGTCTCCCCTGTGGTCGAAGTATATATATGCATAAATTGCCATGTGAAATAATGGAGGGCTAATTCCAAACAAAGTGCATGGCAATGATCCAGCTCAATCAGTCTCCTGCTCGTGTGGTGGCGGCGGGTGCCCCGTGGAATATTACGTGAGCCCTTGGCAGATTTTTGGTATAGTTTCGTACAAATGTTCTGGAGAAAAAAAAAGATCCTCCTCTGTTCAGGCGAAGGTCAAATAGACAAATACTCAAACGAGTCGCGGCTCACTAGATATATGTCATTCACAGTCCAGAACTTGAGGTGCTGTAGCTGCGTTCTTTCTCTGCGATTTTTTGCTACATTTGCGAGGTACAACTTAGAAGCCTGGACGGAGGATATGTTTTTCAGGTTCAGGAACGTACACTATATACGACGATAACCCTTCTGTTTCACCACCTAGCACCTATACGAGGGTATGTTCCGGTCTCTGGGGGTGGGCACATGTACAAAGTATATATTCACTTAATCAGCTCATTTTTTGCAACTTTAAAGTTGCCAATACACTCACTGGCATACGTACACAAAGCCGTGCTGTACTGCTGTTTCCTCTATTTCCCCCCACCTCGCTTTGACGCAGGCCAGCGCCGGGCGGCTTTGCGCAAAGGCAAAGCTGGCACGCAGAAGCGTGCCATCACGTGCCGGTCGCCCGGTTCGTCGATCCGTGGCCAGCCCCGGCTGCTCCACCCGCCAATGGTGTTTCTCTCGCGCGCGGCGCGCCCAACGCCCCAACCAAACCCAACCCCGGGGACCCCCAGCACGGCATGACGCCAGGCGGCTGACCCCGTCCTTGCCTGTTGCCCGGCCTGCCGCCGCGCCGCGCGCTGCGCAGGTGCGTGCGCTCACCAGCACCCGATTGCCCGCCGCGGCGCTGAGACGGCAGCCTTTTTTTCACCGCGCCCGCGAAGCTAGCTCCGGGCGGTTGGGTTGGTCGCGTCATTGCGTTGCGTGCCTGGCAATCGGCAAACATGAAATTACTACTGTTCATCGTGGCATTTATGTATACAGCAGTGGTGGGTTGGTGAAAAAATGTACTGCACGCAGCACCAGCTCTGAAGTCCGTAACGCTAATGGGCCAGCTGTGCGTCAGTGCGTGTTGGTGCACTGGTGCCAGGATGCATGCCGGGTCCATACCGGCACCAGAGTCAGAGCAGGACAGCGAGCAGTAGAACAAAATTTACCTGAGAAGGATTTTACAGCAAAAACGGGGTAATTGAGTGTTGCTAGATAGTACTACTTTTAGATATACTCGCTCTATGGAAGAATGCAATTCTCGTTTTGTTTGCAAGTATTTTGCGAACCGATGGTTTGGACTTGTTTAGTTTATAAGTCATATTTTTCAGTAGTTTTTTTCTCTCACATCAAATCAGCCAACGATACTTTTAGCCATGGCTTATCAGCCAAACAAGCCCAAACGAACAGGGCGTTGAACTTTAACTGAATTTATATAAAAAATACTAACACTCATTGTCGGGGACCAATACTAGGGTACCCGAAGAGAAAGAGCTAATGATCATCAACATTGATTCATACAAGCAGTCAAGAGCGCGACTACAGCTCCAACCCACCCCAGGCGCGCAAGCTCCGCTTCACCCGACATCGAGGCCACGAGCTCTGCCTCGCCCGACCCCTGGGGGAGGGCTCCGCCTTCCCCAACACCGAGGCCGCGGGCTTCGCCTGGCCCGACCCTGAGGACAGCGATCTCCGCCTCGCCCGACCCAGAGGCCGTGGGCTCCGCCTCGCCCGACCCTGAGGCCACGGTCTCCGTCTCGCCCGATCTCTAGGGGCAGGCTCCGTCTCGTCCTACCCCGAGGTCACGGGCTCTGCCTCGCCTGACCCCAAGGCCGCAGGCTCTGCCTCGCCCGACCTCTAGGGACAGGCTCCACCTCGCCCTACCCCGAGGCCACGATCTCCGCCTCGCCCGACCCCTCGGGTGCGGGCTCCGTCTCGTCCGATGGGGTCCCATACCGCCGCCAACCATTCCAGGTCCAAGCGTATGGGCTTGTGTCAAAACTCTGAGCCATTCCAGGTCCAAGAGACCGGCACGTCCCGATGTAACCCGTGGCCATGACGGGCCATGTCTAGGGATTCACATCAGGAACAGCGTCGGGCATACCGGTGTTGTTTCGTCTAACCCTCGTATGAACACTAACAGGCACGTTGGTTTACCACGACGTCCGCTAGAACGGAGTGGAGCGCCGTGACCAACAGACGACGCCTCCGCATGGCGCCAGTGACGGACAAGACTACGACATGGCGCCGTCCCTATTGACATCTACAGTGTCGTTGTGGGACCCGTATGAAGAAGAAGAAAGACCCGACGGCCCTGAGGGCCTTCGACTCTCTCTCTCGTTCTTCTCTTTTCCTCCGCTATAACCCGTGCTTTCTCTTGGCCTATAAAAGGGAAAGCAGGACGCCCCACGAAGGGCATCACATCGATTAATTGAGGCGAGACCCGATCGAACCGCCACGAACCCATCGAACCTCGAACCGACCTGTCGGGTTCATAAACCCGGGGTCCCTCGAGGACCGGCTTCCGCGCCCAGGCTTGGCCTAGGAGAACAACATATAGTTCATGGGCTGGCCCAAAAATCTAAAACACAACAGGCCGGAAGGACAGTCCGGTCACCGACCGGAAGGTCTACCTACCCAAAGGAACAAGTGCCCGTTCGTCAACTTCTTCGGCCCACCTCTCCGACTGGAGCACTCGCTTCAGGCACCAGCCGTCTCCAAGCAGTCTCTCCAATTGGAAGGCCTAGCCCAAAACGTTGCTTCCGACTTCGACCTCACGATCAGGGCTCGTGGGAACCCTGCCCACCGCTTTTCTCTGACCGGCACACTGAGAGCCGACTAGAGCCATCCGACCAGGGGCACCCCGTTCGGAAGGAACCAAAAGACGTGTGGAGAAAGGCAAGGCATGGCTCACAAGTCAAAACTATTGTACTAGAGACCATACCCTGCACAAAACAGTGCTCTGCAGCCACCCTGACACAAAGTATTGTAGAGTCCGCTGAAAACTCCCATACGGTAAGCCCCCCACGTGTCTCTGGACATCGATCGTAGTATGGGCTCCAGGATTTGCCATACCGGGTGAACATAGCACGGCTCCTCACATGCCACTAGGCATCAAGAAGAATTTGCAGGTATCGGCGTCCATCCTTCCTGAAGAAGATAGCTCGACCTCTGAAAGTGCATCTAGCCCTTTAGTGGGTTTTGGATGATTGAATGACAACATGATTAAAGGACTAACCCGTTTGCTAAGTGTGAACAGGTAATAGGTTATCTCACAGGTACTTAATGAAAGCCAAAATGATGTATTGTTGTATAAACAATCTAGTTCAAGCACAAGACAACAATGCAAATGGAATTCATGCTAAGGCTTAATTATTGTGGGATTTCCATGTACTATGTGAAAGCAAGCTCGTGATTATTAGTTAATGAGACATGAGGGATTGCATATGGATTGGTCTCATATTTGAAGCTTGCTAGATTGAAATGAAAATGATAACAATACATGAATGGATGATTCAACACAAGATGTGACTTGATGGCTTGAGATGGTGAAGATAGCAAGGAAAGGCTTCAAGGTACTAAGCAAGGGTGAAGGGCAAGCGACGGCTTGGCGGCCGAAGAACCTAGCTAGGGTGAAGAAGAAAGTACTTGCATTTAGTTGAGGTACTAATCAAGCTAAGATGGTCATATTGATGTGAAGGATCAAATCTATAATGAAGTATTTGATGGAAGTGACTTGATACATTTGGGATTATTCAAACTTGATGAATGGAATCAAGTCACATGCTCAAGATGGCTATGCTCAAGTGAAAAGATCAACATCAACATGTTAGCACCCTTACTTGATGAAGATTGGAAGGGACGGCATCAATTCAAAAGAACAACTCAAGTGGTACAAATTCATATTTCCGTTTATCTTGAGTTTAATAGGTATGCCGTACTATTAAGAGGGATGCATCATGTTGATAGATAATGTTTCATAAGTGCTCAAGCCAACCCATGTGAGTTTTGAGTATTTGAGCGACAAAAGTGCTAACTGATTTCTTGCTGGTCTGGCAATACCGGACGTGTCCGGTATTCATACCGGACGTGTCCGGTATTTGTCCAGCAGCTGTAAAACTGTTGTTCTCGGGTTGGTTCATCGGGAGTTCCGACGTAGGTCGGGAGTTCCGACGGTCGGGAGTCCCGGCATGGGTCGGGAGTTCCGACGTCTCGCACTTCAACTGACTTGGAGGGTTCACTGTGCTGGTCATACCGGACGTGTCCGGTATTCATACCGGACGTGTCCGGTATGGATGACCAGAGGCCAACGGCTAGTTTTTAAAAGTCGTGAGGGTCGGGAGTTCCGACATGCGTCGGGAGTTCCGACATCTCACTAACCTTAACTTAGTTACATGTTTTTCAAATATGCTGAGGGTCGGAAGTTCCGACGTGTGTCGGGAGTTCCGACGGTCGGGAGTCCCGGCATTTATCGGGAGTTCCGACACCTCACAACTTCACTGTAACTTAGTTACCATTGGCGCAGTGTGAGTCATACCGGACGTGTCCGGTATGCATACCGGACATGTCCGGTATTGCAACGGCTATAAAACGGCTAGTTTTTCAAGGGGGCTATAAATACCCCCAAGCCTCCACCTTTGGATGCTGCTGATTCTGCTGAGAGAGACACACGTTTTTGAGCCTTGCCAACTCTCCTAAACCCTCTCTTAGTGAGTGTGTGATCCAAATTGCAAAATCAATTTGTGGGTTGAGAAAGAATTTGAAAAAGAGAGCAAGCCACCACTTGAGCACTTGTGCATATTGTCAATCTCGTGATTCACATTTGTTACTCTTGGACTCTTCGGTCCTAGACGGCTAGGCGTCGCCGGAGAGCAACCGAGAGATTGTGGTTGCTTCGGAAAGTTTGTAACGGTCGATTCCGCCGCCTCGGAATCATTTAGTGGAAGGAGGAAAAGGAGTTGGAAAAGACTCCGGCTAGAGTGACCTTCGTGGTACCCTCTAGGGCTGACCTTCACTGGGTCGCCCGTAGCCCCCTCAACGGAGAGTAGGACTCGACCGAGTCCGAACTTCGGTAAAACAAATATCGTGTCTTAATTCGCATTTCATTTGATATTTGTGTTGCTCTAGCTGTGCTGCAGGTTCTCTGTGTATATTGTCATCTCCATTAGGTGCCTGCAGTTTGGTTTGAAGATAGAAATCGAAAGGAGCAAGTTCGGGGCTGATCTGCAGAAATCGTGTATACCGGACACGTCCGGTATTAATACCGGACATGTTCGGTATTTCCTGCCTGCACTGAAAATATTTATTCTCTATTCTAACTTGGTGTTGCAGGGTTGTAGCTTCTAGATATATTCTTTATACCTTGTTTACTTTGTGGCTAACTTGTGAGGGGTGGTAGTACTCTTGATTTGGAGTTTCCATTTTGGAAACTCCCCTTTCTAATTGTTTCCGCATTTAAAGGTGTTAATTTTCAGAAACGCCTATTCACCCCCCTCTAGGCGGCATCCTAGGTCCTTTCAATTGGTATCAGAGCGAGGTTCTCACCTAAAGCTTCACCGCCGTGAGAAAAGGATGTCGACGCCTATCGAGTTGGAGCCGGTGCTTCTCCAAAATGATGGTTCAAACTTTCTACCTTGGTCAATTAATGTACTCAATGCTTTTAGAGATATTAGTCCTCTTGTTGAGCATATTGTGGATGCAAGCATACCTCTTCCTATAGTTGATTAGAGCAACTACAAAAATTTGTCAAAAGAGGAAGAGATATGCGTGCAACTCAATGCTCAAGCTATTAATGTCATTTTGAGTACATTAAGTGTAGAGGTTCAAGATGAGGCAATATTCAATGGACAACCACCTCCGGAGAGTGCTCATCTCATTTGGACTAGACTTTTTGATTTATATGGAAAATCCAAATGTGATGATGCACTTGAGATCGAGTCAATGGAAAGTGTGTCCATTGTGTCTTCATACAGCGAAGAAGCCTCACAAGACCTCAAGAGTGCTGAGCCGGAGCAAGAAGCGCAAGCAGCGCATGACCTGCTGTCTGCCTGCATGTACCGGACGTGTCTGGTATGCCTGCCGGACGTGTCCGGTATTGCCAAGGCAGCAGACCAGCAAGCAGCTGTTTGCAACGATGCTCAAGCCCGGTGGCAACCAAGTGATGAGTCAATCTCAGTATCTCATGATAGTCATCACTTGTGTCTCATGGACAAGAAAAGCAAGAAGAAGAATAACAAGAAAGATCAAGAAAAGGAGAAGGCTCAAGTGGATGATCAAGATAAGAGTGATATTGAAGTTGAAGACAACTACAACCTTGATCATCTCAACCATAAAGACAAGTTCATCATCATGAAGATAGTTGAAAAGAATGATGAGCTTGAAGAAGAGATTGAGAAGCAAGAGCAATCGCTTCAAAATCAAGAAAAGTTTCTCATCTCCAAATTGCAAGAGCTAAAGGCAATAAATGAGAGGTATGAAAAATTGTCAATTGAGCATGCTTTAGCTACTAACTCCTCTTCTAGTGTTTCACAACTAGAGAAGGAAAACTTTGAGCTCAAAGCAAGGCTAGATGAACTATCAAGCAAGTATAATGAGCTATAAGCAAATTATGTTCATCTAAAGTGCTCTCATGAGGAAGTAGTAGAATCAAGCATCATGCTTGAGGTGGCTCATGAGGTTGTGATTACATCGGTAAAATTCTCTCAACCTCTAACACATCCGCTCACTAGTAGACCATCTCAATTAAATATTTCTTGTACTAATGAATGTGCTCCTCAAGCAAGCCAATCTTCGATTGAGCTAAATCTTATAGAAAACATAGAGCTCAAAGAAGAAGTGCAAAGATTAAAGAAAGATGTGATTCGGTTGAAGGGTAAGGGGAAAGCACAACCTTCTCAAGATAACCGTGATAACATGGTGAAGAAGCTTGAGAAGGGTTCAAACCTTGCTTCCTCCAAAGCCCAACAAAAGAATCACATCTCAAGCAAGTCCAACACAACCAAGAGCAAGAAACATGGAAAAAGGATGTGCTATGGTTGTGGATTGTATGGACATGAGTGGGCTATGTGTCCACACAAGAGTTGGGCCGACAAGGTTGAAGCCGCAAATCAAAAGGCTTCTATCAAGAAATGCCAAATGTACAAAGAGGCAAGAAAGAAAGCCCAAGTTGCAACAAGAAGATGCTATGGATGCAATGAGATGGGCCACAAGGTTGATAGATGTCCATACAAGCAAAACAAGCATAGAGCAAACAAAGGCCGCATATGCTATGCTTGTAAGAGAAAGGGGCATCTAAGCTATGAATGCCCAAAAGGTAACTCACCTAAGCCAAACACATTTGTTTATCATGATATGCTTAGGAAGACCACAAATGGAGTTAGCATTAGTAAGGTGATGTGTTCACCACAAACTAGTGCTAAAGCCATTTGGGTACCTAAGCACTTGTTGACTAACTCAAAAGGACCCAACAAGAGTTGGGTACCAAAGTGTGCTTAGGTTAATAATGTAGGTACTTGGTGATGAGATGAAGCTTTCGGGGTGGTTGAGCAAGCAATTTGACTATATTCACTCAATCTATCAACCAATTCTTATCTTAATCCCTTATATGGTTGACCCGAAGATAATTCAATGAACATCTCATATATTTCATCCTCACCATTGGTAACAAGTACCTAAACCTTTTAGGATAGCCACCTTGTTCATTTCATGTTCTATTGTTCACAAATAGGTACATTTGTGAAATAATGAAAGTGGCTAATTAATTTCACTTGAGATTTATCATGTTTGCCATATGATGCTTTTATTAGCTCTCTAGTAGAGTAATTTATTTGTTGAGATGCAAGTATACAATAAATAAATATTACAGTTAAAACGAAGAATCACAAGCAGCAACTTAATTGGTTCTGTCTTTCACCTATCGGACATGTCCGGTATTACTATCGGACGTGTCCGGTATGGCCAGGGACAGAAGTCAGTGTTTCTGTTCTGTGTATTCCGGACGTGTCCGGTATACTACCGGACATGTCCGGTATTGCATGGACCAGAACACTAATTGTGTTTCAACTGAGTATTCGATCCATACATTGTTTATATATCCCTAACTTACTCAGAAGCTTGTGTTTTATCAAATCTAAGTGGATTGTGAGCATCTCTTAAACTCACTTTTAACTATGGCAATCTTATTTGGTTTATGGTCAAAATGAAAATTGGCTCTCAATTTCTTATTAGAATAAAAGTGCTTGTTGAAAGTCATTCAAAATACTTGAAGCACTTATTTAGGGGGAGCTAAATTTCCATTTTGCACCATTGTGGACTAACAAATTTATCTAGCATTCTTTGTAGTTCTTTGGATGAAAATGTATCTAGCATGATTATTTGGCAATTGAGGTCAACATAAAGATCATCATGCTGCTTGTCTTCTTAGTGATATTCTTGTGGGCTCAAGGCAAAGGTATGTGCTTACATACATACATTGTAAGTGCATCTAAGGCCCTTTATATGTTAGAATGTGTATTTGTGTGACATAGGAGAGATGTTTTTCAAAACCCCTAACTAGCATGAGTAGGAAGTGTGAATTTGAAAAACTATTTGAATCTTGGTCTTTGTGACCTAGCCTTGCCATGTGATGATTATAGCTCTCCTTGATTGTTTGATTGGCTAATCACACATGACATGACTCTCTTAAGTCCACAATCTACTTTGTCTCACTTTATCTCTCTCAAGCAAGCAAATTATTGATTATGCCATTTATTTGGAAAAGAGAAAATAAATTGATGGCATTTGATAAGAAAAGTGATAGTACTCGGTTTGGATCAAGATCATACACCTTTTTGGACTGAGCAACAACAGAGAAAGGGTTTGGAAGAGTGAGAACACATTTTGGAATTATTTGGGCCAGCCCGCGTATACCGGACGTGTCCGGTATGAGCGGGACTATAAAAACAGAGCGTACCCCTTCGGCCCAAACAGACTTGCCTCCTCCAAACCAACCAGCCGATGCCCTTCTTCTCCCCTAGGGCGACCAAGGATTTCACCAAGGAAAAGAGAGAGAGGGAGATTGCATTAGAGAAGGCTTGGATCAAGGATTGAAGGCCCGTGGATTTGGATCTAACATCGCTCTCTCTTCTCTCCTCTCAAGGTACCCTAATCACGGACCTCGTCCGATCTACTTGGTCATTACATGATTTGGAAATTCCTTCGGTAAATATGCTGCATTGGTGATATAATAGCAATGCCCAATGTTTGGAATTGATCCGTGGTGGTTTGAATCGAGGAACCCCGGTTAGGGTTGCTGGTCGCCCATACCGGACGTGTCCGGTATGCTACCGGACGTGTCCGGTATGGCCCAGCAGAGCAGACTCCCTGCTGATCTCTGACTCAATCCTATCTAGAATGGTTTGTTAGGCTTAGTTTCTTTTGTATCTACGTTTGGCAAACCTTGTGACAATGGTGTGTCGAGGTGATTGTAAAACCTTGGATGAAAGAATCTATGTCTAATTACAATTCAGGAATAAGCTATGGGCATGTATCTAAAATTCTTTGGAAATCTTTGGATACAGGACAGCTGCCATGAGTGGACGACAGGAGCCGAGGTCCAAGCACAGGCATGATCCAGCACTTGAGAAGTACAAGAAGGCGAGACAGGATATGCATCCTGGATTTCAGCCGACCAGCAGGAGGTCCACCAGGGCTGCCTCTAGTGCAGCAGCTCAGTATGCAGAGGGGTCCGGGAGCTCTTCTTCTGACATAGACACTGATGGGTTCAGAGTGGAGTCTAGAGATGAAAGAAAGAGGAAGAGCACTGACAGAGGATCAGATGGTGACAGCTCAGATGAGGAGCAGGAGATTGAGGAGGAGGAGTCAGTTCCTCTAGTTCAGCACCAGCCTGGTCAGGGGATGCATTATGGTCTTCTTGAGACACGTCTGCCCAATGTGCCCTCCTATGTTCCTAGAGTTGACTACAGGGGAAAGGGTATGACCAGGAAGGCTAGAGATGAGCAAAGGGTTGATCCGAGGAGCTTACCTAAGGTTCAGTACGATCACCGCTTCTAGACAGCCTTTCACTTGGACTTCTACTCCAGTGTGATTCTTACCAGGAACCCAGTAATTGCCAGGTCTCAGTGGATTGACTGGCAATATATTAGAGAGTTGCAGAAGGCCTCAGTTGATCATGCTATTGCCATCCGCCAGAGCACAGGAGTTTATGAGATCATGGAGTTCCAGCATGACTGGAACACAGAGGTAGTAGCTCAGTTCTATGCTACTCTGTTCGTTGAGGAGGATGAGAGGTGGATGCACTGGATGCTTGAGGGCCAGTGGTACAATGTTGACTATGATGTATTTGCCGCCCAGCTTGGCTTCTCTAAGGATGATCTCCAGAGGGACAGGATCCACACCGAGCAGGTGTTACCCCCTGAGCAGCTCGCATATATGTATCCTCCTGGTGGTCAGAGAGGAGCTGTGGGGAAGGTTCTAGGTCTTCACCCTACCTACAGGTACCTGTACAGGATGTTCAGGAAGACTATTGACTGCAAGGGTGGAGACAAGGGCACCATTGCTAATTACTCCAGGAACCTACTCCACAGGATGGCACCTGATGCTCGGCCCTTCAGCGTGTTTGACTTTATTTGGTCTGAGATCAGGAGTGTTGGAGAGAGGCCCCTCAAGGGCTGTGGTTTTGCTCCTTATATCATGCATATGATTGAGCAGGTGACAGGGCACACATTCGAGTATGATAAGATTCACAAGGCCCTAAAGATTATTGCAGATCTGCCTGAGACCGGGTTACCTCCAGCAGGACCAGGAGGAGCAGCAGCAGCACCAGAGGCAGATGCACCTGAGAGTGGTGCACCAGCAGGAGCTTCACCTTCACCACATGCTCCTTCACGTTCTACTTCACGCCGTGGCAGTCCTCCTTCGCCTATCCGCAGGCTTTTCAGCTCCATATTTGGGATGTGCCGTGACATCCAGACCAGGCAGTAGAAGGAGAGGGAGGCTAGGAGGAAGGACACTCGGACTTTGAAGCAAATTGCTTCTAATCTTGAGCTTGATCCTCCTAGGTCTCCTCTATCAGATGAGGCAGCTAGTGAGCCTGAGACTGAGGAGGAGGAGCTAGCTAGATATGATAGAGAGTATGTTGAGTTCATACAGCGACAGCAGCAGCAGCAGGCACCTGAGCACCCTGACACTCTACCACTTCAGGCTCGTGTGCCTACTCACTCTCAGCCACGTCCCAGCACTGCAGACGACTATGCTACAGATTGGTGGAGTGACCTGACAGGTGGTGGTGGCCTCTACGGGTCTAGTGGCTATGACCCGTCTAGTGCGGGTGGTTCTCGTCCAGCCGATGTTGCACGCTCAGATGATGAGGACGCTGGTCGAGATGATGATGATGAGTGATCTCAGCTTTTCGTGATAGCTTGTAGCCCCTTTGTCCTTAGTATGTCATTGTTGGACCTTTGTGGTGATAGATGACAAAGGGAGAGAGAGACTGATTAAAGCTTCAGGATAGTTTCATTTGCTTATCTTTGTACCTGAAGATATGTACTGCAGGCTGTAGTTTGTTTTTGAGCTTCATTAATGTATCTTGGATTTGAGATAGATTGTATCATGTGAGAGATGAGACTTACTTATGCTTTATCTTTGTATCTCTTGAGACATGATCTTTATCTATATATATATCAGTGGTTTCTGGACTTGAGAAAATTTGTAATGAGTGCTATGTGTGAATTACATATGTCATATTTATTTTCATAAGGACTATGCATGCTAGAATGAAAATATTTGATGTGATGCTTTTATATTTATTCTTGTGTGATATATCTTGTCATATGCATCACGGTTTCACTTTGTCACACACACATGCACCCCACGGATGCAATGATTTAGGGGGAGTCTCCTATATGTTTTAGTATGTGCAATTGACATTTGAGGTCATTTTGTGAATTCTAATCTTAAGCACATATTAAGGGGGAGCCTCTCATAAATCATTGAACCCAAAAGTTTAAATGTTTATATCATTTTGTAAGCTTTAATCAAGTTGTCATCAATCACCAAAAAGGGGGAGATTGAAAGTGCATCTAGCCCTTTAGTGGGTTTTGGATGATTGAATGACAACATGATTAAAGGACTAACCCATTTGCTAAGTGTGAACAGGTAATAGGTTATCTCACAGGTACTTAATGAAAGCCAAAATGATGTGTTGTTGTATAAACAATCTAGTTCAAGCACAAGACAACAATGCAAATGGAATTCATGCTAAGGCTTAATTATTGTGGGATTTCCATGTACTATGTGAAAGCAAGCTCGTGATTATTAGTTAATGAGACATGAGGGATTGCATATGGATTGGTCTCATATTTGAAGCTTGCTAGATTGAAATGAAAATGATAACAATACATGAATGGATGATTCAACACAAGATGTGACTTGATGGCTTGAGATGGTGAAGATAGCAAGGAAAGGCTTCAAGGTACTAAGCAAGGGTAAAGGGCAAGCGACGGCTTGGCGGCCAAAGAACCTAGCTAGGGTGAAGAAGAAAGTACTTGCATTTAGTTGAGGTACTAATCAAGCTAAGATGGTCATATTGATGTGAAGGATCAAATCTATAATGAAGTATTTGATGGAAGTGACTTGATACATTTGGGATTATTCAAACTTGATGAATGGAATCAAGTCACATGCTCAAGATGGCTATGCTCAAGTGAAAAGATCAACATCAACATGTTAGCACCCTTACTTGATGAAGATTGGAAGGGACGGCATCAATTCAAAAGAACAACTCAAGTGGTACAAATTCATATTTCCGTTTATCTTGAGTTTAATAGGTATGCCGTACTATTAAGAGGGATGCATCATGTTGATAGATAATGTTTCATAAGTGCTCAAGCCAACCCATGTGAGTTTTGAGTATTTGAGCGACAAAAGTGCTAACTGATTTCTTGCTGGTCTGGCAATACCGGACGTGTCCGGTATTCATACCGGACGTGTCCGGTATTTGTCCAGCAGCTGTAAAACTGTTGTTCTCGGGTTGGTTCGTCGGGAGTTCCGACGTAGGTCGGGAGTTCCGACGGTCGGGAGTCCCGGCATGGGTCGGGAGTTCCGACGTCTCGCACTTCAACTGACTTGGAGGGTTCACTGTGCTGGTCATACCGGACGTGTCCGGTATTCATACCGGACGTGTCCGGTATGGATGACCAGAGGCCAACGGCTAGTTTTTAAAAGTCGTGAGGGTCGGGAGTTCCGACATGCGTCGGGAGTTCCGACATCTCACTAACCTTAACTTAGTTACATGTTTTTCAAATATGCTGAGGGTCGGAAGTTCCGACGTGTGTCGGGAGTTCCGACGGTCGGGAGTCCCGGCATTTATCGGGAGTTCCGACACCTCACAACTTCACTGTAACTTAGTTACCGTTGGCGCAGTGTGAGTCATACCAAACGTGTCCGGTATGCATACCGGACATGTCCGGTATTGCAACGGCTATAAAACGGCTAGTTTTTCAAGGGGGCTATAAATACCCCCAAGCCTCTACCTTTGGATGCTGCTGATTCTGCTGAGAGAGACACACGTTTTTGAGCCTTGCCAACTCTCCTAAACCCTCTCTTAGTGAGTGTGTGATCCAAATTGCAAAATCAATTTATGGGTTGAGAAAGAATTTGAAAAAGAGAGCAAGCCACCACTTGAGCACTTGTGCATATTGTCAATCTCGTGATTCACATTTGTTACTCTTGGACTCTTCGGTCCTAAACGGCTAGGCGTCGCCGGAGAGCAACAGAGAGATTGTGGTTGCTTCGGAAAGTTTGTAACGGTCGATTCCGCCGCCTCGGAATCATTTAGTGGAAGGAGGAAAAGGAGTTGGAAAAGACTCCGGCTAGAGTGACCTTCGTGGTACCCTCTAGGGCTGACCTTCGCTGGGTCGCCCGTAGCCCCCTCAACGGAGAGTAGGACTCGAACGAGTCCGAACTTCGGTAAAACAAATATCGTGTCTTAATTCGCATTTCATTTGATATTTGTGTTGCTCTAGCTGTGCTGCAGGTTCTCTGTGTATATTGTCATCTCCATTAGGTGCCTGCAGTTTGGTTTGAAGATAGAAATCGAAAGGAGCAAGTTCGGGGCTGATCTG
Organism: Miscanthus floridulus; assembly: GCF_019320115.1. NCBI lineage: Eukaryota > Viridiplantae > Streptophyta > Magnoliopsida > Poales > Poaceae > Miscanthus > Miscanthus floridulus. The sequence goes on along the minus strand of NC_089586.1, from coordinate 117,285,047 downwards.
CAGAAATCGTGTATACCGGACACGTCCGGTATTTCCTGCCTGCACTGAAAATATTTATTCTCTGTTCTAACTTGGTGTTGTAGGGTTGTAGCTTCTAGATATATTCTTTATACCTTGTTTACTTTGTGGCTAACTTGTGAGGGGTGGTAGTACTCTTGATTTGGAGTTTCCATTTTGGAAACTCCCCTTTCTAATTGTTTCCGCATTTAAAGGTGTTAATTTTCAGAAACGCCTATTCACCCCCTCTAGGCGGCATCCTAGGTCCTTTCAACCTCCCGTGCACATCTGACATTCTACAGCGACATCGACAGTATTAGGGGGCGTCAACCATTATCTAGTTTTCATCAGCGTAGGCAACAAAGGCTTAGAAACATCCGTACTCTCTCCCTCTCACCTGTAAAGCCACCCTCTTCATCTAGAAAAGGGGATGCGCTCCCTCCAACGAGGGAGATCGACTTCACCAAGCTCAGACTCACTAGATCGATATCAACACCTTACAACCGCAGGACCACCAAGTTCCGACCGCAACCCTTCCGGTCGGAGCCAACCGAACCTCTTGCACACCCCCTCCTTTCTCCTTCTCGTTTGTAACCCTACTATAGACTTTGAGCACCTAGGCTCAGGAATAAAGTCATCGACCGACCCCGACTGGATGTAGGGCACATTGCCTGAACCAGTATAAATCCTGTGTCATTGGGTGCTAGGCCACCTCCGATCACAACGTGCAGCAAAACTATAAATATTTACTAGTTGGTCACTTTCTGCACTGACAGTTGGCGCCGTCCATGGGGAAGATATTGTACGTTCAATACTCTTTTGGTCATCAGATGGCCCATTTTTCCGCCACCCCCGTCGTGGCAGGCTCGGGCGATACGATTCGTTTCGGCTCGCTGGAGTTCCCCATACTACCGCCCGCCGGGATACGGGTTCCACCCGTCTTCGAGCCATCCCAGGCCTTTCGCTTTGGGAGCCTAGACTTCGTCGCCGATTGGCTCAGCGTACTCCACCTCCGTGAGGAGGCTCATGACCTGGCACCCATCGGAGGGACGTCCTCCATCGACTCCGGGATGCGCGACTTCGACGGCACGACATCTGGGCTTCATTCCGAGCAAACTCTCTGCTCAAACCCCGTTGTGAGTAATATACATGTTGTTATTTACTTACTACGCTCTATCTTTCGCAAAATACCCGGTGGGTTACTGTTGTCCCCGTTGCAGCCGCCATACGGCCAGTTCCCCTATGGCCTCACGTCTTCCGCGGATGCATACGCCCGAGGACTCCAAAAGGTGCTGGCGTCGCACCCTCTCACGTCTAAGTTCATGGGGATGGCGAGCTATGCTCCCACCTGTTTCCTCGACATCATGGATGATGACGTCGGGAGCGATGGCTCTAGCATCGGCGACATGGCGCCTAGCCACCATCGGTCCCAGGAGTACGCTATGGCGGATGTCCCGGAATAGCCGCTAGGGGTAACGGAGACCTTCCAGACCCACGCCCCGCTAGGCCCTCACACGGAGACCCCCGAACTCACACGTGAGCACGGGGAGGACCTGTGACGACAGTGGTCGCATTAGCCACCAACTACACCAACACGCTCGGCGCACCACACTGCGCCCCATGTGCATAGACCGGCGAGTGGCGCTTAGGGTCGCGCCCGTCAGCCCCAGCGCAACGCTCCAGTTCAGGGGACCGACCCCCACAGTTCGCTCAGGCCAGTTAGAACGTTGCCGCCACAGCAATGCTCCTACGTGACCTGCCCGAGCTGAACGACCCTCACGGACGGGCAATCCACCAGAACCTCTAGCATTGTTGGAGACTGCCGCCGTTCAACAAGCGGAGTACTTTGTATCGCGTCACCAACTCGTGACCTCGCTCCCCGTCTGGGGAACAGGGACGCAACAGATGGGGCACTACACCCTGTCATCGCCACAACCACCGATTGCGGCACAAGAAGCCGCAACCGCACCTCGTCTTGACTTGATGACCACCCCGTGTCGACCGCCTATCTACGCGCGGCTCAGGCTGAACCAAGACACGTGTAGTGTTGGCCAGAGTCCCAGCCCTGACAGCCTGGAACCATGGACCTTTGTCCAACACCCCCAGCAAGCGCCTTTTCTGCCGTGCTTCAATGGGGGCCACGATAAAGGTAAGGCCAAGTGCCAGGATCAAGACGAGGGCCCCTCCACGTAGAGGGGAAAGAAGAACAGAAAGGATCGCCATCGACCGACTAACTTCGCGTCGATCGCCGTGGCCGATCACGCGAGCATGCAGCCCCAACAAGACCCTCCGGGCCACTTTCATGAGCTCATGGAGAGCCCATGCACCAACCACAACTATCTCGTCAGCCATCTCTACAAGGACTGCCAGCTCCTCAAGCGCCCGCTGAGGTAGGTCGACAGGCCAAGGGAAGAACAAGGCGAGGAGGCAGCGACCGAAGAAGGGGGCGCAGCGGACAAGGATCCAGACAATTGGAGCATGAAGTGATCTGACCGAAAGCCTACTGACTGAAGGACAACGACGATGACGCTCTCTCCGATAACCTTGGAATAGCTATGTCTTTCCTTCTTTTCCTAAGTTTTAGTCTTACCTTTACTTAGCGAACGCTCCTATAAGAGCACCCCGACCCAAACACTTTTCGACTCGGGGCACTCGGGGGCTCCACTAGGGGGCTCTACTACCCCTTTGTTTTTGTTTTTACCTTAAGTACCCTTTTGCTTTTGTATGAAGAAACTCCTTCCTACCTGAACAAAAGGGCAGTTCGTTCCTTTGTTTTACCTTACGTAGCTTTGCTTTGAAACATTCTGACTGATTGCACCCCGCCTTTTCCTATGGTTACGACCGGCCAAGCCTCGCGAGCCACGCCTCGGGCTCACAAAGTTGCGATCTACAGAACAAACAGGCAGGTACGAGAAAGAAAGAAATTTAAAATAAAATTATGCTAAGGGAGAACTAAGGAACGAAAGGGAACAATCTTCCCCGAATGGAGCAACTCCATCACAAAAACAAAAACCGATTGCAGTCATTAAAACACACACGAACGCTTTACACAGGGGTTCCCCCCCATGAACTTAAACTTCTTACATTTACTAACTACTTGCATTTAAAAAGGTATTAAATCGACCCGACGACATCTGCTGACGGCGCGACCGACGAAGGCACAGGCTGCTCGCTCCTCGGCAGCACGATGTTTGGCTCGATCAGGGCCGAGGCGACGTTCCCCCCAAACTAGGCTTCGTGCTATCTGTAGGCTCGGAGGCATCCTCTCCACGCATGCTTCGGGCCATGTCTTGACGGCGAACATCCATCACCCACTCGGCGAAGACTTGCTCGGACACCGACTGTGCGTGCGGCAGCAGGCTCACCCCAATTGACTAGATGTCTGCCATGCTCAGGCCTTCAGCATACCTGCCACAGATAGTGGCGAAGTCCAGTTTCAGGTGGTACGTCGCCACCGAGGTCAGCACCCCCGACGCTCCATAAAATAGTCCGCTCCTGACGAGGTCCTTGACCACGTCTGGGACCTCCGCCAGCTGAACCGCGGGCACGCTGGTACTTAGCGCCGACCCAAAGACCTCCGAGACGACGAGTTGGGCAGCATTGCGAATCTGACCAAGCTTCCTCTTGAGAGCACGTCGCTCTTCATGGGACTTGGCTAGCTCCTCCACATTTCGGCTGAAGTTTGCTTTGGTCGTCTCCAGGTCTCGCTCCAGCGCCTTTACCTTTTCTCCCAGCTCTACGAGAAGGGCGACAAGCTCAGAAGCAGGCTGAGGGGGAAAAATTAACATCACAAGGAAACAAAAAGATACACACCGGTGTGAGAGGCCTCAAGGGTGGAGAGATCCTATGCCTACCGAGCCGCCTGCTCACGCAGCCGGGCACTCGCGTCCTCCATCCCCATCACCTGGTCCCAGAGCGTGAGCACCTCCTAATCCGCCTTCGATCGAACCCTCTGCTCTGCCTTTAGGGCCTTCTATGCCAACTCTAGGGTGGCTCGCTCCGGCTCAAGGGCTACCAAGGCCTCTTGGAGCGCTGCCTCGGTGCTCACCAGGGATGTCCATAGCCCTGCCTTAGTCTCCACCTGGCGGACCTTTGCCGCCTCGAGCCCTCGCTCGGCAGCAGTTGCCCGCTCTGCCACACGCAGCTCCTCCGCCCATGCCACAACCGCCTCGGCCACCCGAGCCTGGGACTCGCGGCAGGTGGACTCCACCCGACGCTCAAGCTCAGCCATCCGAGCATGTTCCGTCTAGAGGAAGTGCAACTTGTGGGACGACACCTTTCTTATTTCCTATGAAAAATAGGCATGATAAAAACAACCGACGAAAGATTCAAAGGGCAAGGAAAAGTACTAGAAACTCACCTCCGCGGCAAGCTGCAGGTCGACCTCAATCAGCTGCCAGGCAAACTGAGCCTGCTTCCGGGCGCTCTCCAGCTTCATGGACAACTTGGTGAGCTCGGACTCCATGGCATGCCCTTGCCCCTCAAAAATGTCCCAGAGGACAAACCTCGCCTTTGATGGGTTCTCAGGGAAGGGCCACTCTAGGTCACCCTTTGATGAACCACCGAAGGGCCCAGCCTCTAGCTGAACCATCGCCAACTCCCGCGGCGACATCGGCGGGTCCGCCACGGTGTCCGCCTCATTGTCAGATGGGATCTCCACCACCACATTCACATGGGACGCCACCTAGCGTCCCAACACCATCCCGCCCATGCTTCCCTCCCGTGACTTTGGCCCTGATGGCAAGGATGGGTTGTGCAGCCCTGCACCCGGTGGGGTGGGGAGCTCGCCCCCCCTCGTCTCCTCCACCGCGACCGGCGGAGGAGGGGCCACAAGGGTTACCTTTGCCCCCGGCATTGGGATCGCCACCAATAATGTTGCCGCCGCTGTCATGTTACCAGCAGCCGCCCTAGGGGACACCACCCCCGGGAAGGAAGGCTTCAACATCGCCACCCTGCTGCCCCCTCGCTCACCGCAACGCGCTGCAGAGTGGGCCCCCAAACCTCCTGCACGGAGGCTAGGGCGATGCTCAATCTCGGCGTCCCCCGGCCGCTAACAAAAATCATGGGTAAGCCACACTCCAAAAAGACTCGACCACCAAAAGTCGAAGAAGCAACAAAAGGAAATATATCGGGTGGCAAGCGGCACTACTCTGAAGACAGGCTCCGACGATGATGGGCCCACAAGACGAGGACCGCTCTCAGACTGTGACCCATGCCCCCTCACTTCAGACAGGGTCGAAGCCAACCCAACCCGCTCCTGCCCGGCCTGCGGGTCGCTACGACCTCCAGCTCAGGGCTCCTCGACCGGAGCAGCGGCCGGGGCGTCCCCCGACTACGAGTCACACGTCGATCGGGCGCCAGTCTACCCCTCAAATCGCCTGAACTATTTGGCCGCACCCATGGCAAGCAAGGCCTCCTCTGGCCGCAAGTTTGGCATCAGCATCGGCCCAGTCGCCGTACAATCGCCAGGCCGCTCCTCAGAACGCCCGGTTCGTCCAGCCGCGTTCGCCACAGGCAACAATGGAGCAGGCAACGCCACCGAGGGGCGCGGTGACCGCGTCCGCTTCACCGCTCGCTCGACAATGGAGTTTGCGCTAGCTGCATGCTTCTTTGACGTAGGAACCTCCGTGCGCTGCGCGGCCTCCTGCTCCTCACCAGGAGATGTCACCGTAGGGTCGCGATGCACCGCCGAGGTCGCAATAACCTCCCGACTCTCCTCCTCGTCAGAGAAGACCATGTCGTCCAAATCCGTAGGATCATCCGACGTGAGTTCTGACTTGACATCGCTCCTACGTTCCCCGGCCTTCACACACCGGGCGACCTCCTCCTTCTTCTCTTCTTTTGGCTGAACCTCCTTGGTTCTCTTCTTCTTCCGGGTGTCTGCCACCTCCTTCTAGGCGGCCTGCCGGGCCTTGCCCGCTGGCCCCTTGGGAAGGTGCGGCCGGGACTTGTACCTCCCAAGCCCCTACAGAACGAATGAACCAAAATCAAAAAAGAAGAGGGGCAGAGGAAAAAGCACGAGCAAAGTGAGGGAGCATACCAGTGAGGGCATAATCGAGGCATTAAACGGTATGGGTTTTCCCACCACCATCTCTTTAGGCCTCAGCTGTAGCACTCGGCCGACGCGACTTCAGACCTCGTCGTCCGATAGCTCCTCCGGCGACGCGCGGTTTGGGTCTAACTGGCCATCGTACTTCCACATCAGGTGCGTCCTCTCCGCCAACGGCGAGACCCGGCGGCGGTAAAGGGTGTGGAACACCCGCACCTCGTCAAGGCCGTCCCTTACAAGCTTTCAGAGCTCTTCCTCGATGACCTCCACTTTGTGCCTCTTCATGTGGGCACAGCCCTACGACCAACTCTTCTGCTTCACCGGCCTCCCACTAGCAAACGCCAGAAACGGCGCCCCTGCCGAATTTCTAATGTAGAACCACTCCCCATGCCATTCCCGGTTGGAGTCACATGGGGAGCACGTGGGATACGAGCCTCCGACCAGAGCGATCTCGGCTGAACTCCAGTCCACCATGGCTCTCCTAGAGAAGAAGAGTCAGAAGAGGTCCATGTGCGGCTCCATCCTGAGGAAAGCCTCATAGACGGTGATGAAGCCAGCGATGTGCAGCACCCCCGTTGGATTAAGGTGCTGTAGTTCTAGACCCCACTTGTTGAGGAGCCCACGTAGGAACCAGTGTGTGGGGTATCCTAACCCATGCTCGTGGATGGTAAGGAAAGACACCACCTCATTGGGACAAGGTTGTGGGAACTCCTCCTCCTTCCCGGAGACCCTCTAGTGCGCCACCTCCCGCGGCGGCAGGAACCCCTTCGCGATGAACGCCTCTAGCACCGACGCCCTCATGGTGGACGACCTCTAGCCTGATATTTTGTGAGTACCTCTCTTCTCCCTTGCTCTCTCCCCTTCCATCCTAGAAACCTCCGCAGCTCTCAGGAACGCTCACGGCAAAGAGGAGAGAAGGCGGCGGCAGACGAAGAACAGGCAAGAGAGCGGAATGAAAACCCCCTCCCCACTCCTACTTAAGGAAAAGGGAGCGGCGATTATGGAGGGACGCACCGATCGGGGAAGCCAGAATGACGGGGCGAGATTTTTCTCTTTCTTTCATTTAATGCAGATAAGATGCACCCTGCTCGATGGAACGGCTCCTGATCGGACGGGATGTGGCCTGGCTGTGGCCCACCACTACCACACGATGGACATAGGAACCGAAGCGCCACTGCATGTGGGTGGCTCCCCACTTCCCTAGGCCAGACCTAAAGGAACTAGAACGACATGTAAGGATAGACACCGACTAACAGGTAAGGAAGCGAAGGGGTGCCCCATGTAGGCTTTTGCCCACTCCATCGCAAACGATGAGCATAGGTCTTGGTCGGACATTTCCGACTGAAGCTCTCCGAACCCCGTCACTCAGGTCGCCATAGTCCTAGTCGGACTTTTCCGACTGAGGCTCTCCGAGCCCCGTCACTCCAGTCGTCAAGGTAAACATTACCAAAGCCCCTCTATTTCATTACAAATCATTCATACATCCATACGTGCATTCATCTCATACGCCTGAACCCCCCGGACGGTTAGGGCATGAACCACCCGGGGGCTCGGGAACTAAGCATCGCACGTGCAGCGAAATGCACCAGAACGCTCCGTATTGCGCCACGAAGTGGCGGCTTGCCTCATTCGACATGAGCAACCAAACAGAGCTAGGGGAGAAAACTGTAGATGAGCACCGTGCGGCCTTCGCCTGGTCTGGCAAACTGGGTCATATCAACCTTCTCGTTCGATCCTAAACCTCTCACCAGACCCACAGAATCTCCATCGAGAGGAGCCCATCAGGCCACCCGGGTCGGTCTTTGGAATGACCTAGGCATCTATTGGGTTGCAGGTAAAGGAGTAGTGGAATGCCACAAGAGGGATATGCCAACCCCGTCATGAACGATGGACCCGGATTCCACTCGATCACACCCGTTAATGAGCTCACCAAGCTAGTCTTCAAGCCCGAGCGATCAGGATAGGCGACAAAACTCAGCCCCTCCGGTTGTGAGGAACCGGATGGGGTAGCGCAAAACAACTCACATCGACCCCCACGAAGGCTCGACAAGGCTCGGTGGCTTAAATGTCATGGGACCGTGACTCCAAACTCGCGTCGATGGGATAGGCGACATCCGGCTATGGCTCTTGGGACCGCAACTTCGAACTCGTGTTGACAGGATCGGCGACATCCAGCTATAGCTCTTAGGACCGCGACTCTGAACTCACGTCGACGGGATAGGCGACATCTGGCTACGGCTCTTGGGACCGCGACTCCAAACTTGCGTCGACTGGATCGGCGACATCCGGCTACGGCTCTTGGGACCGCGACTCTAAACTCGCGTAACGGCTTCACTAACTAAAACTAACTCTCTCGATCCACGACGAGCACCGACGCCTGGGTCTACTCGTGACTCCACCTTACCCGATCCCACGGCGCGCACCGACGCCAAAGATCGAACTCTGTTGCATCCAAAACTAAGCTATCTCCGTTCACGGCGCACACCGACGCTAGGGCTTGTCTCAAACTAAACTTCCTCACCCGATCCCTGGCGCGCACCGATGCTGGGATCAATAAGGTCTGTCTCAATTCAATCCCCATGCTTAAAAACACCTCGGCTGCACAACGACGCCATGGTTAAACAAAATTACGTCTTAAAACTCAAAACACGCGCAGCCACAAACACAACACAAAGAACCCCCCAGCCGGTTCCGCCCGAACCACCCAGGGGCTCGGGGGCTACACCCGCGGGTGCGCTCGCGCGCACCCGCCAGCAAGACAAAAAATCCCCCGGACGATTCGGCTCAAATCGTCCGGGGGCTCGGGGGCTCCTGTCGGGTTGATAAACCCGGGGTCCCTCGAGGACCGGCTTCCGCGCCCGGGCTCGGCTCAGGAGAACAACATATAGTTCATGGGTCGGCCCGAAAATATAAAACACAACGGGCCGGAAGGGCAGTCCGGTTGCCGATCGAAAGGTCTACCCAAAGGAACAAGTGCCCGTTCGTCAACTTTTTGGTCCACCTCTCCGACCGGAGCACTCGCTTCAGGCACCAGCTGTCTCCAAGCAGTCTCTCCAATCGAAAGGCCTGGCCCAAAACGCTGCTTCCGACTCCGACCCCGCGACCGTGGCTCATGGGAACCTTGCTCACCGCTCTTCTCCGATTGGCGCACTAAGAGCCGACTGGAGCCATCCGACCGGGGGACCCCGTTCGGAAGGAACCAGAAGACGTGCGGAGAAAGGCAAGGCATGGCTCACAAGTCAAAACAACTGTACCAGGGACCATACCCTGCACGAAACAGTGCTCTACAGCCACCCTGACACAAAGTATTGAAGGGGCCGCTAAAAACTCCCATACGGTAAGCCCTCCGCGTGTCTTTGGATATTTTTCTTGGGGTGCAATTTTTTGGGTAGGTAGTCGCATGGGTAATAAATAAAAAATCCGAAATTTGGTGATCGCATCTAAACCGCATATGTTGCTATGTCAAGATCAATCATACTAAATAAGCTGCTTGGCATTTTCTGATCCTCTTTTGTTTTCCTAACATAATTGGATTGTTGCATCATAATGCCTTTGGTTTGGTCCAGGAACCATATCATTAGTTGGAGTCTGCTACTTCGATTAATATGCTTTATTCCAATCACCTGCATTACAACTAACATAATCCATTTTAGGGTCATGTGCCAGATAGGCAGATACTAATAAAATACCAGTAGCAGATCCTTTTCTCCCACCTTCTCTGATGAAGAAACGGAGGTAGACCCCCTCTTCAGAGTGATGGGCCACATATGGCGCTGGGCAGGGCAGACCAGTTGTATCATGATCGTGTCAACTCCAAGACAACGCACGACGTAGTGAGACGTTCTCTCACAAGAATTATTAGGGATGCAAATCAGTCGAATAAGGCGTTAGTGTTTCTTGTCTTTATGGCTGGTCTGATTGAGTGCTTGTTTAGTTTCCAAAATTTTTTCCAAAAAGTGCTACAATAGTCATTATATCGAATCTTGTGATACGTGTATGGAGCATTAAATATAGACGAAAAAAAACTAATTACACAGTTTGGTTGAAAATTGCGAGACGAATGTTTTGAGTCTAATTAGTCCATGATTGAACACTAATTGCCAAATAAAAACGAAAGTGCTACAGTAGCCAAATTTAAAAAATTCCCGAACTAAACACGCACTGATAGGTATCTACAGAGACTACAGGTGTCACTAGCATGCACACAATTGTTCACCTGAGTTCTTTTCTTTTGCTTTTAGGGAAATTAAAAAACATCGGCCAGATTAGAGAATGCTATGTTACTACACAAACATTGAGCGGGACTTGATTTTTTCCTCGACGAACGATATATCCTAAACGCAAACTTAAACATATCTTTCAGCTCTCGCCAAGATCATATAATCAAGAAAAAAAATGTGAAAGTTAAGATCCTATTTGGAACGTGAGATTTTTTTTATTCCTATATTTTTTTCTGTGAAATTAAACTGATTCATGTATAAATCCTGTAAAATTCATGGGTTCCAAACGTACTCTAAACAAGCAGATATTGACACAAATTACCAAAGTTCTAGAGAAGTCAACAAAGCCAGCATTCAAAACTAGCTAAGTCTATCTTCATTGGAACAGATCCAAGGCTACATGAAATAAACCGCATAACTTTAATTAAAAAAATGCAAGATTAGGAAAAATACAAGAATAAAATAGGAATGTTTATGCAAAATGAATTAATGAAAAAACATAGAAAATTTGTAGGAATGGGTGGTTGGACAAATCGTAGTGGAACAGAGGAAACAAGAAACAATGAGGTTTATGTGTATGTTTTTTTACCATGGTTTTTTATGAAATGAATCACAAAAGAAAGTATTATATGTTTTTCTTGCAAGTGATTTCTGCGAATGAAATGAGGCTAGTGTGACTCAATACATAGGAACGAGAATTATAGTTTTATTTTTTGTTTTCCATACCATCCAAAGGCTATGTATCTAGACACACTTGTCTAGCTACTTAGTCAGAAGTTAAAGATTAATTCAATCATTCTCTTTGTTTCTAAAAGAATATAATTTTAGGTTTTAGATAAGTCAGACTTTTTTTTTAAGTTTAACTAGATTTGTAAGAAAATATCAACATTTGTCTTTAATTAGATTTGTCATAAAAATATATCTCGTAATTAGTATGATGATATCTATGTGGTATTATAAATGTTAGTAAAATATTTTAGATTTAGTTCTATTTAAAAATTATTTAACTCTTTGAGAAATGAAAATTATATTCTTTTTAGAAAGGAGGGAGTATTTTGAGAGTATAAGTTACATAGCTAGAAATCGACTTAGGCCCTGTTTAGTTTCCAAATTTTTTTGCCTCCTACAGTAAAAGAGCATGTTTGGACACATGCATGGAGTACTAAATGTAGACGAAAAAAAAAACTAATTACACAGTTCTCGGCGAAACCGCGAGACGAATCTTTTAAGCCTAATTAGTCCATGAAAAGCCTTAAATGCTACAGTAACCCGCATGTGCTAATGACCAATTAATTAGTATCATTAGATTCGTCTCGCAGTTTCCTGATGGGTTCTATAATTTGTTTTTTTATTAGTATCTAAAAACCTCTCCCGACATCCTTCCGACACATCCGATGTGACACCCAAAAATTTTCACCTCCCCAACTAAGACCCTGTTTAGTTTCCAAATTTTTTTGCCTCTTACAGTAAAAGAGCATGTCTGGACACATGCATGGAGTACTAAATGTAGACAAAAAAACTAATTGCACAGTTCTCGGCGAAATCGCGAGACGAATCTTTTAAGCCTAATTAGTCCATGAAAAGCCTTAAGTGCTACAGTACCCACATGTGCTAATGACCGATTAATTAGTATTATTAGATTCGTCTGGCAGTTTCCTGATAGGTTCTGTAATTTATTTTTTTTATTAGTATCCAAAAACCCCTCCCGATATCCTTCCGACACATCCGATGTGACACCCAAAAATTTTCACCTCCCTAACTAAATACACCCTTATTTCTTGAGGAAGGAGTATTTACGTATGAGCTGGTAGTTTACTGAGCCTTTGTTTAGTTCCCCAAAACTCTCAACTTTAGCACCATAAAAAACAAGATTCTCCGTCACATCAAACTCGCGGTATATGTATGGAGTACTAAATATAGATGAAATTAAAAACTAATTGTACAGTTTAGTTGGACTTTGCGAGATGAATCTTTTGAGTCTAATTAATCAATATTTAAACAATAATTCACAAATACCAACAAAATTACTACCGTATTTACCGTGACATCAAACACACGGTGCAGATGCCGAATCCGGCGCCATCTAAACGCGCCCTGAGGTTGATACCTACCTACAAAGCTGCTGTTCAGCTCTTCCATGTCAGTCACATAAAGAAAAAGAAAAAGAAAAGTAAAAAAAAGGCAAGAAAACGCGCGCAGCAGTAGACCCCGACCCGGGCCCGGCACCGGCACCTATTAGAGAAAGTTCACCAGTAGCCTAGGCAGCTTCCATGGCACTCCACGCCGCGGTGCCGCCTCCCAACTCCCACGTCCCACTCCCACCCCGCCCGGCCAATAACTAGCCGAGCAACAACACGGCGGCACCGCTCGTGGCTCCCGCGCCAGCCATGGGCACCACAGCGCGGCGCGAGCCGCTGAAGCAGCGCGTCAACCGCTGCCTCCTCAAGCTTTCCGACCGCGACACAGAGGCCATGGCGGCCGCCGAGCTCGAGGCCATCGCGCGCGCGCTCGAGCCGGACGAGCTCGCGGCCTTCGTCTCGGCCGTCTCCGACGCGCGCCCCACCGACAAGACCCCGCTCCGCCGCCACGCGCTGCGCGCCCTGGCGCTCGTCGCGGCGTCCCACCCGCGCGACGCCGTGGCCCCGCTCGTCCCGCGCATCCTCGCCGCCGCGCTCCGCCGCGTCCGGGACCAGGACTCCTCCGTCCGCGCCGCGCTCGTCGACACCGCGCGCGCCGCGGCGGCGGCCTCCGCCTCCGCCTCCGCCGCGCTCCGGCCCCTCACGGACGCGCTCCTTCACGAGCAGGACCAGTGCGCGCAGCTGGCCGCCGCGCTCGCCACGGCCGCTGCCGTCGAGGCGTCCGCCGTCACCGCCGACCTCGCTTCCTACCTCCACAAGCTCCAACCGCGCCTCCTCAAGTTACTTCGCAGCAATGCCTTCAAGGCCAAGCCCGCGCTCATCACCCTCATCGGCGCCTCCGCGGCCATGGCCGGCGATGCCGAAGTCACCGCCTCCATCCCGTGCCTCCGCGATGCAATCGCTAGCGATGACTGGGCAGCGAGGAAGGCCGCGGCGGAGGCGCTTGCTGCATTGGCCCTAGAGCACACGGATCTTCTCACGACCTACAAATCCTCTTGCGTTACCTTCTTCGAGGCCAGAAGGTTTGACAAGGTCGGTCATCAATTTGGTTCGGATCTTACAGTTGTCATTTTTTTTGTTTGGATCTGACTGTGGGGCTGAGTATCAAAATGCTTCAATGCAGGTCAAGATTGTGCGAGAGTCGATGAACCGGATGATTGAGGCGTGGAAGGAGATCCCGGGTGCTGAAGAGGACGAGTGCTCCTCCGCTCCGCCACCAGCGTCCCAGTCACAACGAAGATCTTCTCTTACAGGTGAGGAGGGGCATCCCCTTCGTAGTTTTAGCTGTACTTGGCTACTTGCTACTAGTTCTGCATGTACAGATCTGGTAAATTTATTTTTGTATACCTTGCAAGAGGTAAAGAACCACATAAGAGTCTCTTGTTGTTTATATACTTAATAAAGCGTGTTTAGTTGGTGGAAAGTGGAAATTTGGCTACTGTAGCACTTTCGTTTTTATTTGGCAATTAGTGTTCAATCATGGACTAATTAGGCTCAAAACGTTCGTCTCGCAATTTCCAACCAAACTGCGCAATTAGTTTTTTTCGTCTACATTTAATGCTCCATGCACGTATCGCAAGATTCGATGGGATAGGTACTGTAGTACTTTTTGGGAAATCTTTTCGCGAACTAAACAAGGACAAAGTATTGATGAATAGTTGGGTAAAATGAAGTGTTCCTTCTTTCACCCATTGTAAGTATTTCTCTTTTTATATAATGAAAAATGAAGTGCTGTGGGGATCTCCCCCACAGTTTTTGCCTTCAAAAAATTAGTTGGGTAAAATGCTACACCTATTTCTTTTTTATATATAATTTATCTTGTAACTAATCAGGGAGTGCAAGTGATGGGCGATATCCGGCTGCTTCGCTGGGCTCAAACTCAGTTCCATCAGCAACAAGGAGGAGCAGATTACCTGTGAGCAGATCATCTCCGCCTGATGTGTCACCCAGTGTCACCAAAACAAATAGTCCTTCATCCATCAGGAACAAGAAGCTGTCACCGCCTTCATATCGCAAAGCGCGCCAAGCAAATAATTGTGACTACAAGGTTGAGATTTCTGTTGCTCCAGATGCTACCCCAATCAAAGTGGTGACGGAGGAGAAGCTACTGAAAGGAGGCAATGTGAGAGACAGGCTGGAGGCTAGGAGGACACTCTTCCAAGGCAGCGAGGATAGGTCGGCCAAGCTGGCTGGACACAAAGCAGGGTCACGAGTTGTTCCGTACGAGTGCGGTGGTAATTTGGAAGAGATTTCAGAAGTTGAAGGTGGATCAGAAAGGTATGCAGTTCACAAGGATGAGAGCTTGTCAGAAATAAGGACGCAGCTCCTTCAGATTGAAAATCAGCAAAGCAGTTTACTGGATCTTCTCCAGGTAATTTTCCTCTATTCAGTTCTTATATTTTACAGTTCTCTTGCCAGACTTGTATGGCTTGTAGCCATTACTCGTTTCTTCCAGAAATAAATAATTACTGAATTCTCCCCTGATTACTAAATTATACCAGAGAAAACATTCTGTAACTGTAAGTTAGTCCATGCTGGAAGTGGGTATTTTGGTTTCTGGATACAAGAAGAGGGTAATATTAGCTCCTGTTTCAGAATACTGGAAAGGGACTGCTACTTAAAAATTGATGTTTCCATCCAACATTAACTTCTCAGTATCAGTGACACGTTGGGTCAGATTTGAACATGATTATTCCAAGTCAAGACGTTGTCATATACATATAGTAGCACATGTCATGTTGCTATCCATGTTCCCTACATAACATTACATTGCTAAACTTAACCATGCACAAATATTTTAGTAGTGACATGAAGGCATGCATATTATCATCTTGCTGATTTAGCTGCACCTGCCATGTGCAATTAACGTTCCGTATCGTCACATGTAAAAAAACGTTTAACATGAAAAAAAAAACGTTTTAGCATATAGGTATTAGTCATCGTGAAATTTACTGGAAGTGAGTCTGAAATATATTATCCCTTTTGTTTATCAGAAATTTATGGGAAAGTCTGAGAATGGTATGAATTCTTTGGAGACAAGAGTACATGGGCTGGAGATGGCTTTGGATGAGATCTCTCGTGATTTGGCCTTCTCTTCAGGAAGGATGTCAAACAGGGAGCCTGATGTAAAGACGTGCTGCATTCTGAGCCCAAAATTCTGGAGAAGGCACACTGGTGGTAGGTCTTCCTCAAGGTTTTCTGCCTCAGACCCAGCAAACAGCTCAGACGAGAGCAGAACTTCTTACAAATGGGAGAGACAGAAGTTTGGGCTTCAGGGTGGGTTTGTCACAAACCCATTAGCCGAGCCAAACATTTCATCTGTAGGGAAAACAATGGTTACTCAAGAAGGCAGGAAGAAGGATACAACTTTACAAAAGTCAAGGTAATTCTTTGTTAATGAAAATTCTGGTAATCTTTTTCTGTATACATATAGTTCAGTTGCAGAAGATATGGTTGTTAGGACAATCTGATATTCCCAATAATAGATTACTGAAGTTAGAAGCTGACAATAACAATGCAACATAAAGGTAGTACTTCTCATACATAATACATTGGTATGATTTTAAAGTTATGATGTCCATCTTAATTCTTAATTCTTAATATGCAATGCATCTTTGAGTATCTTTCTCTTTTAAGACAGGTGGGGCTTCCCTCTCATTTCCCACCAACCTACATTTACATTTGCAATATATATTTCCATAATATTATTATTTTCCTCTCAACCACTTGCTACCTAATATCTTCATACCTAATTTACTCAGGATGGGTTAGGCATGATGAAGACATTCTGTTCCAAGTGAGCTGGTCGAGTTTGCTTATTGTCATGGAGGCGTCTGTAGTTCTCTTCTCCACTGCAACCTTTTTTTTCTAAGGAATGGGCGTTGTCATTTTTGGGAGCTTTTCCCCCTTTAGAGCTGAAAGCATGGCGTGCGCGTGAACTATGGGCTCTATGGGAGTCACTCTAAAGCTAACTGTTTGAGGTACTATGCTATGCTGCATTCACATCTTGAGGTGGATCGCCAGGGAGGCTTCTTGATGAGACAGCCTCGCTTGACACCGACGCAATCACGCAAGGCCCCCCTGAAGTCCTGGACTACACTGGGTTTGGCATTAGAACGACCACTGTGTTTGTCATATCGTAACTAGAGAAACAACTAGCTTTGCAATAGGACGTAATCACAATGTATCACCATCCTACGGAACTATGGATGCGTCTTGTAAATAGGCCGGATAAAGCGCTTCAATGTTCGCGAGCATCTTTTCTTTACCATGATTCCAAAGTGTGCTTTTTACTTGAGTATTAAGAAGAAAAATAAGAGGGTGGAAGACACTCTGACGAAACATACTCGCAACAGAATTCCAAACACAAAATCGCCTATTAGAGGACGAGAGGGAAAAAAACAAAACCCAAGACAAGAACACAAAAATGTGTGTTCGCTTCTGCTTAAAGGAGCCGCGGCTGCAATAGTTCTGACTACAGTAACTAGCAATTCACATCATGCATCTGCATCTGCGGCAAGAGGCAGTCAAGTAAGAAGGGTAATTACTTTAATCAGGTGTTTGGATAGAACAGCCGGGGATGAGTTGGGCCCATCCTATTTCCAACTCTGACCCAAGTCGATGTACAAACATCTAAACAACCCTTCGATACGGCCCAATAAGGGATGGAGGTGTAGAAAGCGGCCGCATGGACCTGCCATAGTACTGATGGTCCTGTCCATTCCAGATCTGGAGTAGCGCAAAAGAACGAACGACGCAAAAGACCTCCTCGCTGAACAGCTGAACAGCTGAACAACTGAAGAAGCGCTCATAAGGGCACGTTTGGGACAGCTCCGTTAGATCCAGATCCACAAAATTTAAATCCAAATATCAAATATCTCTGACTCCACTAGCTCCATTAGTGGATCTGCTCCACTAAATTAGGTCCACCAAATTGATCGATCTTGATCTAGATTCACTAAATTGGTGGATCTCCTCAAGAAGTTGTCTACCACATCCAACTTGGATGGAGTTGAAAGAAATTACCCACCACTGCCACTGCTTACGCAAAAATAACAATTCGATTCGTTTTGTTTCTCATGTTCACCGTCACGAGCGCCCCCTTCCTCTCCCGCATCCCGTCTACCACCTCCACCAGACCTCGCCGCACCTGCCCGCAAGCTCCCCAGGCACGCGCTCCATGGCCGGCCGCGAGCTCTGCGACGGTTGCGACCTCCGTCGGCCTCGCCGCACCCGCCCGCGAGTCCTCCACGCCTTGGCCGGCCACGAGCCCTCCGGCCCTGCCACGGCATGCACCGTGGCCAGTCACTGGAGCTCTGGAGGCCGCCCGCCCACCCCTGCCGAGGGCTCCGGCCCCGCCCGACGGCGCAAGCTCTGGAGACCGCCCGCCAGCCCCGGTCGCGGTCTCCGGCCCCGCCCCGGTGGTGCGAGGTCCCAACATCGGTCACGAGCTCGGGCTACAAGCTTCGCTCCGACGCGTCTCTCCTCGCGCCTCGCCCCGACCACGTTGCGGCTCTGATGCCAGCGCCCCGGTCGCGGCCTCCGCCCCCCCCCCCCCCCCCCCCCCCCCCCCCGCACGTCGGCCACGAGCTCGGGCAGCGAGCTCCGCTCCGCCTCGACGCGCGATGCTCTGCTCTGATCCGATCTGTAGGAGGAAGATAGAGTGGATGAAGAGCTGACGTGTGGGACCCATGTGGAAGTGAAATAGAGAAGAAGGTGGAGTTGTTCCAAACACCTCTAGCTCCACTAGTGGAGCTGCTCTACCATGAATCTAGATGAATCCTAGATCTAGATTCACTTTTTCTTTGATGAAGCTGTCCCAAATAGGCCATAAATGTCATGCCCAGAATGAGGCGGGTTCAGAACTTCAGGATTCAATCATTCAAATTAATGCCCCAGTGCCTATCCTGTCACGGTGATGCCTACGTCCAATGGCACGGTAACCAGCAACAGGCGGAAACGCCTGCTATCATCGGCTAGTTGTTAACCAGATAAAAGCTAAATTTAGTCCCAGTGGATCTTAATACGGATATGATTAGGATAGGGCGTATCGGATGCATTAACTCATCGTCATATCTAAACGTGTGAAAGGTCCTTATGATTAGAGAGAAGTGAATAGCCTATTAAAAAATTCTACAATAACACTTAGCAAAGATGTTAGATAATTAAACGGCGAAGCGAGTATTGCGCCAGCCTACTAAAATGCAAGCCACCTACCACAATTCTAATGTCTATGATCTCTAAGCACACAATGGCTATGTCACTACACTAAGTTAGTGTGTTCTCAAAGACTAACTAAAGAGCCACACTGACCACTAGACCCGACATAACCTTGCTCTCAAAACTAATTATACTAAACAGCGAAGCAACACTAGAAATGTAAATGCAAGGTAGGGGATGTGTTGATTAGACCGCCGTGTAGAGGAATGGAGCCAATCAATCACAATGAATACCAAAAAAATCCTCGGACAAGATGACATAAGATTTTTATTGAGGTTCACTTGTTTGTCGGCAAGCTAGTCCTCGTTATGGCGATTCACTCACTTAGAGGTTCACGCGCTAATTGGCATCAACGCCAAACCCTCAATAAGGTGTCACACAACCAACCCAAGATGAGGATCACATAAGCCACGAGTAATCCACTAGAGTATCTGTTGACTCTCCGCCGGAGAAAGGTCAAGAACCCCTCACAATCACCACGATCGGAGCAAGAGACAAACACCTACCTCCGCTCGACGATCCTCGCTGCACCAAGACGTCTAGGTGGCAGCAATCACCAAGAGTGACAAGCGAATCACACAGCGAAACACGAACACCAAGTGTCTCTAGATGCAATCACTCAACCAATGCACTTGTATTCACTCCCAATCTCACAAAGATGATGAATCAATGATAGAGATGAGTGGCAGGGCTTTAGCTAAGCACACAAGTTTCCCTGTCAATGCAAAATGGCCAAGAAAGTGAGCTAGAGTCGGCCAAACGCCTTATATAGGTATTTCCACAAAATAGAGCCGTTGGCTCTCAGCTGTCAGCTTCCACGACATGACCGAACGCGTCGGTCGGTCTGATCGGACGTACCACCTCAGAGTCCGATTGCTGACCCGCTGCCACATGTCACCGTGGTTCAATGAGCACCGCGTGATCCCAACGGTCAACTTGATCACTCGCGCGGTTAAGTCAAGATCGGACGCACTACGGAGATGACCGGACACACCCTCGCCTAGAGTTCGGTCACTTCTAGTAAGCATCCAAAGAGGCAAAATCACGACCGGACGTGTCAGGTCACGCATGACCGAATGCGTCGGTGAATCCGGTCACCACTGCCTCGCTCTGATGCTTGCGTTAGCGTATGTCATAGCCTAACCGAACACAGGCCCTACGCGTCCGGTCACTCTCACTGTTTAGCGTCCGGTCACTCTCACTATTTAGCGTCCGGTCAAAGGACCAAGTGAAAGGTCCTAATGGCTAGAGGGGGGTGAATAGCCTAATAAAAATTCTACAACAACACTTAATAAAATGGTTAGATTATTATGAGGCGAAGCAAGTGTTGCGCTAGCCTACTCAAAATGCAAGCCACCTACCACAATTCTAGTTTAGATAATATCTTTTCACACAATAGCTATGACGCTACTTGTCGGGTACCTTAGAACGGGGTACCCCAAGCAAACATTAAATGCGTCGCTAAAGTCCCATCTAAAAAACAAAGCTAGAAGGTAAGCAGTGGGCCCCTCACCCGCCACGACCGAGCCCACTGGGTCCTCCTCCTCCTCCTCGCCTCGGGCCTCGAGCAGGAGGTCTCGGTATCCTGACGCAAACTCCACTTCGCGTGAGGCTCTCCAGGGAAGGCCTCGACAGGGAACGCCATCTCCGCCTCACCCGAGGCTCTCCACGAAAGGCCTCGGCAGGGGGTGCATTCTCCGTATCGCGCGAGGCCTCTCGCGTGAGGCCTCGGCAAGAAGCCCGATCTCCGTCTCGCGTGAGGCCTCATCCTCCATGTCGCTCGAGGCCGGTTCGTCCACGGCCCGTCACCACCCGCCTCGGCCGACCCTCCCGACAGCGTGTCATGTCTCATTAATGCTTCAACCACTCCCACAATCTCAGCCGGACGATGGCTCAATGCCACAGAATGGCCGACAGGATCCGAGGTCGCATCAGTGCCATACCGGCTGGGACAGGGCACGGTGGGGATTACCGTCCACTGTGTCCTAACGTTGTGTCCACGATCAGCGCCATACCGGCTGGGATAGGGTACGGTAGGGATTATCGGCCACTGTGTCCTAACACTGTGCCCACGATCAGCCGCCCACTCGAGGCCTCGGCACCATACACCAAGGTCTCAGCTATCTTGGGGTTCGTGCCTGCCGAGACCCCTCCACTGCGATGCAGCCTTAGCACCGACCAAGTCTCGGCCTCGCACACAGTCCGTCCACAGTGGCTTGCGCGTTCACCGCCGCACCCACTCCAAGGCAGTCCTGGGGCTCCCACGACGCATAGGATCGGATGGGACGGCCACGCCGCCCCCATGCTCCAAGGACGGACCACTCCGACGACCACGCTGCCACAGGAACAGGCCACAGGGCTCGGACTTGCTGCCCCTATCGGCACGATGCCGCATAGTAATACATGTACTGTCCTTGTCCTCCCTTCAACTATAAAAGGAGAGGACTTGGGTGATTTAGGGGGAGGGAGGAGAAGACCTTGGAACACACACCCACGCACACATCCCAACCGCTTGAGAGCAACGTCTCAGACGGAACACACGACACCCTACCGAGACCTAGGACTAGTTCCCTCTCTCGCCCTGCTTGTAACCCCCTACTACGAGCATTTCGGTGCAAAGAATACAAGATCGATCATTTGAACTGGACGTAGGGCACCCACTACCCGAACCAGTATAAACTTTGTGTCTCTTTGCATCACCATCCGGAATTGGGAGCACGTAGAACAAATTCACTAGTCGGTTGAGGATCTCCCGGTCCGAAACACCGACAGTTGGCGTGCCAGGTAGGGGACTCTACGTGTCAGTTTTGTCATCCCAGCAAGTTTCGAATGGCAGACCCCGTATGACCATTGCATCTTGGCACCGTGGTTTGGTTCGGGAGCCTAGAATTCATGTCTCTAGGGCATGAGTACGACATGGTACTCCTCACTCCTCGGGCCCCACCGTCCGACGATGAAGTTACGCACCGGTAGCCCAGGCGCAGGCGGCGCCCAGGCGGCCGCTCTCACCGCGCTCGCCAGGCATGACGCGAGCAAGGCCACCCCGACGCCACCTGAATCCGGGGCGGCACGCCACTCCCCACCGATATCCTACGACCAGCTGTTGGCACAGGGTCCCTAGCTGGGGACCTGTCTAGCCTAAGCTTGGACAAAGGAAAATCGCCGGTGGCTCACGGCGATGCCCAGTCATCAAGCTCCGCTCCACCACTCCCTAAAGAACCGACCCCGACGGGGCGGAATCCGGCGACGGCACCATCCCCATACCTCTTTGGGTTGAGAAATGACACCGCCTCTTACGCCTACGCATACGCTGCCGCTCACGAGGATCCCTCAGAGCGTCGCCAGCGCTTCGGTCTCGACCTAAGCACCCACGCCGACTCCTCGGATGAGGACGAGGCATGGCCTAGAGTGGATTTCTCCGGGCTCCACGACCATGGGGCTTTGCGCTAGTTCTTGGCCGCAAGCGACTACTGCTTCGGTTACTCTGACTCTGACGACGAAGGCACTTACGACCCCACTCGTGAGTGTTTTCACGTCGGGCTCGGGATGCCGAGGGCGGGCAAAGAGGATGAGGGGGTAGGTAGCCGTTCCCCGCTTCGTCTAGGGGCGGGCGCCACCACGCCCCCACGCAATGTCCTGCCGGCCGCACAAAATGAGAACGTCGCTCTTGCGCGACCTCAGCGCCCAGACCTAGAGCAGCTTCGTGAGCTCCAGGCCAAAGTTGAACAAGACCAACTCCTTCTGCAGCAGCTTCGAGACTCTCTCGAACAGGAACAGCGAGGTCGCGGCGAAGGCGGGGGAGCCCGACGGAGGGCCCGCGACGTGCATCACCGCATCCATGACGACGAAGGGAGTGAGCAACCCCCAGTCTTTAATCGCGCTAGCCAGAACGTCGTGGCTGCGGCAATGCTGGTCCGCGCAATGCCCGAGCCTTCTACCACGGAGGAGCGGCGGGTCCGCGGCGAGCTCCGGGATCTCCTAGAGACCGCCACGGTTCAGCAGGCCGAGAGTTCTGCCTCCCGGCGACACGGGGGTGCCTCGAACCTGCCCACGGCACCGCCTCGGTAGGACAGGGAAGCCCCGGCTCATCCCGAGCCCGACCGAGCGCCAATAGCCCACAGGGTCCCCGTGCTTCTGGACCGCCTCGGCAATCGACGCGAGGTGCAGGGAGACCATGAGGTGGTCAGCAGGCGACGACGCCACAACAACGAGGGGCCCGCTCGGGGCTACCACCCACACCGAGGTGGTCGCTACGATAGCGGGGAGGACCGCAGTCCTTCCCCTGAACCGCCAGGCCCTCGGGTCTTCAGCAGGGCCATCCGCGCTGCTCTTTTCCCCGCCCGGTTTTGGCAACCAGCCAATCTCGCTAAGTACAGCGACGAGACCAACCCGGAACTCTGGCTTGCTAATTACCGCCTAGCCTGCCAGCTAGGTGGCATGGACGATGACCTGCTCATCATCCGCAATCTCCCCTTGCTCCTGTCAGACTCGGCGCGAGCCTGGCTCGAGCACCTTCCTCCCTCGCAAATCCACGACTAGCGCGACTTGGTTAGGATCTTCGTGGGGAACTTCCAGGGCACATACGTATGCCCTAGGAACTCCTGGGATCTTAAGAGCTATCGCCAGAAGCTGGACGAGTCTCTCCAAGACTTCATCCGGTGCTTCTCTAAACAGTGCACCAAGTTGCCCAGCGTCGGCGATTCGGAGATCGTCCAAGCTTTCCTCTCCGGCACCACTTGTCGGGACTTGGTCCGAGAGTTAGGTCGGAACGTGCCGTGCTCTGCTGCTGCGCTTCTCGACATCGCCACCAGCTTTGCCTCGGGTGAAGAGGCTGTCGGAGCCATCTTCCCCGACATCGACACCAAGGGTAAGCGGAGGGACGAGGCCCCCAATGCCTCAGCCTCCCACCTCCCTAAGAGAAAGAAAAAGGGGCGCCTGGGGAAGCAGGAGGTCCTGGAGGCTAATCTGGTCATGGCAGCGGAACGCAAAAACCCCCGAGGCTTCAAAGGCCCAAGGCCCTTCGATGACATGCTCAAGAAACCCTGCCCTTACCACCAGGGCCCGGTCAAGCACGCTCTCGAGGATTGCACCATGCTGCGGTGTTACTACGCCAGGCTCAGGCTCCCCGACGATGACGCCAAGCAGAAGGGCACCGGCGACCGGGACGAGGACAAGGACGACGGGTTCCCCAAGGTACGCAACACCTTCATGATCTTCGGTGGGCCCTCGGCATGCCTCACGGCGCGGCAGCACAAGAGGGAACGCCGAGAGGTCTTCTCAGTCAAGGTAGCCACCCCCCAGTACCTCGACTGGTCCCAAGAGGCAATCACCTTCAATCGAGATGACCACCCTGACCATGTTCTGAATCCCAGGCAGTACCCACTAGATGTCGACCCGATCATCGGCAACACCCGACTCTCCAAAGTGTTGATGGACGGATGCAACGGCCTCAACATCCTCTACGCCAACACCCTGGAGCTCTTGGAGATCGACCGGTCGAGGCTCCAAGGCGACGTTGCGCCCTTCCACGACATCGTGCTAGGGAAGCGCACGCGACCCCTCGGGCGCATCGACCTTCCTGTCTGCTTCGGCACCCCCTCCAACTACCACAAGGAAGTCCTCACCTTCGAGGTGGTCGGGTTCGGGGGAGCCTACCATGCCATTCTGGGGCAACCATGCTACGCCAAGTTCATGGCAGTGCCCAACTATACCTACCTCAAGCTCAAGATGCCAGGCCCTAGCGGTGTCATCACGATTGAGTCCATGTACGAACATGCATACGATTGCGACGTTGAATGCATTGAGTACGCCGAGGCCCTTGCAGAGGCCGAGACCCTCATCGCCCACCTTGACCAACTTAGTGGCGAGGTGCCTGACTCCAAGCGGCACGCGGGGGCGTTCGAGCCCACGGAAACCATCAAACTCATCCCGGTCGATCCCACCTGCCCTGACGACCGAGCGCTGAGGATCAGCGCCACCCTCGACATCAAATAGGAAGCCGTGCTCGTCGACTTTCTCTGTACGAACGCCGACATATTCGCATGGAGTCCCTCGGACATGTCGGGCATACCAAGTGAGGTCGCTGAGCACACCCTGGACATCCGGGCCAGATCTAGACCCACGAGGCAACGCCTGCACCGCTTCGACGAGGAAAAGCGTAGGGCCATCGGTGAGGAGATACAGAAACTCTTGGTGGCTGGGTTCATCAAGGAAGTGTCCCACCCAGAGTGGTTGGCTAACCCCGTGTTAGTCAAGAAAAAAAATGGGAAATGGAGGATGTGTGTAGACTACACCGGTTTAAACAAAGCCTGTCCAAAGGTCCTCTTCCCATTACCTCGAATCGATCAAATTGTTGATTCCACTGCAGGGTGCGAGACCCTGTCTTTCCTTGATGCGTACTCTGGTTACCATCAAATCAAGATGAAAGAGTCCGACTAGCTCGCGACTTCTTTCATCACACCATTCGGCATGTACTACTACGTGACGATGCCCTTCGGTCTCAGAAATGCAGGTGCCACGTACCAGCGGTGCATGACCCAGGTCTTTGGCGACAACATCGGGCAGACCATCGAGGCCTACGTAGACGACATCCTAGTCAAAACTAGAAAGGCTGAGGATCTCATTGATGACTTGAGGATAACCTTCAAATGCCTTAGAGAGAAGGGCATCAAGCTCAATCCCAAGAAGTGTGTGTTCGGGGTCCCCCGAGGCATGCTCTTGGGATTCATAGTCTTGGAACGCGGCATTGAAGCCAACCCTGAGAAGGTCTCGGCCATAACCGGCATGGGACCAATTAGGGACCTCAAGGGAGTACAGAGGGTCATGGGATGCCTTGCGGCCCTGAGCCGCTTCATCTCGCGCCTCGGCGAAAAAGGTTTGCCTCTATACCGACTCTTGAGAAAATCCGAGCATTTTTCTTGGACTCCCGAGGCCGAAGAAGCCCTCGACAGACTCAAAGCACTGCTCACAAATCCTCCCGTCCTGATACCCCTGGCCATGGATGAGGCCCTCTTACTCTACGTTGCCACAACGACCCAAGTGGTCAGCGCTGCCGTAGTGGTAGAGAGGCAGGAAGAGGGGCATACTCTGCCCACCCAACGACCTGTTTATTTCTTCAGCGAGGTACTCTCCAAGACCAAAGCACGCTACCCCCACATCCAAAAGCTGGTCTATGCCGTGGTCCTGGCCCGGTGCAAACTGCGTCACTACTTTGAGTCGCACCCAGTGACGGTGGTATGATCTTTCCCCCTAGGCGAAATAGTTCATAACCGGGAGGCCTCGGGCAGGATAGCCAAATGGGCTGTCGAGCTTATGGGGGAAACCTTGACCTTTGCGCCTCGGAAAGCGATCAAGTCTCAGGTCTTGGCCGATTTCGTGGCTGAATGGACAGATACCCAACTGCCACCCACTCAAATTTAGATGGAGTGCTGGACCCTATACTTCGATGGATCCCTGATGAAGACCGGGGCAGGCGCGGGTCTGCTCTTCATTTCGCCCCTCGGAGTACACATACGCTACATGGTGCGGCTCCACTTCGCCGCCTCCAACAATGTGGTCGAGTATGAGGCCCTCATCAACGGCTTACAAGTCGCCATCGAACTTGGGGCGCGACGCCTCGATGTCCGAGGCGACTCGCGGCTTGTCATAGATCAAGTGATGAAGGAGTCAAACTGCCTCAACCCCAAAATGGAGGCTTACTGCAAGTTGGTACGATGCCTAGAAGACAAGTTTGACGGTCTCGAACTAAATCACGTCGCGCGGAAGTACAACGAGGCCGCCGACGAGATGGCAAAGATGGCCTCGACACGGGCCCCAGTCCCCCCGAACGTCTTCGCTAGAGACCTCCACAAACCTTCCATTGGATACACTTCGACAACAGAGGAGGGCCCACCTGTGGAACCTGTGGTGAAGCTCGATGCCCCCTCTGCTGCCGAGACCCCTTCGACCGAGCCCGAGGTCATGGAAGTTAATGCTGAGCCTCCACAGACTGATCAGGACGTGGATTGGCGAGTCCCGTTTCTCAATTGGCTTGATCGGGGGGAGCTTCCTGACGATAGAACCGAAGCGCGACGGCTTGCGCGCCGAGCCAAGACCTACGCCCTCTACAATGATGAATTGTACAGGTGAAGTCCCTCAGGTGTCCTCCAACGTTGTATCAGTTCCGAGGCGGGCCAAGCCCTGCTTTGGGACTTACACGCAGGCGCCTGAGGGCACCATGCGGCACCTCGGACGCTCGTAGGGAACGCTTTCCGCCAAGGGTTCTACTGGCCAACGGTGGTCGCCGATGCTACCAAGCTAGTACGCTCCTGCGAAGGATGCTAGTACTACGCTCGGTAGACACATCTCCCGGCCCTGGCCCTGCAGACCATCCCCATTACATGGCCGTTCACCGTGGGGGGCTCGACATGGTTGGGCCTCTGCAAAAGGCCCCCGGGGGCTACACCCATCTACTGGTATCAATCGACAAGTTCTCCAAATGGATCGAGGCTCGTCCGATCAATCGAATCAAATTCGAGCAGGCGGTGTTGTTCTTCACTGACATTATCCACAGGTTTGGGGTCCCCAACACCATCATCACCGACAACGGGACGCAGTTCACCGGCAAAAAGTTCCTAATATTTTGTGACGACCACCACATCCATGTGCCCTAGTCAGCCATAGGACACCCAAGGACCAACGGCCAAGTAGAGCGTGCCAACGGCATGATCCTACAAGGCCTCAAGCCAAGGATTCACAACCGGTTGAAAAAGTTTGGCAAGAAATGGCTCGCCGAACTCCCGTCGGTTATCTAGAGCCTGAGGAACACTCCAAGCCGAGCCACGGGATTCACGCCTTTCTTCCTAGTCTATGGGGCCGAGGCCATCCTCCCCACCGACTTGGAATATGGTTCCCCGAGGCTGTAAGCCTATAACGAACAAAGCAACCGCACCACCCGAGAGGACGCCCTTGATCAGCTAGAGGAAGCCCGAGATGTCGCGCTACTACACTCGGCCAAATACCAGCAGAGCCTACGGCGCTATCAGGCCCAACGTGTCCGAGGCCGAGACTTGAAGGTAGGCGACCTGGTGTTGAGGCTAGCACAGAGCAACAAGGGTCACCACAAGTTGACCCTGCCATGGGAAGGACCATACCTCATCGCCCAAGTACTGAAGCCCAGGACCTACAAGCTGGCCTACGAGAAGGGCAAAGTCTTCACCAACGCTTGGAACATAGAACAGCTATGTCGCTTTTATCCCTAAATTTCCAAGCATTGTATATGTCGTTTCTCGAAATACAATTAAAAAGCGTTCTTTAGTTGGTCTAATTTTTCGAGAAACCCCTCGAGCCCATCGTAGGTCTCGGCAGTACAGTAACACGACAAGGGAGACTCGGCTCTGCCTTGGCAGAACCAAGCCTCCCTCGGGGGCTAGATAGGGGACTCCCCCCTAGGTCCCACGCACCATTCTTTAGCAGTTTTTCACAAAAATTCCTACGCCAAGACTCTAGCAGGCTCTGACGAATCATTTGCAAAAACTCCTCGGACCAAGGTCTGTTCCTAAGCAAGAGGTCGGAAGAGTCGCGAGACTACCTATGCCTCCGGGCTATGGCACTCCCTCACTACCTCTCGCTCAAGGGACGGCTTAGGCCCCAAGGGGGTGTCTTGCAAACGAAATCCGATCAGGAGCAACAGAGGGCAGAGGCTCGGAAACATAAGAAAAACAACTAAGAAACACAAATACTTCAAAAGTAAGGGCCTCAACGGCCATAAGCATTACGATACAAAAAATAACCCCTATTCTACTTTTACATAACCCCTAGGGCCTAGATCAAGGCTCAGGGCCTTCGGCACTGGCAGTTGGTAGGGGAGGAACCACCTCCTCTTCGAAGAGCATCGCCAGCGCCGTCCTAGGGCCCTCCGCCGCCTCCATCAGCTTCATGACCGCCGCGTCAGCCTCCTCGTCATCATCAGGCAGAACATAGCCATCACTGATGGCCAGGAGGTCGACGCCAAGGTAGTGAGAGGAGATGACGGCCAACGCCCGCTTGACACCCGTGTGCAGCGCCCCTCAGAGTCGCTCGCGCATCTGGCTGCTCAGCGCAATCAAGCGGCTCCCCAGGGAGCTGCCTGACTGAACCCCCTCAACCTCCAAGGCCTCACAGGCGGAAAGGGCAGCATGTTTCAGCGCCTCGTGCTCCCCGATCTCGGTCTCGAGCACCGTCTGCACCGCGCTAGAAGCCTCGGTGGCCCAAATGATCTCCGCCTCTGACTCTGCACCATGGAAAGTGGAATGAGGTCGAGTGAGGGCAAAAACAACCTAACTTAAGAGAGGAAGCCCACGGAACTCACCCTTGGCCTTCAGCTCCCAGTGTCGGGTCTTGGCCTGACAGGCCTCGGCCTTCTCCTTCCAACGCAGGGCCTCAGCCCCGGTGACCTCGACCTTCTCCTTCAACCGCTGAGCCTCGACCCGAGAAGCCTCGGCCGCCCTGGAAGCTTCACTCCCTAGCTCTGCGCCACACAAGGAAGTGAGGGAGCAAGCATAAGGGAAACAAAACAAAACAAAGGGACTAAAACTCACCCTTGACCGTCCCCCTCCAAACCACAGCCTCAGTTTGCGAGGCCTCAACTGCTGCCAGGGCCTCGTCCAAGGCACCTTTCGTTAGCTGGTGCGCACCCTCCTCTGCCCCCAGCTGCCCAGTGAGGGCCTTGACCGAGGCCGTCGCTTCTTCGGCCTGGGACCTGAAGGCATCCCGATCGCTGACTGTGCGGGTAAGCTCCTCCTCCAACTCCTTCACCCGCGCCGCCAGAGGGGTGAGCTGTGTCTGGGCCATGGCTGCCTCGACCTTTGCATTGGCACAACAAAGGCGTAAGTCCTCCACCTCCGCGCTTCGTGTCGATAGGAGCTCATTGGCATCGGCAAGAAGGTCCTTCTGCCGCTAAAGCTGGTCCCAGACGCCCCTCTCCTGCCGGAGAAAGACCGACTTCCCAAGGGACTAGGTCTCGAGCTCCTGGGGAAACAGAACAGAGGTCATTGATTGCAACAAAACTAGAAGAAGGCAACGTCGCGCGAGAAAGGAAAACACGAACCTGGGCGACTCTGGGCAGCTTGTCGGCCACCACGGATAGCGCCGTCCGTAGCGACCGCTCCACCAGCTGGCGGTATTGCTTGAAGGTGCCCCAGCGCCTGCCCTCGGCTGCGTCCTCGAGGGCGAACAGAGGCTCCCCCTCAGGGTCATCCTGGCTCCACCACAGTACCTACAGGTGATCCCACCTGCAAGGCTCAGGTCGCACCTGCACGAGGGCCGAGTTTCCCTGATCCAGGATCGGCGCCGGCTGCTCCATGGCATCGGTCTCCTCAGCATCGACCACCTCCCACGCCCAAGAAGTATCGTCGGAGGAGATCGAATAGACCTCCGCCTCCCAGGCGCTCTCTCGCAACAACGGCAGGCCCTGAACCAAGGGCACCACTGAGGCCTCCACCGCCTGCATCTCCGCCTCCTGCACAAACGGCCTCGCCGCCATCACGATGGCCTTAGTGACCTCGGGGGCTCCGGCCTCTGCAATTACGGCCTCGGCAGTCTCGGGGGCTCTGGCCTCCGCCATCGTGGCCTCGGCAGACGCAGAGACACCAACCGCGGCCACTGCGATCTCGGCGGTCGTGGGCGCCGTGTCCTCCGTCATCTCAGCCTCGGAGACCCTGGGAGCCTTGGCAACAAAGGGCACAATGGCCCCATCTGACTCATGAGCCTCGCCCCCACGAGGCCGAAGCGCTCCCTCCCTCGTCTATGCAGGGACCACCTCAGCAACCCCTCCTTGGGCGGCCGGCCCCTTGGGGTCGACCCTCGTCGACGCCGCATTGCGTTGGATAGCGGCTTGTGCCTCCGCCACCCAGTGGGCGGAGGAGCCAGGGCTTGCCTTAAGCGCCTTAAGGGGTGCCAAGGGGAGGTCGTCCGCAGGCCGCTTCCGACTAAGGAAAATTAACCTACAGGGTCAGCGCGAGACCAAAAAAGCGAATGGTAGACACTATGACCCTGCCAAAAATACACTTACTCTGAACAGGGCGGCAACCGCTTCGCCACAGCAGACCTCATCTACAATGGTGGAGGCAGCGGCAGTGGCGTTGCCTCCGTATCCATCAGCGCCGGTCGGTCCTCAGCGGACCCCGGTGCCCCTTCGGTCCTCTGCGGGGGCGGTGGCGTCGCCTCCACCGCCACCTGCCCCACCACGGCCACTGAGCCTACCGGGCTGACGGCATGTTTGCCTAACACCCGCGCCTCGGGCGTGTCGGCCTCGGCCCCGGAGCGGGCAACCGCCGGCCCCAGGTCCGCTTCTCCTCCCCCTCCCGGGGGCACCGGGCTGCTTGCCAGCGCCCCGGGCACCACCTCCACTACGTCAGGGAGGTGGTCCAGGGGACCTCGCCCTCGACATTCCCGTCCGAAACCTCCGTCGACAACGACGTCGACGGGGATTCCTCCAACAGAAGACCATCCTTCCATTGTTGACAGCAACACTTATCCAGCCCCTCACGCACGAGGATGTGCTTCGTGCGCTTCGCTGCCTTGGCATCCTTCCGCCTCTTCTGCGCATCGGCGTGAGCATGGTTGATCACCCGCCACCCCGCGTCCTCGGGAACGGGCGGCGGAGAGGAGCGCAAGTCCCTCATCCCCTGAAGGAACGACAAACGCGCATAAGGGAACAAGGGGTAAGGGGAGACTGAGGAGACTCGGAGGATATAGCGGTATACGACTTACCAGCGATAGGAACCCCCGCGATGGTCGCATCATGAAGGGGATCAAGTTGCCGCCCCTCAACTTCGCCTCTACTGTCTCCCCCACCCGACGATGAATTTCCTCATCGAAAAGGGCGGAGGAGGACATCCGGGTGCCCTCAATGGGCTCACCCGGCTTCATCTCGAACAGCCACTGTCGCCGAGCCATCAGTGGCAGCACCCTCTAGTGGTGGAGGGTGGCCACGACCACAGCCACGGTGAGGCCATGGCCTCATAGCCTCGCCAGCCCCTCTAGGAGCGGCTCTAGCTTGGGCTGGTCGACCTTCGGGACACCCCACTTCCATTTCTACGGGCAACTCCCCACAATCCGCCCGGTGTAGGGGGGAAGTCCTCCATCATCGTTGCGAAGATAAAACCAACTCGTGTACCACCAGCGGTTGGAGGACACGAGTTGGGCCGAAATGTAGAGGTGCAGACGGTCCTGACGCACTTGGAGAGTGCAGCCTCCGGCCCTCGATGCCTTCCTCTTACCCGATGTGCCCGTCGGCTTGGTAGTATGCCCCACCCGGAACAGGTGGAGCCATAAATCCCAATGGGGAGCGATCCCTAAATACCCCTCACAGACGGCAACAAAGATAGCCGCCTGAGCGATGGAGTTGGGATTAAAATTGTGGAGCTCCACGCCATAGTAGTGCGGGAGCGCCCACATGAACTGGTCCACCGGGACACCGAGGCTGCGCTCGTGGAAGGAGACGAAGCTCACAACGTAGCCATCATGAGGCCTCGGCTCCGGTTCGTCGTATGGAGCAATCCACTCTGGCCTAGAAGGGTCTATCACCGAGCGGAGGAGCCCACCGTCGACAAGCGACTAGAGCATCTCCTCGGTGACGTTCGACGGATCCTAGGGGTCCGCCTCGACAACGACGATGTCGCCGGCCATGGGTGCGATGGAGGAATTGGGTGCGGCGGTGAGTTTTTTCTCTCCCTCCCACGCTCTCGCCTTTTTCTCGCTTTCTCCCTAGGCCCGCTCTTCTCTCCTCTTCTTCCTGGCACCCGCTGCTCTAGCGATGGCTCGGCGGAGGCGGCGCTAATACAGGCAAGGTAAGACGAGGAGGGGCGAGACTCCTCGGGTATTTATGCAGGGAGGAGGCGAAATGAACGGGCGACAAAATCGGGGAGGTTTTCCTCGTCCGGCGCAGTTAACCACGCGTCGATTTCGTCGGTCCACGCGCCCACGTCTCCTGCATTAAATGCGAGGATGGTTACGTCCCATCCACCACGACACGCTCGGCCACTACGGCAGCAGGTGTTGTTTCGACTCCCCATGAAACCGCCTCAAAAGACGCGCCGCCCGTGCCGAGCCAATAGGGAAGATATTCCTTGCGGCCTATTCCTTTCATATGAAGGAACCAGGCTCTAAACCTATTATGATCCAGGGGTTCGAAGGCTGGGCCCCAAAGGGTTTCAATAGCCGCCCCAGGATAACAGAGTCAGGGATAACCGCGGGCGAGCCCATACGGGGCCGAGGCCCAAGCAAGCGAAACGCTTGGGATGCCCAAAGTTGTGTCCAAGACCAGAGGAAAGTCTCCGAATGGGATCCCACCGTAGGGAGGCACCGAGCCACCAAGGCCCAGCGAACGGCCTCGGCACCCACTAGAGACATCCTCTGGTACTCTTGGAGTGTGTCTCTGGACCGCTAGCCATCCCCTAGCGAACGGGGTACGGGCCTCCACTCGGACTACCCGATAACAGCTCACTAGAAGTGCCACCGCTCGTGCCCATCGAGGGTAGCGAGGCACATTCCACCCCTCCTTCCGAGCGAAAAGGAAGCGCGAGGGTCGCACAAAAAGTTAGGGGAGTTCCCAACGGCCTTCTCGCCCTATGCAGAGGCTAGGGGGCTCTTCCTACAAGTACACCGAGACCCCACAACTCAGGCTCACGCCCAAAAGGGGCCTCGGCAAACAAACCCTCATGCGCGAGGGGTGTATAAAAAGTCAGGAGAAGTCCCGACGGCCCTCTCGCTCCACGCAGAGGCTAGGGGCTCTTCCTGCAACCTTGTCAAGACTAGAATGGGCTCGGCAGACAAACCCTCCGTCCGAACGAAAAGGATATGTGAGGGGCGGATGAAAAAGTTAGGGGACCCCCGACCGCCCTCTTGCTCCAAACGGAGGCTCAGGGGCTCCTCTTGAACCCAAAGACCAAGACAAACGGTCCAAGCCCACGCTAGAGGTTTCATTACAAAACACGATAAAGGGCACCGAGCCCGTTACGGTCCAGGGGTTCGAAGGCTAGGCCTCCAAGAGGTTTCGACAGCCGCCCCAGGGCAACAGAGTCAGGGATGACTTCGAGGCGAGCCTACGAATGGCCCAGGCCCGAGCGAACAGTCGCTCGGGGCGTCCTAAGTCGTGTCCGAGACCGACAGGGAAGTATCCGAATGGGATCCCACCATAGGGAGGCACCAAGCCACTGAGGCCTAGCGAACGGCCTCGGCACCCACTAGAGAAACCATCTGGTACTTTTGGAGTGCGTCTCTGGACCGCTAGCTGTCCCCTAGCAAACGGGGCTCGAGGCTCCACTCGGACTACCCGCTAACAGCTCACCAGAAGTGTCCACACTCGTGCCCATCGAGGGTAGCCTGGCACATTCCACCCCTCCTTCTGAGCAAAAGGAAGCATGAGGATCATACCCAAAGTCAGGGGACCCCTGACGAACCTCTCGCTCTGTGCGGAGGCTAGAGGGCTTTTTCCTGCAGCCTCGCCGAGACCCCCGCAACTCGAACTTGCGCGTAGGGGCTCGGCAAATGCAATAAGAACTACTCGTTCAGATGCGAAAATGAAGAAAGCCCCTGGAGGAGTAACTCCACTCCTCTAGGGGCTTGGGGGCTACACCCGGCGGGTGCGCTCGCGCGCACCCACCGGAACCTCAAAGAACAAGATCTAATTCCTACGGGGTAGGTATAAACAAAGCCTCGGCAAACCCTCAGGGGGAGTGCACGCACTCCCCCTGAGGCTCGGGGGCTACTGTCGGGTACCTTAGAATGGGGTACCCCAAGCAAACATTAAATGGGTCGCTAAAGTCCCATCTAAAAAACAAAGCTAGAAGGTAAGCCATGGGCCCCTCACCCGCCACGACCGAGCCCACTGGGTCCTCCTCCTCCTCCTCGCCTCGGGCCTCGAGCAGGAGGTCTCGGCATCCTGACACAAACTCCGCTTCATGTGAGGCTCTCCAGGGAAGGACTCGGCAGGGAACGCCATCTCTGCCTCACCCGAGGCTCTCCACGGAAGGCCTCGGCAGGGGGTGCATTCTCCGTATCACGCGAGGCCTCGGCAAGAAGCCCAATCTCCGTCTCGCGCGAGGCCTCATCCTCCGTGTTGCTCGAGGCCGGTTCGTCCGCGGCCCGTCACCACCCGCCTCGGCTGACCCTCCCGACAGCATGTCATGTCTCATTAATGCTTCAACCACTCCCGCAATCTCAGCCAGACGATGGCTCAACACCATAGAATGGCCGATGAGATCCGAGGTCACATCAGTGCCATACCGGCCGGGACAGGGCATGGCGGGGATTACCGTCCACTGTGTCCTAATGCTATGTCCATGATCAGCGCCATACCGGCTGGGATAGGGTATGGTAGGGATTATCGGCCACTGTGTCCTAACATTGTGCCCACGATCAGCCGCCCACTCGAGGCCTCAGCACCATACACCAAGGTCTCAGCTATCTTGGGGTTTGTGCCTGTCGAGACCCCTCCACTGCGATGCAGCCTTGGCACCGACCAAGTCTCGGCCTCGCACATAGTCCGTCCATAGTGGCTTGCACGTTCACCGCTGCACCCACTCCAAGGTAGTCCTAGGGCTCCCACGACACACAGGATCGGATGGGATGGCCACGCCACCCCCATGCTCCAAGGATGGACCACTCCGACGACCACGCCGCCACAGGAATAGGCCACAGGGCTCGGACTTGCCACCCCTGTCGGCACGACGCTGCATAGTAATACATGTATTGTCCTTGTCCTCCCTTCAACTATAAAAGGAGAGGACTTGGGTGATTTAGGGGGAGGGAGGAGAAGACCTTGGAACACACACCCATGCACACATCCCAGCCGCTTGAGAGCAACGTCTCAGACAGAACACACGACACCCTGCTGAGACCTAGGACTAGTTCCCTCTCTCGCCCTGCTTGTAACCCCCTACTATGAGCATTTCGGTGCAAAGAATACAAGATCGATCATTTGAACTAGACGTAGGGCACCCACTACCCGAACCAGTATAAACTTTGTGTCTCTTTGTATCACCATCTGGAATTGGGAGCACGCAGAACAAATTCACTAGTCGGTTGAGGATCCCCCGGTCCGAAACACCGACACTACTCTATGTTAGTGTGCTCTCAAAGGCTAACTAAAGAGCCACACTAACCAAGCAAGCAAGCTCTCACAACTAACTACACTAAAGAGCTTGTCAATTAGTTTGCGGTAAAGTAAAGAGAGTGATCAAGATAGTTATACCGCCATGTCAATGAGTGAACCAATCAATCATAAGGACGAATAACAATAAAGACCAATCACCTCGGAATCAAAGGATGAACACAATGATTTTTACTGAGGTTCACTTGCTTGCCAGCAAGCTACTCCTCGTTGTGGCGATTCACTCACTTGGAGGTTCATGCGCTAATTGGCTTCACACGCCAAACCCTCAATAGGGTGCCGCAAAACCAACACAAGATGAGGATCACACAAGCCACGAGCAATTCACTAGAGTACCTTTTGGCGCTCCACCGGGGAAAGGTCAAGAACCCCTCACCATCACCACGATCGGAGCCGGAGACAATCACCACCCTCCGCTCAACGATCCTCGCTACTCCAAGCCATCTAGGTGGTGGCAACCACCAAGAGTAACAAGCAAAATCCGCAGCAAAACACGAACATCGAGTGCCTCTAGATGCAATCACTCAAGCAATGCACTTAGATTCACTCCCAATCTCACTATGATGATGAATCAATGATGGAGATGAGTGAGAGGGCTTTGGCTAGGCTCACAAGGTTGCTATGTCAATGAAAATGGCCAAAGATATGAGCCATAGTTGGCCATGGGGCTTAAATAGACGCCCCCACGAAATAGAGCCGTTATACCCCTTCACTAGACACACTGCGCTTTGATCGGACGCTCTGGTCATATTGACCGGACCCTGGACTCAGCGTCCGTTCCACTGATTTATGCCATGTGTCACTCTGAGTTAAAACTAAATTGTCAGATCACAACGGCTAGGTGTTGACCGGATGCTCCGGCAAAACTAACCGGACGCTGAAGCCCCAGCGTCCGGTCGAGTACAGTAAGGGTCCAAAACCATTTTTCCTCGACCAAACGCATCCAGTCCACCTCGACTGGACACAGCCCAACGTCCGGTGGAGTACCCTAGCTACTGTACCGCCAAGTCAGCGCGATCGGACGCAGGCAGTCAGCGTCTGGTGCATTTAGATCCAGCGTCCGGTCACTTGATCGATGCTGGCATCTCCTCTGTCTCCTTCACCCTTGCTCAAATGTGCTAACTACCAAGTGTATCACCTCGTGCACATATGTTAGCATATTTTCACAAACATTTTCAAGGGTGTTAGCATTCCACTAGATCCTAAATGCATATGTAATGAGTTAGAGCATCTAGTGGCACTTTGATAACCGTATTTCGATACGAGTTTCACCCCTCTTAATAGTACGGCTATCAAAAATAAATGTGATCACACTCTCTAAGTGTCTTGATCACCAAAACAAAATAGCTCCTACAAATTATACCTTTGCCTTGAGCTTTTTGTTTTTCTCTTTCTTCTTTTCAAGTTTAAGCCCTTGATCATCGCCATGCCATCACCATTGTCATGTTATGATCTTTATTGGCTTCTCCACTTGAAGTGTGCTACCTATCTCATGATCACTTGATAAACTAGGTTAGCACTTAGGGTTTCATCAATTCACCAAAACCAAACTAGAGCTTTCACCGAGGGCGGCCTTCACTGTGCGCCACTGACCGGATGCGGCTGCTAAGTCTAGTTGCTGCTAGAACAGCGCCCGGTCACCTCGAGATAGCCCCTTCTCAACTCCAACTTTGCCACCCTTGATCAAATGTGCCAACCACCAAGTGTATCACCTTATGCACGTGTGTCAGCATATTTTTCAGAAACAAGGTGTTAGCACTCACTAGAATCTAAATGCATATGCAATGAGTTAGAGCATCTAGTGGCACTTTGATAACCGTATTTCGATATAAGTTTCACCCCTCTTAATAGTACGACTATCGATTATAAATGTGATCACACTCGCTAAGTGTCTCGATCACTAAACCAAAAAGGCTTCTATCAAGTTTCACCTTTGCCTTGAGCTTTTTGTTTTTCTATTTCTTCTTTTTCAAGCCGAGCACTTGATCATCACATGGTCACACCATCATCATGATCTTCACCACTTGCTCCATTACTTGGAATGTGCTACCTATCTTATGATCACTTTGATAAACTAGGTTAGCACTTAGGGTTTTATCAATTCACCAAAACCAAACTAGAGTTTTTAACGTGCGCTTGCCGCTTGGGCTTCTCTACATAGGTCCACACACCGATCCACTTGCTCATTCTTAGCCGCAAGGAGTCGCTCGTTGCTTCGCATCTATGTGCTGCTGCCTCTGCCTGTACTTCTAGGTGTAGTGTTGCTGGCCCTGCTCGGCGCAATGTGTGGCCGTCTCTCCCAGTCATGCGACCACTGCCTCCTCGCTATGTCGCGCAGCCACTGGTGCCACTGCCTTCGATAAACTCCACATGCCGACGAGCCTCCATTCTCCCAAGCAGCAAGGAGATGTTACACTGAAAGCGCATGTTGTAAGCGTATGTTTTAAGTGTTTTAGATGTTTTAAAGATACATTGTAAATGTTTTATATGGATCTTGCAAAAGTAGATCAAAGTGTTTCATACGTTACAATGGCTATACACGTATGTTTCAAGCGTCTATTCTAAATGTTTCATCTATTTTTTTCAGACATATGTTGCAAGTGTGTTTATTTGGATATATTTCACACATATGTTGACATTGTTTTATCTGGATGTTGCATGTATTTTGTAATGAGTTTTCAAATGTTGCTATGTCAATGAAAATGGCCAAAGATATGAGCCATAGCCAGCCATGGGGCTTAAATAGACGCCCCCATGAAATAGAGCCGTTATACCCCTTCACTGGGCACACTACGCTCTGACTGGACGCTCCGGTCATACTGACCGGACCCTAGACTTAGCGTCCAGTCCACTGATCTATGCCACGTGTCACTCTGAGTTAAAACTGAATTGTCAGATCACAACAGCTAAGTGCTGACCGGACGCTCTGGCAAAACTAACCGGACGCTGAAGCCCCAGCGTCCGGTCGAGTACAGTAAGGGTCCAAAACCGTTTTTCCTCGACCGAACACAGCCCAGCGTCTGGTGGAGTACCCTAGCTACTGTACCGCCAAGTCAGCACGACCGGACGCAGGTAGTCAGCGTCTGGTGCATTCAGATCCAACGTCCGGTCACTTGATCGACGCTGGCATCTCCTCTGTCTCCTTCACCCTTGCTCAAATGTGCTAACTACCAAGTGTATCACCTCGTGCACATGTGTTAGCATATTTTCACAAACATTTTCAAGGGTGTTAGCATTCCACTAGATCCTAAATGCATATGTAATGAGTTAGAGCATCTAGTGGCACTTTGATAACCGCATTTCGATACGAGTTTCACCCCTCTTAATAGTATGGCTATCAAACCTAAATGTGATCACACTCTCTAAGTGTCTTGATCACCAAAACAAAATAGCTCCTACAAATTATACCTTTGCCTTGAGCCTTTTATTTTTCTCTTTCTTCTTTTCAAGTTTAAGCCCTTGATCATCGCCATGCCATCACCATTGTCATGTTATGATCTTCATTGGCTTCTCCACTTGAAGTGTGCTACCTATCTCATGATCACTTGATAAACTAGGTTAGCACTTAGGGTTTCATCAATTCACCAAAACCAAACTAGAGCTTTCAATCTCCCCCTTTTTGGTAATTGATGACAACCCTTATACAAAGATATGAATTGAAATTCAATTGAATCCATGTTGCTTGCCCAAGCATATTTACCATGTGTAAAAGGATATGGACAAGTTTCATAAACCCCAAATGGTAGCAATTGCTCCCCCTACATATGTGCTAAGAGTTTGGATTATAGCTTGCACATAGGCTTAGATAGGAGATATGGGAGTCAATGTCTACCAAATGATGCTAAGGTATAAAAGATAGACCTTTGAAGCGTGATACCAATCGGAGTGCATCAATATACCATCCTTAGCACCATGGTTAGCTCAATATCACTTGGAAACATACTTTGGAAAGAAACCACTTGTAAAAACTTACTTGGAAATGAAAGTTATCTAGTGATTTCATTTCATCATTCAATCTTACAACTAACATTCATCACACAAGCATGGATGTTTAAATTTAATACTTGTGCCATGCAAGCAAACATATGAAATGCACATTCAAATGCACCATACAAGTTCATGAGCTTGCTCCCCCTACTTGTGTGCTCAAAATTTTAGTTGATCCCTTTCCTTTGTCATATCTCTCCCTTTTAGTTGATCCCTTTCCTTTGTCATATCTCTCCCCCTATGTCGTATATCATGATATCATATGTTTCTTTCCCTTTATGATATTTCTTCTCCTTTTTCACTATCTTTGCTACTATCTTTGTTTCTCTCCCCCTTTGTCATCAATGACCACAAAGGTTCTAAATATAGATAGTATTACTTGTAGGGTTGAGATTATCAATGTCAATCAATGGGGTGAGGATTATTTTCCCAAATTTGGTCCAATCTAGATCATTTGCCAAAGATATTTAACTCGGTTTGATCTAAGGACAAGCTTCTTCACACTTCCAATTAAGGGTTATCTTATACCATGTTGAGTTAAACACTTAGAGTTCATTTTCTAGATCAAACACTAGGTTTACAAGCCCATAAACATGTCATATGCTATCACTAGATCAAATTAAGCATAGAAGCAATAGTGATACCATATAAACATCAAATTCATTTGATTTTCATGAATGAGCCTAATAAAATAGAACCATTTGAAAGGTCCTAATAAGATTGAAAATATGACTAGATGCACTAAACATGTCCTTAGCAAGGATGTATGCCATGCCAATCAACTTTTACATTGGATTACTCGAAGGAGAGGCATGTCATATGTAAATGGGGGTGCATCAACATATATTTGAGAAATTCAATATGCTCAACTCATTCCTTAGCTTCCAAAACCTTTTCTCATTCAATGGCTTGGTGAATATATCGGCAAGTTGATCTTCGGTGCCTACACTCTCAATGCAAATGTCCCCTTTTTATTGGTGATCTCTTATAAAATGGTGACGGACATCAATGTGCTTTGTTCTTGCATGTTGCACCAGATTGTTGGTCAACTTGATTGCACTCTCATTGTCACATAGCAATGGTACATTCTTGAACTTGATTCCAAAGTCATACAAAGTGGCCTTCATCCAAAGTATTTGTGAACAACAACTACCGGCGGATATGTATTCGGCTTCGGTGGTTGATAATGCAATACTATTTTGCTTCTTTGATGACCATGAAACAAGTAATCTTCCCAACAATTGACATGTGCCCGAGGTGCTCTTCCTTTCAACCTTGCATCCCGCATAGTTCGAGTCGGAGTAACCAACTAGCTCAAACTTTGCTCCTTTGGGATACCACAAGCCAACATTTGGTGTAAGCTTCAAGTACCTCAATATCCTCTTTGTAGCCTTCAAATGACTTTCTTTTCGTGAGGCTTGAAATCTTGCACACATGCATACACTAAACATGACATTCGGCCTTGATGCGGTCACATAGAGTAGGCTTCCAATCATAGACCGATACAACTTTTGATCCACCATATTTCCACTTGCATCACTATCCAAGTTGCCATTGGTTCCCATTGGTGTGCTAATGACTTTGCTATCAATCATGCCAAACTTCTTGATTATGTCCTTGATGTACTTGCCTTGACTTACAAATGTACCATTCTTCAATTGCTTGATTTGAAGACCAAGGAAGTAACTCAACTCTCCAATCATGGATATCTCAAACTCATTAGCCATCATCTTTCCAAACTCATCACAAAATTCTTGATTGGTTGATCCAAATATGATGTCATCAACATAGATTTGCAATACAAATAGATCTTTTCCAATCTTCTTGATGAAAAGAGTGGTGTCAACCTTGCCCATTGTGAACCCTTTAGAGAGGAGGAAGTCCCTCAATCTCTTATACCATGCTCTAGGTGCTTGATTCAAACCATACAATGCCTTCTTTAACTTATATACATGGTTGGGCTTCTTGTCATCTTCAAAACCAGGAGGTTGCTCAATATATACTTCTTCATTGATATAACCATTGAGAAATGCATTCTTGACATCCATTTGATAGAGCTTGATGTTGTGAGCACAAGCATAGGCTAGCAAGATTCTTATTGCTTCCAATCTAGCAACCGGGGCATATGTTTCTCCAAAGTCAAGACCTTCAACTTGTGTATATACTTGTGCTACCAATCTTGCTTTGTTCCTTACTACTATCCCATCTTGATCTTGCTTGTTTCTAAGGACCCATTTGGTTCCAATCACATTGTGTCCCTTTGGTCTCTCTATTAATTCCTATACTTGATTTCTTATGAAGTTGTTCAATTCTTCATGCATAGCATTCATCCAATCAACATCCTTCAAAGCTTCATCTATCTTCTTTGGTTCAATGGATGACACAAATGAGAAGTGTTCACAAAATGATACCAATCTTAATCTTGTTTGCACACCTCTTGAAATATCACCAATGATTGTATCCAAAGGATGATCTCTTGCAATACTTGTTGGTTGGAGCAATGGAACTTGATTGCTTGCACTTG
This sequence comes from Miscanthus floridulus, assembly GCF_019320115.1. Classification (NCBI taxonomy): domain Eukaryota; kingdom Viridiplantae; phylum Streptophyta; class Magnoliopsida; order Poales; family Poaceae; genus Miscanthus; species Miscanthus floridulus. The sequence continues at coordinate 117,242,782 of NC_089586.1, read as the reverse complement.
CTAGATCATTGGGTTGAGATGATGTAGTAGCCACTTGATCTTGATCATTGTTATGAGAGTCACTTGCACTAGCTTGATTTGTATCATCTTGCATATTTGAGTTAGAGAGCACTCGTACTTGATCATCTTCATCATCATTCACTTGCCTAGGCCTTAATTCACCAATATCCATGTTCCTCATGACATTTGAAAGTTGAATGCCTCTAACATCTTCCAAGTTCTCATTCTCTACTTGTGAACCCTTGGTTTCATCAAATTCAACATCATGAACTTCCTCAAGAGTACCACTATCCAAATTCCATACTCTATATACTTTGCTTGTAGTGGAGTAACCAAGTAGGAATCCTTCATCACATTTCTTATCAAACTTGCCCAATCTTGTGCCTTTCTTCAAGATATAGCATTTGCAATCAAAGACCCAAAAATATACAATGTTGGGCTTTCTACCATTCAAGAGCTCATATGGTGTCTTCCCTTTCAATCGGTGACAATAGAGGCGGTTGCTACAAAAGCAAGCCGTGTTGATAGCTTTGGCCCAAAAAGATTGACTCACATTGTACTCACTAAGCATAGACCTTGCCACATCAATGAGTGTTCTATTCTTCCTCTCAACAAGGCCATTTGATTGGGGTGTGTACTTGGCCAAGAATTGATGTCTAATTCCAAATTCATCACATAACTCATCAATTCTAGTGTTCTTAAACTCACTACCATTGTCACTTCTAACTCTCTTGATGGTTGTTTCAAACTTATTGTGAATGCCTTTGACAAATGATTTGAATGTTGCAAATACATCACTTTTGTCCACTAGAAAGAATACCCATATGTATCTAGTGTAGTCATCCACTATCATAAAGCCATATTTATTTCCGCTGATACTAGTGTATTGTGTTGGCCCAAACAAATTCATGTGCAATAACTCAAATGCTTTACTAGTGCTCATCATGCTTTTCTTAGGATGAGTGTTTCCAACTTGTTTGCCGGCTTGACAAAAGCTACAAAGCTTATCCTTTTCAAACACAACATCTTTTAATCCTTTAACTAAGTCATGCTTAACCAATCTATTCAATTGTTTTATTCCAACATGACCAAGCATTCTATGCCATAACCAGCCCATGCTAGACTTAGTGAATAAGCATGTAGATAACTTAGCTTCACTAGTATTGAAATCAACCAAATAAAGATTCTCATATCTAAAGCCTTTGAAGATCAAGTTAGAGCTATCTACACTTATGATCTCTACATCATCTACTCCAAATATGCATTTGAATCTAAGATCACATAATTGTGCCACGGATAGCAAATTAAAGTTCAAGCTCTCTACTAGCAACACATTGGATATGCTCATGTCATTGGATATTGCAATCTTACCAAGCCCCTTGACCTTGCCTTTGCCATTGTCACCAAATGTGATACTATCATAACCATCATTGTCATTGGTGTTGATTGAGTTGAATATTCTTGCATCACCGGTCATGTGTTGAGTGCACCCACTATCAAGAACCCAATGTCTTCCTTCGGCTTTGTAATTGACCTACAAAAGAAGATCAATTCTTTTTAGGTACCCAAACTTGCTTGGTTCCTTGAAGGTTAGTCACTAGGCTCTTTGGTACCCAAATGGCTTTCTTCTTTGAGCCCATCCATGGTTTACCAATGAACTTAGCCTTTACACCATTTGTACCCTTAGTAAGCATATAGCATGAATCAAGCTTAATAGAGGATATATTAGCATTTTTGCTCTTTGTGACCAACTTGCTTGCAACTAGTGCAAAACTGACTATTGTTCTTCACAAAACTAGTCTTGTGAGGAGCAAAGGTCGCCTTGCCTTTCTTAAGGGTATAGCCCAATCCCTCTTTGTAGAGAGAAGCTCTTTGGCTACCCAAGCACATAAGCAAGCGATCCTCACCACCATAAGCCTTAGCTAAGGTGTGAGTGAGCTTAGTGACCTCCTTCTTGAGGTTCTCATTCTCAACCACTAGTGAGGCATCACAAGTGAGACCATCACTACTAGATAAGGTAGAAGTGAAAATGCTACAAGAAGGGTTAGTAGTAGCAACAATGATAGGCATAGATAGTGATGTATCAATTAAATCACAAGTTACACCTACATCACAAGTTTCAACATGCTTCTTTTTATCTTGTTCATTAAGCAAAGTGGAATGAGCTTTTTTAAGCTTTTTGTGAGCCTTGCCAAGCTTCTCATGGGCTTCCTCTAGCTTCTTATGAGTTGCTTTGAGCTCATCAAGGGCTTGCTTAAGGGCTTTTATCTCCTTATTCAAGCTCTTGCATTTCCTTCTCTTAATGTCAAAGTGTTCTTTAGCATCCTCTAGCATGTCAAATAATTCATCCTTAGTAGGTTCATCATCATCACTATCACTACCATTTTCCTTTTCATGTTCATTGTCATCAATATGTTCTTCATCACTTTCATCATCATAAGATTATACCTTAGTGGCCTTAGCCACGAAGCATGATGAAGATTCGAAGAGAGAAGGCTTCTCATTGATGGCGATACTTGCAAGAACCTTCTTCTTGGTGGTCTTGTGATCATCACTATCATCATTATCATCACTCGAGGAAGCATCACTATCCCAAGTGACTACATATGAACCACCCTTCTTCTTCTTGAAGGCCATCTTGTCCTTCTTCTCTTTCTTTTCCTTCTTGTCCTTCTTCTTGTTCTTCTTGTTGTCATCATCATTGTCACTATTGTATGGGCATTGAGCAACAAGATGATCTTTGCTTCCACACTTGAAGCACCTTCTTGGCTCTTCTTTGTTCTTGGATGAAGACTTCTTTCTTCTAGCACGGTAGCCCTTCTTCACCATGAACTTACCAAATCTCTTGACAAATAGAGCCATCTTCTCATCATCATCATCATCCCATGATTCATCTTCTTCACTTGATGTTTCTTGCTTTACTTTGCCCTTGGATGATGTGGTTTTGAATGCCACACTCTTCTTCTTCTCATCCTTCTTCTCATCTTTCTTCTCCTTCTTTTCTTCCTTCTCATCATCATCTCTATAAGCATCATCGGTCATGATATCTCCCAAGATTTGATTTGGTGTCATTGTATCCAAACCGGACCTCACTAGAATAGTGACCAATGTACCAAATCTTGAGGGTAAGCATCTCAAGAACTTATTTGAGAATTCCTTGTCCTCTATCTTCTCACCAAGTGCATTAAGATCATTTACAATCACTTCGATCTGATGGAACATGTCCGACACACTCTCATCTTCCTTCATCTTGAAACTACCAAATTTATCCTTGAGAATGTATGCCTTTGCACCCTTGATTGCCTTGGTGCCCTCAAATGATTCTTCCAATTTCTTCCATGTCTCATGAGCTCTCTCAATGTTCTTGATTTGCTCAAATGTTCTCTCATCCAAAGCATCATGGATGGCACTAAGAGCAATGTCATTGTTTTGGAGTAGCAATTCTTCGGCGGCGGTGAGAGCCTCTTCATCTTCTATCTCAACTTTTGTTTCTACCACCTTTCAAATCTTCCTACTGATTGACTTGATATATGTTGTCATCTTAGCCTTCCAATAGGGATAATTTGTGCCATCAAATTGGGTTGGCTTCTTGGTGTTGTTGATTTGGGCCATTTTTACACCGAAGGTTGTTAAGCCTCAAATCACGTTGACCTCAGCTCCAATACCACTTGAAAGGTCCTAATGGCTAGAGGGGGGGGGTGAATAGCCTAATAAAAATTCTACAACAATACTTAATAAAATGGTTAGATTATTATGAGGCGAAGCAAGTGTTGCGCTAGCCTACTCAAAATGCAAGCCACCTACCACAATTCTAGTTCAGATAATATCTTTTCACACAATAGCTATGACGCTACTCTATGTTAGTGTGCTCTCAAAAGGCTAACTAAAGAGCCACACTAACCAAGCAAGCAAGCTCTCACAACTAACTACACTAAAGAGCTTGTCAATTACTTTGTGGTAAAGTAAAGAGAGTGATTAAGATAGTTATACCGCCATGTCGATGAGTGAACCAATCAATCACAAGGATAAATAATAATGAAGACCAATCACCTCGGAATCAAATGATGAACACAATGATTTTTACCGAGGTTCACTTGCTTGCCGGCAAGCTACTCCTCGTTGTGGCGATTCACTCACTTGGAGGTTCACGCGCTAATTGGCTTCACACGCCAAACCCTCAATAGGGTGCCACACAACCAACACAAGATGAGGATCACACAAGCCATGAGCAATTCACTAGAGTACCTTTTGGTGCTCCACCGGAGAAAGGTCAAGAACCCCTCACAATCACCACGATCGGAGCCGGAGACAATCACCACCCTCCGCTCAACGATCCTCGCTGCTCCAAGCTATCTAGGTGGTGGCAACCACCAAGAGTAACAAGCAAAATCCGTAGCAAAACACGAACACCGAGTGCCTCTAGATGCAATCACTCAAGCAATGCACTTGGATTCACTCCCAATCTCACTATGATGATGAATCAATGATGGAGATGAGTGAGAGGGCTTTGGCTAGGCTCACAAGGTTGCTATGTCAATGAAAATGGCCAAAGATATGAGCCATAGTTGGCCATGGGGCTTAAATAGACGCCCCCACGAAATAGAGCCGTTATACCCCTTCACTAGACACACTGTGCTTTGATCGGACGCTCTGGTCATATTGACCGGACCCTGGACTCAGCGTCCGTTCCACTGATTTATGCCATGTGTCACTCTGAGTTAAAACTAAATTGTCAGATCACAACGGCTAGGTGTTGACCGGATGCTCCGGCAAAACTAACCGGACGCTGAAGCCCCAGCGTCCGGTCGAGTACAGTAAGGGTCCAAAACCATTTTTCCTCGACCAAACGCATCCAGTCCACCTCGACTGGACACAGCCCAACGTCCGGTGGAGTACCCTAGCTACTGTACCGCCAAGTCAGCGCGATCGGACGCAGGCAGTCAGCGTCTGGTGCATTTAGATCCAGCGTCCGGTCACTTGATCGATGCTGGCATCTCCTCTGTCTCCTTCACCCTTGCTCAAATGTGCTAACTACCAAGTGTATCACCTCGTGCACATATGTTAGCATATTTTCACAAACATTTTCAAGGGTGTTAGCATTCCACTAGATCCTAAATGCATATGTAATGAGTTAGAGCATCTAGTGGCACTTTGATAACCGTATTTCGATACGAGTTTCACCCCTCTTAATAGTACGGCTATCAAAAATAAATGTGATCACACTCTCTAAGTGTCTTGATCACCAAAACAAAATAGCTCCTACAAATTATACCTTTGCCTTGAGCTTTTTGTTTTTCTCTTTCTTCTTTTCAAGTTTAAGCCCTTGATCATCGCCATGCCATCACCATTGTCATGTTATGATCTTTATTGGCTTCTCCACTTGAAGTGTGCTACCTATCTCATGATCACTTGATAAACTAGGTTAGCACTTAGGGTTTCATCAATTCACCAAAACCAAACTAGAGCTTTCACCGAGGGCGGCCCTCACTGTGCGCCACTGACCGGATGCGGCTGCTAAGTCTAGTTGCTGCTAGAACAGCGCCTGGTCACCTCGAGATAGCCCCTTCTCAACTCCAACTTTGCCACCCTTGATCAAATGTGCCAACCACCAAGTGTATCACCTTATGCACGTGTGTCAGCATATTTTTCAGAAACAAGGTGTTAGCACTCACTAGAATCTAAATGCATATGCAATGAGTTAGAGCATCTAGTGGCACTTTGATAACCGTATTTCGATATAAGTTTCACCCCTCTTAATAGTACGACTATCGATTATAAATGTGATCACACTCGCTAAGTGTCTCGATCACTAAACCAAAAAGGCTTCTATCAAGTTTCACCTTTGCCTTGAGCTTTTTGTTTTTCTATTTCTTCTTTTTCAAGCCGAGCACTTGATCATCACATGGTCACACCATCATCATGATCTTCACCACTTGCTCCATTACTTGGAATGTGCTACCTATCTTATGATCACTTTGATAAACTAGGTTAGCACTTAGGGTTTTATCAATTCACCAAAACCAAACTAGAGTTTTTAACGTGCGCTTGCCGCTTGGGCTTCTCTACATAGGTCCACACACCGATCCACTTGCTCATTCTTAGCCGCAAGGAGTCGCTCGTTGCTTCGCATCTATGTGCTGCTGCCTCTGCCTGTACTTCTAGGTGTAGTGTTGCTGGCCCTGCTCGGCGCAATGTGTGGCCGTCTCTCCCAGTCGTGCGACCACTGCCTCCTCGCTATGTCGCGCAGCCACTGGTGCCACTGCCTTCGATAAACTCCACATGCCGACGAGCCTCCATTCTCCCAAGCAGCAAGGAGATGTTACACTGAAAGCGCATGTTGTAAGCGTATGTTTTAAGTGTTTTAGATGTTTTAAAGATACATTGTAAATGTTTTATATGGATCTTGCAAAAGTAGATCAAAGTGTTTCATACGTTACAATGGCTATACACGTATGTTTCAAGCGTCTATTCTAAATGTTTCATCTATTTTTTTCAGACATATGTTGCAAGTGTGTTTATTTGGATATATTTCACACATATGTTGACAGTGTTTTATCTAGATGTTGCATGTATTTTGCAATGAGTTTTCAAATGTATTTTGCCGTGGGTAGTATCATATTCCATACGGCGATAGCTTTCGTGGGATGCACGATCGTTGGCTCTTTGGTTAATGCGATCGCGTAGATCACGTTCTCCGAGGGAATGGTGGAGATCATTATTGCCATCACGACGATCCTGATTGGCCCCCTGGTTGACCCTACGACCGTGGTTATCATGGCGATTGTCGCGGTTGTCTCGTCGATTATCGTCTTGGTTGTTGTGGCGGTTATCGTTCCGGTAGTCACGGCGGTTGTCATCCCGACCACCATCATGACCACCGTTTCTGCCTTGACGGTTGTCTGGTGGGTCGTTGTTGCATGAGCCATGTTGGTTGGGTGACTGTGGGTGACTTGAGTACTGGCGACTGCGGCTTGATTAGACTAAGACGGACGGAGCCCGGGCTTGGTTTGCAATCTCTACGGTCTAGGCTATAGCAGCTGTTAGGTAGGCTTGTACATCATCACAAATTGCCTGGATTTCCGGGGTATTGGGTAGTCATTGCATTGTCGCCATAGCAACAACTATGTTGGCGCTTGGAGTCCTGAAGACCTGCTTTTCCCCTACCCTATCAAAGGCATTATTGAGATCGCGTGGCTAGAACCTTATGCGTCATGCTTCCTCTTCTGCCTCGGCTTTGGCTTGTCTGCGATTAAACCGGTCAATATTGCGTGATTCGCGTGCTAGCCTTTCTTGTTCCGTTTTGCCAACTGCCGGTGGTTCATCATTACTGACGACATTGATCAAGTCTCCTCGCCTTGGTAGGAAGGATGGGAATCGTGGGAACCCTGAGGAGTGGTCTGGGATATCCAGATCGTATTCAACTTCTTCATTGTCATGATGCTAGAGCTTAGTGTGGACGGAGCCATTAGATGTGATGCCGGACGAGGAGCTTGAGCCGTCCTCTTGAACCGTGTGGACCGATCCTTCTTGATACTCCTCAATCCGAACCATATTGACGAAGTTGCGTGGCTTTGGCCGAGGTTGATGTATAAAACACAGATCCGAGCAGCATTGTATATTGTACGCGTAGTTGGAAGTAGTGTTTCATAGGCCGTAGGGCTGAGCCTGGTAATTCTCCATCAAGGCTTTACACTCGGAGAGCCAGAGACCCATTATGGGGGCTGGTCAGCGATGAACGAAGCGCCCTTCAGGAGTAGACGTGACCACGAGATCCGTACCGAGTCGTGCAGGACGACTGGCCCAAGCTGGTCAGGTAGATCTATTGTGGGTAGTGGTTACCTGCTCGGTAGGTCGATTTTGAATCAAATCTACCAGAGCTAGGGTTTCAGCAAGCTTGGTGCTGACCTGATCGATGGAGTCGAGCAGGTCGGTGTTGTCGATCTGCCTCCCTTTGTAGCGAGGAAGCGAACGACGGGTTGTCGGCGTGGCTAAAGATGATGCTGGTGTGGCTGGAGCCAGATCCAACGTGGTCGAAGCCATAGCTGATGCTGGTGAAGCAATGGTCGACGTAGATTAGATCTGCGCCTCCTCCGTGGTCATGGCGATGAAGTTGTCGAAGCTAGTGGTCTAGGTGATCTGGCCGATGGTGAACGTGAGGCCGTTCGGCGTAGCCATGGAACCGGGGATGATGACCATCTTATTCGTCTGGGGAGCAGTACGCACACCCCCTACCTGGCGCGCCACTGTCGACGAAATATGGTTGGCAGTCTACCTAGGGGTATGCCCAAGGTAGTAGATTATCGGCAGACAGGTGCGTAAGCTACGAATGAGATGGTGACGCAAGATAGACATGAGGTTTTATCCAGGTTTGGCCACCGTGAAGGCGTAATATCTACGTCCCACGTCTGATTATATTGCTATATGTCAATGAGATGATTTTCCAGAGGGGTCCCCTACCCGCCTTATATAGTCTAGGGGGCAGGGTTATAGATCTAGAAACTAATCCTAACCAGTTACAATTGCCATAGGTGGCCGAATAAGGATTCCTATTCTAACCGTCTAGGATCTTGCTTGATCTCCAAGTCTGCCTTGATTCCTTGTGTGGGACTCCGAGCAGATCGGCTGGGCCGCGCGTTGTCTTCTAGTGGGCCGGACCCCCTAGTCCGGGCCGGCCCAAACCTAGCCGTAAGGGTATAGGGGTTAATACCCCCACACTAGCCCTGCTCGGCACAACGTGTGGCTGTCTCTCCCAGTCGTGCGACCACTGCATCCTCGCCGTGTCGTGGAGCCACTAGTGCCGCTACCTCCGGTAAACTCCACATGCCGACGAGCCTCTATTCTCCCAAGCAGCAAGGAGATGTTACACTAAAAGCGCATGTTGTAAGCGTATGTTTTAAGTGTTTTAGATGTTTTAAAGATACATTGTAAATGTTTTATATGGATCTTGCAAAAGTAGATCGAAATGTTTTATACGTTACAATGGCTATACATGTATGTTTCAAGCATCTATTCTAAATGTTTCATCTATTTTTTCAGACATATGTTGCAAGTGTGTTTATTTGGATATATTTCACACATATGTTGATAGTGTTTTATCTGGATGTTGCATGTATTTTGCAATGAGTTTTCAAATATTTCCAAGTGTTTTTGTAAGTGTTTCTGACGCATGTTTCAAGTATTTCATCTGTCTTCAGGCGCATGTTTCAGATGGATGTTTCAAAATTAGAATGTGTGTTGCATATGTTGCAATGACGATGGTGGCTGAGGTAGACAGTGGCCTATCGCAGGGTTTCGGCTCTTACCTTGTTGAAAGGTCCTTGTTTGGTTTTAGTAATTGAGTGACAACCTAGGTGGACTAATTGTGTTTATATGAGATACACAGGTGATTAGTCCATAGGTACATGTGTGTGAGCAACATATGCCATGAAGGTAAAAATGGCTCAGAGATGTTGCAAAGCTCATATATGTGATGATGAAGGAGCTCATTGCACATGAGACATGACATTGAGTCATGTGATCAAGGTGGAGAAGATCAAGACAAGACTTGACTTAATGGATCGGTTGCAAGCATGAAGGGCAAGTCGGAGGCTTTGGAGCGATGGACCGCGTGGCGGTGAAGCTTGAGCAAGACTTGGCGCCAATGGATGAAGACAACGGTGAAAAACAAGTGAAGTCAAGATCGATGAACCAATATGATCACATGATGATATGAGTGGATCATATCATTGTTGATCGTGTTGGTGCATGTGTTGCATCGACATTGGAGGAGATAGAATGGAATGCGCAAGACAAAGATATAACCTAGGGTATTTCATTTCATCGGTCATAGATGTGTAGAGAAGTTAATGACCGGGTTTAGGATAGATGGCCATACTATCAAGAGGAGCAAACTTGTTTGCATATCAATCATCTAGTGCCACTCGAGTGATCTAACTTTGCATCATCGCTAGGATCGAGTGGCGTGGCAAGTTGAGTGGCTAATCCCTTGAAAATGTTTGTGAAAATATGCTAACACACATACACAAAGGTAACACATATTGTGTTTAGTACTTGGGAGCAAGGGTTCGAAACTTCACCGGTGCCCTGTACAGAAAATATAGGGTTTCACAGAGTACACCGGACGCTGGTCACGCAGCAGTAAAGGCGTAGGCGTCGGTCTTCGACCGGATGCTGGGTGGGTGCATCTGGTCCCGCTGATGTGGCAATGCAGAGAAGAGAAGGACCAGACGCTGATGCTGCGTCCGATCGCGACCGATCGGATGCGTCCGATCACAGTTGAGTGTCTCTAGAACCTTAATGAAAGTGACCGGACGCTAGGGTTCTGCGTCCGGTCATGCTTAAACTAACACGTCCGGACGCTGGGTTCTTGCGGTGCCCGACATGCGGGCTTGGCGGGTGATGTCAATTAGCCGCCGAACCACCAAGTGAGTGGTCGACACAACGGGGACGTAGCGTGTTGGCAAGCACATAAACCTCGGGAGAAAATAATCTTGTCAACCTTATTTTTACCGTTGGTTTGCAATTCCCTTATGCAAGCTTGTGGTTACTTTCATATACATTGTGCTTGTGTAGTTGCTCTTATAATTAGTTAGCTTGTGTAGCTCACTAATTACTTTCTTGCTTGTGTGGCATAGAAGTAGCTCTCTTGTGTGGCTAATTTGGTTTTGTGTAACCTTGTTAGTCATATTGCTTAGTTTGTGTAGCTAAGTATTTACGCTCTCTAATTTGGCATTGATTGCCTTGTTATTGAGCATTGCTAGTGAGCTTAGGAGCTTAGTGTTTTTGCTTACTAGAATTATGTAGAAGCTCCTCGTTGCTTAAAGTACTAGTGGCATAGGTTTGTGTGACCTTACTTCTAGAATTGATTAGGTGAGCTCTAGCTAGCCCGACACCCTAGTTACCTAATTAGGATCTTTTATAAGGTGCTTGTGAACTTCGATAGAGGGGTGTAGTCTTGGCTAGACCGATTGTTTTAATTCCGCAGTTGTTTCGGTTAGCCGACGTGATTAATTTTAGTAATGACTATTCACCCTCCCTCTAGTCGTCATCTCGACCCTACACTCGTGCGGCGCGCCTCGCCCTCTCCTCTTCCTCCCCTCCCTCCCCTCCTCCACCAAGCCGCGACAGTTTGAACTCGACTTGGATGCGGAGTTCGGCTGCGCTGGAGTGGGATGGGACGCAGGACTGGGGAGCGATGCGATGCGGACGGTGGTGCTACGTCCAGATAGGGCGAGGTGTGGAATTGTGGATGGACGTGGGCAAGGCGCGTTGTCGTGGGATGGACGTGAGCGGGGCTCATTTCCGTATTTTGGACGGGCGGGTTGTGGGAGGTGCGTTTGGACGTGCCGTCCGTCCAGATGTCCCAGCGCTATCCCTTCTGATCTTAATAAGAAGACTAATTTTTAGTCAATTTTAGTCATTTTTTAATAGTTGTTAACCAACTAACTAGTTAATCTTAAGTAATTTAACTAATCTTTATTTTTTGAACCCCACAACAGGCTCTATGACAGGGCTGTAGACCCTGTAGTAGTGTAGTACTGCGATTTGTTCATTCGTAGAGGACGTCGCAACTCATGGTGGGTGTGTTTGGTTCGAGGACGAAGTTGAATGGGATATGACGATCCATGGATATTGTGATAAGGATATGCATGATGCATGTTTGGTTGGATGGATAGGATGAGCCAGTTTTCTGTTTGGTTGGATAGATGAAAGTGGATGGAATAAGAATAGTTCACTAATTATATCTATTATTTTAAAATAGTAAAAACTAATTAGACACCGATAAATATGCACTAATAATAATTTTGTCATGATAATCACTAATTTAAAATAAAATATGTTAATTAGTACCACTAATATCCTAATTAGCACGCGAAACATGTACTAATCAACATATTGGCACTTATCAAAACTAATCCTACCATCATAATTAGTAAGCAATAATATAACTTACTAATAATCCTTAATTTATTCACTAATGACAGAGATTAGAAGACTTTGGATAAGCTAATCCATGAGATTTTTATGAACCAGGAAATCATATTCCATGTCCAGGGATTTCCGCATCCAGCGATCTATCAATGCAAACACTGTTAATCCATGGATGGTTGCATCCCATCCATGTAAATGTAACGACCAAACCCATCCTACCTAAATCACATGTAGGCGATTTGGCGCAAGGGCGCGCGACGGCGCGGATCACCGAAGCCAAACAGCCAACCGTTAGGACTCACGAGCTCACGTGGCACACCTGTTCCCCCGCGCCACAACGCCTCCTTCACGTGCCGTTCCCCTAAACGAGATCCCCTCGAGACGCGCGCGCCCGCCGCGATGAGCCGAAGAAAATCGCCCAAGCGCGCAAAAAACCTCCGAATCCGACTGTCGCTTCCGCGCACGGGCACCCCCGGCCCGGCCCGGGCCGGGCACCCGCTCCTCTCCCCGGCTCACCCGCGCGCGTGAGCCGCTTAAATTTCAATTCAAACTGGCCAAGGCAAAGCCCTCACGCACGGGCACGGCTCACCCTTCCCCACCTTGCGCCTGCGAGCCACGCCGAGCCGACCTCAGGCGAAACGGCCGCAGCCGCACGGGAGCGGACAGAGAAAATTTTGAAACGCGGGCAAGGCCGCCACCACCGCACCAAATCAAGCCCTCCAGATTCCATTCGACGGCCGGCGCCGCGCCTCCTACAAGTCAGATCCGTAACTTCCAGGAATTCCCTCCTCTCCGCTCTCCCGAGACCCGCACCGCACCACGCGAACACAAATCCTGCAAAATCCTCGCGGGCACCTCACGCGGATCGGCGACGGTGATGGCAGCGTCCTCCTCTTCCGTCGCCGAGGTAGCGGTGGTCGCTGCTGCGGCGGCGGCGATGGCGTCAGCTTTGCCGCAGGAGCAGCAGGCGCGACCGCGGCCGCGGCCGATGCACGCGGGGAGCGGCGGCGGTGGCGCCAATGGCCGCCACCACGCGTACAGCCGCAAGGACAAGTCGCTCGGCCTCCTCTGCTCCAAGTGAGCCTCTTGCAGCCTCGACGCGTCTGGAGATTGGTAGCTACTGAGTTCTCCTTGCTGTTCTGACCCAATTCTCCGTGCTGCTTTTAGCTTCGTGGTTCTCTACAACCGCGACGACGTGGAGTCCATCGGGCTGGACGAAGCGGCCAAATGCCTCGGCGTGGAGAGGCGCCGGATCTACGACATTGTCAACGTGCTCGAGAGCGTTGGGGTTAGTTCTTTCTTTCTTCTTCTGCCTTTCCGGGACACAATTCTTGATTTCTTGTGCGGTCTGTTCGGGATATGAAGTATGATTCTAGTTCTGATTCAATTCCCCTTGTGAGAAGATTCTTGTGAGGAAAGCCAAGAATCGCTACACCTGGATAGGTTTCGGCGGAGTCCCAATGGCCTTGCGACAACTCAAGGTCTGCGTCTAGTCTCCTGCGTGATATTTCGATCAAGAATTGTAGATCTCATCCATCTAACCCGTCATTTCTCTTGTCTTCTCAGGAGAGGGCGTTAAGGGAGAAGTCTGGATTGGCTCCTCTGCAAACCGAGCAGCAATCAGCTGCCACTGTACGACTTCGTATCCTTCCCTTCCATCTGAACCGATGTATCTGATTCTGGTCCACAACGATTTTTACTGCCTTCGTCCTGAAAAAAATGCAGTTCTAGGTCTGTCTCTAGTCAAACTATCTAAAATTTGACCAAATTTATAGAATAAAACATTAAAATTCATGACACAAGATAGGTATACTACGAAAATATGTTCTATGATGAATCTAATGACACTTATTTAGTATCATAAACATTGATGTTTTTTTATACATTTGGTCAAACTTAAAATGATTTGACTTGGTAATATGGGAATTGTGTTCTTTTATGGACAGAGGGATTAGTTCCTAACTGAAGTGGTTCTTCTCCTGTGTTCTTTTGCGAAGATTTCTGATGACGAAGATGATGATACATTGGTCAATCTGGGTGCTGATATCGAGAACAAGAAACTGAGTCAGACTGTGGACAATCCTTCTGACAAACCTGGTGCACCCCGCTGCCGCCTTAGATCTGGTACATTGCTATGCTATTTGGGCCATGTTTAGATTGCAAAAAATTGCAACCCGATGAATAGTAGCGCTTTCGTCTTATTTGGTAAATATTGTCCAATCGTGGACCAACTAAGCTTAAAAGATTCATCTCGTGATTTCCAACTAAACTGTACAATTAGTTATTTTTTTTACCTATATTTAATACTTCATGCAAGCGGCTAAAAATTGATGTGATGGAGAGAGAGTGAAAAAACTTGGAATTTGGAGGTGATCTAAACAAGGCCTTGCTTCATTTTGATTTAGCATGTGTTACATGTGCTGTTCCATTTTGTCTGCCAGGCTCAGAATTTTGGTTGTTACGTTTTCAGATCATAGGAAGGAAAAATCACTTGGGTTGCTCACACAGAATTTCGTGAAGCTCTTCCTCACCATGGAGGTGAGAAATTCTTAAACTCTGTATTTCTGCCTTAAGATTCATGCGTGATCAGTCCATTCATATGAAATCTATACCTGGAGCAGGTTGACACGATCTCACTTGATGAAGCTGCAAAGCTGCTCCTTGGAGAAGATCACGAAGAGACCAATATGAGAAGTCAGTACTTCATTTTGTCTTTATCTAAACGTGCAGCAGTAGCACTATCAGGACTAATAAAACTTAATTTAATCTTGATATTTAATTGGTAATGCAGCTAAAGTTCGGAGATTATATGACATTGCCAATGTCCTGTCTTCACTGAATCTAATTGAGAAGGTACGCTTTCGATGCTTGCTGACGATTAAGTTGCAATCTTGTAGTAGCATGTTTCTTAACATACATTCTTGAACTGTGGATTCCAGATACAGCAAGGGGACTCGAGAAAGCCTGCGTTTCGTTGGTTGGGTAGGGCCACAATGCCGAACACAGAAAATGGTGTGACAGTTGCTGTACCCCCACCACGGAAGACCACATCGAACAAAAGAGCATTTGGAACTGAACTCACTAACATCGACACACATAGAAGTAATCTAGATTCAAAAATTCAGAAGAAAGCAAAACTGGCACAGAGTGGTGGTGATGTCTTGACAAATTGCAAATTAGCTGTGCGGAGTCAGCTTGGGCAGGGTAAACAAAGTGGCTTTGTCTATGGTCCTTTCCACCCTGCTGGTGCAAGGAAACATGAACTTGATGGCGGCAATAAACCTGGGCAAAGGGAGAGGGCTCAGGACTGGGAGAGCCTTTCTGCTTCATTTCGACCACAGTACCAGAACCAAGGTGGGTTCAATACTTTAATCCTGTTTTGTTTCTTATTAGGACAATGCTAGAATTTTTCAACTTCTTAACTCTTAAGCATCAGAAGTATGTGTATAGCGTGTGTCTCTCTAGCTGTAGTTTTATATTATTAGGCTTAAGCTAATAGTGGCATCCGATTGTCTTCAGATGGAATCTCTCTGTCCATCCTGTTTCTTCATTATAGCTTTGGCAGCCCCTGTTGCAATCAGCTAGGATGTCTTAAAATGAAATATGACCTCAGGAACACTGCAACACATCTCTAGCGTTACATTATTATCTTCTATTTGTTAGAAGTTAATATGAGATTTGTTGATTTTTATAAGCTATTATGCAGGACGCTAGCCAATGCCCAATAGTTCATTATGACCATTTGACATTTATTATCACGTCTATGCAAACTCTTTTATTGGGAGCTTGAAGTAGGACTGGAATAATTGCTAGATATAGAATGTGCTCACCTATACTATGTTACACTAAAGCATTCCCTCTTTTCTGAATGCAGCACTCAGTGATCTTTTTGCCCATTATGTCGAAGCGTGGAAGACATGGTATTCTGAATTTGCTCAAGGCAGCAACATCATGCAACAACACTTTGGCCATTCTGTTAACCATTTTTTGTAGGCAAATTATAGGGTCAAGCATTGCAGTTCTTAGTGCACACTTGTGTATTTTACCTGTACAATCTGTTAAAAGGGGAGGAAACAAAGACATGATTGGGCCTAGGGTTCATTGTATTTACTCAATGCAGGATCTCTTTAGGCTATTTCAGGTGGAAAACTAGAGTGGAACTATTAGAGAGATACCCTAGGGGTGCGAGCTGTTTTCCAATCTCTTTAATAGAAATACCCTAGGGGTGCGAGCTGTTTTCCAATCTCTTTAATAGAAACATCATTATCATCTCCCCTGTGGGTTCTTTATTGTTAATTGTTGTTGTTCATGTGCTTACCTATGTGGGTTCTAAAACTTTCTGTCTGTCACCGGCCATGCTGATGAAACTTCTCATAATGATGGAGTATATCTTGCACATGTCTATCACGACAAAAAAAAAATTGTATTTAAATTACAATTCAGATACAATCACACATGTTATTCATTCTTTCATTTTTGTTGTGATCATAATTCTTGCTACAATTCGGACGCTAGAAAGTCTCCAGGCCTGGCCTGTATGGCTGTATTCAGATTATGCAAAGACAGCCCAATCGTCTTGCCTCAATTGTATCCAGATGATGTAAGGACAGCCCACACAACCAAAATATTGGGATCACAGTTTCTGGGGCCTGAAAGCAATTGATAGTGACCAGTTCATTTCATGCAAAAAAGAAAAGCTCTGTTATTTTGAGTAAATGGATCTGACCAAAATAGTACTCCAACGTTCTATCACTATCATGCGCTAATAAAGATGTTTAGTTGTCTACTTGTCTTTTGGTTTGTCTACCTAATAATAATTTTAATCAAATATTCCCCCAACATCATCGACAGGAACACTATATCCACCAACCATTCATGATTTTTGCTTGGATTATGGAGAGCATCTCAACTACAGAGCTGTTCTCTTGGCTACAACTTGTTACCAAATTGATTTGGTTTGGGCCTCAGATCTTTGTGCAAATAAGAAAGTTCTAATCTACTTGCAGATGCAGATGCTGTAACTAATTCTGCATGTAATTTTCCATACACTACTAGTTTCCATGAGTGAAAAGATGGAAACAGGTACATTGGCCCCGTTCGACTTACCTTATATCCGGCTTGTTCTGCTTCTTTTTTGAGCGAGAACAGTGTTTTTCTCTCACAACATTTTTTTCAGCCAATTTCAGCCGGCCATTGTCTTGCTTCAAACATAATTCTGCCAACCAGGCAATGTTTTATTTTATAATCGAGAAAACTTGTGGATATCAGATACCACACGAAATTAGGATATTAAAAGGTCAATCAGATGCACTTGTTCTTTCTCCAAATAAAATCATGTTATCAATTGTCTTCTGTCATTTATTTAACCATACCGTTTGGATCCTTTCAATTTGGAAAAATTAAAATCTACATAATAAATTAGACTATTTAAATTAAAATTTGACCGTTCCATAACTTTCTTAACCATATAAATAAGCCTATCTCAACTCCTCCGGCGAGCAGCCGCATAGAGGACGAGCTCCCAGTGCGACTCCGCCCGCGCGGCAACGAGCTCCGGCTGCCCGCCGTGTGGGCACGCGGGAGCGGCCCCGTACTTTCGTCGCACGGGCGCGCTGCGCCAATGCGCGAGCGGCCCCGACCTCGCCTCCGATGCGGTTCGGAGGCGGCCCTGCAGCACGGCGGCGAGGCCATCTGGAGGCCTCGGCAGCGTGGCCTCACGGAGGAGGCCCCGAAGCCCGTAAAGAAAGAGACTGACGAGTGTGTCCTGTCATTCTTTCCCAAAACAGATTTGGGGCCTAAGTTTAGAGGCGGCTGTTGGAGTCGAACAAAAAAAATTGAGCCAATAAAAAATAAGTTGGAGCACCCAAATTAAAAGTAGGAATCTTGACTGGGTGATCCGTTGGAGTTGTTCTTATAGCGCACTTTTCAACTCATTTCTGTACAATAAAAATGTAACATATAAATGGTCCTTACCTGTCTAATAATAAATATATTCTATATATAACTATATTAATTTAATTAATCTATCTAAATTATAATTATTAAAATAAATTCAATTCTAAGTATATTAGAATAATATATGTACACGGTCTGCGCCGCCAGCCTGCAAGCCCGGCGGCGGCAGGCCAAACACCAAACTAACCCACCTCCTTAAGAATGCAACAACTACGCGAATAAAAATCTCGCGTCTATCTTCTTCCTTCCTTCCTCCCCTCCGTTCCCACGCCCACTGCCCCGCATCCACCCCGAAACCCTAGCGGATCGTCGCCATGGCCGCGGCCGCCCTCCTTCGCCGCATCCCCGCCGCGCGGGCCCCGGCCACGGCCTTCATGGCGGCGCGCCCGATCTCCGATTCCACGGCGGCGCTCACCATCAAGACTTCTGTCCCTTTCACCTCCCACCTCGTCGACCCGCCATCGCGCGATGTCACCACCACCCCCGCCGAGCTCGTCACCTTCTTCCGCGACATGTCCCTCATGCGCCGCATGGAGATCGCCTCCGACTCCCTCTACAAGGCCAAGCTCATCCGCGGGTTCTGCCACCTCTACGACGGCCAGGAGGCCGTCGCCGTCGGCATGGAGGCCGCCATCACCCGCTCCGATTCCATCATCACCGCCTACCGCGACCACTGCATCTACCTCGCCCGCGGAGGGGACCTCGTCTCCGCCTTCTCCGAGCTGATGGGCCGCGAGGCCGGCTGCTCCCGCGGGAAGGGCGGATCCATGCATTTCTATAAGAAGGATGCCAATTTCTACGGCGGGCACGGCATCGTCGGCGCGCAGGTGCCCCTCGGATGCGGCCTCGCCTTCGCTCAAAAGTACAAGAAGGAGGACACGGCCACGTTCGCGCTCTATGGTGACGGTGCGGCTAACCAGGGACAGCTCTTTGAGGCTCTTAACATTTCGGCCCTCTGGAAACTGCCTGCCATATTGGTCTGCGAGAACAACCATTGTGAGTTCGTGCATCAATTCCGGGAATCGGGGTTAGATCGTGATAAATCTGATTGTTCATCGTAAGAAATATGACGTGATCTGGGTTTGATTTCTGTTGTATAGATGGGATGGGAACAGCGGAGTGGAGGGCAGCGAAGAGCCCTGACTACTACAAGCGTGGCGACTATGTGCCTGGATTGAAGGTAATTATTCTTTGGGTTTGCTCGTATTGTGTCTGGATTCACGATAGCTGGCTGGTATGATAAATTTGGTTTCTGTTTGTGGTATGTTTGATTGTTTATTATGTTTGTGATATCTTTGATTGTATAGGGTGGTTTTATATGGGGTCTTGGACTCTAGGTTCTCTGTGTTGCACCCTTTAGTTGCTGAATAGGGCTTCATTGATCATCAAAGTATAGCCATACAGTTGAGGATGGCATGTAGTTGAATGGAAAAAGCATCTTGTATTGATTTGCAATTATATAAGAATGATGTATGCATTTTCTCGAACCATCCTGTTCCCCCTTATTGAGTGTTAAGGGAATAGCTTAAGCTTGGATTTCCTGTTGGCATTACTTTTAGTGTTTGCTACAAATATAACTAAATTGTATTTCATGCAGGTTGATGGAATGGATGTTCTTGCTGTGAAGCAAGCGTGCAAATTTGCAAAAGATCATGCTGTTGCAAATGGCCCAATTGTGAGTACTATGCTTCTTTGCTGACTTCTGTTATTTGGGTGCACCTGATTTTGGAGAACTACTATTTGGGTTTGGGTTTGGGGTTGGGTTGGCTGTTTTGATGTTTGCTAGATTTAGTACTTAAATTCGCATGAAATTTAACATAGTAGCACTGCACTCACCATTTTATGCTGGGGAAACATAATATATAATTCTAATGTATGGAACTTCCATTGTCGAAAACTTACACAATTTGTTAGCATTATTCCAGCTAATTAAGTCTTCAATAGTGGCACTAATTGTTGAACTACCTACATGGCTGCATATATTATTTGTCTGCTAGATCCAACATTGGCCCTGTTTGGGAACGCAGTCTGTGGCCGCGCGGTGCGGGTCGCCGAACTGTGGCTCCATGGCCACGGTATCAGGAATCTGCAGTGCAGTTCAATCTTGCGGTCATAGTCTCTTGTGCGGTCAGAAGAATCGCAGACACCACAAATGTTTTAATGGGATTCTTCACTTCTTTCGGCCGCCGCCGCGAGAAACGCAGTCACAAACAGGGGCATTGTAGGATTAGATTAGCATTTCTTTCTTTTTTTTAAAAAAGAGGTGGTACAATTAAAATGACAATTTGTGTAGGCTGTCTGCTAAAGAGTGGTACGTTTTCTGATCAAAGCAGCTGTACAATTGAGCTATGTCAGCTACTGTTATTGATCCTTGTTCACTTGTGAAATATGAAAATAACTATACGATGACGCTAAGTATACGGTCGATGCATGATTGAATCATATGCTAGTGCTTTGTATAGTCCACAACCCGCCGTGGCACATCCTAGGTGTTTTGTCCTGCCTAGCCTGCTTAGCACTGGTTTGCCTTGGTACTAGAGGAACACCTTGTTATGCTAAGAGTTAAATACACAAGCGGCCCTTAAACTTGTGGCTCTGTGCCACTTAGGTCCACGAAATCTCAAAATCGAAATCTAACTCCCTAAACTTGTTAAGTCGTGCACTGCAGGTCCATACCCCTTCATGTGGGTGCTGACTAGGATAAAATTTATAAAAAACACCTGCAGCAATGCCCAGCTTATCCCCCGAGTCCAGCCGGAACAACGCCGCGCCCTCGGGGAGGAACGGGTGCCGCGGCGACAAGCCGCTGTCGGGCTGCAAGATGTGTGTCGCGCCCATGGGCGTGTACAACACCTTGTGCGTGTTGAGGCACAGGTGAGTGGACTGCGGAGCACGCCATTGAGGCGCAGCACGATGGTGTGGCCCGGGTAGCGGCATGAGAAGGCCCTGTGCACGTCGCGGTGCATGGCCACGGACTGGACGTGCGCCTCGCGACGCCCAGACGCGGCTCCTGCCGGAGAACATGGAGGGCGCCCCGAACGTGACCACCGGGTGTAGCGCATCGGCCGTCACCACGCCGCGCGCCAGCAGCATCAGGCTGACGAGCACCGCGAGGCTGCCGCCGAGCGAGTGGCCCGTGAGCCTTGATCTCCGGCATCACCTGCTTGTAGATGCCCTTGGCCGCCTCATAGATATGCCCGGTGCACCAGCACCCCCCGTGCCCTCGAACTCGGTGGGCTCGAACAGGAGGTTGGCCTGCGACGACGCCAGCGAGTTGGAGCCTTGGATGGCGAGGCACCGGGTCCGCGCGTCCGCCTCGTCGCAAAAGAACCACTCGCACGGCGACCGCAGGTCGCGGGCCGCCTCCTGCCGCGCCTCGTCCTTGGCGGCCACCACTGCCGTCACCGTCGAGGCGGCCATGTCTGTGGCCACGGCCGAGTTGTACAGCCTGCTGCGCGGCGGCCTCGCGCCAAACGACGCCGCCACCTCGAAGGATAGGTGCGACTGGATGGGCCGACGCGGCTGTGGGCCGAAGGCCACCTCGTACGCCGGCGCGGTGCACGGCCACGTGGAGTCCGCTTCCAGCTTGGCGCGTATGATGCCGGCCTCCGCCTTCTCCAGAGACCGATCATTCATCTACTAAAACTAACAGGTTTTCCATCATGAAAATTTTCACTCGAATAATGAGCATCGAATAACATCCCTGGTCGCCCAGACCTGCGGTAGGACGTCCAACTAGCGCGAGTCTCCCTGCTCGAGAGTCCAGCAACCGGAGTCGCAGCGCGCCACGACGATCCGGGAGCTCACCATCGTCGCGCTGACTGCTGCCAGGAGATCGGCGATGCTGCACGCGTTCAACCTTAGCTACGGGGCGTGAGGGACGCCGGGTCACCGGCGGACCGCCTGGTGATGAGTTGCACGGCGCTGTACAAGGACTGCCTCCGCTCCGCGGCATATGCGCTGGCCAGGGTGACCAACATGCCGGCATACGACGACTGCGTGGCTGACGCTGTGAGCGCCCTGCGTGTGTTCGTGGAGAAGTGCCAGAGCCCCTTCGACGCGCAGGAGATCACGTCACAGCTGGAGCAGGTGAACCGGGAGTCCGGGACTCGGAGGATAAGCTGGGCATTGTTGGAGGTGTTTTGCATAAATTTTTATCCTAGTCAGCAGACACATGAAGGGGTATGGACCTGCAGTGCACGACTTAACAAGTAAAGGGAGTTAGATTTCGATTTTGAGAGTTCGTGGACTTAAGTGGTATAGAGCTACAAGTTTAAGGGCCGCCGGTGTATTTAACTCTTAAGCTAACTTAGTAACTTAAAATGTGCTGCTGCTGCTATTTGTTACCAAAGGTACATTGGGTGGTTGAACATAAGTGCATATGCTCAAGTGTTATTTCTGATAACTTGTTTGCTTTATTTGTTGGTTCATAATTATTTTATTTCATGTGCATAATGGTTACTAAACCCTCACGTTCTATGTATCTAGGTCCTTGAGATGGATACCTACAGGTACCATGGCCACTCTATGTCAGATCCAGGAAGCACTTACCGCACCAGGGATGAGATTTCAGGTGTCAGGCAGGTAAGGTTGTTTTAATCTTTCAGTTTGAAACTTAAGTCATGCTTTGAGTGTTTCAATTAATTGTGTTACAATATCATCAGGAACGGGACCCAATTGAAAGGGTTAGAAAATTGCTTTTGACTCACGACCTGGCAACTGCTGCTGAGCTCAAGGTACAGGATTCTTTTGGAAATACATGAAGAGTATATAAATGTATAATTGAAGCATAAAGAATGTTTATAAGGGCAATTGTTATCAAAATATTATTTCTTTCAGTTCATATTCTAGTGTTTGACACGCTTATTATCTTCTCAGGATATGGAGAAAGAAATCAGGAAACAAGTAGATGACGCCATTGCTAAAGCAAAGGTTTCATTGCATTTAGATATGATTTTTTAGTTCTTTTGCTTCAAATTAGTTATGCTTACCACTTCATATGCTCCTGTTGATCTGCAGGAAAGTTCTATGCCTGATACTTCTGAGCTCTTCACAAATGTTTATAAGAAGGGCTTCGGCGTGGAGGTAAGTTGTCAGAATTATCTTAGCTGAAGTGCATAACACCTTGCTTGCATTTGCAACATCGAATTTTTGTCCCAAGCAAGTTGGAGCAGGCTATGACACCCAACTTTCATTTCTCGACCTGAAATTAGTTGCATTCTCTTAATTATGCAAAGTGACATTAGTCTCATTTCTGATATCTTGGCACTAGTAGATTGGGTTGTTTATAAGGAGTTGAACTTCTCCAGCCTGTAGTACATATGTTCAACTATTCAGATGGTAGTTTCCATGACTTACAGTACCTCTTTTTTTTCTTAGAGTATGTCTCTTTTGGAAGTACGTCTGGGTCACAAACACTTCTGTTCCTGACATTGGCATAGTCTTGAATCACAACTTTAGTCATTAGTTTTGATTGCAGTGTTACTATGAAAGTGCTTAATATTTCTATTATAAATCTTTGAAAGCTTTTAATAGCCGAATTTGTTTAAAAAAATGGTAAAGGTATGCCCAAGTTAAGTTTCTATGTCCAGAAAGTGTACTGTAGTCCCATTGTAATGGTAGTTTTTATTTCCTTGTTTTACAATAATCTCGCGTAACAAGTGCAGGAACGGGTGGTTTTGCTTCATTTGTGATGTCATCATCTAATATACTGCAACTACAAATTGTGCATTTTGATTATATGGGCATGTGTGCTAGTTCTGACCTGACTCGCTGATTGTGCAGTCATTTGGGCCAGACAGGAAGGAGTTGAGAGCTTCCCTTCCATAGGTTGGCAGCATGATGGGCAGCCCTCGTAATATGATATGATAGCCAGGAGAAATAAACATTGATGAAGGCCTCAGACATTGCTGGAAATTTTTTGTTGCCAAATGAACATGTATAGAGATGCGTTGTCAGGAGGATCAGCTTCTTTGTTTTGCTTTTTTTTTTTCATTTCTACAATTCAGTTTTAACTGCTGCTGGCTGGCTTCTTTTTGAAGCTAATATCGTCTGCAATTGATTCGGTCCAAGAAAACCGAAGCTGGAGATTATAAATTTGCTCACGTCTAACGTCTAGACCTGGCGACCTGCCCACTCTTAGCTTTACGGTGATTGCTTGATCAGTTTCTAACAAGCATACAGTGCGTCATTACACATCTACTGCTGTTTAATTTTTTCTACCAAACGTGGTGTATGCATCAGACAGTGTAACTCAGATTATCGTGCATGCAACTGTCAAAATCTAAATCTGCCCTGACGATTGCCATTAAGCGCTTTAGTTGGAACCAATCTTATGATTTTTCTGCTAGTTGCACTGTGGCATTAATTTATGGAGGATGCGCCAGTTTAGTTTTTTTTTTTTGTTTGTTTGTTTTCGGAACATGCGGCAGTTCAGTTGGGGTCGCTGCTCGGGCCTCGGAGTCTGGAACAGCTTCCACACTTTGGAGGCCCAACAGTTGTGAGTGGGCTTTTCTCAAAGAAATTGTGTAGGCCTGAGTTGGGGCTTCGGTCCGCTCCCAAGCCTAGGCCGAACGCCCGAACGCGACTCGATGCCACGGCTGTGACCTTGGGCTCTTGCCTGTGGGCTGTGGCGGCAGCCTCGCATGACGACATGAGGCATGACGGTCGATGGTCCTGGACGCAAAAAGCCGGGTTGTGTGCCAACGTACTTTGGACACGATACGTGACATTCTCCTCGCCAAATTCGTTGCTACTTTTGTAAGCTCTGCGTTCTTCAGATAAACCAATTTTTTAGACTTGCGTTAAGTCAAAAAAAATTATATTTGATCAAAATTCAAAATTATTAAAAAGTGCACACATATTTAGTTTATGATGTATCTTACGATGCTAATTTTGTCATAAATATTGATGTTCTTTTCCTACAAATTTTGTTAATCATAATAAACTTTAACACAAATAATATTAGAATTGATTTATTCATACAGAGGTACCAGTAGATGTAGGTAAAGGCTCTATAGATAGCCAAACAACTATTTTTGTCTAAAAAATCATACTTGATTGGAAGACCTATTAGGCTATCTCTGACAACAACATCAAAAATACAAGACCCATTCGTTTAATACATATTCGGCATCTTCTCTAACAACAGGACACAAAAGATAATTCTTTCTGCAAATGAGTTTTCAAGAAAGAAGATGCCTATATTTGGGTTGTGTCTCTCAGACAACCCAAAATAGATCTTCCGTATAAGTACTCTAAGCTGATTTTGAGTCTCTTACTCTTCATTTTGGGTTTATGTGTCATATGGGTCACTTGGAGACCGTCTTAGCAAGCCCATAAGCATGCAGTGCAGATACCAAATCCCAACTGACCAGCCGGAAGTTCACCTGCTGCTGCTGCCACTCGCAGTTAGAAAGTAGCCGTTGGGCTGCCGTCAGAACCAGGACGCGAGTAAGCGAGTCGCGAACGCGATGTGATCGTCGCCGCCGCGCACCGCGTCGCGGGACCGCTTCAAACTCGACAGGCACACGCTGCCCCCGCTGCCTTTGCATCGCGAGCTGCGTCTCCGTGCCGCCGGTGGGGATCAGATGAGTCGAGCACTCAGACTACCGGTCCAAACCGTAGGGGGGCAGGCGGCCAGCGGCGCCACACGTCGCTCTCGGGACAGCTGACGACGAGACGCGAAGGCGGAAGGCTGGCCTCGGTCGCACGCTCAGAAAAGCGCGCGGTGTGTGTACGTACGCCGGCGCGTGGCCGTCGCTGTACGCGACTTGGCTGCTTCGGTGCTTGACCGCGTAGGCTTAGGCCGCGGCAGAGACGTCAGAGACGAGACGAGACAAGACTTTTTACCGTTCCCGCCCCATGACCGCCGGCCGAGTCCCGGCGCACCGCCGTGCTTCCGGCGGCGGCCCGCGTGGGCGCCTAGGCGACACGTGTGACGAGCCAGCCGGTCTCGCGTGTCCGGTGCCGGTTGGATCGCGCGCCGCATGAACTGGAACGGTAGACCGGTAGTACCGGTACTACACCTTGGTTTGTACAGTGTCTTCTAAAATTCTTGTCACATCGAATGTTTAGACACATACATAAAGTATTAAATATAGACTAATTACGAAACTAATTACATAACTTACAACTAATTTACGAGACGAATCTTTTAAGCATAATTAGTCAATTATTTGACAACTTGCTCCGACGCCGCCGGCCTGGTAGTCGTAGGCTCGTAACCCGTCAGAAAACTGGCGTGGTCCTCGCCTGGGGATGACGCCATGCGGATGTCACTGCTACTTACCCGGCTGCCACTACGAAGCACGCTGACGAACGCCGAACGGTGTCGGTGGGTGTGGTGCTCGGTGCTAGTAGCATATTCTGAACTCTGAAGGCCCCTCTGCACAAGGCAACTAGCCACCCAGAACCAGCGAATCGGATACGTAAACCGTTACCAAATCCAAAAACTTTGGCTGATTAGCAGGAAGCAAAGAAAAAGGCTAAACAATTCCTTCCCTCCCTCTCCAGCGACGAACTCTTTCTCTTGGCGCGCACAAGTATGCACAGCATAATATTCTTCGTTCACAAGAATTCGTGGACGCGCGAATCGAGCACACGCACGCACGAGGACTTGCAGCGCACGCGGCACATAATTGGAAGCGGTCAATAGCTTGCACGGGTGGCACGCGACCAGCACCATCCGTTCCTGTTCCTGTTCCTGGATGGCCCCGGCGCGAGCCCACCACCCCTTCGTTTCGTTTTCCTGGTCCAAGCAGACCAAGGGTACACGCGACGGGAAGAACCCAAGAACACGTTCCTGTTCGGGAGCACGCCCCACGCGTACGCGGCAATGTTCTACTCATCGCCCCCGCCTGTCACGACTCATGACACGCCGTCTTCTTAAACCAGGGCATCTGTCGCATGAATGGTGCCATGCTGGCTATAGCCCAGGCCACGGGAGACCAGAAAACTGTCCCGTTTCCTGCCGAGCTGCTAGCTGCTTGGGTTTTGATTTCATCTGGCTTCGTTTGTTTCCTCCGTTTTGTCGTTCGTTCCGTGTGAACGTCGGTGTCGCGACTCGCGACGCGTTGGAGTTCGTTCTTTCCTTCCTTCCTACAGACGCGGTCGCTGTCCGTTCTGTCTCTGCAAGTTAAAACGACCCAACCCGAATAAACCCAGAGTTGTTCCCAAGATTCACCGTGTTCTCTCGCGTGCGATCGAGACCGCCCATCCCCATCCTCCTCCCGGTCGGTCAAGGAGCCCGTCCAGTTTCGCGTAGCTACTCTCGAATCCGGCTCGATGTTGTTGCGGCTGTTTCGGCTACATTTCTCTTGCTTTCGCGTTAAGGCTTGGTTGGGGTTTGACTACCCGCCGCAACTGGAGTTTTCCTTTCCTTTTCGCATGGGCTCGTAATATTCATATTCAGTCGTTTAAGTACCAGTTGCTTGGATGCTGATGACGAAGCAGACGTCCAGCGGCCGAGCTGTCCGGCTTCCGGACTTTCCCGTGCATCGCTTTTCCAGTGGCAAATTGCAACTGAAAGACGCGATTGGTGAGACAGAGACGCGGATGGATCCATTCATTAGTAAGTACTCCTACTCTATAATACAGTAGTAGATGCGCTGAGCCGGCAGGTACGGTGCCCGTTCTTTCTAATTTCCGTGACGGAGACAATCCCAATTGCATATATGCCTGCACGACCGGTTCAGAGTTCAGACATTGACGAGTGTTGCATAAGCAGTTAAAGCACGGAGAAATTGGGGGATTTGTTTATTGTCAGCACTCGCAAATTAAATTGCCGGAATCAGCTCAGAGCTTTTGTGTACATATACATACATACTTGCTTCTATGAGAAAGGCTACGAGGTTCTACATACTTTGTGGGAGCAATTATTGGAAGAAGTATTCCATTGTCCAAGTCAGAAACTAGCGCACGCAAAGCAACCTGCCACCAACGACGTCGTTCACTGTTGCATTTGGTCGGATGACTGTTAATCTGTCATCACGCACAACAATCCACGGCAAGGAAAAGCTACCCAGAATCAGGAAGCCGGGATGGAGAGACGTAACAGAACATGCAGGTAAACAACTTTGCCTAGGCCTTGTTTAGATCACCTCCAAATTCCAAGTTTTTTCACTCTCTTCATCACATCAATTTTTAGTCGCTTGCATGGAGTATTAAATATAGGTAAAAAAATAACTAATTACACAGTTTAGTTGGAAATCACGAGATGAATCTTTTGAGCCTAGTTGATCTACGATTGGACAATATTTACCAAATAAGACGAAAATAATACTATTCATCAGGTTGAAAAAACTTTCAATCTAAACAAGCCCCTGTACAGGCAACTAACCAAAACAAACTTAGCTATGGTAATGGTACCATTAGCCCTCTCGCACTTGTCAGGCTCGTGCATAAAGCAACAGGAAGGGATCACTGCAAGAAGCACGCAACAAACTCTGACAGCGACGTCAAGTTCAGGGTGACAAGACGCTGCCAATTTTACCAACGCACCGTACCCTGAAAAGGACCCGATTAGACGTGGATACCCGGCAACATAAGCAAGCCTTCTGCAGCGTAGAAAAGTACTTATGGCAACCTGTCATGGTCGGTACTCGGTACTACTACGGCTACTAACACGTACAGTACTAGTGGTAGTCGTACAAAATACAATACTGTATCCGTCTTGTCGGGTACCTTAGGACAGGTACCCCGAGCGAATATTAAAGGGGTCACTTAAGTCCCATCAAAATACAAAGCTAGAAGGTAAGCCGTGGGCCCCTCACCCGCCACGTCCGAGCCCGCCAGGCTCTCCGCCTCATCTCGAGCCTCGCGCAGAAGGTCTCGGCGTCCTGACGCAATCTCCGCCTCGCGCGAGGCTCTTCACGGAAGGCCTCGGCAGGGGGTGCATTCTCCGTATCGCGCGAGGCCTCTCATGGAAGGCCTCGGCAAGGAGTCCGATCTCCGTCTCGCGCGAGGCTCCGCCCTCCGTCTCACGCAAGGTCTCATTCCCCGTATTGCGCGAGGCCAGCTTATCCATAGTCTGTCGCCCCCGCTTCGACCGACCCTCCTGACAGGACATCATGTCCCATTAATGCTTCAACCACTCCCGCAATCTCAGCCGGACGACGGCTTGACACCACAGAATGGCCGACGGGACCTGAGGTCGCATCAACACCATACCGGCTGGAACAGGGCGCGGCGGGGATTACCGGGCACTGTGTTCTGACGCTGTGCCCACGATCAGCGCCCACACTGCACTGTGCCCCGCGATCCCCGCCTCGGAAATAACATCGCGCGGACTACTTGGCCCGGGTCATCACCGCCTCCAAGCCAGCGCGCCAGATCAGCCGCCCTCTCGGGGCCTCGGCACTATACACCAAGGTCTCGGCTATCTCGGGGTTCGTGCTCGCCGAAACCCCCACTGCGGTGCAGCCTCGGCACTGACCGAAGCCTCGGCCTCACGCGCCGCCAACCCACAGCGATCCGCGTCCTGGCCGCCGCGCTTGCTCCGAGGTAGCCCAGAAGCTCCCATGACGCACAGGGTCGGACGTGACCAGCACGTCGCCCCAGTGCTCCAAGAACGGACCACTCCGACGACCACGCTGCCACAGGAACAGGCCAAAGGGCTCGGACACACCGCCCCTGTTGGCACGACACCGTATAGTCAGCACATGTACTGTCCTTGTCCTCCCTTCAACTATAAAAGGAGAGGACTTGGGCCCCTTAGGAGGGAGAAGGGGAGAACACCTGGTAGCTCACACACATACACATCCCAGCCGCCTGAGAGCAACGTCTCAAGCAGCCCACACGACACCTCGCCGAGACCTGGGATTAGCTCCCTCTCTCACTGTGCTTGTAACCCCCTACTACTAGCACTTCGGTGCAAGGAATACAAGATCGCAGACTGGACGTATGGCATCGATTGTCTGAACCAGTATAAACCTTGTGTCTCTTTGCATCACCATCCGGGATTAGGGGCACGCAGTTTAAATTCACTAGTTGGTAGAGGACCTCCGATCCGAAACACCGACACGTCTATAATCAGTATTGCCATCAATCAAATAAATGAAGTTCTTACTGGTGTGAAATGATTCTCGTCGAGGTGCCTGTTCGCTGGTTGGTTTCTGGGCTGATAAGTTTGGCTGGTGTTGATTTATTGTAAGAAGAAAACACTATTGACTGGCTGATAACCTCTAGCTAAAACCAACCAGCGAATGTGTCGAAGATCTGTTCTCAGTCCCACCCAGATCGCCAAGGTTTTATAAATGTATGTATCAACGTGTACGCCACTTTATGTGTGGAAAATGCCACAAGTATATAAAAAACGTTCAGACTACAGAGATCAAAGGGCCCCTTTTGTCCTTTAAAAATTGCAAAACGAATTGGAGACATGTGCCAGCTGATCGAGTAGCTGCCCGGTGCTTTTTCCTCAGCAACTCACAGATAGAAAACCAATAAAACGTGCAGGCCTGTCGGCGTCGCAAACTTGCGAAAGCCATGCGTGTACAGCAGCGAGAAGGCCCACTCCTGCTCGCCATTCCGGAGGTGAAGCCAGCGTTGGCAGATAACAGAACGCAGAAAACGAATTTCCAGTACGTGTCGAGGTCGAATTGTTTCTGGAAATTGCTGGTCCAGTAGTTTGAGTAGGGAATGCTGTTACGCATCAGGCTGTCAGACGGCACGATGGATTTTACTACTAAGCCCTTGAGCGCAGCTCTTCGGCCTGTTCGCTGGTTGATTTCTGAGCTGGTTTAGGCTGGCTGGTACTGGTTTGTTGTGAGAGGAAAATACTGTTAGTTGGTTGGTTTGGGCTGGTTGAAACCAACAAACGAACAGGCCGCTTGTTCGATTTCTCTTTCTTTGATCGAGCGCAGCGAGAAAGTCTGGTGAACCTTGTGCTAAAATTCCTTCTTTTCTTTTTTTCTTGGTTTTGGATCGGTTTATTAAAGGTGGGTTGTTCAGAGCCCGCTCTTTTGCATCCCAGCTTCTCCTCGAAACCTTGAAAAATATGGTTCTGGCTGAATTATTGTAAGAGAAAATATTGTTCCGACTAAAAAAAAGCCAAACAAATCGAATGTGGGGTAAGCCGAGCGGAGCCACGGTCTTGATTCGATCCACCAACTGCTCCTGGTTTAATGGAATGAAAATTTACACCCTCTCACATCAAATATTTGACATATGCATGGAGTATTAAGTATAGACTAAAAAATAACTAATTGTACAATTTACGACTAATTTATAGGATGAATCTTTTAAGCATAATTAGTCCATAATTTGACAATAAAATGCTACAATAACACATATGCTAATAACAGGTTACTTAGGCTTAATAAATTCGTGTCGTTATTTACCGACACATTCTGTATTTTGTTTTTTATTAGTATATTGGATGTGACACCCAAGACTCTAAGGCTTGATCTAAACCACGGAAATACTTGGCAGCGACGTCAAGCATTGACGGCGGATGCGACCACACGCCAGATGGCCTTCGAGAACCATATATGCGATGCGATGCATCCGTGTCCAGGCACAACTTTTCCGTGCTTCACGAGCTGCTGGCATTTGCCTTGGAAAGTTGGAAGCCTTCATTCGGAAGCCACGGTTAAAGGAAAGGAAGAGCCAGAGCCGCAGCTGAGATGGGGGACCTCGACGGCGAGCAACTATCTCTGAATTCTGCAATATTTTGTGCTGCATATATAAAGATCCTCTGAATTCTGAAATGCTCCCGGCGTATGGTCCCTTTTTTTTCCATCACCTTGAGGACCAGCAAATTGGCCACCGGCGTAGGAGAGGACTCTTCCAACACGGAAACCTCTTTTCTTCTAGAAATACTACGTTCACGGAAAGGCAGAGTCGGGTAGTTTGCTCTTCAGATGGTCAACTAATCAAAAACACACAACGTAATGTTCATACTGTTTTCCGGAAGCTTCTCGCGTCCGGAGGCTGGTTGTGAAGAATTCCGTCATGAATTGCAATAAATCAGCCAAGTATCAAGTTTGATAGGCATTTTTTGGGAGAAGAAAAGTATTGTATATAAAAGTGCGTCGGCGGTCCTCGAACTTGTTTGACTGTGTCATCCAGATCCCTAAACTCATAAATCGACCTTTTAAGTCCTCAAACATGTTCATTTAAGTTATTCTGGTTCTTAAACTCTCAAATCGCTTATTTAGGTCCTCAAATTTGTTCGGCTACATCATCTAAGTCCCTTAACTTATAAATCATCTGTTTAGGTCATCAAACTTGTTCAAGTCTCTAAATACTATAAACTTATGAATTCAATATATATTTATAGAATTATCCAAAAATTATAAATCTATTTTTGTTAGACTCCTGGTAACATATACTTTAAATTAGAATAAAAAAAATCACCATATACTTTTTATTTTTAACTCTATACTTCAATAACTAAATAGGCACATATATTTTTAGGACTTGTAAAAATATACGTGCCTATTTAGCCATTTAAGCATAGAGTTAAAAATACAAAGTACATGGTGATTTTTTTATTCCAATTTAAAGTACATGTTACCAGGAATCTAACAAAATTATATTTATAATTTTTTGACATTTCTATAAATATATGTTGAATTACAAGTTTATAGTATTTACAACATATTATGGATCGGGATGACACAACAAACCAAATTTGATGACCTAAATGGGTCATTTGTAAGTTTAGAGACCTAGATGATACAGACAAACGAGTTTGTAGACTTAAATGAGCGATTTGTAAGTTTAATGACCAAGATGATACAAATAAATAAGTTTGAGGACCTAAGTAATCAATTTATAAGATTAAGAACCGAAATGATACACTCTACCAAATTTGAGGACCGCTGGTGGACGTTACTCATGTATATTTGTGCACGTTTGTTGAGCACGCTACCTAGGAACACGGAGGTGGAACCAAGCACGTGGCGCCACGTTTACGTCAGCCTGCCTGTGCACACTTAAAAGCTGTCACTGTTCGATGGGCCCCACCGTCTTGGGGGCCCCGAGGCTAGCCCGCGACGCTGGGCCGTGTGAGCGAATTTTGACCGGGACCGTCCTGGCGGCAGCGGCACCCACCTAAAATCTAAATCAGAGATACCAATTTTGATTTCCTTGCCGCTTTATACAAAAGTTGCAAAATTCAGGGCGTGTGGTATACAGAATATTGACGTCACATGGAGCAGACCACGGGTACCGTACAAAATTTTGGTATGTGTTCATGTACATGCTACGCAACAAGATTTGCCATCGACGTATATATGTACATTTTTGTCACACACGACGAGTTACATCAACGGAACTTGGCAGGCTTGGATACAGGGCCTGTTTTGTTCATCCACTGAACTTTAGGCCCTGTTCGGTTTATCTCATATTTGACTTGTACGATTTATTTTTTTAGTCGGGACAGTATTTTTTATTCACAATAATTCAACCAGAACAGTATTTTTCAACCAGTTTTAGCCAAGTTTTAGACCAGCGAACGGGGCCTTAATGGTCCCTAAAGTTTAGTAAGCCATCTAAAGTTTAGTGATCTCTGTTTGGTTGCATTCATTAAAGCAGTAGTCCTATGTACACTTTAGTCACTTTTAGCTATCCCTTGGTAACTAAAAGCCATTAAACTTTAGTTACTCCTAAACTTTAGTTGAGGTGTTTTACATTTTAATGACTAAAAGCGACTAAGGCCTTGTTTAGTTACCCTCAAAATTCCAATTTTTTTCACTCTCTCCATCACATCAATTTTTAGCCGTTTGCATAGAGCATTAAATGTAGGTAAAAAAATAACTAATTGCACAGTTTAGTTGGAAATCACGAGATGAATCTTTTGAGCTTAGTTGGTCCACGATTGGACAATATTTATCAAATAAAACGAAAGTGCTACTATTCATCGGGTTGAATTTTTTTTTCAATCTAAACGAGGCCTAAAGTTTAGTACTTTAGGAGGGGTGAACCAAACACACCCATGTATTGCGACCGCCCTATATAGCATTGCATATACAGTATATATCAACAAAGCATCGTCATATATCACAGTTCCTTCTTCCTTTTTTCCCCGCTTGGGAACAAATACAATTAATTTGCTGGCAGTTTTTAATGGAAGGTGAACCAAGATTACGCGTAAAACTGTCTGTACAGCGTTATGATTATTTCGTCCATATATAGACTCCGTTCGCTTCGCTGAAAAAACAAACCGAAACACTGTTCCGATTAATTTGTTGTGAGATAAAAACACTGTTCCGACTGAAAAATAAGCTGAAAAAGACGGATTATATACGTGAACTTTCCTGAGAGTCATCGTGGTTTCCCTGGCAAGGCTGACTATTTCGTAACCCCGTGAACTTTCCCGGGAGTCATCGTGGTTTCCCTGTCAAGGCTTGACTATTTCGTAACCCCGTGATAATGGACAATTTAGTTACCACAGCACAAACAAAGCACCTACGTTGGTTTGTTCGGCTGAGCTGGATTAAAGCCAGTTGGTCGTTTTTAGCTGATTTATTGTGAGAGAAAAATACTTTTCGACCGTATATGAGCAGTGTTTTGTGAGAAGGAATCAGCCGGCTCCGGCCAGCGGAACGGACTTTAATGGACCCCTGGATTAGTGGATCTCTACGGAACACAAGCTGTGCAGCAAAGCAAATCCAGCAGGATTGCAGCTGGTCTTGGTCTCAATTTACTCCACTTTTAGCAACGAAAATGGTTTATAATAATCGCAGTTACGTGCTGAGCGCTCTCCATTTGCAGGGTGCCGCTCTCTGTGCATTCCTGCGATCCAGCAGACAGCTAGCTGCGGCGGACCAGATTGCGCACGCCCTCCTCACGCATACATGCGTACCTGTTCGTGCGTTCACGATCGTTTCGCATTTGGCCGTCCAGACTGTTAAACTTTTTTTTTGGTAGTTTCGTTGTCGGGTCGGGTGGAAGACGCTTAAGCGCCAGCCACTTGGCAATTTGCTAGCACACAACAGTAAAAAAGAAAAACCATGTCACGGGCTTCCTAGCTCGCTCGCGCATGTGCTAACCTAACCTGTGGCCGTTACCAACAGCAGCACTAGTAGAATTAGAATAATAAAGCATGAGACGACGACGAGAGAACACTGGAAAGACGTCGAAGAGGACAGAGGTGAGTTGCATACGTACGCGGTGTATGATATGAGTATATACGCGTCGCCGTACGTACACAGCTGGCGGCGTGCTGCTAATCCCCGCCCGAATTAGCCCTAATTAAACAGCCCAGCTCGTTAACCACGCCGTAATTAACCCTGCCCCGCCGCGGCCCCACCCAACCGATGCCTGCTTGCAATTGCAATTGCAGACGGATGAACGCGTAGGCAAGCAAAGAGAAAAATGCCGAAGCCAACGAAGCGCACGTGGGACCCATATTCCACCCGTGCTTTATTGGTAACGCCACATATAAATGTCCCCGATAAAACGACCCGGCCGATCGACCCAGCCCAGGCTGCCATTGAGGAGGGATCCAGCGAGCGGAGCGGACGCCACCCGCGCGCGCACACCTACGCGCAGGCGCATACACCAACGACGCCGACCACTTCCACGGAGGGAACCACGCAACCGGACCCGACCCGACGCCCCCGAGGCGAGGGCGAGCGGTGAGCCGGCCGGGGCAGGGACCAACGGGGATCCCCTCGGCGGCGGCCATGGGCGCGGCCTCCCCGGCGATGTGGGCCGGGTTGGTGCTGGTGGTGTTATTGGCCGCATCGGGGCCGGCGGCGGGGCTGCCGAGGTTCGCCGAGGCGCCCGAGTACAGGAACGGGGAGGGGTGTCCGGCCCCGGTGGCGGGCGCGGGGGTCTGCGACCCGGGCCTGGTGCACATCGCCATGACGCTCGACGCGCACTACCTCAGGGGCTCCATGGCGGCCATCTACTCGCTGCTCAAGCACGCCTCCTGCCCGGAGTCGCTCTTCTTCCACTTCCTCGCCGCGGAGGGCGGCGGCGCGCCGGCCGTCGCCGACCTCCGGGCCGCCGTGGCCGCCTCCTTCCCGTCCCTGCGCTTCGAGATCTACCCGTTCCGCGCCGACGCGGTCGCCGGGCTCATCTCCGCGTCCGTGCGCGCCGCGCTCGAGGCGCCGCTCAACTACGCGCGGAACCACCTCGCCGACCTGCTCCCGCGCTGCGTGCCGCGCGCGATATACCTCGACTCCGACGTGCTCGCCGTCGACGACGTGCGGAGGCTCTGGGAGACGCGGCTGCCCGCCGCAGCGGTCGTCGCCGCGCCCGAGTACTGCCACGCCAACTTCTCCCGCTACTTCACCGAGGCCTTCTGGAACGACCCCGTCCTCGGCGCCAGAGTCTTTGCCGGCCGCCGCCGCGCGCCCTGCTACTTCAACACCGGCGTCATGGTCATCGACCTCCGGAGATGGCGCGTCGGCAACTACCGCCAGCGCATCGAGCGCTGGATGGAGATCCAGAAGGAGAAAAGAATCTACGAGCTTGGTTCGTTGCCCCCCTTCTTGCTCGTCTTCGCCGGCGAGATAGAGGCCGTCGACCACAGGTGGAACCAGCACGGCTTGGGCGGCGACAACGTCTTCGGCAGCTGCCGCCCTCTCCATAACGGGCCCGTCAGCCTGATGCACTGGTCCGGGAAGGGCAAGCCATGGGACCGTCTCGACGCCGGCAAGCCTTGCCCACTCGACCACACCTGGAGGTCGTACGACCTCTACATTGGCGAGAACGATTCATCATCAGCATCAGGGCCGTCCCGGTCAGCCTTGTCATCATCGGCGGCATGGTAGAAGTTCAGATATACACAATAATTCTTTGATTTGGGGTTGCCGTGGTTCTTGACCGGTAATGGAATTGCCTTGCAATGCATTGCCACTGCTGCTACAAGCCAGCTGCCGCTTTCGGCTGTACAGGGGAGGGGCGGTATACAGATTGCAGCAGCAGCAAGAGGATGAAGACAGTGAATAGGGGGGGGGGGGGGGGGGGGGGGGGAGCAAATTCTTGTTCATTTTGCACTATGATTCAGATTGATTCATTAGGCTCTGGTTTGGAGGTTGTGACTATCATGGGTTGGAAGGAATTACTTGATTGGTGGTGTACAATTCTTGGATAGGATACAGGTTTCAGTTTTTGGTCTATTAGTTCAGAATTGTTTCATTTACATGTCTATTCAGTACACTCGTATAATATGGATTAATTAAATTGATTTGAAACAATTTGTGTGCATCCTGGTCTTGTGCCTTTTAGCCTGTTCGCTCGTTGGTTTCAGGCAGGGCTTATCAACCATGATACAGTGTTTTCCTCTCACAATAAACCAGCACCAGCCGGGCTTATCAGTCCAGAAACCAACCAGTGAACAGGCTCTTTGCTGAAATCCTGTTCTATATGTGACTTCCATCATCCAGAATGGCCTGATGTCCTGCCAATCTAGGATGGCACAATGGTTTGCTGTTCTGTTTTTGCTTATTATGCTCAGCAAGAATGGCCTAATTCATTTATCTCCTTGTCATCCTTACTCCATCCAGAATGGCCTAACATGTTGTAGTTCTGGCATTGTTAGTACTGTCTGTCTGCTGTTATTAGTTCTACACCCTTTGGTTCTTCGACCTCTCACAAGCTTCAGCTAATGTTTGATTCCTGTGTTCACCTGCTGTTGAACTTGAAATGCCGCTTCCTGTGTTCTGGAAGTTCATGTTGCTTCCAAGATGGTGATGACTTGTTTGATTTGACTCGTGAGCTGTGGCCAATGGTGTTTCTTCAGTGTTACACATCTGCAGGAGCATCAGGAGTTGAAAGAGCATTAGACTGCTCGAGGATCTTTACAGATGGATGTGCACCAAGAGAGCTCCAAAGAAAGGAAAATAGCAATAAGGATGGGGACTTCTCAACAGACTCATAATACAGTGTTAATACTACCTCTAATCCTCCAACTAACGCCACCTAAATTTACACAAAACCAGAGAGAAAGACGGCCTCTATTTAAATTATCAGTCACAGGCGATGGAATCTTTGAAAGCAGACCGCAGGAATGCAGTAGGATTGGAGGATAGTTATTTGAAACCTGACATAAACATCAAAGTTCTAAAGGCTGTGTTTTCTGAAATCGCGGCAGCGGCATCAGCATCTCAATTATGTTTTGCGGTGATTGGTGAGGCTGAAATGCAGCTGCCGAAGAGGCATACTCCACATGCAGTGACATCTCTCTCTGGCGATAACTTGAGCAGGCAGCTGTAGGCTTTTGCAGCTGGACTGGAGCTGGGCATCTTGCTCCCACTACACTACAGACCACAGAGCAATAACGATTCTGAAAGAAACAAAACAAAACAAATCACTCTCCTAAATATCATGGTCCAATGCACTGATACCACGCTGGGAGAAACTGATGCCGCTACCTCCCAATCGGACGGCTCTCGGTGCACGACATCCTGCTCCCCACATCGCTTGGCAAGGGTGTAAGGCTACACTGTACACAGCTGACCAGGTTGGAGGCTGGCAGTGACCAGCTGGAGAGCTGGAAACGCAAGGCAAGTGCAACTAATGATTGCTTGTATTCCCTCCTCCTCCTTGGCCACTGCTCTTTTCACATTTCGTATTTTTTAAACAGTCCATCAGCCTTGTGAGTGCGATGAACTCCTTCCACCCACACCCACTGCTGGTCATCAACCACCCTACGCCATCGTATTCAATTCCTTTCACATGCTTTGTACCCGTACGTACTCCCGGGACAGACGACGGACAAGAGCACGAGTTCTTTTAGGCCGGCCGGACAGTGCCAATGTGCCATGCCATGCCAATGATGGGCACTGCCCAACGACATCGCCCCTGTGATCTTTAGAAGATCGCTGTTGCTCGATCGCCTTGTGGTTCATGCACGTCAGGCCACACCTCCCCTCCTGGAAGCTACCCGTTCCAGCCACTATTATGGGCAGGTGCAGCAGGTCCGGTTGGTGTGCTGCCGCCGCGGCGTCGGCCGGCCGTCCGGGTCCACCACCGTTTCCAACTTTCCAATCCCGTGTCAGCGAGAGGAGGACATGGACACCGAGCGCGTCGGAAGTTTTGGAGCGCCTCCGGGTCGCGGTCGTGGCGATCCGCATCCGCTGGCGCGAGCACGTTCAGGTTCACGATCGACGTGATGTGTTGGGCCAGTGCTGTGCTGGGGGGTGGATCGACGTTTGGAGCCTAGCATCTACGCCGAACAGAAAAGCGTTTAGGCTGCCGCAGAGGTTTTGTTAGGGGGATGATTGGTATGGTTCGTGCACCGCAGGGAGACGGATGGCAAATGGCGCCAAAAGGCGTAGGGGGACAAGAGTAGCCTGTCTTTTTGCTTCGATGAATCGATCAAAAGTGTGGTACAGCACTTGAGAGTGAGTAAGTGATAATGATAATCGCTAATAGCATAACAAACTCGGGGTCGGGGCACCTAAAAGCCAACCACCGCGAGCGAGCCATTGAGCAGCCGTGTGGCCACCGAATAAGCCCAGCTCCTGTCGCTGTTATTCTAATGGCGATCGACGTCAAGGCAAGAAGATCATAACGACAAGCGTCGGCGACAGCGGCATCAAGTCCTGCTGGCTAGCGCGGATTCTGAGTTAAATTCCAAAGGCATCTGAAGTTTCAGTCTCGTGGCGTGGCATAAAAAATGGTTAGAGGCTTAGAGCACCACTGTGCAGGCGTTCGTCCTCCTAACACTAACAGCTCTCAACGACTTCTTCTCGGCGTCAATGATTTTTTTTTTTATAATTCTTGCTGTCATCAATAATTAAAGAGCGTAAGAACAAAATGGTGGGGCCATGCATGTAATGGATCCAACAATCCAAGTGTAAAACCTTTGGAAAATCTCTCAATGATTTATACGCGTCACTACAGGGGCTGTGTGACCGAGCCATTGATTAGCAGCAGGTTTGGTTAAGCAACGAACAGGAATGTGACAGCTCGGTAGGTCACCAAAATGCGTGCAGGTAAGCTCCGGGACCAAAGGAATATCACAGGCCCGGGTTAGGAAGGAGTACGGCCGGGCGTACTCGATCGCATTCGGCGCACCAGCAGCAGCAGACACTACTATATCCAAAGGAGTCCGAAGACTGAAGTCCAGTGCAGGAAACTAGTCGTCAGTCTTCCATGACGCAGCGTGGATTTGGTGAGGTAGTAGTAGTACTAGTACGTAGGCGTAGCAGCTGCCAGTGATCCCACTTACTTTGTCATCAAAATTCAACATGTGAAAGATACCGTCCCGTCCTGTTCGCTTGAACTTATCAGCTGACTTATCAGCTAGAATCTACAGTATTTTTCTCTCATCACGAAA
This sequence comes from Miscanthus floridulus, assembly GCF_019320115.1. NCBI lineage: Eukaryota > Viridiplantae > Streptophyta > Magnoliopsida > Poales > Poaceae > Miscanthus > Miscanthus floridulus. Next base: position 117,202,656 of record NC_089586.1, on the reverse strand, counting down.
CAGCTTCAACCGGCCGACTTATGTATCAGCCGAATAGAACATTGCCAAGTTCTTGCATTGAAAAGTTGGGGTGATATCACAGAGAAGACAACGAGTAAATGGCACAGGCAAACAAAGAAGAGTACCAAGTCTAGTAGTCTACTCCAAGGCATCAGATACTTGGGGTAGAGGCTGGGGCACCCTTGCTTGGCTCCTAAGCTTGTGGAACAGTCACGGATGCAAGCCTCGCGTTACGAGGCTGGTCCTGCAGATTGCAGAACCAATCGGGCTCACACAATTTCGGGGAATAAAGCTATAGTAGTACCAAGCTAAGCTAGGCACAATGATCAGTAAAGAATCGAGGCTTGGAGTTGGAGGGCGAAACTGAAACCCAGATGGAAAGAAAGCTAACGTGCATCCCTCGATAACAGAACACAAGAGGGCAGAGGCGGCAGATCCAACCAAAACCAAGCACAGGCGTCCTTGTGTCCAAGTTCTTTGCCTGCACTGCAGCACCAGCAAGGCGAAAAGCAATGCTCATGGACTGGACAGAAAGGCAAAAGTCACAAGGGAGGCATCAGCCGGGAAGCATGATTTGCTAGGTCATTTGGACAAAAGCTGCCTGTGTTTTGTAGCAGCAGGCAGCAGCTCTATCTCACTATCTGGCGGCCTCCAGTGTCTCTACTCTCTAAGCCTGCGGACTTTTCTCCTACTGCCTTGAACAAATGGGCCATAAGCCCATTTCCTTCTAGACCTAGCCCATACATAGTACAGCCGAGCAAACGTTACCTCAAACACACCACGTAGAGGAATTGGGCTGGAGTCTTGCTGCGATACAAAGCAGATATGGACTTAAGCCAGTTTCAAAAAAGATATGGACTAAGCCAGAGTGGGTGTCAGATTTGATTTTTTTTTAAAGTGAGTTTTTATTCCTTAATAGGGATAGTATTGTTGATGCCAGATTGATCTCAAATCACACATCAGCTAGGGCTAGATTGCCCGGTCCGCCACAGACCAAAGAACGCAGCGAGGATGTCACGCTTCACGCTTCCGTGGTGAACGAAGAGGTTTACGAGCAAACCACCAAAGGATAACCAACGTGCTTACGTGACGCAAAGGAACCGTCGAAGCTCTCGCTCGGGAGGACCCTGTGGGGGCAAGGACATACGCCATCCTTGATCGTCGTATTATGCGATGAACGGCAGCATGGGGTTGAAAGAGGACATGAAGGAGTTGTAGATGTAAAAAGACGATTGAATTGTTGGGTGTCTTAACCGGCCATGTACCTTTTAATTTATAAGGAGTAGGGTAATCTTGTCACGTTGGAAAACCAATGTTGCTTTATTGAGTTTTGGTCAAGGAGTTGTAGATGTAAAAGGACGATTGGATTTGTTGGGTGTCTCAACTGGTCATGTACCCCTTATTTTATAAGGAGTATGATGGTCTTATCCTGTTGAAAAACCAATGTGATACTATTCTTATGTCGCTTTATGGAGTTTTGGCCAAACTATCATGGGCCAATTCTGAAATTGACTTGGGCCCAATTTGGTCGTCAACAAGTATGTTACTTTTTTAGATAATGCAAATTGTTCCGGTTTAAATTTCAGAATCTAATCACGATATTGTTTCAGTGCTAGATGACAATACCCATCAATAATAAGTTGTTTGTCGTAATTTTAAAGCTTCCAGCTTAGTCTTTCTGAAGTTTCATAAGGACACTATCTGTGCAGTGCGGGTGTATTTGTAGGGGTGATTAGGTTCCTGAGATAATGACTAGCAAACCGGTTGATGACGATGATAACTAGCAAGATAAGACGCGCTATTTAACAGTTACCAGAACTAGAAATGTTTGTCAGTACTCGGTCAGAATCAGGTCATGACTCATGAGCAACCCAAACCTATAGTAGCTATTGACTAGCGGACGATCACCAAATAAAACTTGTTGCAGCTAGAGTATACACCAAATCTCTAATCTAATTATCTAAAGCACAACGTGGAGCTCTTCGTCAAGGAACATGTAACGTTCCGACCTGTGTTTCACCATGTGGAGCTTCCCGTCGCAGCTGAGCACCTCCACGCCAGCAAACACGATGCAGTTGTCCCAGAGCTCAAATCGGTGGATGTTTGGACTACTTCGGTCGAAGAACCTAGCAATGCAGAACTTGCCAGAACCGAGGTGCACGGCGTGGGACGTTAGCAGACGCCACCGGCCCCTTGTGCGAACCTGCCACGTTGTCGTCGAAAACTTCGTGCAGCACCGGCGGACGGCAATGCTCCTGCGAGAAGGAGGCCGCGGCGAGGTCCGACGCGCAGAGCACGCTGCCCTGGTCCCTGGACGAGATGCCAAACCATAGCTTTTGGAGCTCCGGAACGTACTCCGCGACGCCGCAGAACGGCAGCGACCAATCCGCGGGGTTGCTCCTGACGCGCTTCCGCGTGTCGAACGAGTAGGTGCAGGCGCCGTCGGCGGCGGCGCCACCGCCCATGGCGGATACCCAGATATGGGTGCCCCGCCGGCGGCCGCCTTGATCTGCCGCCAGGGATGTGACGCGGGTGCGGTCTCTGTCACCGTCGTTCCTGGCGAAACGGGGCGGCGGCATTGGCGGGAGAGTGCGCCACTCCCACCCGTGCTCTTGCGCGATCAGTGGGCGGTAGACGAGTGCCTGGAAGCTCCGGCAGCTGTTGCCATTATTGAAGCTGGTCTGCCTGTCGAGGATGTAGAGGTTGTTGCCGACGGCGATGGAGATGGGGAGATATTTGTGCTTGGCGAACGACAAGGGCAAGTGGTGGAACGCGGGCATGTCGGGGTCGTGCATCACGGCATGGCCGTTCTCGTTCGTGGCCACCAGCTTGTTCTTCAGGAGCATGAAGTCCATCTTGCCGTGGGAGTCGACGCGCTGGGGAGGGTCGAAGTTCATGGTGGCATCAGGCAGGCGACAGTCCTCCTCCACTGGTGGCGGGTCCAGGCCAAGCAGTGACCTCCCACTCCCGTCCTTGGTGGGGACGACGAAAAAACAGGACATGTCGATGCGGCGCAGCGTGTAGTTGTTTTTGGCGCAGTCGCTCGCCACCAGGTTCACAAACCTCCGGAAACTCATCTTCCTGCACCCAAATGAATTAGAGGTCAAATTAATCAGGCAGGGAAGAGAACGTCCCTAGTCCCTCGGAAATCTTCCGGTCTGAACGACTGGAGCAGCACGCCGATGATTCCGCACCGCGTGTTGGAGAGTATACGGGTCCGCAGCGACTTCCCGCGTGTTGGCGAGTATACGGGCAGAATCGGCCCAGCGACCGAGTCAACGGCCAACGTAGCGCACGAAGCCATCCACTGCACGAATCGAAGCACAACCAACCACTCTCGGAAGGCTGGTAGTTAGCTTCTCTTTTTTTTTCATTTTTATTATATTTCTCCTCTTCTTAACTCCAGGTTGGCGGTTACGCTAGCTTCTCTTTTAGTTTTCTTTCTTACTATATTTTTTTCTTTTATTTTCCTTTTTTCTTTTCTTTTCTTTTTCTTTTTTCTTTTCGTGCTTCATGTATTTTTTATTTAATTTTTTATGTGATTTTTTATTGTTCTTTTCATTTTTTACATTTTTATCTTTCTTAAATTTCTTTTTGTTTCCTTTTTATTTTATTTTCTTTCCTTTCCTTTTGTTTCCTTATTATTTTTTTCTTTCCTTGCTTCAATTTATTTTTTATTTTCATTTCATGTGATTTTTCATTATTCTTTTCTTCATTTTTTATTATGTTTTACGTGCTTCAATTTTTTTGTTTTTGTTTTCTAAATTATTATTATTCTTTCATTTTTTTATATATTTTTATTTCTTTTTAATTTTTACTGCAATCAATTTTTTATTTGTTTTATTTTTTGTTTTTATGTTTTATTGTTTTATTGTTTATTTCTTTGTTAGTTTTCTATATAGAACGTCTGATTTTGTACATATGTTGTTCTATAATGTACTCTATTATGTTATTTAGTATACATGTGATGTTATATGATATATTTTGCGATGTTCATGTGATATACCAGTGATGTTTTATAATGTAATTTGGTATCTTTTGGGGATGTTCAAGTAGTGTACATATGATGTTCTATGATGTATTATGATGTATTATGTGATGTTTACATTTGTCGATGTTTCACCACCGATAGCCTGCCACGGGGGTACCTGGGTGAAAGGTCATTGTTTGGTTTTGGTAATTGAGTGACAACCTAGGTGGACTAATTGTGTTTATGTGAGATACACAGGTAATTAGTCCACATGTATATGTGTGTGAGCAACATATGCCATGAAGGTGAAAATGGCTCGGAGATGTTGCAAAGCTCACACATGTAATGATGAAGGAGCTTAAATGCACATGAGACATGACATTGAGTCATGTGATCAAGGTGGAGAAGATCAAGACAAGACTTGGCTTGATGGGCCAGTTGCAAGCGCGAAGGGCAAGTCAAAGGCTTTGGAGTGATGGATCGCATGGCGGTGAAGCTTGAGCAAGACTTGGTGCCGATGGACGATAGCAACGGTGAAGAGCAAGTAAAGTCAAGATCGATGAACCAATATGATCATGTGATGATATAAAGTGCATCATATCATTGTTGATCGTATTGATGCATGTGTTGCATCGACATTGGAGGAGATGGAATGGAATGCGCAAGGCAAAGGTATAACCTAGGGCATTTCATTTCACCGATCATAGGTGTGTAGAGAAGTTTATAACTGGGTTTAGGATAGATGGTCGTACTATCAAGAGGGGCAAACTTGTTTGCATATCGGTCATCTAGTGCCACTCGAGTGATCTAACTTTGCATCGTCGCTAGGATCGAGTGGCATGGCAAGTTGAGTGGCTAACATCCTTTGGGAAATGATTGTGAAATACTAACACACATACACATGGTGGTGTACACTTGGTGGTGTTGACACATCTACAAAGGAGGTGGTGTTTGCAGGGTTGAGATGGGTTTGGGTCCCTCTCTCCCTCCCGCCGAGCAAGCTCGGCGGGATTCGGCACTTTTGGGAAAATGAAATGCCTATTTTTCTATTGTGCCGGATGTAAATTCTTGTGGTTAGCACATTGGAGCAAGGGTGAAAAAGTTAGAAGTGAAAACAAGTTGGTCGCGAAGACGCTGGCGTCGGTCAACTGACCGGACACTGGGTCTGAAAGCACCGGACGCTGGCAGGCTGCGTCCGGTCAGGCTGACGTACGGTGACGTAGAAGCTAGAGTGTGACCGGACGCTGGGCTGCGTCCGATCAAGTGTGACCGGACGTGTCCGGTCAAGGTCGGTACCTTACTGGAAATGACCGGACGTTGGGGGTTCAGCGTCCGGTCAGTTGAAGCTGCTGCGTCCGGTCAGGTAAAGTGTAGGAGCTCCCTTGTTGCTTAAAGTACTAATGGCATAGGTTTGTGTAGGAGCTCCCTTGTTGCTTAAAGTAATAGTGGCATAGGTTTGTGTGACCTTGCTCCTAGAATTATTTAGGAGAGCTCTATCTAGCCCGGCACCTTAGTTGCATAATTAGTATCTTTGCTAGGTGCTAGTGAACATATATAAAGGGGTATAGTCTTGGCTAGACCGATTATTTTAATTCCGCATTTATATCGGTTAGCCGACGCGATTAATTTTAGAAAAGACTATTCATCCCCCTCAGTCCGCCATCTCGACCCTTTACTGGGGCAGTTTGTTCGGGCTTCAGCGTATGCAGAACTCAACGGTTAATACAAGAGACAGTCGATTTATCCTGGTTCGGACCCTCGATCTTGATCGAGTAATAGCCCTATGTCTAATCGGCGTTAGCCTATGCGTTGGATTGATTGTAAAGTGTTGTGTTGCGTTATCTGTTTTTCCTCCAGGAACTCCGCCCTCCTTTATAGAGTCAGGAGGCCAGAGTCCTAGTCAATTTACAATAAGGTTCCTATTAGGATTACAGAATACTACTATTAAGATTACAGGAAAAGAAGTCCTAGTTAGACCAGATCTTCTCCCTTCCTTGTGGGGTATCTCGTGGGTCCCGTATCGACAAGTCCCCGAGCACTTCATGGTTGATCTCTGGAAGCCTCATCTTATTCCTTTAGGTCTTGTCGAGCAGGAACAAGCGTCGTCCGAGTACTTTCTTGAGTGAAACCATGTAGCGCTTCTTGGGATCTTCGAGTGGTATGTGCCTTTTTGAAAAAAAAGTACATCCGTCTAGGTGTAGCCCCCGAGCCTCTTGCTATTTAGAACAAGGAGCTGAAGGGTCTTACCTTGATATTGTTCTGATTCTTCGTCGAAGGGCTCCTGAGTATATACCCGGGTTTTTTATCAAAAAAACTCGGATATAGCTTGGTCCGGGTTCTTTTTGTCGTGAGTCCTTGAAGTGGTTTGTCTTGAAGAAGTCTTTTTGGTGACGTGCACTTTTTCGAAGAAGAAAGTGCACTCACTGAGTGTAGCCCCCGAGCCTCTTACTATTTGGAACAAAAAGTTAGAGGGTCCTGAATCTTATATTGTTTGAAAACTGCTGTCTTGAAGAAGTCTTCTGAGTGATGTGCGCTTTTTTTTAAAAAAAGTGCACTCACTGAGTGTAGCCCCCGAGCCTCTTGCTATTTAGAATAAAAAGTTGGAAGGTCTTGAATCTTAGTTGTTCAAAGAACTGAAAACCTCTCCTGTTGCAACCCCGAGCATTTATCCGGGTTCTTTTCGGAATAACTTGGATGCAGGGTCTTGACATATTCTCTGGTAGTCTGCTGTTGTCAGATGTAGTTGTATGGTGGTGGTTGAGTGTAAATGTTGTTTGTTCACGAGTTGTATAGTGTTGGTATATCCTTTTGAATATGCTCGTCCTTGAGTATTATTCCTGCATGCCTAAATTCTCTTTCATTGAATTCTGTCTTTTCACTGTGTCCTTTGTTAGGTTTGTTTCGTTGGTGCTCTCGGTCCATGTGTGTCGCTTCTTTGGTCTATAATACCCTCCTAGTGTGTTGTTTTGATTCATCGAGCATTTTGTTGCGTGGTCTGAAATCTCCGTAGTCATGAATATGATAGTTTCTGAAGTAGAGCAGCCCCCGAGCGTATCTTGTAGTTCTTGTATATCTTGTCATAGCTAGAGGGAGTCTTGTGATAGAGATTAGATATAGACTAATCTCGCAGCGGCATTGTACCAGGCGGTACATGGCGGTAGTTGGAGGAAGTCTTGTGATGTGGGATACGTTCCTTCATCCAGTAGTTCTGGGTAGATCCACCTTGCCTGTCCTACGACTGTCCAGTGCAGATCAATGCCTGATTCGGTGTCACATCGGACTTAGGTAGACAGATGCCTGCTGGGCTTCCCCGTTCCATGTTGTCCCGCCGTGCTGCTGACTTTCGCCTCGGATGTACTTCGTCCGTCCTTTGAAGAAAACAGTGTAGCTGAGTGCAGTTTGTTCTACCGAGTAGCAATTTTGAACACGTAGTCGTTCCAGAGCCTAGTTGTGTATGGGTTCCTTTTTGCTACCTTGCTCGTCGTAGTACCGAGTTCGTTGGGTCCTGTAAGATATGTAATCTTGTATTTTTTTTGAAGCCATTTATAATGGAAAGAATCTTGTCTTCTGAGCTGTTATTCTTTTTTCTGCTGATGTCCTAGTTGTTTATGAGATTCCCGAGTTCTTTCTATAAGAACCGAGTTCTTGTGTTCCTTGTGAGGTAACCCTTTGTTACTTCATGGTTGATGAGTTCTTTTTGTAGCAATATGATAACTCTGTCGTGGTGCTGGATGGATAAGTCTGAAATCTGCCCGTTGAACTATACCCTTGTGTAGAAGTGTGTCATCCGTCATTTCAGTTGTGTCTATTGTGTTGGGAAATGGACCATTGCGTTCTCATTCTGTGTTTAAACGGGCCTAGTGGGCTGCGTTTGTATTGCTGTAAAAATCTATTTATAGGCCTTCTTTCTTCTTTTTCTTTACGGCCCTGCTTTTGCCCTGAAACCCTAGTCTTCAAAACTCCGTCGTCGCCATTATCGTCGTCATCTGACCGCCGTCGTCTGAGCCTCATCTTTTCTTAGTTTTATTGCTTTCGCTAGTATATGGGTAGGAAGAAAATAGCGAGCAAGTCCCAGGAAACCTTTGTAGACGAGAAGACATCGCTTTCTGTTATTGAAAATCAAGAGTTCATGGCCATGAGGGCTGCTCAGAAGATCTGGCCAGCTCTGACTATAACTAAGGATCAGTTGCGCGAGCTTATCAGTGATTGCCTGATCCAGGATAAGGACATTGCTGAATGGAAAGATCCAGGCTAGCATCGGGTCTCAACTCTAGTCCCTGGTGAGATTGTTCTTTTTATCTCATTTATCCGTGCTGGAGTCTACCTTCCTGCCTCTTCTTTTCTTCATCGATTTATTAGTTATTTTGATATTAGCTTGAACCATCTTATTCCCAATGTTGTCCTTCATCTTTCTATTTTTATTCATCTTTGTAAAACTTTTCTTGGAATTCCTTCTTCTCTTTCTCTCTTTCGTTACTTCTTCTGTCTGAAACCCAAACCCCGCAGTGATGACACCCATGTTCTTGGTGGCTATGGGATTCAGTTTTGCCAGGGTCGTAAGAGTAAATTCTTTGATTATAACTTGGTTGATTCTGTGAGGATTGGCGTGCCGACTGGTTTTATATCGCCAATATGATTCCTCCTCTTGCTGTTCATTCTAGTTCTGGTCTCATGGTTAATGACCGATGGGAAAAGAATCCCCTTACGGTGGATGAGCTCCAGGCGATCAAGCCATTTCTTGAGAGGATATGTGCTCTGAAATAGCAAGGCTTGACCGGCTTCGGGATCATTTCTAGTTTTCTTCACCACCGTGTTCAACCTCTAAAGGAGCGAGAGAATTATGGTTTTAAATACTCTAGGGTAGAGGACCCTTCTCGTATGGTCCCTGCCCTTGAGTTGACTAGTGAGGAGGTGCTTGAGCGCCTTCAGAAGATGTTGAAGGGAGTAAGCGTCGTCCCGTATACTGTCCCTGAGTATTGTGCTAACAACTCGCCTCCTGCTGTGAGTTGTTTTTTCTTATGCAGGTACTTTTTGTTTTTCCTTTGTTGTCTCTACTTTTCGCTTAATCTTTCTCGTCTGGTTGTTTTACTTTTTTGTAGGAATTGGGGCACAACTTCGTTGATCCGATCCCCCTTGATGACTGCCCTGCCATTGTGGAGATTGGGGAGAAACTTGCTGGGGCATCTTTAACCAGTAAGTTTCAAACTACCATGATGTTTTCTGGTGTTTCTTCCGTAGTTCTTGACACATATGTAGAGTATGTTCCTCGTCCAGTTCCTCGAGCTCCTCGTAGTATCGGAAAAAGGAGGCGAGCGGATTGTTCTTTTTTGGGTTTGTCTGCTACCAAGAAGTCTCGCCAATCGAGTACTCGTCTAGGTACTCAAGTTATAGGTAGCGTGCTCCTAGGTGAGTATATTAATATGTTTTGTCTTTTTGTTGTTTGTTTTTTGCCTTTAACCGAGTACTTTTCTTCTTTTTCAGATGGCGTTGTGGTTGCCATGTTTGAGAGTGAGGAAGATGAGGATGATGATGCGGCCCTTATTATGCGTCGGTGAGTTGTTTTCTTGTTTTTCTGTGATTGAACACCTCTTTTCGTTCTGACTTTGACCTTGTTCTCTTGTAGTAAGCGGTCATTGACCTCGAGTTCTTCTAGGGCTCTGGTACCGACCATGCCACTCCTGTCGTATGGTGGTGGTGATATTTTTGCTACTATAGTTCCCCCTCTAAGGTCTTCTGTTGGTCTTGGGGGTTTTATGAAGAAGAAGATAGCTAAGTGAGTGAATCCTGGTTATGTTTCTTTGCTTCTGTTTTCCTCTTCCCTGATTCATACTCTTATCGTCGAGTTTGCTTATCATCTTACAGGCCCTCGCCTTCCCTTAACCCTCAGTCAACTTCTTATCAGTCCTCTGGTGCGCCCCTGCGTTCTGAGTCTCGGGACTCAGAATGTGTGGTCAGCAAGGTGGCTATGAGGGAAACAGGGTTCCCTGGTGGTCACGCAGCTGCTGATTTGCTGGCTCCAGAGGTGACCGTGGCCGTGGCGGCGGAGCCATCTGAGGAGGTAGCCGGGGCTTCCTAGGGTACGACCCTGGTCTTGTCTTCTTTGCCTCGGCCGGCTTCTCCCTCTACTCCTCTTGCTAGTGGCGTTCAATGTTTGGATGATGATGTGGTGCAACAATTCGATGCCACTCATCGGTTGTCAGAGTTGACCGCTGCCTGGGGAACCTTTGTGACTTCTTTTGGGGAAAAACTCCAGGTAAGTTTTTTTTTCTAAAGTTCTTTCTTTGGATGTTCGTCTTTCTTCTATTCTTATGTCTTGTTTTTCTCTCTCTCCTTTGTTCAGTCTATTTCTTGGGATCATACTAGCTTCTTTTTCTCATCTGAAACCGAGAAAAAGTTATCTTTTGAGGTTAGTGCCCTAAAAATAGAGCTTGACCTCTGTCGGGCTGAGATGAAGACCGAGCGTCAAACGCACCAAAAGGAGGAAAAAACTCTCCGTGCCTAGGTGGTTGAGGCAGAAAGGTGGAGGGATGCTGCTGTCCAGGAGGCCTTGAAGAATGTGGAGGCCATGAAGAATGAGTGCAATGGTATTGCAGGTTCTTTTTGTTTTCTTTTGTATTCAAATTTCCCTTTCTGCTAACTTGTTTTTGATGCCTGGTCTAGCTCTTTGAGTTAAAAAGCATAAGCTCTCAGAGGGTATTGAGAAAATGAAGACACTTGCTCGCAATAGTCACAATAGGGCTAAAGAGGTAATTACTCATGCTGAGGAAGAACTCACGCTTGCCAAGTTGATTAGGCATGGAGCTGACAGGGATCTTGTGTAGGTCCAAAAAACGGTTGAAGACTTGACTGGTAAGTTGGCGACGGCTACTGAGAACTGGATTGCTTTGTGGAAATCATTTCGGTCAGTAGCCGATCTTCTCTGGACTCCATCGGATGATGGTCAATCTTGGGCTTAGTTTATTTCCCAAGTTCTGACCCATTTCTAGGAGTTTGTGAAGAGGTGTGCCCAACTATGTACCAGAAATGTTCTTGCCTAGGTCTGGGTTCTTGCTCCGAAGATGCCTTTGTCCAAGATTGTAGAGGAAGTCGAGTCAAGAATATCTGGATGCCATTGAAAAGGTGGAGCCTGAGGTCGAAGATTTAGCCAAGAGGATCGTAGATAATCTTAATATTGATATTTCTTCTCCTGATGACGATGCTTGATGTAATTGACCTTTGTATTCCAGCCTCTGTAATAGGATATTATACTTCTTTTTGAATGAAGATCTTTTATTTTTTGTTCATGTCTTCTTTGCCTGGATGTCTTTGATTTTGACAAGTGCTTGTCATGCTTTCGTCTGTGCCGTGTAAACAACTCGGTATTTGTAGATCGTTGTCTTGACAAACTTTCTTGATTTGTCGAGTGCTTGTCTGGCTTTCGTCTACGCCGTGTAAACAACTCGGTATTTGTAGATCGTTGTCTTGACAAACTTTCTTGATTTGTCGAGTGCTTGTCTGGCTGCCGTGTAAACAACTCGGGGTAAGTAGATCTTTGTCTTTACAACGTTTTTGTTCTTGTTAGTACAGAAAAGACTTAGAACCAGCGATCTCAAGCATCTTCAGCTTCTTCTTTTTAGCTTTTTACTTAACTCGAGATGTGGCCAGCATCTGGCTCTTTCCCTAGTTGTAAAAACATCTTAGGATCGGTTCGGGTGTTAGCTTATTAGCTACCCTTATCGGCGGGCTTAAGCATCTTTTCAGCTTTTTTTTTGCTCTCGGCTGGTATGATCAGGCATAGTTTCAGCCATTTTGCTTTTTGGTTCGAGTGTTAGCTTATTAGCTACCCTCATCGGCGGGCTCAAGCATCTTTTTAGCTCTTTTGCTCTCAGCCGGTATGCACAGGCGTAATTTTAGCCATTTTGCTTTTTGGATCAGGTGTTAGCTTATTAGCTACCCTCATCGGTGGGCTCAAGCATCTTTTCAGCTCTTTTGCTCTCAGCCGGTATGCTCAGGCATAATTTCAGCCATTTTGTTTTTTGGATCAGGTGTTAGCTTATTAGCTATCCTTATCGACGGGCTCAAGCATCTTTTTAGCTCTTTTGCTCTCAGCCAGTATGCTCAGCATAATTTCAGCCATTTTGTTTTTTTGGTTCAGGTGTTAGCTTATTAGCTACCCTCATCGGTGGGCTCAATCATCTTTTTAGCTCTTTTGCTCTCGGCCGGTGTGTTTAGTGAAAACAACTCAAGAAAAGTCATAATAAGACATATGTTGTCGAGGAACACCATATTTATTGATCACGAACGTTTATATGCTTAGTGAAAACAACTGGGGGAAAGCCATAATAAGACATATGTCATCGAGGAACACCATCTTTATTGATCATGAACGTTGATCTCTTATGGCTTGTATATATATTCTTCCTTGAGTTGTTTTCATACGTAGAATCTTCTTAGTTGGCTGATGTGCCATGTATTGTTGACTTCTTTTCCATCTTCAGTTATCAACTTGTACATGTCTGGTCCGGTGACTTTTATGACAATAAAAGGACCTTTACATGGACTGAGTAGTTTATGGCGTCCGTCAGTTTTTTGTATTCTTCTTAGTACTAGGTCTCCGATTTAGAGTGATCGAGGCTGGATATTTTTGTTGTAGTGGTGTCTTAAACCTTGGAGGTATCTGGCTGATTGAAGGGTAGCGTTTACTCTAACTTCTTCTGTACTATTGAGTTCTAATCTTCAGGTGTGTTCCGCTTCTCCTTCGTCATATTGTTCTATCATTGGCGACGTCCAGATCAAGTCGGCAGGCAGTATGGCTTCTGATCCATAAACTAGGAAGAAAGGTGAGTATCCGGTGGCTCTGCTTATTTGAGTTCGTAGCCCCCATACTACTTTGGGTAGTTCTTCAATCCATTTGGATCCATAGTCCACTAGTTCTTCATACAATCTTAGTTTCAATCCGGCTAGTATGAGTCCATTAGCCCTTTCTACCTGTCCGTTGGCTTCTGTATGTGCGACTGATGCGTAATCTATGCTGAAGCCGCAATCCTATGCCCAACTTTAGAATTCTATAGCTGTGAAGGGAGAACCCAAATCTGTGATGATTCGATTGGCATATCGACGCGGTGCATAATGTCTTGGATGAACTCGACTGCTTTGGCTACGCTGTATTTTGCGAGTGGTTTGTATTCAATCCACTTGGTGAACTTGTCAATTACTACAAAGATGTACTTGAAACCGCCCTTTGCTTTCTTGAGAGGTCCTACTTGATCCAACCCCCAGCAGGAGAAAGGCCAAGCGGGTGGGATGCAGATGAGATTGTGAGCTAGTACATGAGCTTGTCTTACAAACATTTGACAACCTTTGCATTTTCTGACGAGTTCTTCTGCGTCTTTCAAAACGGTTGGCCAATAGAATCTATTGCGGAATGCTTTGCCAACTAGTGTTCTTGAAGCGGCATGATTTCCATAGCATCCTGAGTGTATTTCTTCTAAGATTCCTTTGCCCTTTTCAAACGAGACACATTTTAGAGTACCCCTGAAGATGCGACTCTTCTGTATAGTTTGTCCCCTACTAGGACGTAGTTCTTGCTTCTGTGAACAACTCGGGTAGCCTCTGCTTTATCTGCTAGCAACTTATTCTCTTTGATATAATCGATAAAAATCTGGGTCCATAAGGTGGTGATTACCAAAATCTGGGTGCTTTTAGCTAGGAGTTTAGGGGTTATCTCACCGGGTTGTTTGATAGAGGGAGCTAATAACTCCTCTATGAATACATCGGGTGAGACCTTCGCCCTGTCTGATCCGAGCTTAGCGAGGACGTCTGCCGTAATATTAGAATCACACGGGACATGTAGAATTTTCAATCCTTGAAAATGTTTTTTGAGTTTTCATATTTCAGCACAGTAAGCGCCCATGTTTTCTTTGGTGCAGTCCCAATCTTTGTTGACTTGGTTGACGACCACTGTCGAATCGCTATATATGAGTAATCGCTTGATTCCAAGGGTAATTGCCACTCGGAGCCCGTGGATGAGGGCTTCGTATTCTGCTTCATTGTTTGTAGCTTGCCTTAATATCTAAAGGACATATTTGAGTTGTTTTCTATCTAGGGAGATGAAGAGAATGCCTGCACCGACTCCGCCTAGCTTGAGTGATCTATCAAAGTACATCTTCCAATGGTCAAGGATGGTATTTGACATATGTTGTTGAATTTCTATCCACTCGGCAACAAAATTGGCAAGGGCTTGAGATTTAATTGCATTTCATGGGGTGAAATAGATATTAAGAGCACCAAGTTCAACTGCCCACTTATATATGCGCCCTGTTGCGTCTCTATTGTGTAGGATGTCTCCGAGTGAGAAATCTGTCACCACGGTAATCTTGTGGCTTTCAAAATAGTGGAGAAGCTTGCGTGAAGTGATCAGGAGGGCGTAGAGTAGTTTTTGCATATGCGGGTACCGGATTTTTGACTCTAACAGTACTTTACTGATATAGTATACTGGGCATTGTACTTTATATACGCGCCCTTCTTCTTCTCTTTCTATGACTATCGCTGTGCTGATCATAGTAAAAGTTGCCGCAATGTACAGCATCATGTCTTTGTTTTTCTTTGGATGTGTGAGAACGGGCGAGGAGGTGAGGTATGCCTTAAGTCTTTTGAAAGCTTCGTTGGCTTCTTCTGTCCACTCAAACTTGTCTGTCTTCTTAGTAGTTTAAAGAAAGGTAACCCTTTTTCACCGAGTCTTGATATGAAACAATTTAGGGCACATCTTTGACACTTCGAGGAGGGCCCATCTCTGTTATGGCTCGAATTTGCTTAGCACTGGCTTCGATTCCACGATGACTGACCAAGAATCCGAGTAGTTGTCCTGAAGGAACTCCGAATACACACTTGCTTGGGTTCAATTTCCACCTCCATCTTTTCAGGTTTTTGAAGTTTTGCTCTAAGTCTTCAATTAGTGTGTTTGGGTTCTTTGTTTTTACTACTACGTCATCCACGTATGCCTCCATGTTTTTGTCGATCTGATTGCCAAGGCACATTTGGATAGCTCTTTGGTATGTGACGCCAGCATTCTTGAGTCCAAACGATATGGTCTTGTAGCAGTAGGCACCGAACGGAGTGATAAAAGATGTCTTGCTCTGGTCTTGTTCCTTTAATGTAATCTGGTGATATCCCGAATAGCAATCAAGAAAGGATAATAGGACAGATCCTGTTGTTGAATCAACTATCTGATCAATGCGTGGTAGCCCGAATGAATCTTTCGGACAGTGTTTGTTGAGATCTGTATAGTCGACACACATGCGCCACTTGTCCGTATTCTTTTTTTGTACTAGAACTGGGTTTGCTAGCCAATCTGGATGAAGAATTTCTCTAATGAATCCAGCTACCATTAGCTTAGTGATTTCTTTTTTAATTGCTGCCTTCTTGTCGGGTGAGAATTATCGTAGCCGTTGCTTCACAGGCTTGGAGCCTTCATTAACATCAATTCTATGCTCAGCCAACTCTCTTGGGACACCTAGCATATCGACCGGCTTCCAAGCGAAGATATCTTTGTTGTCCCAAAGAAAGTTAGTGAGCGCGAGTTCCTATTTTACCGAGAGGTGGGCGCTGATGGTTGCCGTCTTGGAGGGATCACCGGTGCCTAGGTCGATTTGCTTGACGTCAGCTTTTTTTGGTGCTGCGAGGATGCTGGGCTTTTTTGCTGGTATCTCTAGTTCTTCTGGGCTCATTTATGTGGCAATAGTGGTTATTTCTTTTCTACCATTAACGGTTTGTGCTTTGGTTGTAATTTGAATTGCCTGAACATCACAGTCAAAAGCACGCTTCAAATCACTTCGAAGGGAAAGGACACCATTAGGCTCTAGCATCTTAAGCAATAGGTATGGATAATGCAGTATCGCCATGAATTTTGCTAGTACTGGGCGCCCGAGGATTGCGTGATATGATGAATCGAAGTCTACAACTTCAAACTTGATGAACTCTATTCGGTAGTTTGAGGAAGTTCCAAAAGTAACTGGTAGAGTGATTTATCCAAGTGGTATGGCTGCCTTGCCGGGCACTATCCCATAAAAGGGGTGCTCATTGGTGTAATCTTTCCGGCGAGTTGTAGTCCCATGTTTCTTAGCGTTTTTGAAAAAATGATGTTGAGTCTGGCTCCCCCATCGATTAGTACTTTTATGATAGTTATACCGGCAATAGTTGGATCTAGAATCAGTGGGTAATGGCCTGTGTTTCCTACGCTAGTCCATTGGTCTTCTCTTAAAAACTAGATTAGATACTGTGACCAATTAAGATATCTTGGAGTAGCCGATTCTGCTACCATGATGGTTCATAAAGCTAGCTTTTCTTGATGTTTGCTTCTAGAATCTGGGGCCCCAGCGAAGATCACTGCTACTGTACCCATGGATTTTTGGAATCCCTTGTCTTCATGGTTGTCTTCATCTTTTTTCTGATTGTCTTCTTTAATGTTTACCTTATTATCTTTTCTTGTGTATCGGTTGTTGAAGGTGTAGCAATTTCCGACGGTGTGATTTCCTTTAGGGTGCCAGATGCAATGCATGTTTCCAATCTCGTCATACCTTCTGGGTTTGGAAAACTTCCTTGATTTATTAGCCACCGCCACGGTGTTGTCTGGTCCACGTTTTCTTTCCTGATGTCTGATATTTTGATGATTTTGCTTGTCCGGGTTATCTTGGTTGTTTCTATCTAGGAACCTTACTCATGTCTTCTCCTCTACAATAATCATCTTTTCTACTATGCGTCTGAATTCTTTATTGTTTCTCGGGTTTTCCTTGCAGAAGTCTTGAAATTGCCACTTAGCCATAATTCCATGAGAGAAAGCTTTGATTACTTCTCGTTCGGTGATGTCATATACTTGAGCACGTAGTTCGCCAAATTATCGATAGTAATTTCTAAGAGTTTCGCCCCCTTTCTGCTTGAGTCCTTTTAATTCTACGTGGGTGATGGGGTGCGTAATGATACCCATAAAATTTCCACAGAAAACTCTTTACAAGTCCTCCTAATTTCTGATTGACCCTAGATTTAATTTGTCAAACCATTGGAGGGGCATGGTTTCTAGGGCCATGGGAAAAAATGAGGTCTTGATATCGTCGTCTCCTCCAGCTAGTTCAATCGACTGTGAGTAAATCCTGAGCCACTACCTTGGTTTGGTCTTGCCATCATATTTAGAGTGGTTGGATGGCTTAAATTTGTGAGGTAGTCGTATTGAAGCAAGTCTATTTGCAAAATAAGGGAATCTATTATGCGTTTCGGCTTCTATGTATTCTGATTCGGCACCTCCTTCTAGCCAACTATTTTCTTGGTGAGAGTAGTTCTGCAGGGCTGTCTGAATAGGTACTTTACTTCTGGTCTTTCTTAGTTGTTCTACTCAGTAGTTTTGACTATGGTCGCTTCTACTTTCTCTATTGTGACTTCCGCTTGGTCCGAGTCTCTCGAAAGTGGACTTCCTTTGATTTTGATCTTCCTGTCTATGAGACGTTGACCTGGCAGGTAGTCTTGAGCGGGTCTCTCCGTCATGTACCCTTAGTGCTGTTAACCAGAGAAGGTCCCGGAGCTGTTCCTATTTTTCACTGGGAAGATATGTTGCTCCGAGTTCTTCTAGTGCTTCTCGGATCCTATTGTAGGGTGTATTCGCCATGCGTCTTTCTTCGACTTCTTGTTCTAATTTTCTTCTATTGTACTCAGTCAGATCTGACTCATATTTGACCCAAGCTTCCTTGCGCTGCCTAGCACGACGTTGGTGTCCTTGTTTTAATTTATTTCTTCTTTCTCTGATTTGCTTCTGATTCTCAGTCTCATCATCGTGCCCTTGGATGAAGGGTGATATGTTGGACTCAGATTCATCCGATGACTTGATGTTGAGTGCTTCTAGGGGGATCAATGGTGATCGAGGACGATGAACCATGAATACTTCTTATGCGTAAATTGTTCCATTGTCGGTGTTGGTTTCCATACTGTCGGAGTCGTTGATAACTTTAGTAGAGGCTTCAAGGTTGCAGATCGATTCTCCTTCTTGGCAGGGTAGAATTGCTGTCGTCGTCGTGCCAACTAGGCAGGTTCCGCTATCCTTAAGAACAGAACCTGACCAGTGGACGATGCAGTCTTGAGATGTTATAGTTAATACGAGACCTTCCTTAGCTCCTTTCAGTGGCATTCTAAGCACCGAATCGAGGGATCCTTCGGACCATGCCTGATGAGATTTTGTCATGTCGTGGAGTTCGAACAGAAAAAGACCCGACTTCTTGAAAGGACTCTGAGTGTACTCCGAGTTGTATTCTTGATAGGCCGAAGCCGTGTTCTAGAATCCTGCTAGAAAAGAACTTAGTTTCTCGAAAGAACTCGAGTAAGACTCCATCTCGGATGCAGAGCCTGAGTTTGAATCGGATGCGCAAAGCCGCGAAATCTGAGTTAGATCGGACATCACGAGCTGCGCGAATCTTCCGACGAGTTGATCTGTTGTAGTCACCGAAGTAGAAAGGTCTTCATGGTGATCTGAATCTTCGAGGAGATGGCTTTGGAGCTTACCATCGTTGCCTGCCTCGCAGATCTATGAACCAAAGATGAAGGTTGATCCTGTCGAGAAGATCATGTTGTCGAGGTTCGTCGAGCTCTCGAATGCAAATTCACCGAAAGCCCCTACCTGGCGCGCGCAGCTGTCGATGTTTCACCACTGATAGCCTGCCACAGGGGTACCCGGGGTAGTTTGTTCGGGCTTCAGCGTATACAGAACTCGACGGTTAACGCAAGAGACAGTCGATTTATCTTAGTTCGGACTCTCGATCTTGATCGAGTAATAGCCCTACGTCCAGTCGGCGTTAGCCTTTACATTGGATTGATTGTAAAGTGTTGTGTTGTGTTATCTGTTTTTTTTCTAGAAACTTCGTCCTCCTTTATATAGTCAGGAGGCTAGAGTCCTAGTCGGTTTACAATAAGGTTCATAGTAGGATTATAGAATACTACTACTACTAAGATTACAGGGAAAGAAGTCCTAGTTAGACTAGATCTTCTCCCTTCCTTGTGGGGTATCCCATGGGTCCTATATCAACAACATTGTATACATATGATGTTCTATGATATTATTTGTAATGTTCACCTAGTATACATTTGATGTTCTACGATGTATTTCATGATATTCATGTAGTATACATATGATGTTCTTTGTTGTATTTTGTACGTTCACCTGGTATGTATTTCATGTTCTATTATATGTTTGTGAGGTCATGTTATATACATGTGATGTTCATATAGTATACATGTGATGTTCACATAGCTTATGATATTCTATGATATGTTTTTGTAATGTTCACATAATGTACATGTGATGTTCTATTTTATTTTCCTTTTGCTTTTCTCTAATTTTTATTATTTTTATTTATGTTATGATATTTATTTTATTTATTTATTGTTTCTATATATTTATAGTTTTGTTATTATTTTTTATTTTCATGGATATTGTAATACTAATTGAATGAACATATAAATAGAATATTATTCTTCTATCGAGAACATTTTTCTTATAAAAGCGAAACATAGTTTTTCTGAACTTAAAACATTGCTTCGACTAAAAAAATGTTCTATCTTTAAAAGACAAATGTACGAATATCTTTGAGTTCCCATGAGATGCTCTATGGTATATTTTAGGTTGTTTAAATGTGATGATCTTTTTAACTTACCTCTATAACGTGGATTTTTTCCTTGTGATTTGTTTAGGGTTTGTTATATTGTTTTTTCCATGTGATGATTTTATCTGGGTTACATCACGACCAAAGTTATGGTATTTTATTTTGTTTCCTTCTTTATTTACTCTAAAAAATTTTAATGTATGTTATGGTATTTATTAATTTATTTACTGTTTCTATATATTTATAGTTTTTGTTATTATTGTTTTATAGATATTATAGTATCATGAACCTATAACTAGAATATTGTTCTTTTAAATCGAGAATATTTTTCTTATAAAGGCGGAACATTGTTTTTTTTTAACTTAGAACATTGCTTCTACTCAATAAAATATGTTCTATCTTCACAAGATAAATGTTCATTATAAAATTTTATCTAAATATATTCATGTGGGATCTTGTTTTAAAGGATTTATTATAAAAAAACATGATGGTGTAATCGTAATTTAATTTATATATTTAGTTTAGTAGTTATGACTTTTTAAAACTTAGCAAATGCTTACGTACGCTTATTCTTTTTAAGCAGCGTACATGCATGTGGAGGAGCAGCTTCGAATAAAGCAACAACACCAAATGATTACTTTTTGTTAACGTTGCGTGTGCTCATGTGACACTCACCCACAGAGTGCGGAAGCGAGCTGGGCCATGTGCAGCTGAGAGGTGAGGTGGGCCGCGCGCGAGTGGGCCAGCCAGACGTAGGGCGTCGAAAATATTTCATCAGCCGCATGCTTCCGAGCGCGGGAATATCGGCACATTGTTTTCGTCCGAACGGCCGGACTGCAAAACTTCCCTCCCTAGTCCCTAGCGGAAAGCATATGGTTCGAACAGCTGGACTGGAGCCGTCCGCCGAATAACGCGCGGGAAAGCACGACGCGCGGCCCAGGAAGCCGCAGCATACGGAAGTAGGTACTGGAAGCAGGTACGTTAGTATCTCTTTATTTCTTTTTCTTTTTTCTTTTCTTATCTCTCTACTTTAGCTTTACTGACATTATCAAATCATTAACTAATTAGGCTTAAAAATTTTGTCTCGCAAAGTAGTCGTAATATGTGCAATTAGTTATTTTTTAGTCTATATTTAATACTCTATGCATGTGTCAAACATACGATGGGATATGGACTAACTTGTCTTTTACTATACTTACAAGGAAAAAATTTGTAAATTGAAAAAAATTACCAAAAGTATTTACTATAGTAAATATATATTGGTTAGTGTAAACATTTGACCTTATGACTATCCTTAAAGATGCATCCTTGCATCCTATGACGAAGGGAGTAGACAAAGTTAGTGGTAAGACCGAGAAATGACTTTGTGTGGATGTAGAAATAGTTTTGAAGAAAGGCTGCAGTTAGCATGAGGGAGCGCCAGGAAAACTAGAGTTAATGCTGCAAATTAAGTACGGCTCGGTTGGTTAGGTTACTCATGATTCGATAAAGTTTTTGACTTAGCATAAGTGCTCGTTTTTTCTAGTTATATTATGTAACTTAACAATGTGTTTTTTGTGTGGTACGGGATATTCTATGGAAACTTTGTCAACATTGACCTAGTCAGTTGTAAGTGTTTATAGGATAGGTTGTTTATACATGTATTAATAGAAGTGATTGTGTTGTGTGTGGGTGTGGGGGTGAGGGTGGGGTGGGGGGGGGGGGGGGGGTCTGCATCTACCTTGCGTTTTTAAAAAGTTGAGTTAATATTGGGCTCGTTCGGCTGGTTGAGAAACCAGCCGGATTTTACTGTGCGTGGATGGAAAATACTGTTCACTCTCTCACATATCCTCTAAATTCCTTCAAATTCCTCCCAGCGAACAGGGCCATTACTCCCTCCTTCGTCCATAAAAGAATGCAATTCTCGTTTGTCGAGAAGTCAAATAATTTGGATTTTGACAAAATTTAAATAAAAAAGTACAAATATTCATGATACAAAATAAGTACTACTAAATTAGTTATAAAATATATTTTCACAATAAATTTATTTGGAGACATAAATGCTAATATTATTTACTATAAATTTAATTAAACTTGAGTCAGTTTGACTGGCATGGATCCCATAATTACATTTTTTATGGACGGAGGAAGTATTTTAGAAGAAAGTGCATAATTAGTTTCACTTGAAACTTGGAAGTAGGACACCCTATACTTTTACCTAATATTAAAATATACTCTATTTTAAAAAAGGATGCAATTTTCAATTTCTAATGAGCCAAACAATTTCAATTTTAACTACCTCTATGTGAAAAAAGTATTATTAAATTTTATATTAAATAAGTATTATTAAATTGATTATGAAAAAAAGTATTTTTTCTGTTACAATATACACAAGCATATTTGTCATTAAAGACAAATGCGAAAGATCACGGCATATCTGGTTGGTTGCTACAACATAGAGTTGTTCGGCTGACGGTTTCTGCGGTTGATGCTGATTTGTTGTGAGAGAAAAACACTGTATAATGGCTTAAAAACAGTTCAAGAGAACAGGACGTCGAGGTCACAATTCTGTAGGGTTAGTTTGGTTCAAGCCGTAACTGCGGCTCAGCAAACAGGCCCTCATGACTTACGAAACAAATCATCAATCATCGACCTCCTAAACAATTTGTTTCGTCGGATTGTCAAGGGAGCCAACGAACTACAGCTTATTCGTTTCGGTTGGATTGACTTATAAGCAATGGTTGAAAGTACTGCTGGTTGGTTTGATGTGAGAGAAAAATATTGTTCGTTGACTGATAAACCAAGACTTTTAAGCCAGATACGAGCTGCCGAACAGGCTGCTAGTCATGGGAGAAGGAGCTACTAGTATCATTTTTTGCTGATGAGGGTAAGAGTAATCGAAGAAACGGTCTTTTAACTCGTGTCTAATTGTCTATTATTATGATGCAGCAGAAGAAGCAGTATTTGCTCGCGTCACCACATGTACTGATGTACACCAACTCTAGGGATGCACGATGAATTGCTCACACGGGCCTGTTTAGATGACGATTTTTTTTTTGCAAAATGATACTGTAGCGTTTTTCGTTGTTATTTAGTAATTAGTGTTCAATCATAGTCTAATTAGACTTAAAAGATTCGTCTCGTGAATTTCGTCTAAACTGTGTAATTAATTTTATTTTTTATTTATATTTAATGCTTTATGCATGCGTCAAAGATTCGATGTGACGGAAAATTTTAAAAAATTTGGCAAAAAAATTTGGCATCCCGGAAGGGAACCAAACTGCACCGAAGTCGTGTGCCGTATGCGTAGGGATGAAAACGGATCGGGACGGATATCACCGATATTACATTTGTTTTCATATTTCTGTCCGGATTCGGATTCGAATACGGATAGTGTCAACTATGTCGGATAGGATACGATTGGATATCGACATTATAAATATGCGATTTGAGTATTCGGATACGGATACGGTATCGGATGTTGGATATCCGGACTTGGATACGGACAGATCTCAACCCCTCTAAATAGATTCGGTTTCGAATACAGTCGGAAAATATCCGTACCATTTTCATCCCTGCGTATGCGTGCTGGGCAGGCGCAGCCATGCGCCTGTGCCTACGGCACACCAACAACTCGACGCGTCACCCAGCGCGTGAGGGCAGACGCAAGCGACAAGACGACACTGCGAACTGTAAAACGGAGTAGAACAGCGCCAGACTAGCAGCAGCACTGTGGGCTTTGGAGTTTGGACGCGTTGTGTACTTGTGTCCCTACTCCATATCCGGCGATCTACCACAACCAGAGGTCATTGGAGCTTGCAGCCGAATCCAACAACGCGGCCTTGGAACTCCCGCCCTGTCGTCCACCGGCCCAGCCATGTGCGGGCGAGCCAAAAGGGTGTTCGGCTGGCTGGTGCTGGCCAGCTCATCCACGTGGTTACTATTTACGTAAACAGTATCTTTCAGTTAAAATAGTATTTTTCTTTCACAATAAATCAGTCGGAATAGTATTTTGATTTTTTTTTCAGGCCAGCGAAACAGCCTACAAATCTGGAGGGCCTGTTCGCTTGAGCTAGAATCTACAATGTTTTTCTCTTACAATAAAATAGCTTTAGTCGACTTATCAGCCGACTTTAATACCACCCGAACAGGCCCTGCCAGCACTCATCAAACACAAAAGGTGCCGTTGGGCGAACGCGCAACCGGTTGGTCTTGACCTAAAAAACAAATCCCAGCAACCTTTGCGGTGGAAACTGATTTGTTGAGAAAGTAATTTTTCCGAGACGCAGGCAGGCAAGCTAGGAGCCCAGGTGTGGGCGCCGCTGTAAATCGGAGCTTTCACCCCGGCGCCGGCGGAGGCACGACTTGCCAGATTTTACACTCGATTGCGACGCTCCGTGAGCCGCGACTTCCACATCCGGAGACGGGGCTTTCGTCCAGAAATTACGTGCCCCTTTTGACCCCTTCGTTCCATCAAATTTTTTACTTTTTAGCCTCTTTTGAAAGTTTTTTCACAAATAGACCCTTAGATGAAAGATTTCAGAATCTGAACCCTTATCTCGGCGCCATCGATGCTGGTGTCGAGCTAACACGTCTCGGCGCCAGCGTCCCTGGCGCCGAGTTCATGGACTCGACGCTAACATGGCGCTGATTTGGTAGGCATCTCGGCGTCGGCGACTCTGTCGCCGAGCTCTATGCAAAAGCTAGGGTTCGTCCGGTGAGGTGAGGTGAGACGGTCATGTGATGTGAATGTGACCTCTGTTTATGGCCGGTACACAAGGGACTTTGGCTCACTGCACGATCGTGGAGCCGCTGTTTGACTTGACTGCTGGTTCAAAAAGGTTTTGGTCCTGCAGCTATCGTACCAGAGCTCTGGCAGCTCAACACGGGCATTGTCTGCTTAGCTTAATCTATACACTATTACTGTGCCTGCATGGTTTCTATCAAATCCGTTGTGCAAGGAAAAGCTAGGGTGATGGGGCATCTTCACGTACACCGTATGCACCGGAGGATGAAAACAGGGATATCAGCGGCATATAGCCAGAAATTTGTAAGAAAACAGGTGCAACATGGAAAAAATCATTTTTAAAAATCAAGACGGACGACAAATTTGTCATTTGAAGTTATTTAGTGTTTCATTTTTTGAAAATTATTTTATTTTTTTAAACAATCTAAAATGAATATGCACCCTGAAACAAAGCTATAGTTATCGAAACTTTGCAGTTTAAACTTTTTCATTTAAAATAATTTAAAGAATCAAATATCCATTATAAGATTCGCTAAATTTAATAAAAATGATGATATTATTCCTATTCATGGGGAGTATAGGGTCAAATAGTCGAGGCTCACGCGAGGGTCGGATCTCTTGGCCTCTGAGGCTCGTTAATAGTGCTTGTACACAATCTTTCTTTGATGTGTCTTATTTGTTAGCAGTTTTTTTATTGAGTAAAATGCACCAGTGATTCCTAAACTTGTACCGTTGTGTCATCCCGGTCCCTAAACTCGTAAATCGACTGTTTAGGTTCTCAAACTTGTTCATCTGTGTCATCTCGGTCCCTAAACTTGTTCAGATGTATCATCTCGGTCCCTAAACTTGCAAATCACCCGTTAGGTCCTCAAACTTATTCAGTTGTGTCATCTCGGTCCCTAAACTTGGTTGTGAGTCTCATCTGGGTCAAAACAGGGTGATCTAAAAACTTTATATCAAAAAATAATTCATAACTTTTTTCATATGAACTCGAGTAAAGACAAACTTTATATCAAAATTGAAGTCCTCGACGCGATCTACGACTTTGTAGTTGAAAAGTTTTTGAATTAAAACTGTTTAGGGCCCCAAAATATTATTGTATGTTTATAGATTTTGAAAATTAAAATTTAAAATTAAATTTTTGGACACTAAATGACTTCAAACAAAAAACTTTTCAACTACAAAGTTGTAGATCGTATTGAGAACTATAACTTTCATATAGACCATATCGATATCCAAGATTGTTTGATAATTTTAAATTCAATACGATATATAACTTTGTAGTTGAAAATTTTTTTGTTTGAAGTCATTTAGTGTCCCAAAAGTTAATTTTAAATTTCAATTTTTAAAATCTATAAACATACAATAATATTTTAGACCCTAAACAGTTTTAATTCAAAAACTTTTCAACTACAAAGTCGTAGATCACGTCGAGGGCTTCAATTTTGATATAAAGTTTGTCTTCATTCGAGTTCATATGAAAAAGTTATGAATTATTTTTTGATATAAAGTTTTTAGATCACCCTGTTTTGACCCATATGAGACTCAAAACTAAGTTTAGGGACCGGGATGACATAACTGAACAAGTTTGAGGACCTAAACGGGTGATTTATAAGCTTAGGGACCGGGATGACACAGCCGAACAAGTTTAGGGACCGAGATTACACAGATGAATAAGTTTGAGGACCTAAACGGTCGATTAACGAGTTTAGGGACCGAGATGACACAGCGGTACAAGTTTAGGGACCGCTAGTGCACTTTACTCTTTTTTATTCTAAACTACTAGCAAATAAGATCTACTAGCAAATAAATATAGACTCATGACATAACATCTATGCTTTTAGATTCACTATGAGAAATATTTTCATAATATATAATAATTCGTATACGGTGGAACTATAACGATTTTTTAAAAAGAATTGATGATCAAAGATAGTAGTGTTTAACTTAGGACAAAGATAATATAACATATAAAAAGAAAGGAGGAAGTATGGTATCTCTTGAATTTGCTCCTGTTGATCAGCAAATTCCAATGAGTAATCATAAGATTCACAACTTACACAACACTTTATGTTAAAAATTGGATGTGTAGGGGTACACTCCTCTTTTTACCTCTTGCCTAACTCCTCCTTGGAAACCGATACTCTAATAGTTACAAGCTTTTCCGGATAAAGAGAGTCCTTCATGGACAAGCCCTAACAGGGTAGCCTATGATTTGAGAACTCTGTGTGGCTGGTCCTGTCCCCTTTTGCAACGTCAAAATATAGCCTATAAATTTCATAGCACGTTATGATTGCTTTGGTAATTATTTCTTTCATATTTGCCTGCACTAGCCAGTGCGTGACTAGCAGTAGTAAAAAGCATGCCAACTTTCGCACATTGAAAATGAGACGGCATTGTATTACAGAACCAGAAAACCATTTTGCTGTCTGCATCAATCAAGTCAGAAGGAACACAATGCTCTCGGCAGAAATTTTTTGTTGCATTATTTCTTCACCTCGCTTTCCACGTGATGCAGAGGTCCGTGTTTAGCTGGCAGAGATCTGGTACGACGACTGCAGGACCAAAACCTTTTTGAACCGGCAGCCAAGTCAAGTCAAACAGCTGCTCCACGATCGGGCAGCGAGCTAAAGTCCTTTGTATACCGGTCATAAACAGAGGTCACATTCACATCACATGACCGTCTCACCTCACCGGACGAACCCTAGCTTTTGCATAGCTCGGCGCCAGAGTTGACGGCGCCAAGCTCGGCGCCAGGGACGCTGACGCCGAGACATGTTAGCTCGGCGCCAGCATCGATGGCGCCGAGCTAAGGGTCCAGATTCTGAAATCTTTCCTCTAGGATCTATTTATGAAAACTTAAAAAAAAAACTAAAAAGTAAAAAATTGGGTCCGTTCCATCTAAAACCGACGCCTGGGTCCATCAGTCGATGGGACCCCCGCCGTGTCAACCCCGCGTCCCAGCAGGGCGACCGGACGAACCGCAAGCAACGGCGCGGCGGCGCCCGCCCGCCCGCGCGGTTTCCGCCTCGGCGCCGCCGCGCCGGGTCCTTCGGTCCCTCCCTGACTCCCTCCCGCGTTCCACAGGCACCACACATGACGCGTCTTCTCGGCCGTCGTGTACCGAGTAAAACAAACACACAAAAGCCTGCAGGCCGGCCAAGTCAACACACCACCACGCAACGCAACCCAAACCCAACAGCCCAACCCCAACCCAACCAAACCAACCCAACAATAACGTAGCCGGCGGCAGCCAGCAGGCAAGTCCATCAGGCCCACCTCGTCCCCCCCCCCCCCCCCCCCCCCCCCCCCGGTCAAATTTCCATTCCACCTCCCCCACCCCACCTCTTCACGCCGATGGCGCCGCTCCCCCCCCTCCTCCTCGCCGTCGCCGTCGCCGTGGCCCTCTCCCCACTCGCGGCCGCGCAACCACAGCGGAACATCCAGACGACGTTCCCCTCCACCCGCACGCCGGCCTTCGCCACCCCGCCGCCGGCGATCGTACCCCCGTCCCCGTCGCCGTCGTCGTCGTCGTCCGTGAAGCGCAGCGACATCGCGGTGGCGGTGGTGAGCACGGCGCTCAGCAGCTTCGCTGTCTCGGGCCTCGCCTTCATCCTCTTCCTCCGCCACGGGAGGAAGAAGGAGCTGACGGCCGGGGGCGGGAATGGGTATCCTAACCAGCCGCAGGAGGGCGCCTTCGCCGGGAAGCGGCCGGAGAGGGAGCTGAGGCGGCCGCCGCGGGGCGGGGGCGGGGGAGGGGGCGGTTTCGGCATGGTGGACGAGAACGGCCTCGACGCGATATACTGGAGGGAGTTCGAAAAGGACGGCGAAGGCGGCGGCAGAGGGAGGAAGCCTACGGGGAGCAGGCGCCCCCCGCAGCCGCCTCCGCCCCGGCAGCAACAGCAGCAGGAGCAGCAGCACTGGCGCGCGGAGATGTGGCCGGAGCCCCAGCCGTCGTCGTCGCCGCCGTCCCCGCCGCGACGGTCCAGGAGGAACAAGATAGATCAGGAGCCGCTCATCCCGGTGGGCTCCCTGGACTCCGCGTCCGCCATGTTCGACGACTCGCTGCACCCGCCCAGCTCCGGCTCCGGCTCCTCCTTCTCCGTGTCCTCGCGTCCTCCGCCGCCGACCCCGGCCGTCGCTGTCAGCTCCGTGCCCCGCCCGCCTCCGCGGCCTGCACCTGCCGCCTCGCCAAGCGCATCGCCGGGTCTGCCGCCGCCGCCTGGGAGAGCAAGCCCGCCACCTGCGCCACCCATGGTCGCTGCCGCTGTCGCGTCGCCTCCACCGCCACCTCCAAAACCAGCAGCCGCGTCGCCGCCGCCGCCACCACCACCGGCCAAGGCCTCACCTCCGCCGCCACCACCGACCAAGGGCCCACCTCCGCCGCCACCTCCCAGAGGTGGCCCGCCTCCACCACCACCGCCCAAAGGCCCGTCCCCTCCGCCACCAGGAGGAAAAAAAGGAGGGCCGCCTCCGCCACCTCCAAAGGGTGGGGCATCGGCGTCCTCTTCTAGGCCGCCGACAGCGCCGGGCATGCCATCCGGGGCCGGCGAGCAGCAGGCGAAGCTGAAGCCGCTGCATTGGGACAAGGTCAATGTGCAGGCCACCGACCACTCCATGGTGTGGGACAAGATCACCGGCGGTTCATTCAAGTAAGTCCCCCCCTGAATTTAACACCGCATCTCATTTCCATTGCTGATTACCGTAGTACTGCCACTATACGATCGAGATAGGTGTCAGAATTTCATTCTAGGCGCTTCATGAGCACGCTAGGACAACAATGTCACTAGGATCAGTAGGAACACAGTACTGAGACATAGGGACGGATGGAGTAGTGGAGTACCAAGTTCAGAGTTCATGTGGTAGTACCATGCAAATCAATCGGACACTGCGGATTTTGCGAGTACTTCCACTAATTTTAATCAGCAGCATTGAGCTCTAGGAGTATTTCTATAGAGTGGAGAGAAATCACGCAGGTTCACTAGACTTGGCATGAAAAAGAATCTCCCAGTGCAAAGACAAATCCACAGAGGTAAACAGTAAATAAATTATGGGGAGGACTTTTCACTAGCATTTTGGTAGGATCACGTTCCTCGATGGTATCGACAAACCATGGCTGCCGCTTTTTCGCTGGACTGACGTCGCAGCATCTTCGATCGGATGCCCAAATCCAAGTCCTGTGGTGCCTTTTTGTGCGCGTAGGATCCAGAGTACTTTACATACAGGCTGGGACAAAGATAGATGGCGAGATTTGCTTTAATCTAAAGCGCGTTCTCTGTCTAGCTTGAGCTTACTGATTAAGAAATGATCAATAGAATGGGTATACGGGATTTCGTGGAACAAGTACTATACGAGTTGGTGTAGCATGCTTTTCAAGTTTCATTGAACAAGTAGTATGAATATTTCTTATTTGATGGAGTCAACCAGTGCATAGAGTAGCAGAGATTCCCAACTTCTCTGATCTATCTTTTGGTACGAATTTAAGCTTATTAAAGGCCAAACTTTGTTGTCGAAACAATGGTCAATGCTGGGAATTTGGTTTTCTATGTTTCTATTTACTTCAGATAAAGACGCTTCGACGGAACTCACAAAATGGACAACAATATTACTCTACTATTTTGTTGTGCAAACCGGAACTCACAAAATGTGCAACGATATTATTGTTACTATTTTGTTGTACAAACCATGATAGGAATGGAGACACTTTACCTTGTTACAAAGCAATCATGGATTCAAGGGTATAAAGCAATCCCAATCAAGATGGCCCCGAATTGTCTCTGTCCACTTGTGCCATTGGAGTCACTAGTCAGTTGTCACGGCACGGCATCACTTTGCATGATTGAAGAAACCGAGCTTGTGTCAGCTATTAGTTACCGCAATTTTGATACGAGCAATTTCACATGAATTTACTAGTATTACATAGTGCTCAGAAAACACATGTTTTTTCCCAATAATTATTCAGTTATTTGTGATGGATCGAATATCATCTCAAGTTTCTTACTGTGTCAATTCTGGTGTCTTTCCAGCTTGGACGAAGGCATCATCGAGGCTCTATTCGGCACTGCAGCAGCAAACCGCAAGCCTAAATCTGCAGACTCCAAGGAATCTGCTGGATCGTCGGCCGGCCTCGGGCGCTCAAACACGCCGGAGCAAATATTCCTGCTCGAGCCACGCAAGTCGCACAATATTTCCATCATCCTGAAGTCCCTCACGGTGGGGCGGGATGAAATAATCGACGCCCTCCGGGATGGGAACACAGAACTCAGCACTGAGGTCCTGGAGAAGCTTTCGCGGCTCAACATCTCTAAAGAAGAAGAGTTCACCATCTTGAAGTTCTCTGGGAACCCCGACAGGCTTGCCCCTACGGAGGCCTTCCTCCTCCGCCTCCTCCTTGACGTGCCCAATCCGATTGCACGTGTCAATGCACTGCTTTTCAAGGTGAACTATGGTGCTGAGGTTGCACAGCTCAAGCACTCGCTTCGAACGTTGGAATTGGCAAGCCAGGAGCTGAGGACAAAGGGCCTGTTCTTCAAGCTGCTCGAGGCCGTGCTCAAGGCAGGAAACAGGATGAATGCTGGAACAGCACGTGGCAACGCTCAGGCCTTCAACCTTACAGCGCTCCGCAAGCTCTCTGACGTGAAGAGCACTGATGGGAGCACCACATTGCTGCACTTCGTCATTGAGGAGGTTGTCCGCTCTGAGGGAAAGCGGCTTGCCATCAATCGTAACCACAGCATCCGCCGCTCAGGCAGTCTCGCAAGGTCTGGCCACGAGGGAGGCAGTTCAGCAGCAGGCTTTGCAAGCCAGGGGCCATCACGGGAGGAAAGGCAGAACGAATACATGAACTTGGGGCTACCAATTGTTGGTGGTCTCAGCACAGAGTTTGCCAACGTGAAGAGAGCCGCACTGGTCGACTACGATGCAGTTGTCAGCGAGTGTGCCATTCTAGACAGCCGACTCAATGAGATCAAGAGGCTCTTGGAGACTTGCAGTGATGATGGATTTGCGAGGGGGTTGCGAGGATTTGTGAAGGCTGCAGAACAGGAGCTGAAGGCACTAAGAAGGGAGCAGGAAAGAGTACTTGAGCTGGTCCAGAAGACAACAGAGTACTACCATGCCGGTGCCACCAAGGAGCGGAACGCACATCCCCTCCAGCTGTTCATCGTAGTGAGGGACTTCCTGGGTATGGTTGATCAGGCATGTGTGGACATCAAGAGGAAAGTGCAGCAGAAGAAACCGGCACCATCGTCATCGCAGCCAAACACAGCTGCTGCCCCCACGGTGGTGGCTGCGGCCACAACAGCAGCGACAGCCTCAGCGACAAAGGAAGCCACCGATGCTCAAGCAGCACCAGCTCAGAAACCACCCGAAGAGGCAGATGGCAAAAGGAAGAGGGTCATGCCAAGATTTCCAAACCTACCAGCGCACTTCATGAAGGATAGTGCAGATTCTGATTCAAGTAGTGATGAGGAATAGATTGAACGGGTGGCTGTAAATGATTGTTTGCATTGTTTTGAATTGGTTGTTGTAGAGGTATAGGATAGCTGCAGACTGTACATAAAGCAATTTTTACATTGGTTCTTTTGTCCATTTCTTCAATCAAGATCCAGATTGAGAGCACCGAATAGAATTCTACAGAAATTTGTAAAATTTTTTGACGTGAAGATCTCAATTGCTTAGAAATGATATCTTTGTTTGAGGGGAAAACCCCTACTGTTGGTAGGCTATATAAAGAAAATGTAAAGGCATTGTACAAATACAAAGGCTAAAAAGTTAACAAAAAGGAGAGAAGACCTGGACATAGAGAGACAATTAGGAAAGATAGCCATGTCAGAAGATATGTTGGGTCTCTTGTAAAAAAATTGACTCCATTCCGTTGCTTCCAAATTTTCCAGGCTACTATTATAAAAAAATCACCATGAATGAAGAAAGGTAACTGTAAATATTTTTTTCCTGCTTGCGTCATCATGCTGAAAAAAGGTAGAGGCATGATCCAGGTGAGACCAACCCAATGCCAACAGGCTTTACTGAATTGACATCCAAAGAAGAGATGCAGCAC
Organism: Miscanthus floridulus; assembly: GCF_019320115.1. Lineage (NCBI taxonomy): Eukaryota > Viridiplantae > Streptophyta > Magnoliopsida > Poales > Poaceae > Miscanthus > Miscanthus floridulus. The sequence goes on along the minus strand of NC_089586.1, from coordinate 117,170,284 downwards.
TGTTTCTTCCATATTTGTGTGGCACAGTACCCACTTAATAATAGTCATATCCATTGACACTGATTCTGAGTATATTTCTGGTGTTCAGGCATCTAGAAGAAGCCGTGAGAAAATCTAGAGCTTGTTGCTGTGCTTTGATCTCCATATCCTTTTGATTGGGTCAGGTGGTTGGAAATTCTGGAATTGGCAGTGAGAATTTTTTGGATGAACAATCCTATGAACCTCACATGTGATGCCATTTGTCTTTGTCATCATTCTGAATTCTGATTCCTTGAATCAATCACTGTAGTTGTTGATCTTCTTGAAAAGCATGTTTAGCCAGTGGGATATCAACTGCTCTTGGATTTCTTCATTGTGACAACTGGTAATTATTTTTCATGGTACAACAAAGAATTGCCTACCTATAACAATTGTAAAATAAGCAGCCGGGCAAACCCTCTGTTAGTAGTACTCACAAGTTTTAGGCTTTCAACCAGCAAGCTCACTAATCGGTACTCGGTCCATGACGCTGCAAGCAATTTGTGCATTCTTTTGGAGAACTGGATCAATGTCTGGCAGTTTTGGAATCTGGAAAATTAAGCCAAATATTATGCAGTGTAATTGCATCATGACAGAGTATTGCGCTATCAAAAATAGATAATCCACGGGAAACATTGGTTAATGAGTCTGCTCGCTTGATAACAGACCTGAGCTAATAAATCTATTGAGCGCCTAAGTAGACGGGCTAAATCTCCATCGTCCATTGCAGAGTCCATCATTATCTCCCTCCAGGTCAACCCTGAAGCCCAGGCTTCAACCATCCCAGCAAACTGGGCATCTATTTCGCAAGGTATCTATATGCAAACGAATAAACAAATCAGAAAACAGAGAGAAGACAACAATTGGACAAACAACACTAATAACACAGTAGCATGGTATGCCAAACCTTAACACCATGTCTCTCTTGGAGATCAATTAGCGAATTTCTCTGCTCTTCTAAATAACTTATAACACCAGTAACAACAGAAGAAGGTTCATATACATAGCTGCAAACAGCCAAACAGTCAGCAGGACATCATTAAGAAGAGACCAAACATTTTTTTTTAAAAAAAAGAACTATCAACCATATACAGATGAAAATGTATTAATGAATTCTTATACTTAAATAAAGAGGGAAAAGGCCAAGACTGCAGCCTACAGGGTATCTGTAATTTTTTGACATCAAATTTCCCACATGGCTAGTCCGTCTTTGGACATTGTTCTAAATCTTTGTGTATTTTTCTCATGAGGAAAAACTAGGAAACAGAATTTTAAACATGTTGGTAGGGGCATTATGTCACTGCTAAATAGGGCTTGCATTGTACGGCAACTGTGAATAGACACTCTAATGAGTACAACAGCATGGTTGAGCTGTCATTATCTTTGCTAGCGAAGTACTACAATTGTTACAGTGGAAAGCATATATGAGACAAACAATGTGCTGATCCACATTTTTAGAAAGCCTAATGTGACAGATACCTATCCCATTGATATATCCACATTTTTAGAAAGCCTAATGTGACAGATATCTGTCCCATTGATATACTTTAATTAAATGCAAGCGCATTTGAACCAATCTTGCTGCTGAAAACAAATTGGATAAGGAACTCTATATTATGTAGATATCTCATCAGGAAGCTTGGCATTGCCACGGGCAAGGAGACACCGGATGCTAATTCATTTGTGCAGTACTGAAAGACCTCTGTAAGCTCACTTTCCTCATCGAAACGTGAATCCGTCAGGCAGCTTTTCCCTGGTTCTGATTGGAGGAGTGAAATCACGGCTACTTTGGCCTACTAGGTGACAGATCCTTCTGTCCACTTGTCATGCAAGTGTTTCCATGACAACAGACACCATATTCATGTGGATTGTGCATGGCCTCAATGGCTGGGTACGTTGCTATGCTGTTAGGAACTTTGTTGCGCGTGATCTTAGTTGCTTAGAGTTAGAGGGGTCACCTTTAGCTGCTAGTTGTGTCACTGTTTGCTGCTTCTCTTAGTGCTGTTCGTCGTCCGGTCACAAATTGTTTTTATGTAATTACTTAATTGTGAACTTTGCTGGTAATACTTCTTAGATTAGTCTTGCAAGGATCATGCTGGTCTTGGTAAGACTAGGCTTACTATGACTGTGTGTTGTAACTTTCTCTCCCTCTTAAGGAAAAACATGCTTACTGTGGTTGCAAAAAAAATGTAGACATCACATCATATATATCAGGACACTAAATATATGTAGCAAGTTATAAACATAAACATGAAAAACAAAAAAGGTAGTACAGTTTTGCACCTGCTATTTTTCCAAGGACGAAGTTTGATCCCTTCCGAGACTAAACTTCCACAAACCGCTGCCAGTTGAGATGGCTTTAGATCCAAGAGGACCTTGTTCCTTAGAACCATAGCAAGCCAGAGCTCGTTTTCCCCTCGTATAGCTGCTGCCGTCTCACCCAAAGGATAGATTACCTGAGTATTGATATCTAATGCTCTAGCCTCTTGTATGACTCTGCTAATCTGGTAAATATTTCATATAGAGAACCACAAATTAATACCTGATGAAATGTCCATTGATGGCAAACATACGGATAGACAAGCAATATGCAAATGAACACCATATGTGACCTATGTATGTAGAGACATGGTAGAAACCATCAGATCTTAAGAATTATCAAGTGCCACTTATGATGAGTGAGTGTAAGAGAGCAAGGCACCATTGTGCCCAAATGCCCAAATCGGGAATGATTGGTGGAAGAGGGGAGTAGGGCGAGGCGTGGGGGACATCGCCTTCAATGGATGCAGCAGCTCATACTGCAATGCCTAAAATGTAGTTCAGCTATAAGATCAGAAAAGAACATAAGGAAATTGATGCATGAAGAGATACTTGGAAAAATATATGAATATAGAAAAAGATGCATGGTAACCTGGAGAAATTCTTTCCAACCGGTCGGTTCAATTTGTCTTATCCGTCGAGTCAAGCGACGGGATCTAGCTTCCAAGCGCTCAATCTTCTCTTTTGTAAAATTTCTTATGTCGATGATCTTTTGGAATTCTTTGAAACCCTTAGTACTCTTTATTGTTTTCTTCAAATGTGAAACCTTCCTCCTCTGTTGCTTGTAGCATTCTACAGCATCTTGATGTTCCTGGGAAAATCGTTCTACCTGTGATCAAAATAAGTTTAAAATTTTAACAAAGGATAGTTAAACCTAAAATAACTGTAAGTTGGAAAAGGACCTCCTAATTTCAGACATTGATTATTTGAATAATATTAACCAACATATACAGAGGGATAGGGGTTGAGTCCAGGTGAAGCCCCCCCCCCCCCCCCCCCCCCCCCCAAAAAAAACAAAAAGCGCCATTATTCTGTATGATGACAGAAAATGGCATGCAGAAGCTGGAAATCATTTCGTAGGGAACTAATTTAACTATGCCTATAAAACATGGCTTATCTGAGATTATGCGTAGGCATTGGTGATTGGTTTTTATATTAGCATCAATATAGGACTGCCAGTGGTAATGTCATGTACGGGCGCACCTATAGGCGCCGTCGTGACACCAGGAGGGCTGCGGAGCGCGCGGCCAAGGGCAGGTGCCACCGTCAGTGGCTAAGTTTAGGAAGATAGGATCTAGTTTCCTTTTGCATGCCTTAATTATAGGAGAGTTGGTTGGGCCATTGGCCATATATGCCGTGTAACAGACTTGGAGAGAATTAAGGAAGATCAATTATCCTAAAGTTGCTCCTCTCTTCCAAACTCTCTCAAGCCGCCGGTGAGATCTTCTCACGGTGAAGGCCTGGAGCGCGACTACGAGTTACGTAGCCGCGGTCCGGCGACGTTGGGCGTTGAGGCGCTTGACAACCTGGTATCGGCGTCACGTACATCCTCTCCCACCCGCTCCAGCCCTCCACCACCCCCTTCCACGTCCACTCCTTCCACCGGCCACTCCACCACCATGGCTGAACCCACCATCAAGGACCTCATGGAGATGATGAAGTCGTTCCAGACTGAATTGTCTTCCGTGAAGGCCGACATGGCCACCATGAAGGACAAGTCATCATCGTCGTCGGACAACGGCGGCGGCGGCCGCGACGAGCCTCCTCGTGATCTGGATCGGCCCCCACGATTCCAGAAGCTCGACTTCCCTCGCTTCGATGGCAAGACCGATCCGATGCTCTTCATCAACAAATGCGAATCCTATTTTCGCCAACAGCGCACCATGCCGGAGGAGCGCGTGTGGATGGCCTCCTACAATCTGGAGGACGTCGCGCAGCTGTGGTACATCCAGTTGCAGGACGACGAGGGTACGCCGCCATGGGGACGATTCAAGGACCTCCTCAACCTTCGTTTTGGTCCACCTCTCCGCTCGGCGCCCCTGTTCGAGTTGTCGGAGTGTCGCCGCACCGGGACCGTGGAGGAATACTCCAACAGGTTCCAGACTCTGCTGCCGCGCGCGGGTCGGCTCGAGGAGGACCAGCGCGTCCAACTCTACACCGGCGGCCTTCTTCCCCCGTTGAGCCATGCCGTCCGCATCCACAATCCGGAGACGCTCGCCGGGGCCATGAGTCTCGCCCGTCAGGTCGAGCAGATGGAGTTATCGCGGCTACCCCCACCGGCCACCCGGGGAGCCCCTCGTACCCTGCTGCCAGCGCCGGCGCCTTAGCCGCCGCTGCTCGCCCTTCCTGCACCACCAGCGGCCGCGGCCCAGCCGCGACAGGATGGCCCGCCTTTGAAGCGGCTGTCCCCGGAGGAACAGGCGGAACGGCGCCGTCTCGGCCTCTGTTTCAACTGCAATGAGCCGTACTCCCGCGGCCACAATCGTGTCTGCCGCCGCATCTTCTACCTCAACGGCGTCGAGATCACGGCCGCCGACGAGGAACCAGCGGGGGACGATCAGCAGGACGACGCCCCTGTCTTCTCACTCAGGGCAGTGGCCGGTATGCCCATCTGTGATTCCATGCAGGTGCGGGTCTCCCTGGGCGCCACCACCCTCGTCGCGCTCCTGGACACCGGCTCCACACATAATTTCATCGCCGAGGACGCCGCCCGCCGCACCGGCCTGCCGATCCAGTCGCGCCCACGCCTCACGGCCACCGTGGCCAACGGCGAGCGCGTCACTTGCCCGGGCGTCATCCGCCGCGCCCCGGTCCTCATCGAGGGAGAGACGTTCTTCATCGACCTCTTCGTCATGCCGCTCGCGGGGTATGACCTCGTCTTGGGGACTCAATGGATGGTCACCCTTGGCCGGGTGGTGTGGGACTTCGTCGCCCGCACCGTCTCCTTCCTGCACCAAGGCCGACAGGTCTCCTGGTCGGACGTCGCCGACCGTCGGCCACCCCTACTCGCCGCCACCACTACACCGAACGCCCTCCTTGAGGAGCTGCTGCACTCCTTCGAGGGGGTGTTTGCCGAGCCGGCGGGGCTGCCACCGCAGCGAGCACGGGATCACGCCATCGTCCTCAAGCCCGGCTCTACACCTGTGGCGGTTCGGCCCTACCGCTACCCGGCGGCACACAAGGACGAGCTGAAACGGCAATGCGCCGCCATGCTGGACCAAGGCATCGTACGCCGCAGCGATTCGGCGTTCTCATCGCCGGTATTGCTGGTCAAGAAGCAAGACGGGGCTTGGCGGTTTTGCGTGGACTACCGCGCTCTTAATGCCCTCACCGTCAAGGATGCTTTCCCCATCCCCGTCGTCGACGAACTCCTTGATGAGCTGCATGGTGCGCAGTTCTTCACCAAGCTGGACCTCCGCTCCGGCTATCACCAAGTCCGGATGCGGCCGGCTGATGTACACAAGACGGCGTTCCGAACCCACGACGGCTTCTATGAGTTCCTGGTGATGCCGTTCGGGTTATGCAACGCTCCAGCAACATTCCAGGCGCTCATGAACGACGTGCTCCGTCCATTTCTTCGCCGGTTCGTCCTTGTCTTTTTTGATGACATATTGATTTACAGCAAGACGTGGGCAGATCACTTGAGGCACATCCGCGCCGTCCTCGCCGAACTTCACCGCCATGTCCTCTTCGTCAAGCGATCCAAGTGCATCTTTGGGTCACCTTCCGTGGCATACCTGGGCCACATCATCTCCGCCCAAGGTGTGGCCATGGACCCGGCCAAGGTGCAGGCCATTCACGATTGGCCGGCACCTCGCTCGGCGCGCGCGGTGCGTGGCTTCTTGGGCCTCACCGGATACTACCGCAAATTCGTCCACGACTACGGCAAGATTGCGGCGCCCCTCACTTCGTTGCTGAAGAAGGAGGGCTTTTCCTGGAACGACGCGGCCCAGGCAGCTTTCCAGGCACTCAAGGCAGCCGTGACGTCGGCCCCGGTGTTGGCGCTGCCCGACTTCACCAAGGGCTTCATCGTTGAGTGTGACGCGTCCACGCATGGCTTCGGGGCGGTCTTGCTGCAGGAGCACCATCCGATCGCTTATTTCAACAGGCCGATCGCCCCCCGCCACCACGCTCTGGCAGCGTATGAGAGGGAGCTCATTGGGCTGGTGCACGCCGTGCGCCACTGGAGGCCGTACCTGTGGGGGCGCGCGTTCCTCGTCCGCACCGACCACTACAGCCTCAAATTCCTCCTCGACCAGCGCCTCTCGACGATCCCGCAGCACCATTGGGTGGGCAAGCTCCTCGGCTTCGACTTCTCGGTGGAATACAAGCCGGGTGCCACGAACACCGTCGCCAACGCGCTGTCCCGGCGCGACACCACCGAGGTGGGCTCGGTCTTGGCGCTGTCCGCGCCTCGCTTCGACTTCGTCGACCGTCTTCGTCATGCTCAACGACAAGAACCAGCCCTGGTCGCCCTCAGGGATGAACTAGCAGCCGGCACTAGGGGAGCGTCGTGGTCGCTGCTGGACGGCATGGTGGCGCATGCTGACCGACTCTACATCCAGCCGGACTCCCCCCTGCTGCTCGAAGTGGTGGCTGCTACGCACGACGACGGACATGAAGGGGTGCAGCGGACTCTACATCGCCTCCGCCGGGACTTCTACTTCCCCGCCATGCGCCGCGTGGTCCAGGACTTCGTCCGCGCCTGCGCAACGTGCCAGCGCAACAAGTCTGAACACCTACACCCGGCGGGCCTGCTGCTGCCCCTGCCCGTTCCCCAGGCCGTGTGGTCCGACGTCGGCTTGGACTTCATCGTGGCGCTGCCTCGCGTTGGGGGCAAATCGGTGATCCTCACAGTGGTCGACCGGTTTAGCAAATACTGCCATTTTATTCCACTGGCTCACCCGTACAGTGCAGAGTCCGTCGCCCAGGCGTTCTTCAGCGAGATCGTTCGCCTCCACGGGATCCCTCAGTCCATGGTGTCGGACCGGGACCCCGTGTTCACCTCGACGTTCTGGCGGGAGCTGATGCGACTCACCGGGCCCAAGCTGCACATGACGTCCGCCTTCCACCCGCAGTCCGATGGCCAAATGGAGGCGGCCAACAAAGTCATCGTCATGTACCTCCGGTGTCTCACTGGGGATCGGCCACGGCAGTGGCTGCGATGGCTGCCATGGGCGGAGTACGTCTACAACACAGCGTATCAATCGTCGCTCAAGGACACTCCATTCAAGGTGGTCTACGGTAGAGACCCCCCCTCCATCCGCTCTTATGAGCCTGGAGAGACCCGGGTGGCAGCGGTGGTCAAGACAATGGCTGCACGCGAGGAGCTCCTAGCGGATGTCCGCTATCGCCTGGAACAAGCCCAGGCTGTCCAGAAGAAGTTCTACGACCGCCTACATCGACCGGTCTCCTATGCCGTGGGTGACTGGGTGCTGCTGCGCCTTCGCCAACGGGTAGCTTCCTCTCTTCCCCAGGCGCCCAAGGGCAAGCTGAAGCCGCGCTTCGTTGGGCCTTACCAAGTCACCGAGTGCATCAACCAGGTGGCTGTTCGTCTAGCGCTGCCCCCGCGCGCCAAGCTGCACGATGTCTTCCACGTCGGCCTTCTCAAGAAGTTCGTCGGCGCACCACCGGCTACGCCACCTCCCCTCCCACCCATTCATCATGGGGCGGTGACTCCAGAACCGGAGCAGGCTGTTCGGTACCGGCTGGCAAAGGGTGTTCGGCAGGTGCTCATCCGCTGGAAAGGGCAGTCCACTGCTGGTGCGACCTGGGAGGATGTTGCCGACTTCAGCAACAAATTTCCCCAGTTTCAGCTCGAGGACGAGCTGAACGTCGAGGGGGGGAGAGATGTCATGTACGGGCGCACCTATAGGCGCCGTCGTGACACCAGGAGGGCTGCGGAGCGCGCGGCCAAGGCAGGTGCCACCGTCAGTGGCTAAGTTTAGAAAGATAGGATCTAGTTTCCTTTTGCATGCCTTAATTATAGGAGAGTTGGTTGGGCCATTGGCCATATATGCCGTGTAACAGACTTGGAGAGAATTAAGGAAGATCAATTATCCTAAAGTTGCTCCTCTCTTCCAAACTCTCTCAAGCCGCCGGTGAGATCTTCTCACGGTGAAGGCCTGGAGCGCGACTACGAGTTACGTAGCCGCGGTCCGGCGACGTTGGGCGTTGAGGCGCTTGACAGGTAAGGTGCACTAGTCCAATCTTAGGACCCAACCATTACAAGATACAAGATAATAACATTCATACTGGAACATCAATTCTAGTGTATGTTAAGTCTAGCTGTCTACTACAACGTCACAGAACAGCCAAGGAGCAAGTCTAACCTCATCGTCTTCCGAAAGGCTATTAAGCACAGGAACATTGAGACTCCACGACCATGTGTCTAAAGAACCATCCATGCTTAACAAAGAGCCATATTCTGATTTTGCAACTTTATCCCACATCAACTCTTCACGCAGAAGGAGCTGCTTCAGGGTTTCTCTAGGGAGTGTGCCCCCTTCAACAGAAGCGACAGCAGGTAGACCTGTCTTGTAAACAGTTTTTATCCATTTTTCTGTGAACAAATACCATGAATTATCTGAACTTAAAGCTACATAGTAAGATGGGCAATAGAGTTGTTCCCCACTATCAAGTTTCTGCTTGCCAGAAACAAGTGAATCATCTTCCACCTGCAGTAAGTATATAAGGAGTAAGCATGCTTAGGTTTTCCTTCTGCAATGTTTATTTTTAAAAAAAAAAGTATCTCACCATGTTCGTGATCTTTTGATCAGCAAATGAGTTGAGGTTTCCAATAAATACAGCAGGGATCGTGTGCTGAATTGAATCCTTATCTTTGTATTGCAGGCACATGAAAGGAAGATGGCCACTTTCAAATTCTTCTAACCGATTTTTCCATGCAGCCATTCTCTCCAGTTCCATCTTTTTTTTCAGCTCATTTCTGATCTGCTTCTCTTCCTGAGGGGCAGGGGTGTAGAACATTAGATGGATCAGTATATTATTAACTTTAATAGATCAAAACAACTAAACAATGAATATTACCTTTAGTCTCTTCTGTAGAAGGGAAATCTCAGCATAGTCTTCCTCTGATAATTCTTCCCTGCATTTTCGGTCAATAGATTCATCAGTAATTTCTGAAGAGAGGTATTGTATTTCTTGCTGTATTCTTTCAATCTCTTCTTTGGCAGCAACCATTACATTGCTCCCAACATAATTCCCAAAGCTTTGCTCCACGAGCTTTCGAGCTTCTTCTAAGGTTCTTCCAGAGCGCTTGACCTTAACATCATCCGATTCTTTCTGATTATGTGTAACTTTTGAACCCTGGACAGCATATTCAAACCCATTAGATAAAGATCTGGAGAAAGCAGGAACTTCTGAATAGATAATAATAAAAAGAAATAAAAATACATACGGCAAGAAGATTCAAAACCATCCCATATGATGCAGTGAATTGTGAGACAAGTGGCTCAAGTCCGGCAAAGATGATGTCACAACACTCTTCAGGCCCTTCATATGGAGTCTGAACAAGAACAGCATGCCCAACTGTATCAATCCCTCTCCTTCCAGCACGACCTGCCATCTGGAATAGTTCATTTGGGGTTAAGAGCTGGCGCCCAGCATCTATTCTTTTGATGAGAGAAGACATCACAGCCGTCCTAGCAGGCATATTAATCCCAGCTGCAAGGGTTTCTGTCGCAAAAACTACTTTAACAAGGCCACGCTGAAATAATTCTTCAATAAATGATTTCCACAGTGGCAAGCAACCAGCATGATGGGCCGCAACTCCTCGCAACAGTCCTTTCACAGCGCTTTCTCGAACAGCATCAGGATATTGCATCTTGAACCTCCTAAGTTCCAGTTCAACTTCACTAGCCTCACAGTCATGCAACAGTCTGCAATCCTCAAGGTACTCAACAGCTGCATCACACCCTCTTCTACTAAAAATAAACCAAATAGCTGGAAGCATGTCATTTTCCCATAGTTGTGATAAAGTGTCACGTATTAGTGGAACCTGCATTCGAAGGTACCAAGAAAATGGCATCAATTTGTCATTCCACATAATTGGACCACGTCTTCTAGGAAGAAAAATAACAAATGGCAATTCAAATCTATTATGTAAGAAAGCAAGTAAGCAAAGCTTAAAAGGGATTTTAGTCCATACTTGGGAACGGCGCATATTGCTGAGTTCATGCTTTGATAACTGAACCTGTTTCGATATGTCAAAAGAGCTGCTATTACCTTGCTCAATTTTATTTGTTCTAAATCTCCTCTTTCCTTTGACATAATAGAACTCACTCTTTGGAGATGATAAGTTTTGGAAGTTAGACATCCGCAGTTTCCTGTATGAATAGAAGAAGAAAATGAAAGTTGTAATGTGGCCCCTATTTTCAAATATAAATTCCAGTGTGAAAGGAAAACCCATGTGTCATGACTCATGAGATCCATATGCACTTGTTTTTATTTTTGTCCTTAATATCAAGAACGAATTTGAGTTTAAAGTTCTGCATGTCTCCACGAAAAAAATTGGACCACTCTAAAAACCACATCCCTTATCTTTTAAAATGGACTTGCACATCTGGTACCTATTCATTTTTTTCCCCTTTCCATCAAGAAGTGGTTGCAATGAGTATTTCTTCGAGAAGTGCCAAGTAAGCGGAACTGGACGTTTGTTCGATGTTACAAGCTCTGTTTTACCATGAATCTACAAGGAAAGATACATAAGAATGATTCCATACTTCAGAAAATAGAACAATGTCTTGCAATACTGAGCAAATAAAGGTAAATCATTATGTTTATAACAAAACATTTGCGCATGCATGTGTTTGTGCAGTCTCACTGTAATTTATAGTAAGAGAAAATCCTAGGCCAATGGTAGGAAAAATTGCACCTAAATTTATAGTAGGAAGACAAGCTCACATTCTTGCATAAACATCACTGAGGATAAAGAAAACCAGCTCACAAATAATTAAACATGAATCTGCCATTACCTGACTTATCCAGCCAGCTAATTCATCGGGATTTGCAACAGTGGCTGACAGACATATAAGCTGGACTTCCTTTGGACAATATATGACCTAAGACATGATAAAAGTGGCTAAGTCAAATGACCAACATGAACACAAGTGATCAATATGAGAGTAATCCAATAGCATACAGTTTCTTCCCAAACAGTGCCACGTGAGATATCACTCAAATAATGGACTTCGTCCAAAACAATGACATCAACTTGAAATAATCTACCTTCAGAGGCTGTCATGCCAACACTGCAGTACAAACAGAAGATGTCAAGACTCATCTCAGATGCAGGACAGGGAACATCAGTTACTACTTACGACCTAGAACTACCTACCGGCAAAAGATTGACCTCCTAAAGACACTACCTTATAGTTAAGAAACAGGAAAACTATCGAGAAAAGAAATCACATGTATTTTAAAATCAGCGTGTACAATTTGGGAAAGGCTGGCAATAATTTTATTTAAGTGTATATCTACTGTGAATGGTTCTCGTCATAAAAGCTTCTGCAATATTTGTATAATTAAAAATGGCAAACTGCTAAACTGGTATGCAGAGTGAGTATCTGCAACAATCCATATTGATCATTGTATATCACTCTAAAATACCTTTGGTACAGCATGTTACGTAAAATCTCTGTCGTCATAATTAGGATCTGAGCATCTTTGTTGATAGCAGAATCTCCTGTAAGAAGGCCAACATTATGATCACCAAAGGTATCCCTGAAATAATTGTACAACCAATTGTGTCAAAAATGAATTTACTAGATAAACTGATTTATTTTTTTATGGATTTAATAGTAAACCTGCAAAAGTAGGAGAATCAGAAAATAACATTTTACCGGAAATCACGGAACTTCTGGTTTGACAAGGCCTTTAATGGTGTTGTGTAGAAGAGACGCCTTCCTCTAGCTACTGTTGCGACTGCTGCAGCTTCTGCTATTAATGTCTTCCCACTACTTGTAGGTGCAGAAACTACAACAGATGAACCTCTTAAAAATGCTTGTATAGCCAAGCGCTACAAGAAGATAGGAAACAGGGTAAGAAAAACGGAGTACAATAGCTTGTGGACATTGGATAATGCTCCTATTGCTTAAATTAATTTTGGAACATATAACTCCCGAATGATCAGATTTACATGCAGCATAAAAAACATATCCGCCTTCAAGACAATTTATTGCTGAAAGAGGGATTGTTTATGTTATCTTTCCAATCACAATGCCCAATAACTAAGTTATAATTTTGAAATTAGTTCAAATTAACTTGAAACCCATTAAACTAATTCAGCTTTTTAAATCAGTAAACTACTACAGTTTTATGAAGGCCATGCCAGATTCTTTTGTTGCCTGCTTAGTTAGTAGTGCTATACAAAACATCCCAGGAGTAGCTTGTCCCAAACAATGCCATCAGAAATCAGTCAAAATCGTGAAAGTTTTTTTCCCCAGGAAAGGTGATGGAAATTGTAATGTTTAACAATGAGACCACCATGGTCCCAAGTCCGACCCCCCACCACCACAAAAACAATATTACTATGTAACCATGCCCATTCCAACAAACAATGGCTCGAAAAGAAATAGAGACACCCAAATTTAGGCAGAAATGTTATACAACACACGTGTGTTTTAGCAAAAAAAAACACATGGATTTTTAGTCCACCGGATCATTGCCTCGGTTCGTCTGCGTCCGTCGGATCTGCCAAGCCGTGTCCTCGGTTCGTCTGCGTCCTTCCAGGTATGCGCGTGGTCGTGTCAGGTGAGGCCCAGAGGGAGAGAGAGGACGCGAACGCGAACACGATCGCGCCCGGCCAGGGCCCCACGACGCGACGACCCATGACGAACGGGCAGGCAATGGAACCAACCGCTCTGTAATTTGTCCTTCCATAAAAAAAATTGTTTTCTGTGATATGTGATTTGTGATCTGTGGATCTGTGATCTTGTGATTGTCTGAAGGTAGAAGAAGAATGGAGGCTGTTGGATCTTAATCTTATGGTGCAAAAAAAAAATCATGTGTTGAAATTGTATAAAACACATGGTTATGCAGTAGACAGACTCTTAGGAGTTTCTTTCTTCGGAACTCAAATTTGAGTGCTTAAATTAGAAAGTGTGCTGCAGAGAAGAACTACCTGTACCTTGTCGTTACAAAATACAAATTACACGTGTGAGAAATCTTCCACAAAAAATTCAAAACTGCATTTAACTTTACCGGCCCAGCATTGGAGTTGCACGGTTCAACAAATAGAAGCAGGGCTAGCCCATCGAGTCAGGAACCAAAACGATACCTGAAACTTGTCGATGGGGAAGTCGTAGATCCCGGCGAGCTCGTTGTAGTCGATGATGTCCTCCCCGAACTCCCGCACCTCAGCGACCAGTTTCGCCACCCGCCGCGACTTATACTCCTCCGACTCCCGCCTTCGCGCTGCGGTATCCTCCCTCTCGTCCTCGTCCTCGTCCTCCTCCGCCTCTTCCTCGTACTCACCACCGCTCTCCTCGTCCACCGCCTCCTCGTCGGCCTCATCTCCCTCATCCCCGTCACCGAAATCGTCGTAGTATTCATCGTCTACGTCGCGGATGCCTATCTCGTCGTCGTCGTCATCCACGTCAACCTCCTCATCCTCGTCGTCGTCAGAAACCGAAGCGGCGGCGCGGGACGGCGAGCGCGCGGAGGCGAGGTGGAGCCTACAGGCGCGGGAGGGGAGGATGAGAGGAAGAGGTAGCGTCTGGGTTGGCGAGAGCGCGTGGCGCGAGACGGTCGGGAGTGGGAGGAGGAGCAGGCGGGGGGCGATGCAGTGCATGGCGGGAGGTGCGATGCTTCGGGGTGGAGGAGGCGGGGAGAGGCGGAGAGGAGACGAGATAAAGTTTCGGATTTTGTTTTAAGACTTCTGTACGTTGACTCGTTAAGACGGCAAGCGCCTAAATACGTCAAAGAAGTGGGTTTACCGTTTGCATTATCCTTCCTAACGGCGCGCCATCTAGAGGAAATTTTTTTAACGGCACGTTTGGTTGAAGGTAATTGAAAAGAGGAAACATTCTCAAAATAAAAATTGAAAAGAGGAAACGAAGGATTGGAGTTTTTTTTAGAACACGAAAGATTGGAGTTAAATTACGTTTGGTTGAGGTAATTGAAAGGAGGGGATGGAAGATTAGAGTTAAATAAAAAATTAAAAATCGTGTGTTTGTTTTATAGGAGTGGGAGTTTTGGTTAAAAGAAAAGGTAAGAGAGCACCACTAATCAATTCTCTAGAAGAGGCGTCGGAGGTGTGTTTTTAACAAAGAGATAAGTGCATCATCACTATTTATCATGATTTGTCATATGATTTCACGTTCAAAGATCTACCCACCAAATAGGGGATATAAATTCTCTACTCCCCTTTTTACCTTAATTCCCTCTATCAACTTCCACCATTAATTTCCATGCCGCTTTCCATGCGGTTGCCAAACACATCGTAAGTCACATCAAGATTGCCATATTCACTTATTATTGAGGGTCGGCTTGTTTGATGTCCTAACAGCACGGTTATTAGAAGACCGACGATCGGACTAAAAAAAACTAGAGCCAATGTTTGTCGGTTCACGTAGGTCTTTAGATGGAAACCGGTGAAACTGGTTACAAGGAACCACTCCAAGCCGATGCAAACATTGTTGTCCACGTGAGCCTTGAATAAGTAACACCACTATGCGCAGGGAGATGAAATATGATGAAATAAGAGCGAAAACAAGCTGTGGGAGGGTTTCAACATGTATTCCTCATAACTCCGCCATGTAGTTGTTCTATTAAACAATTTTAAATCAATAGTTTAACTAATTAGACCAATCAAACTGTGAACTAAAGGCTTCGTCGGTTCAATATGTGGTCCGATCCTAATAACTATTGTCCATTTATATTTGTCGCTACGAGAAACATGTGGGTCAACCTTTTTAAATTTTGACTAGATTTGTATAAAATATTAGCAATATTTGTATCTCCAAATAAGTTTATTACGAGGTTCCCCTTAGCTTAATAAAATGTACCTAGGGAGACACGTACGTCTAATTCAGGTAAAGAGCCATAAACCAATCAGCTTGCAAAATCCACACTTTCCAACCTCTATGTGAGCTAATATATCATCTTGGATTATAAATCGGTATCACAAAGGTGAACTGAGTGTAGCTTAGCTAGTTGGGTTCCTGGTGGTAAATTTAAGTCCTCGACTAGAAATGAGTGCTTATATTTTTTTAGATTTATTTTAAAATTTATTGGTATTGTTCTTTCAGTGATAGGTAATGTACCCATTAACAGTGACACGCCTATGGTGACTTCGTCAATCTCAAGATTTGTTGACTCGGTCTCAGTCTTTCGAAGGTGCTCATAATAAAATTTGTCGGCCTAGTCTCAGTGTACGTGTTCTTAGGAGTGAATTTGTGTGCATTGTCTCTGTTTGTACCGTGATTAGCAAAAAAAAAATTTATCAATAGCTCATGAACATGAGCTAAAATAAAATTTAGTTTTTATTGCTATCATAATACTATGTAGATAACATTGCCTAAACCTCTTATTCACATTTCTGCGATCTCGTGCAATATAGATACCCAAACTAGCTTTGGAACACACCTTCTATACCAAAATTGGGAAATAAAAAAATGAAATGGTTGGGAACTAGATAGGCAGTGTATCAGGCTTGAACACCAAGTTCCAGTAGCAAGGTGTGGGTGACAGCGTCTGCTCCGGAGCCAATAAACTGGATGGGTCCTATGTTAGCTTATTAACTCATTCAACCATCCATCTACAAGTATTTGTCACTGATAGAAAACTTGTTGCTACATACCAGGGCTAATGTATCGATTCTTGATGGCCCATTCATCTCGCAGGGATGCAAATTTCTTAAATGGTGCACCTAAATTTCTCAACATAGAAATTTAGGAGTTGATGGGTGTACAGGTGTTTCATTATAACAATGAAATATAAAGAGATAAGTTAATTCATACCTTCAAGTTGTACCATTGCTTTTCTTGATCACTGGTTTGAACTTGCCTGTGGAATTGCAGTTGTACATGCAAAGTCAGAGATAGAGAATAAATGCTTCCAATAGCAAAACAACAAAACAATACATTATAACCAATGACAGGAGTAAAATATGGTAAAGCCATAAAAGAGAACGTTAAATTATTATCCATTCGCAGAAAATATTCTTCTACGTCAAATAAAAATATAGAAATATTTTTCTTTTGCTTTTACATAAACTTGGAACATAAATACAAATAAAAAGAAAGTAAAGAGATTACTCTTTCAAAAAAGATGAAGAAAGTAAAGAGATTGCTCTTTCAAAAAAAAAGTAAAGATATCGTAACTAAATCTTAGTGAATACTAAAAGATACCATGTCTCCTCTCAACATCCATCAATGATGTCAATGCAGTTCCCCCGGCGGTCCATTCGGACACAGGGGCAGCAAGGTTACCAACCTGAGTTTACAAAATAAAGAACCATAAGACATCCCATTATACAAATTATAAAAGAACTAAGTGAACCAGATAATCGTCACTACATTTGTATGTGCTGCTTCTTGGGTTTTTATAGAAATTGATGTGAGGTTAGGCATAATAATGTTAAAAAAATTTGAATAATAATATTGTGCATTCGTGCATGACTTGAACCTTTTGCTAAATATATGAACATAGAAACATGTCACCAATATCCTATAATGATAAATTGGAATATGTACCGAAGATATAAGACCCCGTCTTCCCACACTAGAGAAGAGCCCCATCACCATAACCTAAAGCATAGCAATAACTAGCATCAAAATTAGTTGAAAGGCCACACCTCCCTTCATATCTGAAAATTGACATTGAGAAAACCATTATAATACATTTATTTTTTACCCATACATAAAGAAATATCTATTTTTTAAAAGATCTAAACACTCACCCAAAGAAGTGGGATTGACCAATGAAACCGCCCTTGTACTTTCCTTCAGCTTTTCTTCTCTCTAATTCCGTTTCAACCATTGCAATAAGCATTTTCTCTGTTTCAATTTTTGCAACCTAAAAAGGAAACACCATGAGATGCCAGAAGCAAATTTCAGAATAAGAAATGTTAATGACTAGATTAGACGGTTAAAGAAAATTTTCTTACTTGAACGTTTCCATGTGGATCTCTTTCCAGCAAAAGTTGCTCCTGGATGGATGGAGGTAAAAATTCAAACAGTTTCTTGGATTCTTGTTCAAGTTTATTTTTCCAAACACCTGCTTTGTCAACAATATCATGTGCCAAAATTTCATTTAACTCGGCGATAAGTTTCTGAACCTAGGAAGGCAGAGATAAAAATACACTTAGAATGAACATAGAATAACCATGAGTGGTGCAGAAAATATATCTAGGTGCAACCAAGTCTAAGGATCAAGGAACTCTCATTGGCTCTAAATGAACACAAATAATGAGGGTATCTTATAACCTCGGGTATGAAATCAATCAAACCCTCCGGTATAAGGATGACACCATAGTTGTAACCAAGTTCAGCACGCTTACAGACAATATCAGTAATATAGTCCGTAACGTTTTTGAGAGTCTGCTTCTTTGCAGCAACCTGAATGAAGGGGGAAACAACATTTTTGTGTATCAAACATAAACACCGTATCAAAAATAGAAATTCCATCAGTTGCAATCATTTTATAAATAAATGAACCCATTCATACATTATTTAGTCCATTGGTAGAAAAAATATCTATGAAAGTAATGTAGGAGGGTAGGTGGTCATGAACCAAACAAATGTTCGTTGCTCAAATGAAACACGAATAGAACCTTGACATAAGCACACTCATCATGTAATGCTCACCGCACACTATTAAAGTCATATCTAAGCTAGCAAAAGGCACCGAGTAAAGATCAGAAAAAACAAATACAACATGAAATAGATATCCAAAGGAAGAGTACTAACCTCTTCCCCGATAAGAGCAATGTTTGGGTGTGTTTGTAAGGCACACTACAATGTAATGTGAGAAGCAGCACGTCCCATAAGTCTCACAACTGCAGTGAGATGTCAAGGAAATGTTAATATAGTCAACCATAATTGGTTGGCAGGTAGAAAATTAGTAATGCAACTATTAAGTTATTTGTCCTTGGGAAGAAAAACAAAATTTGTTTTTACGAATTCAACAAGATGAAATTACATGACTCAATGTTTCGAAATGACTTACTACCATTGTAAAAAAAAATATCCTTAGCTGCATTCTAATAAAGTTATGAACATATGATTCATGTAGGCTAAACTAATGAAGAATGATGTATGGGCAATCTATAATAAATATTTAACGAGGTAGGTAACGCAATCACTACTTATTTAATTTGTTCCTGTTTATGCAAATGGTTCCTTTTAGGAAATAAAAAAATCCAGCTTATAAAAAAAACAAATAAGCAAAATAGCTTACAATGGTAGTATTTCCCAGATGATCGTGTGCATCAGTCATCACGTTTCCAATCATTTCAGAGTATATCTACAAAATATAATACACCAATTACATTATATGGCTAGTTCTACATGAGTATACACATCTTTCGAGATCAACCTTGAATAAAAATACGGTTACTTAGTTAAGATTTTTTTAATCTGGATCACATAATAGAGTAGAAAAGGTTGTTGTGTCATTCTTTGACTTCAACAGGGCTAATTTTTTTTACCTGCTAAAAAACTCGTATGTATGAAAAAATACATTATACCTTGCAAGCGGTGTCAAATCCAAAACTTGTTGGGACCTCATGGCATTTTAGATCTCCGTAAATTGTCTTTGGACACCCAATAACACGAGTCTTCAGGTTCTTTCCCCTACAAAGAAATGCCTCTTACTAAGCATGGGTCACATTTTTACTAGATTCATTTGTGATGAAGCAGAGAATCCCCATTAGACTCAGCAATGGTTGCATTCTAGCAGCATATGTAACTTCTGCCATTGTGATAAACAATAACATTATCACATAATAATTCAAGATGGCATTGTTTAGAAAATATATATATTGTATCTTATTATTTTTAAGCCTAAGTACAAAGCTTATTTCATAACAAAAGTGAACAAAGAGCATTTTCGATGGAGCAGCATGGTGATTTGCACTCTGCAAGCAACCAACCTGAAGTATTCAGCAATAAGGCAAGCATTAGTATTTGAATCGTCGCCTCCAATAACAACAAGTCCGTCCAACTCAAGTTCGTTGGTTGTATCTTCGGCTTGCTTAAACTGGATGACCCCACAAGGGCAGTATTTTAGCCATAGTTGAAAAATGCTTCAGTATATGGAATAAGATGTATTTAGCAAGCTTATGCAGGCAAAACTTGGAGATAAAGGGACATACCTGCTCTGGTGTCTCGATCTTATCCCTTCCACTACAGATCATATCAAATCCACCCTATTGGAAAAAAGAGAAGAAAAGTACTCTTAACTTGTTTTTAAGTTTCAACGGATTTATAAAACACTCAAGAAGAATAAAGAACGTTATGTCCCCTAACCTATTGAAGGTACTGTTTCTCATCTATTCTCATCAATAGCATGCAAACTAAAGGAAGCATGGTTTATAAGACTTGTGTGCCAAATAATGGAAGGCTGCTAGGGCGGGTCCGAGCGTTCATGTAAAACTTATTGACCTCCTAAGGTGCCGCTAAGGCATGTTGTATTGAATATTTTCTCTCTTTTAATACAAAGACGTGCAAACATTTTGCGTGATCGAGAAAAAAAATAGTGGAAGGCTATCAACATGTTACACAACTGAGTATAAAGACCTATGTGCCTTTCCAACTAAAGCAATGTGACATTGGAAAACTAGACCATGGTTAAATGCATATCATTTTGTTGAAATCACTAATAAAACATGGATCGAAATCGGTATTGAGTTCGACATACTTGCACTTCATCACCCCTGCCGGGCCTCCTTTGAATCCATACATTGTGCTTCCCTTTGCGTGTTCCTGCAAGAAATCTACACCGGCAGATGCATTAGCGAGAAGATACTAAAATAGCCGTGCACTTCATCATATTAGTAAGCAACTTTAATTAAATGACTCCACTAATCAATGGTCGGAGCTCATTACTTATTAGCCAATATTAGTTCCAAATCTAAATGTTGTAACAAAATTCGATTCCCAGCCCAGCTGCCCAGATTATATTACTCCACGACATGTACTACTATGTATGTGGCGAAAAGGTAGAAATGTCCAAATAAATATGTTAATAAACGGGAACAGACAATTGAACAATCCTATTATCTAACCACTTTTAAATCGACACCTGGAAATGGTGACACCATACTGCCACTGTTAGTTGCAATTCTGAAAACATTGATTCTATAAATGGATCAAAGAGACCTCACCGAAGATACCGCAGATCACATTGTGCCCACCGGGTGCTTGTCCACCAGAGAGCACCACCCCGACCTTCAGCGCCTTCCCCTCCACTGCCTCTTTGGCCAGCACCAATGTTGCCGACGGCTGCCCAAACAAGTTAGGGAACAGCTTCGCGATCTCATCTGCGGCGACAAGGCCAAAACCGCACGTAAGGGGAAAAAAAGCTCGAACGAAAAACCAAGGAATGAGACAAGATCAAGGCCAAGGGATGCGTGCGATTTGCAAAAATAGGACTCGAAACATCGGTTGTTTGTAGATTTAACACTAGATCCACATTCATATACACAGATGGACCCACTTATCATCCACTCGAGTGTCATCCCGATGCAGGTCTTCGTTACCTGGGTTTCCGGTGGCTGAGCTGGGAGGCCCATCGACGAGGGAGAATTGGGAGCAGAGGACGGAGGGGAGCCGGAGCGCGTGATGGAGGCGCGGCTCGTCTGCACCTCGCTGTAAACCGAAGCCAACCTCCCAGGTGATGGGCCGTTCGCCGCCGCCATTGCCTGCCTTCGTCTTGGATTGGAGAACACGATGATGCGAGAGGAGGGGAGGTGGGAGGGGACTCATATCCACGGGCGTGTGTTGCTAACATTAGCAATGACTAAGGCTCGGTCCAATTTCCATGCATGGAATCATATGTGGTTCTTTTTCCTTCTTTTTTTTTTCGTTTGATAGTAACGCCCGTGCGCAGATGCTGCATGGGATGCAAGCAAATCACAAGCCCAATGGAAAAACTGCCTTTCACTCTTGTCTTCTTTCTGTTTGTTGTTACTTTGTTAGCAATGTCCGACGTATATGCATGCATGAATGGCAAGCAAATCACGGGCAGTAGGGCACGATAGAAAGCAGCGGGTACAACACACACGCCTGAAGGAAATCGTGCGTCGCCAACCCACACGTGCTCAATAAAAGATTTAAACGATCTGACTGCATACATGCATCTACACTGATCTATATGGACGTATGCACGCACATGGCACACTCTACATATGTCATTTACCACCAGAACAGTAACATTATTAAATCCTAAAATAATTTCAAATAGATGTGAGCATCTGCATCATGTCAAAGACTTCAATTCGTGTGACAGATTCCACCACGAGAAAAACTAACCAGCAGAACTATAATGTGTTTGCAACGAGTTCAAAGTTCAATGCGCGAAGTCCACACTTGTTTTGAGGCACGTGGTTTTAGCATGAATATATCCCACGCCGTCTAACAATAGTCCATTCAAAATGGAGTAGAAAAGACAGACTAGTTTCCTACCCATAATTGATGTCTACAATTTCAACTAATATTATTTTGATTATAGATTGTTGTGACTACTGATAATAAGCCATTCTCTTTACGTTCCAAATTATAAGTTATTTTCGTTTTTCTAGATATATTGGTTTTGCATGTATGACATAGACAGAAGCTATAAACTTGGAAAAGTCAAAACGATTTATATTTTAGAGGAGAGAGAGAAAGTATATAATAAATTAGTCACAAGATCTGTCTAGAAAAAGTTATGTACTGGTATATGCTTTGTTAGCGGCTTAGGGCGTTGGCATCTAGAGTTTGCTGCTTGATTTGGTTCTTCAAAGCCACTTTTCTGCAGAGGATTTCAAACAATTTTGAAGGATGGTCGATGGACATCCGCAATAGCGAAGTATTCAATTTCCAATTTGTAGCCCAAATCCCAAAACACACGGGCCCCGGGCTCTCCCGCCGCGTACCACCATCTGCCTCTTAGGCCCTCCACAATGTATGGCTTGAGTGCTGCCTAAAGAAGAGAGAGAAGAATCTGGCACCGCTCTCCCCGTTGCAGCGAGCGAAGCCAACTCTCAGCGACGCCAAGAAAACTGGGAGCGGAGAACGTACTTGCGTCGCTGCTTGAAACATAAAAAACTATTTTTTCTGGCTCACCGCGTCATCCAAGCCGGTATAAATGTTGCTGTGACTGTGCAGACGGAGGGAAAAGTTGCATTACTTTATTCACGTGGGTACCAGTACAGCTAGGGAGGACCGTTGCCATGTTTTCGCACACACTGCAGGCCAGGAAGAGTGGTGCCCGAATTCACCCTGTGTCAGATAGGAACAGTAGTAGGCAGCACCCACATTGTGGACGGCCTTAGACTATCTCCAACGATACGACTCAAAATAGGAGACCTATTCGTGATATGCGTCGCTTGGAATAAAAAGGTCACGACCCTAAAAGTTTCCTTCTCCAACAACGAACGCAGAAGGAAAGGTCGGAACACCGACGGTTTCGTTCGCGCGCGGTCCATGAAATTTTCGCGGGAGACGGAGGGAGGGTATCGTGCGTTGCGGGTTTGGCTCCATGGCGGGATTATCTTGCCGCCCTGGCTGCGTGTGAGAAGGGAGTCAAACTGGCAGGGAGGTAGCCGGCGGAATCCCTGCGGAAGCGGCGCTGCGGAGACGGAACGACGTCCATGGGCCCGTGAGCTGTGGTGCTGTGCCAGTTGCGGCGGTGCCCGGATGAGGAGGAGCATGGCGACGGTGCCGTGCGCCAAGGGTGGCGCGGGGAAGAGCGGCTCGGCCTCTGCTTGATCCGGCCAACCGTTTGGTAGCCTCGGCCTCGATCCACCTCGATTCAGCCAAGGGCGTCGCCAGCACGGAGGAGACGACGACAGCTGCGGCCCTCTCCAGCGCCGGCTCTACTTCTCCCTTGCAACGACAGCAACCTCAGCCCCCGCAGGTGCTCCAAATCTCTAACCCTAATTTCCATCTGATCTAATTTGTTTACCCGTGCTAGACATGGCCAGTCGGTGTGAGGTTCAGCTGTGTGCGTGCATCTTCCTCGGTCCGCACATGATTTTGGACAGATTTTCTCATATATTTCTTTTTCGTCTTAAGATTTCCTGCTGTTGGACAACAGGATGCTCCAAGACGGTTCTTATTTTTCTTCTCTTTTCTTTAGACTAGGTGCTCTTTTTGTAAGATGTTTTTTTACTATAAATTGCTCATGGTATATGACTATGAGAGTTCTCTCACGTAGAATTTTGCAGCCTATGGGGGATCAACATCTATCTATCTATCTATCGATCTATCTAAAGGACTAAACACTGCAATTTAGACCTGCAGTTATATGACTATGAGAGTTCTCTCACGTAGAATTTAGACCTGCACTTGTAAGACATATCATGCGTGCTGAAGTTATATGACTATGAGAGTTCTCTCACGTAGAATTTTGCAGCCTATGGGGGATCAACATCTATCTATCTATCTATCGATCTATCTAAAGGACTAAACACTGCAATTTAGACCTGCAGGATCGAAACAAGACTCTAGAAATCCATCACCTAATATATCGAATCTAACCAGATGGAATCATAGATTGATAACTCTGCCTCACAGTAGCAGACGAGATGTGGCTGTGGGTCTGATTGAAGCAGAGGCTATTTTTTGGCCTAACATTTATCCCTTTTTTTTGTTCTTGTAATTTATGCATCTAATTTATTCACCACTGCATCCCAGCAAGGTTAAGGCAAAGTCAGGAGGTGGAAATTAATTTTTTGTCAACCCAAAAGTATGCTTCTTGTTCTGCTTTTTTAGCCATGTTTGCCTCCCTGAATCTTATCCATGATAATGTTACAATCTACTTGTATTCATGAGTTTGGCCTAGGTAAAACCTGCAACACCACATAGTGTACAGACAACTCTAGCTGTTTGATCAAATATGCATCTCTCTGTTTGTGTTTGGTCTTGATGATCATGTATCTTCATTTTTGCAAGCCCAGGGAGAATCAAGTAAAATTGCCACATTTGATTACACAATCACAAAGTAGCAACTCTGACAACAGCACAACACTTTCCTGGTGCTTGAAAACTGTAGGAGCTATTGATTTTGGAGTTTGGACACAGCATTGCCAGCAACATTGCAACCTCTGCTGCTGCATCAGGTTGCTACTGAATTTACCTGACCATGTTTGCCTGGTTGTTTCGTTTACCTATTTTGGGGGTGCACAGATTATTTTGCACTAGACACTGACCAATGTCGTGATTGTGTGCTACAGCTTTAGACCTGGACTGCAGCTGCGTTGCCATGGCTTGGAAGTATGTTAAAATTTCAATGTTTGGGACAGCCGCAGCATACTCCAGGGACGATGAGATCATGGCTGCGGTGGCCGTCCTCACCCAGACACCACAAAAACGCCCTTGGAGAGGTTCGGTGCCAGGCCACAAGACTTACAAGCGTGATCGAATTGCAGCAGACCGGCAACTAAATCAGGACTACTTTGTTGAACGCCCACTTTACAATGAGGAACATTTTAGAAGGAGGTACAATCTTTGGCCTAGTTTCCATTTGCATGACACATTGAATTAATTTGATAAACAATTCTGATTTTGTGCTGTAGGTTCCGCATGAGACGGGAATTGTTCCTTCGGATAGTGGATGAGGTCACTGCCAAGAATACCTTCTTCAAACAGAGGAGAAATGCAGCTGGGCAGTTAGGATTCTCTGCTCTTCACAAGTGCACGGTGGCCGTAAAGATGCTAGCATATGGAGGCCCAGCTGATGAGTTGGATGATCATTTGAAAATGGGAGAGAGTACTGTCCTGGAGACCCTGAAGGAATTTATTATGACTGTGATCGAGGTGTTCGGCAAAGAATTTCTTCGTCCTCCCAGAAGTGAGGAGATAGAGCACATATTAAGCATCAATTTGGCTAGAGGTTTCCCGGGAATGATAGGCAGCATCGATTGCATGCACTGGGAATGGTCTAACTGCCCGACTGGTTGGCAAGGCATGTACAGAGGGCACAAAGGCAAGCCAACTCTAATACTTGAGGCGGTGGCGACCGAGGATCTTCGGATTTGGCAAGCATCTATCCTAGCAGTCTTTCCACATGCTTTCTAAGAATGAACTAGTAATGTTATCTGAAACATGAAGATTTTCATTCACAGCCAGTTCTTACCAAAAGATCAGTACAACACTACAGATAGGCAAAATCAGATTGCCTATACACAACAGTTCACAATACTACAGATAATACATCAATTCAACAAATAATAGAAAAGTTGCACACAATACATTTATTCAACTCTAGTTCAACTGAAGTTTAACACACGCTCCTTAGTCTTCATTATTCGAGGGGCCGATGAATCCTCTACGCTCCATGATTTGCCGCTGCATGCCAAGATAATAGTTTTTCAGATAAAGGGGGACATTCTCAATGTCGACCGACATAATACTAGACTCAGCTGATATCAGGTGAGCCTCTGACTCCTCTCTAATCGCATTTTCCTTCTTTTTCTGCTGCACACTCATCTTCATATGCTTCTTCTGAAGGTTGAAAAGATCCCTTTGAATTTTAATTTTTTCATCCTTCCTACTAAGGATTTCAGTCATTTGCTGGTCTTGCTTTTGTTCGGTCTTCTCTGATTTCTCCTGCAACCGCTGGAGGACTTCAACAGCCGTACTAGATGACGATGTCTCTGTGAAGCTCTTTGATCTACGCCTCTTCGCACTATCCCTACCCTCAGGACGTGATGTGATTATATTCTCATTCCCAGATTCTGCATGGCCAGCCACAGTATGGCCTTGAGTTGGAGGAGATGACATTCCATCCGGTGATGTAGAGTTGTTTAGCTCAAGAAACTTATTGTTCCATTTGGCCTCATTGCGAAGTTTTTTCCAGCAATGCATGATGGTAAAAGGTTCTGTCCTCTCGTACATTTGTACAGCATCATCAATATGCACATATGAATATAGACTAAACCGATTCAAAAAATAAACATATGAAAATTAGAGAGATGGAGGACAACATGAGTGGAAGTATACCCGATCCTGCTCATTTTTTCCGCTCTCATTCAGCCTATCAATAGCTTCTTTGTGCCCACAGAACTTGTTCATCGCTTTCTGAATCAATGCCCACCTATGCTGAATCGCAATCTGGCTACGGTTGGACCCTTCAGGCTTATGCTCATTGAAATAATCATGCATCCTCTTGTAATAACCACCTGAAGTCTGATTCACACCTGCATGTTATGCCACCATGTTATTTGGGCATCAAAGGGTCAAAGATTTCTTAAAAGACGTTGCAAACTATTACCAGTAATAGGGTCTTTGCTAATATTAAGAAATGCCGAACACACCACCAAGTCCTCCTCTTTGGTGAATGCAGTTCCTCTTCTGGACACGTTTTTCTTCTTTGCGGCCCTCTGTGATTTCAATGATGGAGGGTCCTGAGAGCCATGTGTGTTGTCAATGGAGAACCCCTGACTAAGTTGTCCATTCATAGGTGGGCAGGACATCTGGGAGGAGCCATGCATGTTGAACTAGTGATGAAAAGAACTGTTAATCATTGATGTATTGATGTGTAAATAGAACAAACCATCATGCATGGCTGCAATAAACCTGGGGGTTTGGAGGAACATCCAAAGATTGCAAAGCAGCAGAATAACCAAAAGTCCACTGATCTGCCCCAAAGATTTCTCCAGATTCGCCAACGCGACCACTTGTGCCATTAAAAATGTTATCCATCGTCCTAGTTCAAAGAGATTTAATAATGGTGATGCACAACAAGAAGCAAAAGAATATATCAGCACAGACGATGCATTTGGTTCTTCCATCCATAGGCAATTTGGTCCCTATCTAAAACCACCAGCAACATATATGCCATGGGGAAATAGTCAACAAGACAAGTCTTCTAGTGTATTTAATGAGAAGTTCTAGTAAGAAAATTCAATGACAATGGTGAAATTATGTACGACTAATTTTTACCTGCATTCAACCCAATTAGCAGAAGAAGTGTTCACCATCTAAAAAAATCATCCTTAACACTAATCTGTCAATGCCCAAGTACTACTAAATCAAATATTTACCATAAGAAAACAGGTGAAAAAGCAACTGAATCTGAATGCAACAAAATGAGCAGGTATATAAATGTGCAGATCCGGCCAGACAAAAAATGCATTGGTTTCAGGAAAAAAAACTACAAGGACATATAAATAACGATTCTTATTGGACTGAATCTGAATATAAAAGGATGGATTTTTTTAAAAAAAAATTAGCTTTGAACCTGTAGGAAAGATGGATTGATAGAAAAATCTGTAAACAAACGGCGGCATAGAAAAATGGCGGAGACAAGAAAAATAGATCAGGAGAGATTTTTTTATGAACTCTTAGCAAGCCTACGAGGAGCACATGCAATGAATCAGGTGGATCCGAACACTAGCTACTTAAAGCAACATCAATTTGGCACGGACAGGACCATCAACGACGACTTCCCGGCCAGCTTGCCGTCCACGGGGGTGGATTCCAGCAGCCGCGCAAGTCAGCGAGGAACGCCGAGAGCACGGCCATCAGGTTGACCCCACCTGCGGACCTGTCCGAGAAGGCGGCGCCGTATCCCGGTCCGGCATCGTACTGGTAGCCGATTGGAATTGGACCACTTCGCCAGGAACAAGAAACCACTGGTTCAAATCCTTCGAGCGTCGATTCTGCTCGGTGGCGGCGCCGCTGGGCGACATTAAAGGTAGGAGCAAGGACAGAGATTGGGGATCTAGGAGCTGGCCGGCAAGCGAGCGGCAGCGGCTGCGCCGCTGGGGCGGGAACGCGCCGTCGCAGGGCGGGCTGGCCAGGGCTCCGCAGCGAGCGGGAGGACGCGGTGGTGGGGCGGAGGGATCCGTACCTGTGAAGCCTAGCTCGGTGCAGATCTCGCCGACGGTGACTCGCTGGGTGCGTTTTCCTCTTCTTTCCCCTCCCACGAAACGGTTATGCGGGCGTGACAGACATATGCGTCGAGGAGAGAGACGGACGCTTATTTGGGTTCCCAAACGACACCGACGCATACTGGGTCTTCGGTTTGCCTACTCCGTTGGAAATTGCTTTTTTCACCGTGACGAGCATGAAGTAGGCATATTTAGGTTTGGGTAGGGCTGCTGGAGACAGTCTTAGAGCCCACTTTTCGTTTATTACAAACTCATCGGCTGGGGAGCCAGATCTAAAATCCCCACAGCCCCAGCACCCAACGGGCGACGGCCGACGTGCCCGAACAAACGAAGCGCCCCACACCGGCACCGCACCGCACCGGTGAGTCGCTGGTCCCATCACTTGAAACGCAGTCAGGCAACGACTACCCTTTGTGCCCGACTGCCCGTCTCGGCTCTCAAAACAATTCCCAGCCTCCAATTTCACGAGTCCGCCTCCAATTTCTCCGCAGTCCGCACCCGCAACTCCCCAATTCCCAGCCCACCACCCCGAGATCTCCCGACCGTCCTCTAGATCCCTGCGGCCATGTCGTCGGCGGCAGCCATGGAGGCAATCGACGAGCTCGTCCAACTCTCCGAGTCCATGCGGCAGGCCGCCTCGCTCCTTGCGGACGATGACCCCTCTGACGAGACCGCCTCGCGCCGCCCCTCCACCTTTCTCAACGCCGTCGCGCTCGGCAGCGTCGTAAGTGCCCACCACCCGCCGCGCGAGCTCGAACCCCCTCGCAGCCCCCGCCTTCCGATCTGACTCAATCCTTTCTGCGCCCTTTCCGTGCAGGGAGCTGGCAAGTCGGCTGTGCTGAACAGCCTCATCGGCCACCCTGTGCTGGTGAGTGCGTCACGCTTAACTCGTTCTCTTCTGCTGTGAGCATTCGCTTACGTGCTACTGTGGTGTTGCAGCCCACGGGGGAGAACGGCGCGACGCGGGCGCCGATAGTGGTCGACCTGGCGAGGGATCCGGGGCTCAGCAGCAAGTCCATCGTCCTACAGATCGACAGCAAGTCGCAGCAGGTGTCGGCAAGTGAGTGAGATCTCACCTCGCGTAGTTAGATCTGGCAATGGGCGCGGTTGGTCGTTTTACTGAGTTTGGTGGCCTTTTTTTGGTTTGTGGTGTGGCCTGCAGGTGCACTCCGTCATTCACTGCAGGATAGGCTTAGCAAAGGGGCATCCAGTGGATCTGGGAGAAGCCGAAGCGATGAGATTTACCTTAAGTTGCGGACAAGTACAGGTGTGTTGTTGGATTGTACTTTTCTCTTGTAATTGGGGAATGTTGCTAATTCGGTAACAAGCTGGATAATTGGGCATGCTTTAGGGGCAATGTTGCTAAGGATCTGGAACGTTTTCAAACTTTTCTTCTAGTTGTAGAACATTAACATTAACGTCTTCTACCTTCTGTGTTTCATTTAATGCTGAAATGATACGATGATATGATTTCTATTGAGATATGCTATCAATAATATGCTATTGTTATCGAAAGATAGTGCATTGGTCTACTGAAATGTAATAACCTTATACTGAATGAGCTCAATATCTGATAATTATAATACATGGCATGCATTAGATGCTTCTGTTTACTTTGTTCTGTTTTTCTGGGGTCTTGCATTCACATTGTGTTATCTTTTTGTCTGCTTGTCCAGCTCCTCCATTGAAATTGATTGATTTACCTGGCATAGACCAACGAGTTATGGATGATTCAACAGTGAGTACTTTTTTTGCAATGCTTTTGTCATTAGTGATCAACTACTCAGAAAGGTTTGGGCACTCGCTAATCGCTAGAATAACTGATGGTATAGTTATTCACTAATATAATAGGAATATTATTGAATGGAATAGAGGAAGTAATAAATAATAAACGGGAGAGACCAATCCTTTGAAATTATAGAGGCTATTGTGTAAGTATAGCAAAACCAATGGTTTTTTCCTCAAGAAACCTTGGTCTTGCTTCAACCCATGTATTTAGCTGATGGGAGAGTGTTGACCATTAGGTTAAAACACAGCTTAATCATCAAAATGGCCACCTCCCATTTATGTAATTCATACAATTTTTAAGTGCTGCCCCCTGCTCAACTCATAGTCGGGTTCTGCTACTGATTGAATGTCCACAAAGCAGTAATACTTGTTTTTTTCCACTTATGAGTCTTTTGCTGTTTGGCCTTCATGGAAACACGCGCTCACACTCACGCCCAGGACACACAGCAAGACCTACATTTGTTGGGTCTTCTCAGTTATGTTTTATAATGGTTACTACTTTTCTCATTTCAGATCAGTGAATATGCTGGGCACAATGATGCAATATTGATCGTTGTGATACCAGCAATGCAAGCGGCTGATGTTGCATCTTCTCGAGCTCTTAGACTAGCAAAGGACATTGATCCAGATGGTCTGTCACTCTAATTCAGTTATGTCCTCCACAATAGCATAGCCACTCTCTCAATACTAATTGATATTTCCTCTTGTTTAACTGTTGTAGGAACTAGAACGATAGGTGTCTTAAGCAAAATCGATCAAGCAGCTGCAGATGCAAAAACTGTTTCTTGTGTTCAGGCCATTTTGTCCAACAAGGGTGCCCCACGAGCAGCAGCTGATATTGAGTGGGTTGCTCTAATCGGGCAGTCTGTCTCAATTGCATCTGCTCAATCAGGATCAGTTGGGTCTGATAATTCACTGGAAATAGCTTGGCGAGCTGAGGCTGAGACCCTTAAATCCATCCTAACTGGTGCACCTCAGAGTAAGCTGGGAAGAATTGCTCTCGTGGATACCATTGCTAAGCAGATACGTAAACGGATGAAAGTTCGTCTGCCAAACTTGTTGACCGGGTATGCATGCAATGCTGATCATCCTGTGCTTTACTTTTAAAGGCATTATAACTCTGTGTTGCCTAAGACAAACCAAAAGGAAATACAGAAAAAAGTTAATTGGTTAAGGACATTCAAGTCAATTACTGACCATGATTGTCAAACCCTTGATATATAGATTTGAACAAATGTGAAACTGAAAGCACATCCTCTTCTTTGATGTCTACAAATTCCCATGATGTTCTTTGAAATATAAAGAATTCCAAATATCCTTTCTTTATTTATAGAAAAGGAGAATGATCGATACCACTTATTTTATTGGCACTAGATTATGCTGATGTAGATTAAACATGTGTGTTTTATATTTGTGCAATGGCGTTGGCACTTTCGCTAATTTTAGATGAGTACCTAACTGCATTTAGGTTAGATTCTCTATGCCTTTTCTTCTATCAGTCAACAAAAATCCTTTCAGGATCGAGTTAATTCTCATCTGACGAAACAACTTAGAATTGTATGATTGCAAATGTTCTTGTCTCATTGTCTGTACTGACCTTCAGGTTAAATGCAAATAAAATCTACATGCGTCACCTCAGTGATCCTGCCACAACTTTTGCATCTGTAGTTACGGTACACAAACACTAACACCAACACCAACACCAACAAAGCCTTTAAGTCCCAAACAAGTTGGAGTAGTCTAGAGTTGAAACCCAGCAGAAGCAATCAAGGTTCAGGCACGTGAATAGTTGTTTTCCAAGCACTCCTATCTAAGGCTAAGTCTTTGGGTATATTCTATCCTTTCAAGTCTCCTTTTATTGTCTCTACCCAAGTCAACTTTGGTCTTCCTCTGCCTCTCTTCACGTTACTATCCTGGCTTAGGATTCCACTACGCACCGGTGCCTCTGGAGGTCTCCGTTGGACATGTCCAAACCATCTCAACCGGTGTTGGACAAGCTTTTCTTCAATTGGTGCTACCCCTAATCTATCACGTATATCATCGTTCCGAACTCGATCCCTTCTTGTATGACCGCAAATCCAACGCAACATACACATTTCCGCGACATTTATCTGTTGAACATGTCGTCTTTTCGTAGGTCAACATTCTGCACCATACAACATAGCAGGTCTAATCGTCGTCCTATAAAACTTGCCTTTTAGCTTCTGTGGTACCCTTTTGTCACATAGGACACCAAATGCTTGGCGCCACTTCATCCACCTTGCTTTGATTCTATGGCTAACATCTTCATCAATATCCCCGTCTCTCTGTAGCATTGATCCTAAATATCGAAAGGTATCCTTCCTAGGCACTACTTGACCTTCCAAACTAATATCTTCCTCCCCGAGTAGTAGTGCTGAAGTCACATCTCATATACTCAGTTTTAGTTCTACTGAGTCTAAAACCTTTGGACTCCACAGTCTCCCGCCATAACTCCAGTTTTTGATTCGCTCCTTTCCGACTTTCACCAACTAGCACTACATCGTCCGCGAAAAGCATACACCAAGGAATGTCCCCTTGTATGTCCCTTGTGGCCTCATCCATCACTAAGCCAAACAGATAAGGGCTCAAAGCTGACCCTTGATGTAGTTCTATCCTAATCGGAAAGTCATCCGTGTCTCCATCACTTGTTCGAACACTAGCCACAACATTATTGTACATGTCCTTAATGAGCCCGACGTACTTCGTTGGGACTTTATGTTTGTCCAAAGCCCACTACATAACATTTCTTGGTATTTTATCATAAGCCTTCTCCAAGTCAATAAAAACCATGTGTAGGTCATTCTTCTCCCTATACCGCTCCATAACTTGTCTTATTAAGAAAATGGCTTCCATGGTTGACCTTCCGGACATGAAACCAAATTGGTTCATAGAGACCCGCGTTATTGCTCTCAAGCGATGCTCGATAACTCTCTCCCATAGCTTCATAGTATGGCTCATCAACTTAATTCCCCGGTAATTAGTACAACTTTGAATATCCCCTTTATTCTTGTAGATCGGTACCAATATACTTCTCCTCCACTCGTCAGACATCTTATTCGATCGACATTCAAATGCTAAGAGGACTGCCATGTGAAAAAGTAAAGTACAACAACAACAACAACATAGCCTTTCAGTCCCAAGCAAGTTGGGGTAGGCTAGAGTTGAAACCCACCAAGAGCCCCAAGTCATGGTTCAGGCGCTTCAATAACTGCTTTCCAAGTACTCCTATTCAAACATAGATCTCTAGGTATATCCCAAGCTTTCAAATCTCTTTTTATTGCCTCCCCCCATGTCAATTTCGGTCTTCCTCTACCTCTCATCATATTATTAGCTTGGCTTAGGACTCCACAATGCACTGGTGCCTCTGGAGGTCTCCTTTGGACATGGCCAAACCACCTCAACCGATGTTGGACAAGCTTTTCTTCAATTGGTGCTACCTCTAGGCGATCACGTATCACGTATATCATCGTTCCGAACTCGGTCCATTCTTGTGTGACCGTAAATCCATCGCAACATACGCATTTCTGCAACACTCAGTTGTTGAACATGTCGAATCTTTGTAGGCCAACATTCTGCTCCATACAACATAGCCGGTCTGAAAAAGTAATACATCGACAGCTTCTACTTGACTACTAAAATGTTAATTTGATAATTGCCCCAGAAAGCACCTTTCAATTTCTATTAGTCATTGAGCCAATGAACTGTGCAACTTTTACGGATCACCTATTATATCTACCAGTTGAGTTTATATTAGCTCATAATGCTTAAACTGCAAACACCCTGCTTCAATTTCAGACTTCAGGGTAAATCCCAGATAGTGCAAGATGAACTTGCAAGGCTAGGAGAACAGATGGTACAAAGTGCTGAAGGAACCAGAGCAGTTGCTCTGGAGCTATGTCGAGAATTCGAAGATAAATTTCTTGCTCATATTACTTCTGGTGAGGTTAGTGATGAGCCCTGTTAGTGGCTTTCTTGTTATATCTAAGATGTCGCCAAATGAAATAACTGACTACTAGATTGTTGTACTTTTTCCACTCAAAGGGGTCCGGTTGGAAAATAGTTGCAAGTTTTGAGGGCAAATTTCCAGATAGGATCAAACAACTTCCATTGGACAGGCATTTTGATTTGAACAACGTGAAGAGGGTAAATTCAAAAGCTGTTCAATATTTAGTTATAGACTGTGCAATTATTTTGGCCTATGGTAAATGGAATTCTCTTCTTAGATTGTGTTGGAAGCGGATGGCTATCAACCTTATTTGATATCTCCAGAGAAGGGTTTACGATCCTTAATAAAAGGAGTTCTTGAAATGGCCAAGGAGCCATCACGACTCTGTGTTGAAGAGGTATGTTTTAATTGATAGAATTCAAACATACAGTTAAAGCTACCTACTTGTCTAGATCTGATTTTTCTCTGTATTTGGGTGAAGATAAACTTAACAGTTATGATATATTTGTATCTTTAGACTATCGCACTTCCACAAATTTTTAACTGATTTGTAGCTTCTGATATGCTAACTAATTATTGTGTCTATCAACACAATAGGTACACCGAGTTTTGTTAGACATAGTAAACGCTGCTGCAAATGCTACACCAGGACTAGGAAGATACCCCCCATTCAAGCGGGAGGTATGCCTTTGCTCTTTTACTGTAACCAGCTTTCCCTCCTTTTTTCTACTTGTGTTTATGATTCATGTTAAGCCTAATTTCTGAACATGACATTCCTGTGTTAAGGTCATTGCAATTGCATCTAATGCATTAGATGCTTTCAAAAGTGATGCAAAAAAGATGGTGGTTGCACTTGTTGATATGGAGCGAGCTTTTGTTCCTCCACAACACTTCATCCGGTTAGTACAGAGAAGGTCAGTACTCTTTAAACAAATATCTTGCCTATTTTATTAAATATGCTGTAATGCAAGTTTAAGCAAACAATCTGCTCTACCTGATTTATGTCATTATGTATTGTATAAATTTCATATAGCAATCCTTCTCTTTCCTATTCTTGATTTATTGTCATAAAAATCTTGCAAACACAAAAAAAACCCTAAATAGCACTATCAGCCTAAATTTTAATAGGCAGAAGGCTTGAGTATTTCACTCCCCCCCCCCCCCCCCCCCCCCCAATGAAATGATGCGCTAGTAAGTTGTATAAGTGAGGTTCCATTTCTGTGTTCCTCATTTAACTAACGTCTGCTCACTTAGTTCAAATGAATAAATGATTTTCTAACTGGGGCCTTTACAGAATTTGTATGATCATGTGAATGCATCATTCAGTATACATCTGTCTTGGTATGGTTTTGCAGAATGGAGAGACAGCGTCGTGAGGATGAGTTGAGAAATAACAGATCATCTAAGAAAGGACAAGATGCAGAACAATCCAAGATGAACCGGGTTTGACTTCTGCCTCTTTTCTCAGGATGCACAAACCTGTTTACTTAAGAGCTGTACTAAAAAAGTGACCGCTAGACTCAGTATTAGTTTTTTTCGTGTCTGTTAACATTCTTTTTCATTCATTAGGCTTCAAGCCCCCAAACTGGATCGGATGAAGCTGGTGGTAACCTGAAATCAATGAAGGATAAATCCAATCAGCAAGATAAGGATACAAAAGAGGGACCAAATTTGCAGGTTGCTGGGCCTGGCGGCGAAATAACTGCAGGTATGATAATGTGCCATAGGGTGGAATAACCATCATATTTTCTCATACCAATTTGGCAGTGCTTTTTTTCCTATGTAACTGTACTAGAACGCTTCAGATATTCTAAAATTTCATTGCCTTGTCAATTTTAGTTTATTAGAATGAATGAGCCATTTTTATAAGAATTTAATATATTTGGTTAATTCTTTACTTATTCATAACTCTTATGTAACCTTTTACCTCTTGTATACAAAGCGGGCATTCAGATTTATGTGTAATGTGTTACTAGTCATATTTTTTATAATTTATTTTCCAACTGTGTGGAGCCAGTGTCATACTTCAATTAGTTACATTTTTTTTTGACCAGGTTACCTTTTGAAGAAAAGTGCAAAAAATAATGAATGGAGCAAAAGGTGGTTTGTTCTAAACGAGAAGAGTGGGAAGGTTAATAAATCTACTTTATGATTTCCTGCAATTGTGATTATTCTTAATGTTAACTTTTGATAATTGTTCTTGACATTTTTGTTGCTGATCTTTAGTATCTTTTTTATTTGAGATGGCTTGCATCTTTTTTATTTGAGATGGCTTGCATGATTTACTATAATCCTTTTCCCCCGTCCAGCTTGGATACACTAAGAAGCAAGAGGAGAGACATTTTCGAGGCGTCATTGTCCTGGAGGTGTGCTTAGATGTCAATCTTACTTATATTCTGAATACTACAATCGCTGTTTGATAGATGCCCCTCTGGACATTAACATGTTCCCCAATTTAAACCTTTCACCATCATTTTGTACCAAATATATTTTCTGAAATAGTTTCATGACAAATAGGAAAATAGTTTCTACAACCAGTCTTAATATGTTGTCTATATTATCAGCCGAAGCTAAATGTTTATTGCAGTTACATAGAACTTTGAAAAGGAGGTAGTATACTTCCAGCCACATATTAAACAGTTTCTTTCATTGCGGAAAGTTGGAATTCATATCTGAACTCAGTGACAACATGTACACGGCTATGGGAAGCGTGATACGATCTGTTTCTAATGGAATTATCTGCTGCATTATTTAGGAGTGTAACCTGGAAGAGATAGAGGAGGAAGAGATCTCGAAGAGTTCTAAGGATTCGAAGAAGGCAAATGGACAAGAGAAAGGCCCAAGTCTTGTTTTTAAGATTACTAACAGGGTTGCCTACAAAAGTGTCTTAAAAGGTTTGTTCCCGTGTACATTACATTGTTTTTTTTTGGGTGGTGGTGGGGGGGGGGGGGGGGGGGGGGGGGGGGATCCTTTTCAGTCTTTTTTGTTGCTATAAATGTTCTTGTTTCATATTTGCAGCTCACAGTGCCGTTATATTGAAGGCTGAGAGTATGGCTGACAAGAATGAATGGATCAAGAAGATAAGAGGTGTTATTCAAAGCAGAGGGGGCTCTGTTAAGGGTCCAACTGAGGATGGTTCTATGAGACAAAGCCGTTCAGATGGATCCCTTGTAAGCTCTGGCCATGACTTGTCACTTGTGTCTCAGTACATGTATTTTTTTTGTGTGAACCTTTTAGCCTTAGCAGAATTGTCATCTTGGCCAATGCAAAGGTCGTCCCTTTCATCTAGCCTGTGTGAACCGTTGCAAGTGCAGTTGAACCTGCCAGCTTATGACTTCCCAAAGCAAACATGTGAAGTTGGACTGACTAAAGTTGGGTGTCTAAAAAATGTGGACACGGACACAAAGGGAAGGTGTGCTTAAGGGAGTCAAAGTCATTTTGCAGGCCACCTACCAACTGGACAATTCTCATTTCTTGCTATCTACTAAAGGATATCTATTGTTTTTTTTACCTTACCTAAAGGCTAAAGCTATGGCCTTATTATGTGTTTTCATTTACACGTATCCAACACAAGATCACTCATTTTACTGTTCATTCTACAACTCTTTTCTGTTTAAGGATACAATGGCCCGTAGGCCTGCTGATCCTGAAGAAGAACTTCGATGGATGTCTCAAGAAGTTCGTGGTTATGTTGAAGCTGTTTTGAACAGTTTGGCCGCAAACGTTCCAAAGGTTTATACTCATAGCTTCAGTTGATTCTCTGAACCTTGCGATTCGTGGAGTAATGTTCATTGTCTTTTGCATGACCAGGCTATTGTACTTTGCCAAGTGGAGAAATCAAAAGAAGATATGCTAAACCAACTGTACAGCTCAATAAGGTTGGTTGTTATTCTACGGAAATAAATTAGGGATAGTTATACTTCTTGAATGAGCTCCCACTCCTTTTTCCCTCGGTTCACTGAAAATTGTAATAAACTATGTAAAGTATAAGACACATTTGGGATGGGCACAGAGATTAATAAGGCCTTGGAACCAAGAGAAAGAAAAGAGTGACCACGCTACCCCAATTTAGCTTAGAAACATGAGAGGGAGCAGTTAGTGAGGTATTAAGCACGAATGCAGGTGAGGGAATATACTATGAAAAGGGCAAAGCCTGAAAAACATCAATAAATTTACATGAATGCCTCGACAAAACTATATTCCGTATAAAAAGACAAGGAGGAGGTACCATCTAGATGGAACTGCAACTAAATATGCTTCTTGTTCCTGGCTATGTGAAGGTCTACTTACGATCCTTCTAGTTACTGTAGGTGCTTTGCATATTACATTCTAAGAAATGAGGAAACTGATAGAAGTAGTGCCTCTATCCATGCTCGAGTTCTTCAAACTGATTGTGCTTAATTGCTTCTCACACTTATGTCTTTGGTATTCTTGCACTTATAACTTGTATGCGCCACTCAGGTGCAGGCATAGTATATTACTAGTATTTCTCATCTTGCTTTATCATTTGTTTACCACATCTTTTTACTCACAATGTGCCCTTGTTTGCTTAAGACTTGTGGTTATGCAAATTGAAATTCAACTTTTAACTCCTTAACTACATATCTTGAACCACGTCTGCTAAGTTCAACGTCAATCTTGTTCCATAAACCCCTAATCCCTCTGGATCTGATTGTAGATGGGGTATTCGCTCTTTTGAATGTTTGCAAACTTTGTTCTGGCAGAAGTCTATTAAAATTGCAGTCTTCTTTTACTTATGCACTTCACCTTTTCTTTTTGTCGCACTTCGTGCTTCTGTATGGTGACTGTTGAAAGGTGTTACTAGTATTTTAAAGTACTTAGAAGAAAATGTTTTGTTCCACTGTCATTGCATTTTCTTTTAACAATTCATTGCTGAGTCAGTTACATTTCCTCACTTCTAGTGCACAAAGCAATGCAAAGATCGAAGAACTACTCCAAGAGGACCACAATGCTAAACGTAGGCGGGAAAAATACCAAAAACAATCATCCCTCTTGTCAAAGCTCACTCGCCAGCTCAGCATCCATGACAATAGAGCAGCTTCATATGCGAACGATAGTTCTGGAGCTGGTAAGTTCTATACTTCAAACAAGAACCTTTTTCATTGTAGTCCAGAAATGTATAGTATAATGAGCTAGTAACAATTTAGTATGATGCTTAGTTCATAAGTTCACGTGCAATTTCATTACTTTTGTCTAGAAGCCCAGCTAACTCGTTAGATACCATACTCTCAAAAAAAACTCGTTAGATACCTAGATCGATATTGCTTGGTGTAAATATGTGGACCAGTTTGTTGTACTTTCCATTTATTGTACAGTAGTTATTTTTTCTTTTGGGTAGCAAATTGTGGAGCCTAACCTTGAGTGGACATAAATTTACTTGCAGAGAGTAGCCCACGGTCTCCTGGCCACTCTGGTGAGGACTGGAAGTCTGCCTTTGACTCAGCAGCAAATGGCTCTGTTGACCGTTCACAGCATGAGACAAGGTCAAGAAGTGCTGACAGTCGAGGCCGACGCCACGAAAATGGGGATGCCAACTCTGGCAGCCGACGCACACCTAACCGGTTGCCACCAGCACCACCAAGTGGGGGGAGAAGCTAAGTACATTGATTGATCATTACATGTGACCAATCAGCATCATTTGCCCTTGCCAGGCTCTCATCCGCTACTGATACTGGCGGAAGAACACATCTGGGACCAAAGAACAGAGAGCTTACTAGAAGATTTGGATGGACGGTGTGTATCAAGAGAACCAAAGTTGTTTATAGAAAATTAGAAATATATAGGTCATTGATGATTGTCATTCCCGATCGTTTTGGAGGTATTGATCTTTTGAATCCTCAGCCTGTGGGATTTTGTTGCCTCGGATCAGTTGATTTTGGTTTTGTACGATTCTGCTGTAAGTCTTCCCATCAAACTGGCAAATGTATTCTTTACACCCATTCATGTATCATTTTTCTTCCCATTCTTTTAGACTAAACCACATGTTCATTCGTGGTGCTATACTTCAGTATGATTATACTGTGCAATTCATTGTTGGGCTGGAATAAGCACATGCTTGTTGATACGGCCCTTGTGTTCTTATTGGGCTCTGATGTGGGTAATGAAGCATCTGAACTGTGGCATAATTTGTTCCATGTATATTTTATGTAGCACCGATTGTGATTCTTCGGGCGCAAGAGCAGGTGATCTTCACCGACTCCTAGTTTATACGACTAAGGGCCTGTTTAGTTGCCTGCCAAATCGGCGGCGGCTGAATTCCGATGTCACTGTAGTGCACTGTAGCATTTCGTTTGTATTTGGTAATAATTGTCTAATCGTTGACTAATTAGGTTCAAAACGTTCGTCTCGCAAAGTACAACCAAACTGTGCAATTAGTTTTTGATTTCGTCAACATTTAGTACTCCATATATATACCGCAAATTTGATATGACAGGGAATCTTCTTTTTGCATAGTGCCAAAATTGGGATTTTGAAGCAACTAAACAAGGGCTAAAGAAACTGTATGATTAAGAAAGCTGCTCTAAAGAAAGGACAGCAATCATGTGAAAGCATCACTATTTCCGTTCTTCTGAGGTCTGACCATGTGTTTGTGCCTTTGTTTCATGTTCTGCAGCTGATCTAGTGATCTTATGGTGCCAGATTGGCATTGAAAACTAGATAGCGCCAGGTTAGCGAAGATAACGTGCTCTTTGTTAAGCTGGACTGCACGAACGAAGAATCGCCGACGGAAAGGTACAGACAAGAATGACCAATAAGTTAAGAATGTCATTTTTTTCCCTCATATGTACTGGTAATGAATTTATATTTGCACATGTCGATGCCTCCACCCTTTTCTTTTTCTTTTTCTTTCTTGTATACAATAACCTCGATCTGTGCAAAATGAAATTCAAACCCCCAAAAAAATGAACCAAAGAATGGGGAAAATTGTACAGCCCCCGCTCTACATCCTATATATTTACACCTCAGCCGCCGTGGACGTCACGGGCACCGGCGTCGTCGACCCGTGTTCCCTCTCCTGCCGCGCCATCCGGTGCAGCTTGGCGAACATGCCGACCATCGGGGCCGTGTTGTACGTGCAGGCCTCCGTCTGCATGTAGTTCTCCCGGTTGTCCCTGAACCTGTCCCGCCGGTCGGGCCCGCCGACGATGGCGCCGACGAGCACGTTTGGGTTGGAGCTCCGCCGGCCGAACCAGTGGTCAAACCCCTGCGTGCAGCCGATGAACTCCTTGCTGTGCTTGTACGGCACGATGGACGCGGCGCGGTGGTGCACCCGGTTGGGGTACTTGGAGCCGTAGCCCACGAGGTAGCTGGCGCCCCTGGGGTTGGTGCCCAGCACGTAGTCCACCTGCGCCCTGGCGAGCGCGAACACCTCCTCGGCCGCCACGGTCTCGCCGCCCGCGCACGACACGGTCCGGGCGCCGGCCTCGGCCAGGTAGTCTGAGTAGACGGAGAGCAGGAACGCGGCGCTGGTCACGTACTGCATGTTGTTCCACTGCCGGATGTAGAGCATCCCGCCGGGGCTGCGCTCCACGTTGGCGTCCAAGCCGCCTTCCGTGTTCCCGCCCAGGCACGCGCACACGTAGCGCTCCGCCTTCGCCCTGTACCGCTCCAGCGTGCTCCGGTGGCGCGTCGCGTGCTCCCCTCTCAGCAGCAACTGAAACAAGTACGGGTGCATGCACGTGTCAGTCTCGCTTGCTACTCTTTGTCTGTCTCTTTGGGTTCTGGCATTATGGCGTACGTACACTGTCACTTACCCTTGCTGCTAGGATCTGGACGCCGGCGTACTTGACGTCCCAGCTGAACTCGTTGATGGCCCAGCCGGTGCCGCCGAAGCTGTCGGCGTTGTCGACGACGTAGTCGAGGTAGTGAGCTCTGCCGGTGGCGCGGTGGAGCCACAGGGCGGCCCACAGGAGCTCGTCCTTGTACCCGCTCACCGACGCGTAGTAGCTCTTCACCTCCGCGATGCTGCTGTCGTATTTCCCCCTGTACTTGTCGGCGAAGTCGAACAGCTGCAAAGATACCAAAGAAAAATGATTTAGGTAACGTGGCAGGTTATTCAATCAAAACTGGTCTCATAATTGGCATGGGAAAAGGCACGTATTGGTAGCAGGTGCTAACACGACTGGTTCCGTTGTTATAAAAATAAACAAACGAAAAGAAAAACCAAAAAGGACTGGTTGAATTAGCATGCACATGATGACGTTTACATTTCTTAGTTTCCAAGCAGTTTTATGCGATTGAACTGGCGACCTAATCATGGAGGAAACCGGGAGGCTTTCCACGTCCACCAGATGGTAGCTCCCTCCCTTTTTTTCTCCGTTCCTTTTCGCGTTAGGTTGCGCGCCGGCTCCCCGGGCCCCACATGGCATCCCCTACGAACCGACAGAAACCTCTCGTCTGAAAAACGTCGTGTTCACAACTTGCGTCCTGTTCGTTTGATTTATAAGCCGTACTTTTTCAGCCAACGAACAATATTTTTCTCTTACAATAAATCAGTCAACAGTATTTTCAGCGATAGCTTATCAGTCGAGCGAACGGGGCATTGACACGTGCCTGCCGCGGAGGAGAGGACTGACACAATCACAACGGAACAGTCCTGCAGCAGCCTGCCGGTGCTCGCAACAGTCCAAAGTGCGGTACGCGTACTACCGCTAGTCCACCACATTTCCAGCCCATGTTTTTTCCCCCCACGAATCATAGCCGGCAAAAATATTTACCTGCTGGGCGTGGTGCAGGAGAAGGTGCGCGTAGTGCGGGTTGGAGTCGCGGAAGACGATGGACGCGGCCGCCATGGCCGCCGCGGTCTCGCCGGCGACGTCGGAGCCTGGGTGGTCCCGGTCCACCTTGTACGCCTGCCGCGACGTCGTCATGTCCTCCGGCCGCTGCCAGCAGTAGTGGTCCGTGTCGCCGTCGCCCACCTGCGCGCACGAAA
Organism: Miscanthus floridulus; assembly: GCF_019320115.1. Lineage (NCBI taxonomy): Eukaryota > Viridiplantae > Streptophyta > Magnoliopsida > Poales > Poaceae > Miscanthus > Miscanthus floridulus. The sequence goes on along the minus strand of NC_089586.1, from coordinate 117,127,180 downwards.
CTGTCAACACCTGCTGGTTTAGTTTGGGATGGATCGAGCAGCTAGCTAGCTTTGGATGGAACCCCATGCCATGCCATGTGGAACTGCATAACTTATTGCTACTGCTTCGTACGTTCAATGGGCGGGCCACCTAACCCGGTTGTTGTTATTCACCAGAAAGAGGTATCTTTTTGTGTGCTATATATACTTAATTAATTATTATACCAGAGTACATGCGGTTTGGAATGTTTGTTAGGAAAAGGTAGCGAATGAAGAAAGCAGTCACTAAACTACAAGCGACAATTGAATTTGAATTGGTCTCTAGCTAGCTAGCTTGGCTAGCTTCATCACGTTGCGTTTCATGTCGTGTGTAACAGCTAGCTTTGGCACGAGAGGCCAAGTCACAGCGAACTGGTCTCGCCGTCTCGGCACGGCATGGGCAGGCAGGTGAGACAGACGACTCGAGAGATCGACGCGGTGGGGTTGTGTAACTGTAGCCTAGCTAGTCGTCTTACCTCAGCCCACAGCTCATCGGGCCTGGTGTGCGCCTTGATGAAGTAGTCGGTGCCCCACTTGACGGCCTCGAGCGCGTGGCCGAGCTCGCCGGCGTCCGCGACGTCGCCGCCGTACTCGATCAGGCTCCACGACAGCATCGTGACGGTGAACGCCATGGGCAGGCCGAACTTGACATGGTCGCCGGCGTCGTAGTATCCCCCCACCAAGTCCACCTGTGCCGCGATCGTCACCATCACGGAGGAAAAGATAGCCATGTTAGTTGACGGATCAACACGGCGATCGTCCACCGAGACATCTAGAGTCTCGATTTCGTGCCGTTCTCAACGTGCCGCCACGCCCGCTCGGTGACCACACCAAACGAAGACTGATCGGCGTGTGAACACACACGCTCGTCGGAAAACCGATCGGGTTCGCGCGCGGCGACCGTGGAATAATGGAGGCACCGGCGAGACGTGGGACGACAGCGGCGGACGGGACGGTGTCATTTACGTGACGCAACGTACCCCTTGCTCGAGGCCGTCGGTGAGGCCGGAGTGGTGGCGCCAGGCGACGCGTTGGCTGTGCGGGAGCCGGCCCGAGCGCTGCGCCTCGAAGTAGAGCAGGCTCTTCTGCAGCGCGTCCTCGTAGTTGTGCGCCTTCCCCTCGGCTTCGGCTCCACCGAGAACCGCGGCAACAAGCAGCAGCAGCAGCAGCGCGACCCCGAGCCCGTGACACGACGTCGCGGTCGCGGCGGCGCTACTCATTGCACGAGGAGAGTCCCCGCGCGGCGGCTGCCTCCGCGCCGCTGCGCCCTCTCGCATGTGCGGTGGATGGCCGCTCCGTGACCTGCCGCCTGCTGCGTCGGCCGCCTGCACGCCTCTTCCTCCCTGCCGCCTCCACCGCGCGTGTGTCTGTGTGTGCGTGGCTGCGGACACGTGATCGGAGGGCTGACTTGACTGGCCTCGCCCTCCCTCCCTCTGTTACGAGCGGCTTATATCCAGCGTCCTGCCTGCCGCGAGCCCGCCCGACACAAGCGCACGCACAGCGTGTTGAATTGGTTCAGCCCCCCCGGGAGGACGGAATAGAATACTACTCGGCAGCGGAGGGCTTGGCGGCCGGGGGAGGAGGAGACGAGGGCAGGATCGAGCGTTCCGCCGGTGCCGGTGCCGGTGCCAGTGCCGTGGCGTCAGCGTGGGTTTGGAGGGGCGGACGTGGACTCGTTCGGGTTTGGTGAGGTAATGGTTGGGTTGGGGTGGATTTGGCCTTGCCCTTGGCGACGCACGCAAGCAAGAACAAGGCGGGGCAGATTTTGACCGGGCGCCGGACGGCCGGAGCGAGGGGTCTGGTACTCTGGACGGAGGTTTCGGATTGGGCGGAGCTCGTGCATCGGTTGGGGCCGGACACGTACGTACTGCTCGACCGGCCACCTGCACAGACGCAAGGTGAGGCACGCGTACGACCGCGGCAAATCGAAGCCCAGTCATCGGCAGCTTGCATGCCTTCACGTGGCCCTCCAGGCTTACGTGACGCTGCTGCTGGTCTGGTCAGTGACCCGTCGCACTACTGCCCAGTAAGCGTGCCGGCCGGTGAGCTATTATCGGAAATGCATGCACTCCGATTTTACCGGGTCGTTGCATTGCGTCACCGGGTTCTTTACACACATGTTTTTCCCAGGTCTGATGATGATTAGTTCGCTTGAACTTATCAGCCGACTTATCAGCTACAATCTACAATATTTTTCTCTCACAGCAAAATAGCTTCAGCTAGCTTATCAGCCAACTTTAATACCAGCCGAACAAGGCGCTCCCGTTTAGCTACTCGCGACCTTTTGTTCTTTCTGATCCCGGCACATTTTGTCGGTAACCGCGAGCATGTCTCGCCAGGATGAGTTGGCTACACGCCCTGCCCTCTTGGTCAACCTATCCGCGAGGCGATGGCTGACTTTCTTTGGACAAAAATATGCACGCTTAATACATACACACATGCATCTAGTAGTGCCAAGTTTTGGATTATACTTTATATTACTTAGCATTAGGCCCAGCCGGACAGTGACTCCCCGGCTGTAACCGATTTGGACGGCCTGATGATCCCTGTCCTGGCCTCCCCTTTCCTCCGTCGCTTTCTTCCATCCGCTGCTCCATCCATCCATTGGACGAGCAAGCGACTCCCACTGTAGAACACGTACATTATTCGCCCTCCTCTGCCTGCTCGCACAATCGGTGGGCAGGGCAGGTTGGTAGGCCGGACCAGATGCTGATTTCTCTTTGCACCAAGGCGATTGATATGTCCCTTAATTGGAAGTTGTAATTTGGAAGCTTCTTGCTTGCATCTCCATCCCTTGGTATGGTATGCTACGTTACGTCGTAGCTTAATCATTGTTCCCGTCCCGGGCCAATTAAGCCACATTTTGACCGTGCTTTGGTACCCATCTCGACATCTCGTGTACTATTAGCTAGCCCTACTAGTCTCCGTCCCTCTTTATTCCTGTTATTAGGGCATCATCATGTGCTGTTAGCAGATGCTTTATGCTAGTTTAACGCTAACAACCAGACGTTTCATGGCTCGTCTTTTTCTTCCCCTCTCTAGCTCGTCGTGCTGTTGGCACGTCCTCCTTTCTTCGCAGACTGTTTTGGGAAGCAAGGGAGAAATTAAATGGAAGAAGCACCACCTCACCTCGGCCATCTATCGTCGCCCTTTTAATTTGTGTACGTGATCGAAGCACTAGCTTGGCCACTTAATTGTTTCTCTTTTTCTTTTTTGTGACGATCGACGTTGATGCATCGGCGGCACGGGTTTTCCACCGCGCGCGTGCCTGCTTAGCTTAGTTGGGGTTTTCTTTTTAGCGAGCTGGTAGCTACATACTACCCATGGAGATGTGTTTGAGGCTTTTTTTTTTCTGGCAAAAGACTTTCCTTTCTTCCTTTTTGTGGAGTCTCGAGAGGCTTGATGGAACAAATGAACTACCTCTCGTTGTTGAAGCAGCCATGATGACGACGAGTGCTGTTCTCTCCTTTTGTAACGCGAATATTTTATACTTTTATGGGGCAACCTTTTGGAACCAAAATACCACACCTGAGTTTTTAAGGATGTCGACACTTGATTTTTCAGCCATCCAGTTTTAAGATATATTGGCTTACACTCTATAAAATCAGGTATATCACACATGAAATATTTTAGCACACTAATTTATTGAATGGAGGATGGAGGAAGATGAGAAAGCGTGGAGGCTGTCACCCCTGTCGGATCTGTGCAGAGAAGAGTGGCGGGGGAGGCCGAAACAGCGGGGTAGTGGAGTAGGGCCATGCAAGCAAGGAGGTTACGTTGAATCGACGGGGGAGACTGGGAAGTGAAGCGAGGGAGAAAGGTGGTGGACGAGCTGGTAAGGGAATAAAGAAGGTAGCAAGATGGAGGCAGAAGATGGCAAGAGTATAAATGAGTGTGGGGAGTGGGTTTTTCTCGCTCGCCTCTCGTAGTGAGAAGGGAGAGTGCCTCACACGGAGAGCGAGCCGCAGGAGCAGTGTTTGGCGGCGCTCAGAACAGAATGCTTCCAAACTGGCCCTTAGTATAACAAAGGCTCAACATGAGCAATGATGCTAAGGATGGAGTGAAATTAATGGTGGCAGAGGAGTATTGCCCATGTTCATTTGTTGTGGTGGACCGAGGGAGAAAAAATAGTGTTGGATAGAGAGGAAATAACAAGGGCAGGACCATCGGAAGATGATATTTTGCACTTGAACTAAAGGACATTTTTAGGCATATATGATATATAGCATCTCGTGTTCGTCTAAACTCGTTTAAACCGTTATCTACACACGTCTAAACATTAAATTGTATGTATATATGTAGTTTATGCCCTAAATGGTGAATTAAAAAAGTTTAAATGGTCAAAGGCTCAAAGTAGTAAAAAAAGTTTAAACAATGTGTTTAAATGTGATTTAAACACGTTAAACATTGGTTGAGGCATTTATACGATAGTCTTGGCGATAGAGAACTGACTTGGTAAAACTATCTGATATTTATGTTGTTAGAACTTAACGTCTATTGCGTAATGGCACATATCATTTAACTATGTGAGAATTACATGACTACTATTATGTCATTATATTTGTCTACTTGTTTGTCTTATTGTGCAACCGTGTATATATCTCAAGTCACATTTTAAAACTTAGTATAGAATTATAGTGTTTGTATGCCTATTTACTGCTATAGTTCAGACTGTTTAAACAGGTGACCAACTATCTTGTGTTTAGCATCTAGAAAAACATTGATAGCGTCTCCTTCCTTATTTGTTCCCCTTCACGTCTAGTATGAAACAGGTGCATAGAAGGTCAACTTCAGCTATGTACATGCATTTTCTCATGGTTTCTGAAGTCATGTTCGCTTGTCTTAGAATCCGTACTTTTTAGCTTGTTTTTTTTTAGCCGAAACAGTGTTTTCTCTCACAACAAATCAGCTGGAACGGTGTTTCGGCTTGTTTTTTCAGCGAAACGAACGGGACCAAAGCTTGATCTATGGACTTGCATTTATTTTAAAAGTCCGTTGATGTTGATGTTTTATCATACAGACTCGGCAAGACATCTCGCATATCTTAGTCATATAAATCACTTGTTGTTATGAAGAGTTGAAGGCTTGTAACAGAAGTATTTGGGGGCATAGATTAATCAATGAAGATGGTAGTTTGTTTATGTTTTATGCAACGATTTATTATTTTTTTATTCGCATTTTCCTCAGTACACCTGCCCATCGTTTTCCCTTTTGGATTAACAAGTTACAAAAGGGAAAGATCACTTGAACAATTCAGTATTCGATCTGTGAAGCATGATTACACATTTACACGGCTTGTCACCCCAAAGCAGCTTGACTTGGGAGCGGAGCTTGGTTAAAACCAAGCTGGACCATGCTCAATTGCATATGTCCCTGCTCGTTTGATGAAGCTACCACGATTGACATGTTTGAATGTTGTTTGATCACCATTTTCTGATCGAGGGTACCATACCATACCACATACCCCTGGTGCTCCATAATATATATAGGAACTTTTATTTGCTTGTATATAAATGGTTCAAATAGCTCAATAGAACCGAGCCTTGTAGCTTGTTTTGGGCACCTAAATGCTAAGCTAAACGAGAGTTCCTTGCTATATCGTGAGATCGCTACAGTTAGCTTGTAGCTGTCTTAGAGGTAGATATGGCTCAAAAATATCTCAAATCGCTAATTTGCATATGTATACTCATATTTTGGCTCGACAGCTTGGTATAGCTCTATCTGATTCTGATTGTCCATGGAAATTGATTCTCTGAGAGAAGTGATTACGTGGCTGAAAGTGATTCTCTTTGATTGTTTAACACAAACTCTCTCAAAATCACGATGGAGAATCACTTTATAGAATCAGGAGAAGCTACTTTTTCAGCTCCCAGTTTCTTAGTTCATTTCAGAGAATCACTCCATGGAATCAACAGAGAATTACTTTTCTCTAAAAAACATGTTTGACAAAGCTCCTGCCGGATTCAGCAGAGAACTATTTCTCTCTAAAATATTGTTTGGCAGAGCTCCTGTTGTGCCCAACGGGGTCATAGTACTGTTCCCTAGAAGCACCCAATTTTCATATCGTACCAATTGTGCCACCATTTATGATTTATTGCTTCAATGATCTTGCCTTAGAGCCACTATGATAAAAGATTATAAGTGGCTAAGGTTAAGTATAGAGAGAGGAAAAGAGAAAAGAAAAATGGGCAATATGACGAGAGTCTCGAAACTTTGTGAGAGAATAAACTGGACAATATATACACAGGCTCGTAGAAACTTTTTTCTTATAAGATCTAAACAGGGCCCTAGTCATAATAGTGTAGGTTGAAACCATTATTTATACTGATATAGTAATTAAGAGTTTAGTCTATAATCTCAAGTTGTTTTAATATAAAATTAAAAGGAGAGTTGTGAAAAAAAATCTAATAAGCACAATAGTTTCAACCTAACGTATTGATAAAAGAATTACATCTGATAAGATCAAAATTGGAAAGCCCAAATCTAGAATTTTCATGTCATGACACATTGTTTGTAACTAAAAGCCATACGGAGGTGTGGTAAACATGGGTTGTGAATATGGATAAAAACAATAAAGTCATTGGTAAATTTATAACAACCGGATATCTATATGAACACATAAAGTATATGTATGAGTATTGTGTTAAAAAATGAACACACAGAATGAGCACAATTTTTTATTAGTAATATATTAAATTTATTCACAAACTTGTAATAGCTACTCCCTCTGTTCCAAATTATAAGTCGCTTTGACTTTTTTTTGGTACATATGATTTGCTATGTATCTAGACATATTATTATATTTACATGCATAACAAAATAGATATACCAAAAAAGTCAAAGTGAATTATAATTTGGAACGGATGGAGTAATACTTATGTCTCCTGAGATTCTAACCCCCACAGGAACATGGATTAATGGACCAAAGCACACATTCTATGAGATTAAAGCATTGCTCCACTATTTCAGTATTTGTATGGTTTTAGCCAGTACTGCGGTATTTAACACACATAGAAGATAAAAACATACATTTTTGTACATACGAAGGCGTAGCTTTTGTGTGAGCTTCCACTATCCGCTAGCTATAGCCAAAGGAAGTTGGTAAGGGGCTGTCTGGAACGTGGAAAATCTATATAAATTGTATAAAAATTTACACGAATCAGTTTAATCTTCCAAAAAATATAGAATTGGGAAAAAATTGCATGGTCCACAAACACGAAAATTCAGGATTGAAAGTAGAAACTCTCACAGTTAAGTGCCAAGTGCGGAGGCATGAGAAGACAGGAGACAACAGAACAGAAATGATCAGTCGGAGTCCCAGTGCATGCGTCTGCATCATCCAGCTTCTCATGGTGGTGTGTCCACCCAGTGGCCTGGCTGGCTGGCCGAGGCAGCGTAGACGGACGGACGGACGCACGCGCTGACGCGCATGCCATGCCATGCCATACGTGTGTGTGAAAGGAACACCCTCGTCAGTTTCAAAGCGCGTTAGGGCGGCGGCGGTGGCAGTGGCAACGGCGATGTGCCATTTTTATTAGAAATCTGCTGTTGGCCGCTCGTTGCGTTGCTGCCGCGAACCCGAAACGCGATCGATCTCCGGCCTGGTTCGGCACGGGTGTCTGTCGCTCCATCTCGGTGGCGTCCTGCCGCCCCTCGCGGGCCGGCTGCTGAATACTGGTGCTGAGTTGCCTATGTTTGTCTCCACATTGTCAACGTGTTGTCTGACGGCGCCGATCGTCGATGCGCGCCGGCCGCCGGGGTGTCCGGGCGGCGTGGGGCACACGGAATATTTGTCGTCGGGAAATCGGGCGTGGGGCGGGGCGGCACGGCAAAACAATATAAATTGGAGTCAAAATGGGAGATAGGATGGCACTAGCTGCGGAATAGTTCATGTTAGGCACTATCGACGACCCAGACCCAGGGGTTGACAATTGACAACTCCAGAGGACTGGAACGTTTTTTTTTTTTTTTTTTTTTTTGCTCATTTCGAAGTCTTCTGTTCTATGTCTATACTATTTGTTTTTTCTCTGTTAGTGGCTGAATAATGCTCCTGAAGCTTCCTTTTCCTTTTCTTTTGGACAGATTCACAGCATACACTGGTCTGATTTGGAACTATACTAGTATACTAGCCACACGATTTTTGTCAATCTTTGCCATTGATCTTACTGTTCCTAACTGATTTATTAGAGTTTGATTTTCAGGGGCATTTTTTCCCCATTGTGTTCCTTCTTAAGCTGTGGTTTATCAGGCTGTTCGCTTGCTCGTATACGATCGTGGATTATAAGCTGGAACAATATTTTTCTCTCACACCAAACCAGCCAGCAGTAAATAATCCACGATCGTTTACGGCCTGCAGAACAAACTGTATATTGTTAGAGTATATAAATTGAGAGCGACCAAGTCTATGTATATGTACAGTCACTACACTCCACTGCACCACGTCTTATGTCGGTGAGTATTTTCTTCAACACATTAATGATGGACTATGTGAGTCAAACAGGCACCTAACTTAGCCAAATCTGTCCAAGCCAGACTGTAGCAGATATGCCAATTATATGTTGGGCCACTTGTCAACAGGAGTTTGCAGTATACCAAATCTAATGGTTCGAAAAAAATGTTGAACCGTACTTAGGGCAACCTCTCAGTATAAAATTTCTCATATATTTCTAGTTTTCTACGGTGATATCACGCGAAACGCTAATGACCTAATGTACGCCCAATTTCTCACCAGATACACGCGAAATGAGAATCATGATCATCTTGTTTTTTTAGTGCATTTCAGCCAATCAGGCAAGGCAATGACACGTCACCCTATACCAATCAGATCAGAAAAACGTTGACTGATAGGAGTTGTTGTTGTACTTGTACATAATCTTAAAGCGACGATGATATTAAAAGAGAAGCTAGTATTAAAATTTGGATTGTACACTAGTACTCCGTAGTAGGCTGTGCGTGCAGTGTGCGATCAAAAGAAAAGGCCTACAAAGTTTGAGGCCCGCCATGCCAGCCCCAACTGTCCCTGTCTCTCTGCCTCCCCGGGCCACCCACCGCTTCCATGTGCAGGCTGCAGAGACCACGGCGTGGTCAGCCTGGCAGGCTGATGATGTCCCGCTGACACCAGCATGACATCCGACGCCGTGGGCTCCATTGCCCAGCGAGCATCATCGCGTGTCCAGTCACATGCATGTATGGTACTACTAGCTCCATGCATTGCATGGAAGATTGGAAGACCTGCCGGCTGCCGCTGTAGAAACTAGAACAGGCAGACTGCAGCAGTCTGTTCGCTTTCGCATACGATCTTTTTCAAATTCTTTTCTCTCCCAAATTCATTCAAATGAATTTTTGAACTTTTTCAAAGCAGTTTCAAACTTTGGCCCAAAAATTAAAGTTGCTCAAAAATTTATTCTCTACAACTTTGCTTTTATGACCAAAGTCAAATTCCAAATATATTTTGAATTACCAAATTAAAATCAATATTAATTCAAAACCCTAATTTTGAATAAATATTTTTAAAAGCAAAATTTGACAAAAATTTAAATATAAACTTTGCTCCAAATTGTGTCCTAAATATTTCTAGATGATTTACAATTATATCCAAACATGTTTTATTAGCCTAGCAAGCATAATTAGGGCAAAAATAACTCTAAACAAGTGTATGCAACATTCATGTTTCACGAGCATGTTTCATATGTTTCGAAGCATTGTTTCAGTTATTATTTACATGATTAGGCATGTATGATTAGGATGCTTGATGATGCATAATATTGCTGATTTGTAGTGCCTAAATGCTTGCATAACACCAGGGTGTTACAGCCCTCCCCCCTTATAAAAATCTCGTCCCGAGATTTGGGTTATGAATCATTTGTTATAAAAATCTTCATAAGCTTTTTGTAGATATTCCCCCGTTTCCTAAGTTGTATCCCTCTCATCATGATGATTCCACTGTATCTTGTATGTTTTCACCACACTATTCTGAGTAGCACGTTCTTTAGTGTCTAACACACGGGCCGGTTGCTCACGATACACCAAATCCGATTTGAGTTTGATGCCTCGAGGTTCTATTCTTTCCTCCGGAACACGCAAACACTTCTTGAGTTGTGATACATGGAAAACTGGGAAGATGGTACTCATTGTCTCAGGTAACTCTAACTTATAAGCTACTAGACCTCTTCTTTCCAAGATCTTGTATGGTCCTACGAATCTAGCGGCAAGCTTTCTTCGGACTCCAAAACATTTTTTCTTCATTGGCATGACCTTTAGATAAACATAGTCACCCACTTCAAACATAAGGGGTCTCCTTCTTCTATCTGCATAACTTTTCTGACGTGATTGGGCCGCCTTCATATTTTGTTGAATAATATGAACTTTCTTCTCGGCCTCTTCTACAAAGTCAATACCATAATACCTTCTTTCTCCTGGCTCGACCCAATTCAGTGGCGTTCTACATTTTCTGCCTTACAAAGCTTCAAATGGAGCCATCTTGATGCTTTCTTGATAACTGTTATTGTAAGCAAACTCAGCTAAAGATAACCATGACTCTCATGAACCCCTAGAAGACAACACACAGGCTCTTAACATATCCTCTAGAACAACATTAACTCGTTCAGTCTGACCATCTGTCTAAGGATGATAAGCAGTACTACGAATCAAACTAGTTCCCAAACCTTTGTGCAAATGTTCCCAAAAGTGAGCCATGACCTGTGGCCTTCTATCAGATACTATAGTCTTTGGTATACCATGCAACCTTATAATTTATGCAATATACTTCTCGGCATATTGAGGTGGTCGATAATCTGTCTTGACAGGTAAGAAATGAGCGGTCTTGGTAAGATGATCCACAATCACCCAAATCGAATCATGTCCCTTTTGAGTAGTGGGCAAACCCGAGATAAAATCCATACTTATATCATCCCACTTCCAACTAGGTACGGACAAAGATTGCAACAAACCAGCAGGTTTCATATGAATAGCTTTCACTCTACAACATGTGTCACATCTGGCAACATAGGCTGTAACTTCTTTCTTCATCTTGGTCCACCAATAATGAGGTCTCAGTTCTTGATACATCTTACTACTTCCCGGATGGATAGATAGCTTAGAAAGGTGAGCTTCATCCATGAGTTTATTCTTAAACTCTCGATCCTTGGGAACCACAAGACGGTCGTCAAACCACAACACGCCCTGTTCATCCACTCTAAAGTGCTTAGACGGCTCTTCTTTTATTTTCTCTTTGATGTGAAATATTCCCTTGTCTGTTTTCTGGCCTTCTATTATCTTACTCTCCAAAGAGCAACTAATCTGAATACTATGTAACATAGCAGGATGCATCAGGTCGAACCCATCTTCAAGTAATGGCTGCACATTCAAGCAATGTGACTTTCTACTCAAAGCATCTACCACTACATTGGCCTTTCCAGGATGATACTGTACATTCAAGTTGTAATCTTTGATCAATTCTAACCATCTTTGCTGTCTCATGTTCAGCTCTGGTTGGGTAAAGATGTACTTAAGACTCTTGTGATCTATGAAAATATTGCACATATTACCCAGTAGATAATGTCTCTAAATTTTTAGGGCATGCACAACTGCAGCAAGTTCAAGATCATGTGTCGGATAGTTGACCTCGTGCTTTCTCAACTGATGTGAGGCATAAGCAATGACTCTTCCTTCTTGCATAAGAACACAGCCCAATCCAGTTTTCGATGCGTCGCAAAACACATCAAATGGTTTCTCAATGTCCGGTTGTGCTAGAACAGGAGCAGTGGTCAACAGTTTCCGCAAGGTGTGGTAAGCTACTTCACACTCCTCTGTCCACACGAACTTGTGATCTTTCTATAGCAGACTTGTCATTGGCTTGGCAATCTTCGAGAAATCTGGTATGAAACGGCGATAGTAACCAGCTAATCCTAAGAAACTTCTAACCTCAGGAACTGTGGTCGGTGCCTTCCAATCCATAACCTCTTGCACCTTACTTGGATCGACTGAAACTCTATTTTCTGATAGAATGTGACCAAGGAAAGGAACTTTCTTCAACCAAAATTCGCACTTGCTAAACTTAGCATACGGCTTATGATCTCTAAGTCTGGTCAAGACAATTCTCAGATGCTCTTCATGATCCTTCTCGTTCTCGGAGTACACCAGAATGTCATCAATGAACACAACCACAAACTTATCCAATTCTGGCATGAAAACTGTATTCATCAAAAATATAAAGTATGTAGGAGCATTTGTCAAGCCAAAGGACATGACAAGATACTCATACAACCCGTATCTGGTGGAAAATGCGATTTTCAGTATATCTTGTGGCCTAATCTTGATCTGATGGTAACCGGATCTCAAATCTATCTTGGAGAACACCTTAGCCTTGGCTAACTGGTCAAACAGAACATCAATATGAGGCAAGGGATACTTATTCTTGATGGTTACAGCATTAAGTGGCCTATAATCCATGCACATTCTCAACGTGCCCTCTTTCTTCTTCTTCACAAACAAGGTGGGACATCCCCATTCAGACTTGCTTGGTCGGATAAACCCCTTTTTCGATAACTCTTCTAGTTGCTTCTTCAGCTCAACTAATTCATCCGGAGGCATCCAATAGGGTCTCCTTGAAATCGGAGCTGTTCTGAGGATTAACTCAATTCCAAACTCAATATCCCTATCTAGCGAAAGACCAGGTAACTCATCTGGGAATATATCCGGAAACTCATACACTACCGGAATCTGATGAATAGGAATAACTTCGGTAGCACATGTCACACTTATAAGGTCTGTTCTCTGAGGCAATGGTACTTAGAAAGTACCCTCACCCTAGGGATCCTTAAGGGTAAGTACCCGACTTCCTGTATCTATAACTGCTCCCCAATCCTTCATCCAATTCATCCCTATAATGACATCCAAAACTAGTCTAGGCATAACTATCAAGTTCACTCGAAACTTTCTGCTACCTAATTCAAGAGTTGCCCCTCAAACCATCTGATTGGTCAAAACATCAGCCCCCGCTGAACTTATACGGTAACCATAACCCAATTCTGTGAATAGTTGTTCATGTTTCCGTGCAAATGCTTGACTCATAAAAGAATGCGAGGATCTAGAATCAAATAGAACAACTGCAGGGTGTTGGTTGACAGGAAACTTACCAGCAGTTACGGGCTCTCCCTCAGGAATCTCATCCATAGTCATACTATGCACCCGAGCAGTATAGGTCTGCTGCTTCTTCTTGGGCGGATAAGGACAGAACCTTGAGAAGTGACCTGGTTGATCACAATTGTAGCAGGGTCCCCTTACTGTACTAGCAGATCCCACAGCTCCCTTGGAACTGCCATGTACCGCAGTTGCGGCTGCCTTGTTGGACTGCACTGCCATCTTGTAAGGTGAAAGGATCAAGATGCCTAAGAGGAGGGGTGAATTGAGCTAATTCTAAATTCTCTTGCAATAATCAAATCCTACGGATAGCCCAATTAACCCCTTGTGCCTAGAAAAGTGTTTCTATTAAATTAACGCATAAAAGACTTACAACCTATGTTCCAAACTTACTCAAGCATAGCAATTCTATGAATGTAAAGACATGTATTGAATTGCTCAAAGTAAATACTTAAAGTAAATGCTCAAAGTAAATGGAGAGAGGAACGCGGCGATGTTTTGCCGAGGTATCGGAGAGTCGCCACTCTCCACTAGTCCTCGTTGGAGCACCCGCGCAAGGGTGTAGCTCCCCCTTGATCCACGCAAGGATCAAGTGCTCTCTATGGGTTGATTCTTCGACACTCCATCGCGGCGAATCACCCAAAGCCGCTCACAACTTGAGTTGGGTCACCCACAAGCTCCACCGGGTGATCACCAAGCTCCCAATCACCACCAAGCCGTCTAGGTGATGGCGATCACCAAGAGTAACAAGCATGAACTCTCACTTGACCACGCGAAGCCTAATGAGAAGATGGATGCACACTTGTCTACTCTTGAATCACTAATGAGGTTTCACTCTTGGATTCTCAAATCACAAACACCTCACTAGGACCTTGCTCTTCTTAGCACTCACAAATGTGTTTTTCAGCTGTTGAAATGAGCAAAAGTGACTCCACACACGAGTGGAGCTTCTATTTATAAGGCAGCCTAAAAAATGAACCGTTATGAGCTTCTGCGGGATGACCAGACGCTCCGATCGTTTTGACCGGACGCTCCGGTCAGTTCAACCCATGCAACAGTTTTCAAGTGATGACCGGACGCTGTTAGGGTCCGATCAGTACTGACCGGACGCATCCGGTCGCTCTTGGATGCTTACTGTAATCGACCGGACACTAGATACTCAGGGTCCGGTCACCACTGACCGGACGCGTCCGGTCACACTTTCTCAAGTCTAGACCCTTACTGGAGTCGACCGGACGCTGGCCCTCAGCGTTCGGTCACATTGACCATCCAGCGTCCGGTCACACCAGACTTGTTCTCCTCGGTCAAATGAACTGACCGGACCCTGCGGCCAGCGTCCGGTCGCACCGAAGCCAGCGTCCGGTCAGTATTTGACCCTCCATTCACTTCCAACTCTCGATCATATGTGAATGAAGTTTGCTCCAAAGGATCTTAGGCATTCATAGGAGCTACCTAGAGCTAGTTTTAACAAGTGTGCACCACACCTAACTCACTAGACTCAACTAGGTCAAGCTACCCGTCCATACCCCCCTTAATAGTACGGCCAAAGGAAAAACAAAGTCCTAAACTACTCTAAGTGTCTCTCCAACTCCAATCGACACTTAGAACTAGTCGTCCTTAACCTCGTCGTCAATCCTTTGAAAAACCGAAACGATTTCCATCGTAGGGGCATGATAACCTCGATTGCCCAATCGATCTCCATTACCATGACCTAACTTAATTGCCTCTGCAAAACACACGTTAGTCATAGTAGTCTTGTATTGACACTAATCACCGAAATCCAACTAGGGGCCTAGATGCTTTCAATCTCCCCCTTTTTGGTGATTGATGACAATACCACCTCGAGTATGTGAAAGAGTGAGGTTTTTGACGGACTTGGTTCATATAAGCTTTTTTTTGATAAGAACAAAAGTGTTAGTCAAGCTTATATGACCCAAGCCAACACAATGTACTCAAAGGATATTAATTAAGCATGAGTACAAATAACAAAGCTCATTTATTTTGAAGTTTAAACGCGGAAGCAAAAGCAAATGAGCATAACACAAGTGATATGACATTTAAATAATGCAAAGTAGAAAGCACACATGTCATATATCACAATCACGTAGATAGCACTACCACATATATATAATAGTGTGCATGAAAGTAAACACACGAATGCATAAGTAATAGTGTATCATACAAATAAAACTCCAAATGTATATAATAAGCTAATACTAGATAACAAGCTCCCCCTAAATGTAGCTCCCCCTGAGACTACATACTCGAACACCCTCTCCCCCTTTGGTGTCAAACACCAAAACCTAGGGGTCGATCGGCAGGGCTGCAGCGGACGAGCCGGGCGCTGAAGAACGTGGGGCAAGCTGGAATTGGGCACCATCATCATCTGACCCTGAGCTCTGAACTAACTGACCCTCTGTGGCAGGAAGTGTCGCTGAAGCGGTCTGGGTCTGAGCTGGGGCTGGTGCTGCATGTGAAGCTGCTAGTATGTCTATCGTAGGATCTGACGAGGCGATAGACGAGGGGAGCCTCTGAGTAGTCACAGTGACTGGGGCTGCTGTAGACGGACCGGCCGTATGCATATGAGGCGTAGTAGGCATGCTGATCAACTCGCTGAAGGATGCTCCAAGACTCCTAGAGACTGACGTGTCAGACATGAATAGCAAGGAAGACTACTCTGGTGTGAAGCCCGTCTGAAGTGGAGTGAACTACGGGGCTACCACGGGTGAGGCTAACCACTAGGACACCTATACAAGAGGTGAAGCAAACTGAGCTGGAGGCTGTCCCTGACCCTGAAGCCCGCTAGGCTATATAGCTGGAGTCGTTGTGGTGGAAGCAGGCTGAGCAAGCTGGGGCGAAGTCTGTGGCTGTGGGGCACCAAGAGCTGTCACTACGTGCTGCATGAAACCCATAAGCTACTGCTGCTGCTGCATGGCCTGCTACTGCCTCTGGAACTCGTCCTATCGAGTCTGAAACTGGGCAAAAGTAGCAGCTGTCTCCTGTGCCTGTCTATCCTGTGTCTGCTGCATCCGCTCAAGAATAGCAATGAGAGCGGGGTCTGTCTGTGGAGCAGGTGGAGCAGAACTGGAGCTACCAGCCTCTGCATCGTGTCTGCGTGGAGGCATCTGAGGAATAGGCAGATAGTCATCGTCAGAGCTGTCACTGTACTCGCTCACCTCCTGTTGTGCCTCTAGCTCCTCCTCCTCAGTGGCTGCAATCCCTCTGATGATCTCATCCTGCTGAGCTGTGGACTCTGGCACATTGGGATGACGGCTAGGCTGTCTGGGTGCCTGAGGAGTGGTGTGTCTGATCCTCTGTGACAGGTTGTAAGCTAAGAACTCTGTGGTGGCACCTGTATACTCATCCATCATACCAGGGGGCTTATCAAGCACTACTCTGCAGATGAGGAACGTGATCCAGTGAGCATAGGGAAGCTGCCTACGACCCTTGAATCCCTCAGCTATAGTATCCTCCATCTCTGAAAGAAGGAGGTCCCAGATATCAAATATTGTCTGCTGCATCAGGGCATTGAGAAGCCAGAGCTATAAGCGAGTCAGGCCCTCCCTATATCCCAACCTAGGAAGCAGTGTCCTCCTGATGATGGCCTCTAGCACTCTCGCTGTAGGAGTCAAGTCACTGGGGTTCCTGCTCGACCCCTCTCCAAAAGGCTCCTTGAAGCAATGTCGCACTAAATTTGTAGGAGGCACCAACCCTCCATGAGGACGCCTGGGAGGCTCCTGTTGTCCATAACAGACCTCATGCATCTTGACAGGCTGCTCTTGTAGCCTCAGTATCTCTCTGGCCTTGCCACTCGTCACTCTGTAGTCTTTGCCTCTAAAAGCAAAGTGAAGAAATCTGTGATGTGGATCGATAAAGAGTGAAGCATAAAACTGCCGAACCCAAGATGGTACATATATCCCTGTCCGTCCAATCAAATCTATCAGTCCTGGCAAATATGATAAGTAAGGCCGAATGTGCTCTCCAGCTGCTGCCACAATAGACTCTATCCGACAGACTCTCTGAGATCTGAACACTGCCCCACTATTGAGATAAGCATTGTAGAAATCTTCCTGCAGTGGCGTGTAGAAACCCTCAGCTGCTCTCTCATCCCTCCTCGGAGGAAACCAAACCTCAAACTCAACAAAATGCAGCTGCTAAACCTGCCTGGTTGTAGCGGCCCTCAAGTCGAGGTGTATCACTGGAGATGGACCCTGTGGTCTAGGTGGAGGATGTGATCCCCTGGCGGCCTCAGCAAGACTGGTACATGGGTCCGTCTAGAGCGGTGAAGCTGGGGTGCCGGCTCTATCTCCTCGGCCTCCTGAGTCTGCTGTGCCTACTCGCCCTCCTAAGTCTGCTGAATTGGCTCCTGCTCTACTGACGGGCCTTCCTCAATGGCAACCCATCGTCCTGCAAACGTGGCAGTCCCAGCTGGACTACCATGACGATGCTCAACCTCCTCAATCGTAGCTCTGACTACTGGTGAAACTGGCTGATCTACAATGATAACTCCGCTGCGGGCACCACCTCTCTTGGCACGCTCTGTGGCCTCTGCAACAGCTGCTGCTCTCGCTGTCTCTACGTCAGGGTACTTCCGCTTCTTGGATGTCACCTGCTTGGTTGACTTGCCCTTAGATTCGGCTGGCTAGCGAGGCGGGGGCCTCCGATCATCATCACCTGTGCCACCACCAACGTTCTTGGTGCGAGCCATCTGAACTGACAAGATGATGAACTACCGCTGATGAAGATCAACTGTCAAACTGCCGCTTTCGAGGCTTGGCCTCGATCCTTACTCGCGAGCTTGGCTCCGAGTTGACTGCCAACTACTAGAAGAACCACAACGGAACCGACTCGCTGAGAGCGTGGGGAGGGCATGGTGCTTCGACTCAGCGGCGCGCGGCTGGCGAGGGGGCCGAGCACGGTGGCATGCGTGGCCAGGGCATGGAGCACGGCTGTGGGCTAGGCTGTGGCGGCGAGTTGGCGGTGGTGCAGGCTAGGGTTCGGAGGCTAGGTCACGACGAGATACGGAAAAAGGATGCGGTGGTATGGTTAAATAGTTCCCCCAAACGCGACAGAAAAAGAAACGGAGAAAGGAGTCCTGAAGCCGCGCGAGATCCACTGACCGGACACTCCGGTGGTAGCGACCAGACGCTACCACCCAACGTCCAGTCGATTCCAGAGAGGTCCAATTCCTCTAGAATTGGGACCGGACGCGTCCGGTGGTCCATGATTGGACGCAGGCAGGGTCCAGTCAGTACTGCCTTTCCTTCCTTCGATCGACCAAACGCTGAAGGTCCTCCTGACCGGACGCACAGACACAACGTTCGGTCACTCCATCGGCAGCAGTTCACCTCCTATGAACTGATCGGACGCTGGACAGCAGCGTCCGGTGCACCTTTTCCAGCAAATCTTCAGACTTCCTTCTCGCTGCCTGTTCCCAATCAAGTCCCAACTTGAATAAGATCCAAATAAACACCAATTGGGACTGATGTGAGTGACCTCTCTCAAACCCTCATATTTTTCAAAATATTTTGCCTTAGGCTATAATTCTTTTTAAGAAAATAGGCAACACGAGGGCAAATGGAACAAAACGACAAAACAACATTCATACATATGCAATACTTGTAAGTAAACCTAGTTGCTTGTCAAGTTTGATCCAAGGTTAAGCTTCTTCACACGCTTTTCGGTGGTTATCTTAACCATGTTAGACAAGCCCTATATGCATTGCCATAAATTAAGCATGTTGTATATTACAATGAATGCAAGGGACAACACAAGCTCAATTTTTAGTGAAGTTACTAAAATCAAGTACATTGAGCTCATTCCGCAATCTACAAAATGTAGCCTCATCTAGCGGTTTCGTGAAGATATCCGCTAATTGATCTTCGGATCTTACACCTTCTAGTGATATATCATTTTTAGCCACATGATCTCTTAGAAAGTGATGGCGGATATCTATATGCTTGGTGCGAGAGTGTTGAACCATAAGATGGTGAAAAAGATGGGACTCCCTATGATGAGATCTTGTGGATGATCTTGTAGGAGAGGTGTGTTTCTTCTATTGACCACTTGAGGAGGAGGTTGTGGAGCATCAACATCTTGTGCTTGTACCACCATTTGCTCATGAGAGATATGAGTATCTTCATTTTCCACTCTCCCATCTTTTTCACCATCTTATGGTACATTTGATGAAGAAGGTTGGTTAATGACTTGTGCATCATCTTCATCATCTTTTGGCTTGATGTCTCCCACCGGAATATTCTTCATAGCCTCCCTCAATGGTTCATCACCTACATCATCAAGATTCTCATGTGCTCCTTAGGAGCCATTAGATTCATCAAATTCCACATCATATGTTTCTTCAACCAAGCCGGTGGCATGATTAAATACTCTATATGCTTTGGACTTCAATGAGTAACCAACAAGAAAACATATATCACAACATCTTTGAAACTTCTCTAGGTGTTGTCGCTTCTTGTAGATGTAGCACTTGCAACCAAACACCCTAAAGAAGGAGACGTCCGGCTTGATAAGGAACTTTTGAAGAAATAGGCAGTTGGATGCATAACATGCGGTGTTGATTGCTTCCGCCCATAGAGCTTCGGGGGTGTTGTACTCATCTAGCATTGTCCTTGTAAGAGTGATCAAAGTCCAGTTCTTCCTCTCAACTACACCATTTTGTTGAGGAGTATAGGTTACGGAGACTTCATGTTTGATTCCAACTTCATCACAATAAGCTTCTATGTTTGTGTTGTCAAACTCTTTGCCATTGTCACTTCTTATCTTCTTGAGCTTCACTTCAAATTCATTTTGAGCTCTCTTGGCAAACTTCTTGAAACAAGATGCAACTTCGGATTTGTCATGAAGGAAGAACACCCATGTATACCTTGAATAGTCATCCACAATCACAAGACAATAGAGATTTCCTCCCAAACTCTTGTATGTTGTTGGTCTAAATAAATCCATATGTAGGAGTTCTAGCACTCTTGTGGTTGACATGAAAGCTTTGGTTGGATGAGTGTTTGCAACTTGCTTGCCAGCTTGACATGCACTACAAAGCTTGTCCTTCTCAAACTTCACATCCTTCAACCCTCTCACCAAATCATTCTTCATAAGCTTCTTGAGTGAGCTCATCCCAACATGAGCAAGTCTTCTATGCCATAGCCACCCAAGTGTTGTTTTGGTGAATAGGCAAGTCTTCAAGTTTGCATCTTCGGAGGTGAAGTCAACTAGATATAAGTTGTTGTATCTAAATCCATTGAATATCACTTGATTGTCATCTACCTTGGATACAACAACCTCCTTCTCAGTGAATAAGCATTGAAAGCCAAGATCACACAATTGCCCAACGGATAGCAAGTTGAAGCTCAATGATGCAACATAGAGTACATTGGAGATGGAATGATCATTTGATATTGCCACTTTGCCCAATCCTTTAACCTTGCCCTTTGAATTATCTCCAAATGTTATTTTCTCTTGTCCATCTACCTCTTCATCTAGTGAGGTGAACATATGAGGATCACTGGTCATATGTTGAGTGCAACCACTATCAATAACCCAATGACTTCCACCGGTCTTGTAGTTCACCTACACACAAGAGATTCAAGCTTTAGGGATCCAAACTTGTTGAGGGCCCTTCACCTTCTCAACAAGTGACTTAGCCACCCAAATCTTCTTAGGCCTACTCTTGTTGGGGGGTCCTAAGAACATGACTTTCATCTTTCCACTAGAATCTTTTCTAAGTATGTAGTGAGCATTGAAAGCAAAGGGTCTAGCATGCTTGGGCAAGGGTTGTGGTGGTGGAGTTTGACACTCATGAGCAAAGTGGCCTTCTTGTCCACACTCAAAACATCTCTTTGGCTTTAGCTTTGGCTTTGATTGTTGGTGTTGAGCTTGAGCCTTCTTCTTCTCTACACTTGCCATATATCCAATGCCACTTCTATCCATCTTCATGACGGTATTCATGAGTAGCTCACTTTGGAGATGCTTGCCTCTAGCAAACTTGCTCAATCCCACCTTGAGATGCCCTTTCTCCATCTTGAGCTTCTTGTTCTCTTCCTTGAGAATATCATTGTTCTTCTCTTCCTTGAGTTTCTTATTTTCTTCTTTGAGCTTCTCATTCTCAAGGATCAACTCTTTGTCATGATCAAGAGTTTCTAGCACAATGGTGTTGTGACTTTTCATCTCTTCAAGATCTTTCATGAGCTTCTCATGGTCACTCTTGAGCTTGACATACTCATCATAGTCATTGCACTCAACCACTTGCTTGCCTTTGCTACTAGATCCATGCTCAATGCTCTCATCAATTAAATCATCACATGAGGTAGCTATATCAATCTTAACAACATGGTTAGTAGCAACATGTGGCTCATTTGGTAAGAATTCTTGTGCAATAACAAGGGTATCATAATTGATCTTTAGAGTTGTATATTCATCTTTTAGCTTGTTGTGACTAGTGATAAGCTCATTGTGCACCCACTCAAGTTTATCATATTTATCTTTAAGCTCTTTCTTAGAAGATTTGAGCTCCTTGAGTTTGGATGATATAGAATTATTTGTTTCTTTGAGCTCATCATTAGCCTTTTCTAATATATCACACTTAGCTAAGAGTGAATCATTTTTAGCATCAAGTTTTTCATTTGTAGCTCTACTCTTTCTAATGATCTTAGTGTATTTTCTTAATATTTTGACAAGATCATCATATGTGGGTGAATCATCATCGCTATCGCTATCATCATCACTAGCTTGCTCATCATCACTACTATCATCACTCTTAGTTACCTTGCATTCACCCTTGGCCATAAGGCATAGGTGTGTAGAGGATGATAGCGATGGTGGCAGTGAGGATGCAAGATCAATAGCAATGGCGGCCACCTTCTCATTGTTACTCTCATCATCGGATGATCCACTTGATGAATCAATGTTCGTGAGCCAATCACCGACAATGTAGGCCTTGCCACTCTTTTTCTTCTTGTAGAAGTCTCTCTTTTTGCCATCTCTGTTATTGTATGGCTTGTTCTTTTTCTTTTCATCTTCATCACTTGAATCATCTTTCTTGCCCTTGTTCTTGAACTTGTCTTTCTTGGGCTTTGTGCATTGATGAGCTAGGTGGCCAAGTTCGCCATAATTGTAGCAATCCATCTTGGAGATTGGCTTTCTTCTTGAGCTAGTGAAGAACTTCTTCTTCTTGCCGTCAAACTTGATGCCACTCTTGTTTAGCTTTTTTAGCATCTTGGCGGTCTTCTTCACCATGAGAGCAAGACTTTCTTCATCATCTTCATCACTTGAGCTCTCATACTTAAGTCTTGCCTTGCCCTTATCTGGGCTAGCTTTGAATGCTAAGTCTTTCTCTTTCTTCTTTGTAGAGGATGATCCATCTTGTGGTGTGATGTGCATATACATCTCATGAGCATTGATCTTTCCCAAGATTTGTGTCGGTGTAGCGGTGGAAAGATCACCTTGATGTAGCACGGTCACAATGTGCCCATATTTGTCAATGGGGAGGACACTCAAGATCTTTCTCACAACATCGGATGGTGACATTTGAGTAAGTCCAAGCCCATTGACTTCCTCTACAAGAACATTTAAACGAGAATACATTTCATTAGCACTTTCTTTGGGAAGCATCTCAAAAGAATTTAGCTTTTTAATTACAAGATGATAGTGTTCCTCACGCTCACTCTTGGTTCCCTCATGGAGCGCACAAACGTCCGACCATAGTTCATGGGCGTCTTTGTGGTTCCTTACACGATTGAACACATCTTTGCAAAGGACTCTAAAGATGGTGTTGCAAGCCTTTGCATTCCATTTTTCATAGTTTACTTCATCGCCTTGAAGTTATGCGGCATTCTTAGGTGTTGGGAATCCTTGAGAGGCGGCTCTAAGAATTACAACATCTAGAGCTTCTAGGTATGCCTCCATGCGAATTTTCCAATATGGAAAATCATCCCCCTCGAAGATAGGAGGAGGTCTATCCCCGTGAGACATCTTGTTCTAAGCGGTTAAGCTTAAAAACATGAGCACGAGGCTCTGATACCAATTGAAAGGATCAAGATGCCCAAGAGGGGGGGTGAATTGGGCTAATTCTAAATTCTCTTGCAATAATCAAATCCTATGGATAGCCCAATTAACCCCTTGTGCCTAGAAAAGTGTTCCTATCAAATTAACACACAAAATACTTGCAACCTATGTTCCAAACTTACTCAAGCATAGCAATTCTATGAATGTAAAGACAAGTATTGAATTGCTCAAAGTAAATACTTAAAGTAAATGCTCAAAGTAAATGGAGAGAGGAACGCGGCGATGTTTTGCCGAGGTATCGAAGAGTCGTCACTCTCCACTAGTCCTCGTTGGAGCACCCGCACAAGGGTGTAGCTCCCCCTTGATCCGTGTAAGGATCAAGTGCTTTCTACGGGTTGATTCTTCGACACTCCGTCGTGGCGAATCACCCAAAGCTGCTCACAACTTGAGTTGGGTCACCCACAAGCTCCGCCGGGTGATCACCAAGCTCCCAATCACCACCAAGCCGTCTAGGTGATGGCGATCACCAAGAGTAACAAGCACGAACTCTCACTTGACCATGCGAAGCCTAATGAGAAGATGGATGCACACTTGTCTACTCTTGAATCACTAATGAGGTTTCACTCTTGGATTCTCAAATCACAAACACCTCACTAGGACCTTGCTCTTCTTGGCACTCACAAACGTGTTTCTCAGCTGTTGAAATGAGCAAAAGTGACTCCACACACGAGTGGAGCTTCTATTTATAAGGCAGCCTGAAAAACGAACCGTTATAAGCTTCTGCGGGATGACCGGATGCTCCGATCGTTTTGACCGGACGCTCTGGTCAGTTCAACCCGTGCAACAGTTTTCAAGTGATGATCGGACGCTGTCAGGGTCTGGTCAGTACTGACCGGACGCGTCCAGTCGCTCTTGGATGCTTACTATAATCGACCGGACACTGGATACTCAGGGTCCGGTCACCACTGACCGGACGCGTCCGGTCACACTTTCTCAAGTCTGGACCCTTACTGGAGTCGACCGGACGCTGGCCCTCAGCGTTCGATCACATTGACCTTCCAGCATTCGGTCACACCAGACTTGTTCTCCTCGGTCAAATGAACTGACCGGACCCTGCGACCAGCGTCCGGTCGCACCGAAGCCAGCGTCCGGTCAGTATTTGACCCTCCATTCACTTCCAACTCTCGATCATATGTGAATGAAGTTTGCTCCAAAGGATCTTAGGCATTCATACGAGCTACCTAGAGCTAGTTTTAACAAGTGTGCACCACACCTAACTCACTAGACTCAACTAGGTCAAGCTACCCGTCCATACCCCCCTTAATAGTACGGCCAAAGGAAAAACAAAGTCCTAAACTACTCTAAGTGTCTCTCCAACTCCAATCGACACTTAGAACTAGTCGTCCTTAACCTCGTCGTCAATCCTTTGAAAAACCAAAACGATTTCCATCGTAGGGGCATGACAACCTCGATTGCCCAATCGATCTCCATTACCATGACCTAACTTAATTGCCTCTGCAAAACACACGTTAGTCATAGTAGTCTTGTATTGACATTAATCACCGAAATCCAACTAGGGGCCTAGATGCTTTCATAAGGCTTCTGTGGTCCCCTAAAATTCTGACCTCTCTGCTGTGGTGGCCTGAACCTAGCGCCAGGTGTAGATGGACGATAGGGAGGACGACCTCCCACAGGTGCTCTTGCTTGGGATAGACCACCTTCTAGTGCTCTCTTGCGAGTCTTGGCTACGGTACTGGCGTTGTTGTTCTTTTCCTACTTTAGACAATCACTGATAAAGTCGTTGAATCTAGCGCGGGTGTTGGTACCCACATGCTTCATCATCTTTGGATTGAGTCCTCTCTTGAAACTGGCGATTCTCTTAGCATCGGTGTCAACCATGTCGGGAGCATAACGGCACAAGTTGTTGAAAGCATGCAAATATTGTGTCACGGTTTTGGTGCCCTGATTCAATGCTAAGAACTCTCCCAACTTCATCTCGGTCAGCCCGGGTGATATATAAACTCCACGGAAGGCCTTAGTGAACTCTCTCCACGTAATCTAAGCATTTGGAGGGAAGGTGGTGCGATGGTGCTTCCACCACATTCCTGCTGGCCCTTGCAACTGATGTGCAGCATACTCAGTTTTCAATACCTCAGTTAGCCTCAACACACGGAATTTATCTTCCATAGTGTTGATCCATTCTTCAGCATCGAGTGGTTCTGTTGCTTCCTTGAATATTGGCGGCCTGGTGTCTATAAAATCCTTGAAGTTGTTGTACTGATTCACCCCATTGCCACCACCCTGATTGTTACCGCGTTGAACATTGTTGGCAATGGTACGCAGAAAATCCACCATGTTCTTCTGGGATTGTTCCGTGTTGTGCTGACTCCCGAGCAACTGTGTGAAGAACACCTCTGGGGTGAGCGGGGGAGGAGGTGGCAAATACGGTTCATGGGGGGGCCCATTGTTGTTGACATTGTTTCCACCACTTCCACCTGTCCCAGCACCATTACCACCTGTCTCAGCGGCCTCATAAGTGGTACGGTGAGTATTTGTCATCTGCATATTTCAGCAACAAGTAATGATTGAGTGAAGCTATAATAATTATGAGTGAATGAAAAATTATGCCATACTGAATTTACTAGAGAGAATAAATTCATACAATAAAACAGAAGCACAATAATCGCATCCCAATTAAAACAACATCACTAATTAAATTACTTCAAATGCAAACATCGTGTCCATACAACCGAATTGCCAGCATACCTACACTAGACTTTTATGCGTTCAGATATCGCATTACTAGCCAAGTTCTAATCACATGCCAAGTCTCATAAGTTCAAAACAAGTTACAATAGGTTACATGCCGACAAAAGAAA
This sequence comes from Miscanthus floridulus, assembly GCF_019320115.1. Lineage (NCBI taxonomy): Eukaryota > Viridiplantae > Streptophyta > Magnoliopsida > Poales > Poaceae > Miscanthus > Miscanthus floridulus. The sequence continues at coordinate 117,101,126 of NC_089586.1, read as the reverse complement.
GGTCATCACGACAGGACCTAAACACTAGCGCAAGGCAACTAGCCTACTCCTCGGGGCCATCGTCGGGGTCAGAGACGTCACCATCGCCCCCAGGTGAAACTACAGGCTCATCCTCGTTGTCAATATCCATGCCAGCGGCGTCTGGAGGAGCATATGGGCCAACCCCATTGTAGAGCGCGTGAAACTCCTCGTGCAGGTTGACGTTGTACTCCTCTAGCTCATCAACCCTCTGCAGCAGAAGGTCCCTCTCATTCCAGGCTTCATTCCTTTTCTGAACCAACTGTCCAATCATGCGGTCTGCATTGTTGTTGGCTTGAGTCAACGTATGCACCCGCTGCATAGCTCTATCACCTCTCTCTACCGCCTAGTCCCGTTGTAAGCTCATATCAGCCAACTGCTCCTGCAAACTAGCTATAGCACGCGCCTGCTTCTTCTGCTTTCTTACCTTGAGCTTATCATGACCACGCAAGCCAGTTAAAGTCTAGTAGGTACACTCAAGACCCTGATACGCTCTGATAGCAACAAACATAGCACTCATAGCATGGTTGTTGCTAGCCTATCCCTCAGCTGGACCTCTGACCAAAGCACTTCCCTGAGGCTAAACCCAAATAGCATCACGAGGATCATCCCTAGGAAAGGTGCCAGCTAGAGCTGCTACAAGCTCACTAGGAAATCTACTCATGATGTCCCTGATGACACGGAAAGCTGCTCCCTCTGCACCCTCAACAGGAGTGCGACCCTCAAACTCCAAGTGCCAACCATCCCACTCTAGAGCATCACCAAGAGCAGGAACTATGATCTCTACCACTGCAAGTCCATCCTCTGCTAACTGGCTCTCATTCCAAGAGTACACCGGCTCTTGACCCTCTGGGTACCCCACATCATGGAGCACTCTCCAAAGCAAGGTCGGCATGCCAAACTCGCTCAAGAAGGTGTCCGTGGTGCGGTGCTTCCTCAGGGCCAACTGACGTCGAGGTGCTCTTCCTCCAGTGGACTTACGGGCAGTCTGCTTCGTGCGGGTCATCTATAGCAAAATTTCTTTTATTACCCCGTGGGAACATATTTTAGGTGATACAACTGTTATCAAAATGAGATAATCAATTTATAAGGGGAGGAATGCATGACATGAATGAAATGCACAAGTAATATGATGTATGTACGTGCCGTACGTTCTCACAAACTTATGAAATAAATAATTTCTAGCAATGAATTCGGTGGCATACAAACGATCTCTCAAATACGTATCTAATACGTTCTACACGATAACGTTGTTATGTACCTACAGAAGATTCATTTCAGCCTAATTCCTAATGAATGCATAAAAGCAGTAAATTTTTATCTACACGCTCTACATGAATCCCCAGATACGTGTACAACAGTAGTAACTACCCGAACCATCGTCCTATTGATGGCATCGCCTCAACGGACAGAATTTCCACACATGAGATACCTTTATAAAACATGCATAGAACATGTAATTACTCCAGCATCATATAAGCATTCACCCTAGATCGGTGGTGTATCCGATCATGCTCTCATAACTCACACTTACCGAGGCATAGAGGCAAATGATCCATACACTACCACTCAAACAAGTGGCACTCATACAATAGCACGTCGTATGAGCAACGAAAGAGAAATATGATGCAAGAACCCCAAGTTAGTACTTAATTAAGCCACCTAGAGTCCTTAACTGGATATAAAGGATATGACCACTAGAACACTTTTTAGTTTAGGACTCACGTTTTTCAAACGCCTTTTTGTTTTAAATACACTTGTAAATAGTAACACGCTAAACCATGCTCTGATGCCAGCTGTAACAGAGCCGACCAATTATACAAAATTAAGTAAGAAAATCACCCGCCAGAGCAGACGATTTAGCAAACTTAAGCCCGTATAACCCGGTAGTCCGTGAAATCACGAAGGATTTCAATCCAACTCACATACCAGCCAAGATCGTAATAAGTTTAGCGGTCACCATCACATATTACATAAAAGTTCGCATCACAGGTACATCGGAGTTTAAACATAGTTATTACAAACCGAGTTCAAATAAAAGTAGCGGAAGCCATTTGTTCAAAACCACACACACTCACACGGAGTTCAAATACAGTGCCAGCTGATGATCATCTCCAACAAAAGCATTAGACGAGATGTAAAGAATGACCATGCCCATGGTCCTAAGTATCACCCATCGCAGGATAAAGGCAGTTGATACAGTAGCCGTAATACATCTGCCCATCTGCAACAAGTGGGAACAAAACCCTGAGTACGAGAAGGTACTCAGCTAGACTTACCCGACATAACCAAAAATAAAGTGACACCAAGGATTATGAAGGGCTTTATAGTAGGGTAGCTGACTCATTTGTAAAAAGGCATTTTTAGCATTTCAAGAACCTTTCCAAAAGCATTATTGTCAAGTTAATTATTATTAATCTATCGACTACATTTGCACCTATACTAGAGCAAGCATGTGATTAAGCAAATAATGATAACCAATGATCATTAACAACTTCCATAATGTCATATCCATTATAACTGTCCAAGTGTTCCATCAACATTACTATGATAAAGTAACTCAAGTCAAGTGTTCACTATCTAGTGAACGATGGTGATTCGAATCGATTATTAACCAGCTAGTAATTTATTCCTTACACAAACCTCACTCACCTGCTAAAGTGAGGTATCAGTCACCGAGTCAACCATCCAGGAAAAATCTCGAGTTTGCTAGGAACCACATGTACCCAGGGGTCGACCGACTGCCTTTCGGTCTTATCATCACGCCCCCATGTCCTATCACACCTGCTCCGGTACAGTGCGCTGCGGGCAATCCACTCGGCCCGAATAATCTCCCAGCTTCGCGGTCAAAAGGTACGTTATTCGGCCAGCTAAATGTAAGGCATGCGTTCAACATGACCCGAGGCCCAACAACGGTCGATCCTTAATCAACACAGACGGAAAGCACTACAGTCCAAAACCCTATAAGTCTTCGTCCGGTCTCAACTTCAGATTAACACTTAGTTATACCATGACTACATAGTTATCCGAGTAGATCCAAGTTACCATCTATAGCTCGCAGGTGACAGGAAATCACTCGACTTCTACTGGTCTAAGCCAGCTAAGCATTGACTCGACTACGGATACCAGGGTAACAAGGATATAGTATAACAAAGGTAGACAAGGTATAATGCAGCAACAGTTGCAAATAACTCCTGAACGTAATGCATCAATTAAAGTAAAGCATTAATTAATAATCGCAAACCGGGGAGAAAAATGCTTCGTGGCTTGCCTCTCTCGAAGGAGCTCGGGCGGTGATCGGGGCACTCCGGAAGTTCCTCAACGTCCTCCTTGTCTGCTTCGGTCACTTCTTACGGCTGCACCTCAAGCTGCTCCTCGGGCTCCTCGGGTATGACGATCGGGCTCTCGGTTTGCGATCCTGTATGATGTAGGTGCGTAAGTGCTTATGCAAAAGGTGCATCGGATAAAATGAACACAATGAATATGCTTGCATGCAAGGTAGTCAACAACATCCAAGAACATGTACTACAAGCACATGTCATCTACTGCATTCTCTTCTACTACTAATATGCTAAGTCAACACATCTCATTAAATGCTTCAAAGATACACCAAAGCTTCACTAATTTCTTAATCATGCATAAAGCAACATTTGATTAAACCCTAATTAATAATAGGTTTGAATAGCAACATCTATTTTTATAGCATAGAAAAATCTTAGACAATTACCATAGCACAGTACTACCCTAAGTAGTCTACCATCAAATTTTTATGGCATTTGGATAAGTGGAATAGCCTACACAAAAATGACAAGCTTGAACCTAAATATGAGCATGAAAATACTTTGTATTATGAAAAGTGTCAAACAACAGATTTAGTATTTTTCCTAGGTTCTAAATAGTAATTAATCACTATACAAAAATTATCACATGCATGTTTTATACAATTTTTGCTCTCTAGCAAAAATAACAAAAATCAGCCATTAAAGGCACTTGAACTACACCTCATAATTTTTCTATAGGACATGCATGGCATATATTTTTCCTAGAAAGTGAATTACACAAGAAGAGTAACAAACTTGGAATCATATTTTTCTGATACATATAGGATTTACTAAACATTTTATAAGATATCAGCAATATCAAGAATTAAATAAAGCTCTACATTAAAGTATCTAAAAATGACATGCAATATTTTTATCATGTAGATCTGGTTACAAGGAACCTAGCAAAATTTGTTTCAACAAATTTGGAGCTATTTTGAGCAAGTTATGACATTTTGGAAACATTTAACATTTTTTGGAAAATCATTTCCTAAATCCTTTTAAAAAATCAGCCGATGAAAACGCTGGGTGCACCCGGTGCTGTGCACCCAGACCTGAGTCAGGGCGCTGACGAGCGGGCCCCCATGGGTCAACGGCCCCCACCTGTCGGTCAGACCGAAATAGGGGAGAGCTGACCGGTCGGCTCTCGCCGACGGTGAGCTAGCCGGCGGTGCGGTCACCACCAGCAGCTCACCCGCGACGAGGCGGACGCGGTGCACCATGAGAAGGCACTAGAGGAGCTTGGAAGTGAGCTCAATGGCGCGCATGGCAGAGCGGTGGCGTGGCTCGTCGGCGGTACGCCGACTCCGGCCATGGCAAGGCACGGGGAGGCGCGCCCAAGTTTCGCGAGGGCAAGGCGGTGCTCATGCGCACGAAAGGATGGACGGAGAGGAGACGGAGCAGGGCTGTCCGCGCGGAGCCAAGCTCCGGCGAGGAAGAGCATACTCCGGCGAGGAATTTCCGGTCGGAGAAGACTTACCACTGCGAACTGACGCAAGCACCGGTTGCGAGAGGTGGCGGTGATGCTGCTGGCGAGATGGAGCGGCCTACGGCGAGCAGTGGTGGCCGGGTGAGCCGATTCCGGCGAGGCAGCATGGTGGTGGTGGAGGCGAGCGTGCGTTGCTGCCGTTGCTTCTACTGACCGAGCGAGGAAGCAACTGAGATGGATGAGGGGGAGGCAGACGTAGCTCGGCGGGTGTAGGCGCGACAGGAGGGGCGCAGGGCAGGACGGCGGTGCCGTGCGGCGAACTCGTCGGCGCATGGCCGCCACGCGGCGTGCGCGCTCTGGCACGGTCGGGCGAGTGCGCGGAGAACGGGCGCGGCGCGCGGGTGCAGGAGCGCGGCACGGAGGTAGGCCGGGCCGGCCTGTGCGGCTGGGCTGAAAGCGTGGCGCGAGGCCCATTCAAGGAAAAATGATCTTTTTCAAATTCTTTTCTCTCCCAAATTCATTCAATTGAATTTTTGAACTTTTTCAAAGCAGTTTCAAACTTTGGCCCAAAAATAAAAGTTGCTCAAAAATTTATTCTCTACAACTTTGCTTTTATGACCAAAGTCAAATTCCAAATAGATTTTGAATTACCAAATTAAAATCAATATTAATTCAAAACCCTAATTTTGAATAAATATTTTTAAAAGCAAAATTTGGCAAAAATTTATATATAAACTTTGCTCCAAATTGTATCCTAAATATTTCTCGATGATTTACAATTATAGCCAAACATGTTTTATTAGCCTAGCATGCATAATTAGGGCAAAAATAACTCTAAACAAGTGTATGCAACATTCATGTTTCACGAGCATGTTTCATATGTTTCAAAGCATTATTTCAGTTATTATTTACATGATTAGGCATGTATGATTAGGATGCTTGATGATGCATAATATGCATGATTTGCAGTGCCTAAATGCTTACATAACACCGGGGTGTTACAGCAATCGCACTAGAATTGCTCACTCACACAATCGGATGATCACTATCAAGTAAGCATGGACACAAAGTCCCCCAAGGTGCTCAGCACCAGCCATGGCCGAATGCCACTTCTATTTATAGCCCCAAGGGCTAAACTAGCCATTACCCCTTCACTGGGCAAAAGTCGGGCCGACCAGACGCTCTGGTCATGTTGACCGGATGCTGGACCTCAGCGTCCGGTCGCCCGATGATAGCCACGTGTCACCTGCGTTCAATGGCATTCTTTTGATCTCAATGGTCATCTTCAGATCGGACGCAGCAGCTTTAACTGACCGTACGCTGGACCCTCAGCGTCCGGTCGTTTACAGTAAGGTACCGACCTTGACCGGACACATTCGGTCGCACGTGATCGGACACAGCCCAGCGTCCGGTCAAACTCCAGCTCCTGCATCATCATGCGTCAGCCTAATCGAACGCGCCCTGCCAGCGTCCGGTCACTTCCAATGCCAGCGTCCGATGCACCCAGTGAGACTCTATCTTTTCTGTGTAGGGCGCCGGTGGAGTTTCTTCACCAAGTTGATCCACATCAACTCCAACTCCATCTCCTTTGTAAATGTACCAACACTACCAAGTGTACACCACCATGTGTATGTGTGTTAGCTTTTCACAATCATTTCCCAAAGGATGTTAGCCACTCAACTTGCCACGCCACTCGATCCTAGCGATGATGCAAAGTTAGATCACTTGAGTGGCACTAGATGACCGATATACAAACAAATTTGCTCCTCTTGATAGTATGGCCATCTATCCTAAACCCGATCATAAACTTTTCTACACACCTATGACCGGTGAAATGAAATGCCCTAGGTTATACCTTTGCCTTGCGCATTCCATTCTATCTCCTCTAATGTCGATGCAACACATGCACCAACACGATCAACAATGATATGATCAACTTCATATCATCACGTGATCATATTGGTTCATCGACCTTGACTTTACTTGCTCTTCACCGTTGCCATCGTCCATCGGCGCCAAGTCTTGCTCAAGCTTCACTGCCACGCGGTCCATCACTCCAAAGCCTTCGACTTGCCTTTCACGCTTGCAACCGGTCCATCAAGCCAAGTCTTATCTTGATCTTCTCCACCTTGATCACATGACTCAATGTCATATCTCATGTGCATTTAAGCTCCTTCATCATCACATGTGTGAGCTTTGCAACATCTTCAAGCCATTTTCACCTTCATGGCATATGTTGCTCACACACATGTACCTATAGACTAATCACCTGTGTATCTCACATAAACACAATTAGTCTACCTAAGTTGTCACTCAATTACCAAAACCAAACAAGGACCTTTCACCTAGTCCCTTTGGAGCTTGGAATAGGCCATTATTGCGGCCATATGATTGAGTATGATGAGGTTTGTTATTTTTCTGGTAAACATAAAATCGTATTTTATTTGTTTTGCTAAGACATATATGATATAATATTTCTTTTGAATAGAGCACTAGGAAATACAGTTGGGAATGTTATGATGGTTAAGCTAAGTTCTTGGATGAACTGAAGAAGAGGCAACTAATTGCACGGAAGAGGGGATATGGACCTGACTACATCAACCTATTCATTAAACATCACAAAGAAAAGATGTGTGAGTTTGCTAGACAGCACGATATTTGTAACCCGATTGATGCTGGACTTAACAAATGGGGATTGGAGAGGTGGATGACGTTAGAGGAGGAGAGGACAAGGAATGAGGCAAGGGAGGAGACAAGAGTATAGATGCAGGTCTTGAACGAGCATGTTGCTACATTATGTGCCAGTGAGTGGCTGAAAACCTTTTTTTCGTTGCCTGGTTTTAAATGTAATATAATCACGTTGCTAACTGATTGCATTTTATACATGAAGTGATTGGTTGCAGCGGGGAACATGCCACAAAGGTGGCTCATGCAAGGTATGAGGAGAAGAAGTTAGATGACCATAGATCATGAGCTGATTGCCATGCAAGGTATAAGGAGAAGAAGTTAGATGAACATCTGCACTAGGCAGTCCTCACCATGCATGCATTTTGGCCACTTTTCTTTCCTTTCATCATATCCTCTCAGTGGTGTCTCTTTGGTGAAATCACTTTTGCTCTCAGCTGGGAATCTTTCATAAAGAGCTTCCTCAAAGAAATCGGGACCAAGAGGACCCTCCCACCCCTAGGTAGTTTCCCTTTCCTCTCCTCTCTCTCTGGATGACCCTCCAGACATTGGTACTACAACGAAAGCAAATGCTGAGGAGTGTTCTTCTTCCTTGTTGTGTGTGTGAATGAGAGGGAGTGAGTGGTTATTTATAGGTTGAGACGAGGAATGGAGGCCTCTCAATGTGCCATGTCAGCGATCTGTGTGCCTCTTCACCTCAGCCCTTGGATCAAACAGTCATAAGATGGATGGTGGAGATAGAGTGGAGTTGTGCTTCCTTGCATGCCAGTACTATATCAGTGATGTGATAATTCGATGATGTCTGTGTATCTGAAAAGTCTATGTTTATTGTCTGAAAAGCATTGATTCGTTTACTGTTGCTTGGTAATCCTAGATTCATCTACAAAGCGTATGTACAATATTTCCTGAATTATACACGTTCTAATAAATTTATAGTTAATCTGTGTACTACATTTATGCCTTTGTAGAAGTGTAGTATGATTAAAGGTTCACGGAAAAAAATTCGCAAGTAACGAAACGCATGTCCTTTAGTCCAAACTAGACGATAGATAGTACCTAACAAGTACTTTCTAACTAGAAACTAAGTAATCAAGATAATAACTACGAATATATTTACAATGTACTCACTAAATAGCTAGATCATATGTAGATAACTAAAAATGTAACTACATATCTAAGTAGCTATCTAACTATATCTATGTGTCTATGTGTCTATGTTTCTATCTATCTACGTATATATCTCACTAGATCACTAACTAAATCAACTACCTGAGTCATCACATTAACTAATAAATAACAAATAACAACTAAGTAGGTACATTGCATATTCATAATTTTTACCTATCCGGGCCGGCGGACAATGGGCGTGGGTCAGGCCGAAGATCCGGGCCGGTGGTGGCGCGACAGACAACAGCGGTGGCGTGCGGCGAGCGCGGGATGCCCGGGGCTACGCGCGGTGAGTCCGGCTCGACAGGCGCGGCCTAGGGCCGACAGTGGAGGGCAAGGCGAGGACGGCGGTGGAGGGCGGCGGAGGCACGGCCTCGGGAGCGGGCACGGCCTCGGAGCGGCGAGGGGCGCGGCGGGGGGCGGGGGGCGGCCTCGGCGCGGCGACAGGCGCGGCGACGGGCGCGGCGTGGGGCGGCGGCGCGGGGTCGGCGCGGCGAGGGGCGCGGCGCGTGGCGGGGGGGCAGCCGCGGCGCGGGCTCGGCGGCGCGGCGCGGGCTCGGCGGCGCGGCGCGGGCTCGGCGTGTGGCGGCGGCGCGGCGTGGGGCGGGGCAGCGCGCGGCGGAGGCGGCCGCGGTGGCGCGGCGGTGGCGCGGGCAAGGGCGGCGGCGTCGGCAAGGCTAGAGCGCGAGAGGAAGAAGAGAGAGGACCGGCGCGGGCTCGGTTGATATTTCCGGGCTCGGCGCCAGAGTGATTGGCGCCGAGCTCGGTGCCAAGATCTACGGCGCCGAGCCCCCTGGCAGGTCACCGACCGTGCCTAGGAGCTCGGCGCCAGAGATGGTGGCGTAGAGCTCGGTACCAGCATCAATGGCGCCGAGCTCGGGTCCATTTTCTGAATTTTTTCTGCTAGAAGTCTATTTGTGAGAAAATTTCAAAAAAAATGCCAAATTGTAAAAAATTCGGTTGTCTCTGGTCTGTGCAGCTGCTGCTGATTGGTGTTTAGCGCAGTAAGCGATGCTGGTGCTCAATGAGGACGACAAACCAACTGTACTGTTCTGAACAAACCAGTCGAATATCAGTACTATATATATCTGTGAGTTTTTGGTCTACTACTTAAACTAGTATTGGCAAAAGCATTTCCTTTAGGTCTTATTTAGATTGAGGTTAGGAATCAGTATTTGGCACTGTAGTACTTTCGTTTGTATTTGATAATTATTGTCTAATCATGGCCTAACTAGGCTCAAAAGATTCGTCTCGTAATTTACAATCAAACTGTGTAATTAGTTATTTTTTTATCTACATTTAATACTCTATGCATATGTTCAAAGATTTGATGCGATGGAGAGAGAGTGAAAAAAACTTGCAATCTAAACAAGGCCTTAGTATGTGCTCTGAAATGAACATAAGGAGTACTAGGATGACGCAGGACTGCATTTGTTTTCATAATAAGTGGTCCGTTTGTTTGGCTGATAAATCATGACTAAAAATATTGTTGACTGATTTATTATGAGAAAAAAAATATTATTTATTGACTGAAAAAATATGACTCATAAGCTAAATGAACAGGGCGAAGGTTGGGAGGTACTGTCAGTTGTTACTTCCGGGGGACAAATAATGTACTGACCACAGGAAGTTTGAACAGTGAAATGTTTGGAAGAGAGAAATGGATGCACCAGTGTCCCACAAGGCTGTTTCTTGACGTAGGCTTTTACCGAAAACGACAGCTTCTTGTTCTTGGTTTAACCAACGAAGACCACGAGACAGAGGAGATTCATATATGGAGTATGAAGCAAAGAGTGAAAGTGACCACACCAAATAACAAACTTTTACTAGCTCCGTTTTCAAATACACAGTACATACATATATTAATTAATCTATACACGGCCAGACTTTCAGAAAGTTTCCACTTCAAGGAACAATCAACCGAAAGGAACGGCGTCTCGGAGTCACCCACTGTGGCAAGTAGCAAGTTATTCCTAGCTCGCCCCGGTTGAACGTTGGACTTCTAGGCGTCTGTACCGGGGCTATAGCTACCGCAATAGACCATTTATACTCCTGTTCCAAAACATATATCGAGTTGCTCAATAGTGCTACACTTTGCCACATGTGAGCGTGAGTAACGAGTAGGGCTAGACGAAAAGCTCTGGCGGCTCGTGAGCTCACTAAGCTCGCTGTATTTTTTTTAAGTGAAACCAAACATTTGGCTCTTTTACTATAACGAGCTTGCTTGCGAGCCGCTCGCGAGCTAAACAAGCTGAGTGTACTGGGGACCAAATGCAACCGCACCGCTCCTGCATGCCCTCAAACGTCCTGGCCACACTGTGTCCGTGCACCACTACCACATGCGCCAACGGTGGAAGCCTGATACCATGCAACGCCGACCTCTAATGCATTGGCAACCATCACCAGGATGCATCGTGCAGAGTTACGCAAGCTTTCCTAGAACTGAACCTCACAGTAGAGGCGCAACCAGGGGGGCTAGCAGGGACTGTGCCCCCCTCCTAACACAGTAAAAAGTGTTTAATAGCATATAATTTTAATTATATAGCACAAAAACTTATCATTTCATCCATTTTCGCTGATAATAATGTGATCTTTCGCTATGAATACTAAATATATATGTAAAAGTATTGAAAAACTATTGAGACACACACTTGATACATATAGTTGTCACATTTACGAGATGTTATTATATCTCTAGCCCCCGTTAATTAAAAGTCCTGATTCCGCCGCTGCCTCACAGTCACGATGCCACCTGACATATGGTTGGCGACAGCCACTGCCCATAACCCCATCAATCCATCACCACGGAGCCAAAGGCATGGAGCCACAGCACGAACCATACCAAATTGAGAAATTATTGATGTCCTTATGATTAGAAGGTTCAGATTACCGTGTCAGTGTCACCGTGTGTGGTAGTGGCGTAGCCCACCCTAAGGTTCTTTCATGTGCGTCACTGCGGCGTGCCGGTCGTCGCTCATGTACGCTCTCCAGACGCCGCCAAGAACTTGGGAAGTCTGGCCATGAAATTCTGCACACAGGCATTAATCCGAATCCATCCGACGCCTGTGGATGGGTTCCTCCGAGTCAGAGCACACGACTTCATGCATTGACACGCCGCTCGCTGCCGAGCAGGGTCAGGGTCCCGCGCCCGCGCGTCGGCGCGTGTGGTGTGGAGAGGACGGGACGGGACGCCGTTCCGCGCGGGCTCTCGCGCAGCGCAGCGGCACGTCGAGGGCGAGGCGTGAGCGTCGGGCGAGGCCGGACCGACCGGACGGGGACTCGCGCCGACTTCCCGAACGACTGCCAGGCAGCGGGCGCGCGCCGCGGAGGCACCGCGGCTGGTTCGTTTATTTGGCGGGCCGTTCGTTGCGGCGGCAGATTTCGGCCGGGTGGCGGGACGTTCGTTGTGGCGGCCAGGCCAGCAGATGATACGCGAGGCCGCTAGTAGGCACAGCCATGGGCCAGGTCCACGCATGCAGTGGTGGGCTTTTGTTCGTGCCTGGAAGGAGATTGTCCCAGGTCCAATTCCTCCAAAATGATATGCGATCACAAAAGCCTTTGCCATTAAATTCTCAAAACTAAATGATACCCCTGCGGGGATTTTGTAGTGCAATTCCCGAAAGCTGAGGGAAGGAGGGGAATCGAAAAAAAAAGAATTTAAATACGTAAATAAAACAGACAAAATAGTAATAATACATAGTAAATTTAAGTTTTATTACTGGTATTATCACAAATTAGCCTGGATGTGTGGTTCTCCGTTTTTTATGTAGTCATGAACAATGAGAGATGATCATCCAATAATAGCTGCTTGATTAAAGATGTCAACGGGGACCCGATCCCCGATTCCCCGCAGGGAATTCTTCCATTAGGGGATGGGGATGGAGGGAAATTAATCCTCACGGGGATGAATTTGGTAGAAAAGTTGTCCCCGTCGGGGATGGTGGGGACGGGGATGGTTCGCTGATCCCCGACCCCGATCCCCACCGACCCGCCCCATGAAGAAGGTACCAGACGGTCAGGTCGCCACTCGCCAGGCCCATGTAAAAGGCCAAATAAGTCACGAAGTATATAATGCACCAATGCACCATTCCAACCCTAATTCGTTCCTCAATCCCTATCCGGCCAACCCTGTCCTCCAGCCGTCGCGCCGCCCCCTGTCTCACTCGGCATCTCGCACTCTCGCTCTCGCACACTAGTGGTCGCGGAGGCCACACCTAGCAGCTCGCCCGTCATCGACTCGTCGGAGTTGGCCTCGTGCGATCGTGTCCTCGTCGGAGTCAGAGCCTCGGAAGCTCGGATCCACGGCGTGTGCAGCATCCCGGAGCCCCCGAGCCCCTCTGCCTAGCATCCCTAAGCCCTCGGGCCTCGGCGGTGTGTGCAGCATCCTGGCTTTTGCGGCGACCCAGACGAGGAAGAAGTGGGCGGGGGAGAGAGAGAGAGAGAGAGCAGAGGAGGGCAGAGAAGGTGCGCGGGGCGGGGTGGAGAGCAAGACGCGGGGCGCTGTCGGCAGCGGCCTCGGCTCGGCCGACCGTGCGGCGGCGCTGTGACCTGCGTCCACGGGGAGGAGCAGAGCTGAGGGAGAACGGGGGAGCAGAGCGGTGGGCGACGGTGAGCGCGTAGTAGAGAGGGAGAAGGGGAAGCAGAGAGAGAGGGAACTCGACGACGCTCTATGGAGGTGGAGCAGAGGAGGAGAGGAGAGGGCTGTCGGGTTCATAAACCCGAGGTCCCTCGAGGACCGGCTTCCACGCCCGGGCTTGGCCCAGGAGAGCAACATATAATTCATGGGCTGGCCCAAAAAACTAAAACACAGCGGGCCAAAAGGGAAGTCCGGTCGTCGACTGGGAGGTCTACCCTTGAGAATAGGCACCCGCTCGCCAACTTCTTCGGCCCACCTCTCCGATCGGAGCACTCGCTTCAGGCACCAACCGTCTCCAAGCAGTCTCTCCAATCGGAAGGCTTAGCCCAAAACGCTGCTTCCTACTCTGACCCCGCAACTCCGACCCCCGCGACCGGAGCTCATGGGAAGCCTGCTCATCGCTCTTCTCCGATCGATGCACTGAGAGCCGACTGGAGTCATCCGACCAGGGGCTCCCCGTTTAGAAGGAACCAGAAGACGTGCGGAGAAAGGCAAGGCATGGCTCACAAGTCAAAACCACTGTACCAGGGGCCATACCCTGCATGAAACAGTGCTCTGCAGGCACCCTGACACAAAGTATTGTAGGGGTCGCTGGAAACTCTCATATGGTAAAGCCTCCCGTGTGTCTCCGGACATCGATCGCGGTATGGGCTCCAGGATTTACCATACCGGGTGAACATAGCGTGGCTCCTCACATGCCACTAGGCATCCAGGAGTATTTGCAGGTACTGGCGTCCATCCTTCCTAAAGAAGATAGTTCGACCCCCGTGCACATCTGATATCCTACAGCGACATCGACAGTATTGAGGGGCATCAACCATTATTCAGTTTTCATCACCGTAGGCAGCAAGGCTTAGAAATATCTATACTCTCTCCCTCTCACCTGTAAAAGCCATCCCCTTCATCTATAAAAGGGGATGCGCTCCCTCCAACAAAAGGAGATCAGCTTCTTTAAGCTCAGACTCACTAGATCGACATCAACACTCCCAACCGTAGGACCACCCAGTTCCGACCGCGACCCTTCCGGTCGGAGCCAACCGAACCTCTTGTATCCCTCCTTCTTCCTCCTTCCCGTTTGTACCCCCACTACAGACTTCGAGCGTCTAAGCTTAGGAATAAAGTCACCGATCGACCCCAACTGGACGTAGGGCACGTTGCTCGAACCAGTATAAATCATGTGTCATTTAGCGCTAGGCCACCTCTGATCACAACGTACAGCAAAACTACAAATATTTACTAGTTGGTCACTTTCTGCACCGACAGTTGGCACCGTCCGTGGGGAAGACATTGTATGTTCAACACTCTTTTGGTCATCGGATGGCCCATTTTTCCGCCACCCCCGCCGTGGCGGGCTCGGGTGATACGATTCGTTTTGGCTCGCTGGAGTTCCCCGCACCCTCTCCCGCCGGGATACGGGTTCCACACGTCTTCGAGCCACTCCAGGCCTTCCGCTTCGGGAGCCTGGACTTCGTCGCTGATCGGCTCGGCGTACTCCACCTCCACGAGGAGGCTCGTGACTCAGCACCTACCAGAGGGACGTCCTCCATCGACTCTGGGACGCACGACTTCGACGACGTGGCATCTGCGCTTCATTCTGAGCAAACTCTCTGCTCAAACCCCGTGTTGAGTAATATACATGCTGTTATTTACTTACTGCGCTCTATCTTCCGCCAAATACCCGGTGGGTTACCGTTGTCCCCGTCGCAGCCGCCATACGGCTGGTTCCTCTATGGCCTCGTGTCTTCCATGGACGCATACGCCCAGGGACTCCAAAAGGTGCTGGCGCCGCACCCTCTCACATCTGAGTTCATGGGGATGGCGAGCTATGCTCCCACCTATTTCCTCGATATCATGGATGACGACGTCGGGAGTGACGGCTCCAGCATTGGTGACGTGGCGCCTAGCCACCGTCGGTCCTGGGAGTACACTGTGATGGATGCCCTGGAACAGCCGCTAGGGGTACCGAAGTCCTTCCGGACCTGCGCCCCGCTGGGCCCCCATGCGGAGACCTCCGAGCTCACACGTGAGCACGGGGAGGATCTACGACGACAGTGGCCACATCAGCCACCAACTGCACCAACGCGCTCGGTGCACCACACTGCGCCCCGTGCGCATAGACCGGCAAGTGGCGCTCGGGGTTGCGCCCGTCAGCCCCAGCGCAACACTTCGGTTCGGGGGACCGACCCCCCATAGTTCGCTCGAGCCAGTCAGAACATTGCCGCCGCGGCAATGCTCCTGCGTGATCTGCCCGAGCTGAACGACCCTCGCGGACAAGCAATCCACCAGAACCTTCGGGCACTATTGGAGACCGCCGCCGTTCAACAAGCGGAGTGCTCCGTGTCGCAACACCGACTCGTGACCTCGCTCCCCATTTGGGGAACAGGGACGCAACAGATGTGGCACTACACCCTGCCATCGCCACAACCACCGATTGCAACACAAGAAGCCACAACCGCACCTCATCTTGACTTGACGACCACCCCGGGCCAACTGCCTATCTACGCGCGGCTCGGGTCAAACCAAGACGTGCATAGTTTCGGCTGGGGTTCCAGCCCTGACAGCCTGGAACCACGGACCTTTGTCCAACACCCCCAGCAAGCGCCTTTTCTGCCGCGCTTCAACGAGGGCCGCGACAAAGGTAAGGCCAAGCGTCAGGATCAAGACGAGGGCCCCTCCACGTAGAGGGGAAAGAAGAACAGAAAGGATCGCCGTCGACCGGCTAACTTCGCGTCAGTCGCCGTGACCGATCATGTGGGCACGTAGCCCCAACAAGACCCTCCGGGCCACTTTCACGAGCTCATGGAGAGCCCGTGCACCAACCACAACTATCCCATCAACCATCTCTATAAGGACTGCTAGCTCCTCAAGCGCCTGCTGAGGTAGGCTGGCAGGCTAAAGGAAGAAAAAGGCGAGGAGGCCGCGACCGAAGAAGGGGGCACAGTGGGCGAGGATCCAGACGACTGAGGTGATCCGACCGGAAGCCTACCGACTGAAGGACGACGACGACGCTCTCTCTAAGGACCTTGGAGCAGCTATGTTTTTTCCTCTTTTCTTAAGTTTCAGTCTCACCTTTACTTAGCGAACGCTGCTACAAGAGCACCCTGACCCGAACACTTTTTGGCTCGGGGCGCTCGGGGGCTCCACTAGGGGGCTCTACTACCCCTCTATTTTTGCTTTTACCTTAAGTACTCTTTTACTTTCGTATGGAAAAACTCCTTTCTACCCAAACGAAAGGGCAGTTCATTCCTTTGTTTTACCTTACATAGCTTTGCTTTGAAACATTCCGACTGATTGCACCCCACCTTTTCCTACGGTTACGACCAGCCGAGGCTCGCGGGCCATGCCCCGGGCTCGCAAAGTTGTAGCCTATGGAACAAACAGGCAGGTACAAGAAAGAAAGAAATTTAAAACAAAATTATGCTAAGGGAAAACTAAGGAACGAAAGGGAACAAGCTTTCCTGAACGAAGCGACTCCATCACAAGAACAAAAACCAATTGCAGTCATTAAAACACACCACGAAACATCTCACACAGGGGCTTCCCCACGAACTTAAAACTTTTTACGTTTACTAACTAATTATATTTTTACATGCTACTGGGCCGGCCCGGCGACATCCGACGATGGTGCAACCGACGAAGGCATAGGCTGCTCACTTCCCGACGGCACGGCATCCGGTTCGGCCAAGACTGGGGTGACATTCACCTCCGACCTAGGCTCCTCGCCATCCGAGAGCTCTGCAGCATCCTCTCCATGCGAGCTTTTGGCCAGGTCTTCATGACGGATGTCCATCACCCACTCGGCGGAGACTTGGTCTGCCACCGACCGCGCGTACGGCAGTAAGCTCTCCCCGATGGACTGGATGTCCGCCATGCTCATGCCTTTAGCGTATCCACTACATATGGTGGCGAAGTCTAGGTGCGGATGGTGCGTCCCCACCGCGGTCAGCACCCCCGACGCTCCGTAGAATAGCCCGGATCTGATAAGATCCCAAACCTCCCCCGGGACCTCCGCCAGCTAGACAGCGGGTGCGCTGGTGCTCGGCGCTGACCCAAAGATCTCCAAAATGACGTGCTGGGCAACATTGCAGATCTGGTCAAGATCCCCCTCAAGAGCACGACGCTCCTCATGGGACTTGGCCAGCTCCTCCGTGCGCCAACCAAGCGTCACCTTGGTCATCTCCAGGTCCCACTCTAGCACCTCCACTTTTTCGCCTAGCTCTGTGAGAAGAGCAATGAGCTCAGAAATAGGCTGAGGGAAAAGCCAGCACAACAAAAAACAAAATGAGTACATACCGACGTGAGAAGCCTCGAGGATGGAGAGATCCTTCGCTTGCTGAGCCACCTGCTCGCGTAGTTGGGTCACCTGCTCACGCAGCTGGGCACTCGCGTCCTCCGTCTCCATCACCCAGCCCCGGAGCACAAGTGCCTCTCGATCCGCCTCCGACCGGGCCCTCCGCTCCACCTCCAGGGCCTTCTCCACCGACTCTAAGGTGGCACGCTCTAGATCAAGGGCCGCCAAGGCCTCCTAAAGCGCCACCTCGGTGTTCGCCAGGGACGCCTGCAACTCCACCTCAGTCTTTGCTTGGTGGGCCCTTGCCGCCTCGAGCCCTTGCTCGGCCATAGTCGCCTGCTCCTCCACATGCTGCCCCTCCACCCGTGCCACGGCCGCCCGGTCCCGGGACTCGCGGCAAGCAAACTCCGCCCGACGCTCGAGCTCGGCCATCCGAGCGTACTCCGACCGGAGGAAGTGGGACTTGCAAGACGACGTCTTCCTTATCTCCTATGAAAGGTAAACACGCTAAAAACAACTGACAAGGGATTCAAAAGGTAAAGGACAAGTACCAGAAACTCACCTCCACCGCGAGCTGCATGTCGCCCTCAACCAACTGTCGGGCAAACAGAGCCTGCTTTTAGGTGCTTTCAAGCTGCGCAGTCAGCTTGGTGAGTTCTGATACCATGACGTGCCCTTGCCCCCCAAAGATGTCCTAGAGCTGACGCTCCTGGGAGTCCCGAAGGACGAACCGTGCGCTCGCTGGGTGCTCAGGGTAGGGCCACTCCAGGTCACCCTCTGGCACCTCGCCGGAGGGCCCAGCCTCCAACCGTGCCACCGCTAGGTCCCACGGTGACACCACTGGCCCACCAGAGGTCCTAGCCACCGACTAGACCACCGCCAGGCCCCGCGATGGCACCTCCACCGTGACATCACCGGCGGGTTGCCGCAACGGCACCGACGGCTCCGCCCATGACATACGCCTCGTCGTCAGATGGGATCTCCACCACCTCGTCAACCTGGGCCACCGCTGGGCGTCCCGACCTCGGCCCGGCCATGTCTTCCCCCAGCGCCTTCGGCTCCGATGGCAAAGGTGAGCCGCGCGACCCTCTACCCGGCAAGGCAGGAAGCTCGGTATCCCTTGCCTCCACCACGAGAGTCACCTCCAATGCCACCATCGCCATCGGCACTGGGATCACCACTAACACCGATGCCACAGCCGCTGCCTCCTCAATAGCCAAACTAATGGGCACAATCCCTAGAACGGAAGGTCTTGCCGCCGCGACATGCTACAGAACAGGCTTCCAGGTCTCCTGCACGGCAGTCAGGGCAATACTCATCCCCGGCATCCCCAAGCCACTAACAGAAGGTATGGGTCAGTCACACTCCAACAAAAAGCTCAACTAGCAAAAAACCAAAAGAAAACGGAGAAAGACATACCGGGTGGCGAGCGGCACAACTCTGAAGGCCGACCCCGACCTCGACGCGCCTGCGCGTCGAGGACCACTTCCGGACCATGACCCGTGCTCCTTTACTTCGGCCGGGGGAAAAGTTGTCCCTATCGGCTCCTGCCCGACCTGCGGGTCATCCCGACCCCTGGCTCGGGCATCCTCGACCGGAGCAATAGGCGTAGTATCCTTCGACTGTGACTCACGCGGCACACGTGCCCCGGTCCACCCCTCAGATCGCCTGTCATGCTCGACTACGCCCGCAGCCGGTAGGTTGAAAGGGTCGAGATGGCGACTAGAGGGGGGGTGAATAGTCTTTTCTAAAACTTAATCACGTTGGCTAACCAAAACAAGTGCGAAATTATAACTATCGGTCTAGCCAAAACTACACCCCTCTATCTATATTCACTAGCACCATTCAAAGATACTAATTAAGCAACAAAGGTGCCGGGCTAGCTAGAGCTCTCCTAACCAATTCTAGGAGCAAGGTTACACAAACCTATGCCACTAGTACTTTAAGCAACAAGGGAGTGTAATTACTTAGCTACACAAACTAAGCAATGTGACTAACAAGGTTACACAAATCAAATTATTCACGCAAGGCAGCTACTACTATGCTACACAAGCAAGAAGGTAAATAGCAAGCTACACAAGCTAACTAATTACAAAAGCAACAACACAAGCTCAATATATATAAAAGTAATCGCAAGCTTGTGTAATGAGGATGCAAACCAATGGGAAGAACAAGGTTGACACAGTGATTTTTCTCCCGAGGTTCACGAGTTTGCCAACACGCTAGTCCCATTGTGTCGACCGCTCACTTGGTGGTTCGGTGGCTAATTGGCATCACCCGCCAAGCCCGCACGTGGGGAGCCGCAAGAACCTACCTTGGAAGTGAGGGTAGCTCAATGACACGCTTTACTAAAGTTGCTCTTTGCGGCTTCCGCAGGGCGAGCACAATACCCCTCACAAAGCTCTTCTCCGGAGCACCGCACAAGCTTCTTGCGGGCTTTGACGGAGACCGCCACCAAGCCATCTAGGAGGTGGCAACCTCCAAGAGTAACAAGCACCACCGGCTTGCAACTCGATCACCTAATGCCACTCGATGCAACCTCATGATGCAATCACACTAGAATCGCTCACTCACACAATCGGATGATCACTATCAAGTATGTGTGAGATGAAGGGCTCCTAAGCACTCTCAAGCATGGACAAAAAGTCCCCTGAGGTGCTCAGCTCTTCAAAAGCTACAGCCATGGCCGAAGGCCACTTCTATTTATAGCCCCAAGGGCTAAACTAGCCGTTACCCCTTCACTGGGTGTTTTTCGGGCCGACCGGACGCTGCACCAGACGCGCCGATCGCGAATACCGGACGCGTCCGGTCGCTATACTGGACGTGTACGGTAGCTGTCTGACCGCCACGTGTCCGACCATTGCCTCCAACGGCTCTCTGACAACACGATCGGATGCACAGTCCGAAATGACCGAACGCTCAACCGCTGAGTCCGGTCGAGTCCAGTAAGCCTCTAGGGCCGACCGGACATGACAGTTAGAAACCGACCGGACGCTGAGCCTCAGCGTCCGGTCGAGTACAGTAAGCATCCTCTGATGACCGGACGCGTCCGGTCACACTAGACCAGACGTTGCCAGCGTTCGATCGACTGCACTGCTGAACACTGCGTCCGATCATTGAGTACGCCACCAAATACCGGACGTGTCCGGTCATGATACCGGACGTGTCCAGTCACTCTATAACCAGCGCGACTCACTCGTTTTCATCACCAACTTCTTCTCCTTTGCAAATGTGCCAACACCACCAAGTGTACACCATCATGTGTATGTGTGTTAGCATTTTCATAATCATTTTTCAAAGGATTAGCCACTCAACTTGCCACGCCACTCGATCCTAGCGACAATGCAAAGTTAGATTACTCGAGTGGCATTAGATGACCGATATGCAAACAAGTTTGCCCCTCTTGATAGTACGGCCATCTATCCTAAACCCGGTCATAAACTTCTCTACACACCTATGACCGGTGAAATGAAATGCCCTAGGTTATACCTTTGCCTTGCGCATTCCATTCCATCTCCTTCAATGTCGATGCAACACATGCACCAACACGATCAACAATGATATGATCCACTTCATATCATCATGTGATCATATTGGTTCATTGATCTTGACATCACTTGCTCTTCACCGTTGCCATCGTCCATCGGTGCCAAGTCTTGCTCAAGCTTCACCGCCACGCGGTCCATCACTCCAAAGCCTTCGACTTGCCCTTCACGCTTGCAACCGGTCCATCAAGCCAAGTCTTGTCTTGATCTTCTTCACCTTGATCACATGACTCAATGTTATGTCTCATGTGCAATGAGCTCCTTCATCATCACATGTGTGAGCTTTGCAACATCTCCAAGCCATTTTCACCTTCATGGCATATGTTGCTCACACATGTACCTATGGACTAATCACCTGTGTATCTCACATAAACACAATTAGTCCACCTAGGTTGTCACTCAATTACCAAAACCACACAAGGACCTTTCAATCTCCCCCTTTTTGGTAATTGATGACAACTCTACAAAGATGTGGAAATTAAGCTCTTTTGGATTCATGTTGCTTGCCTAAGCAATTTTACCATGTGAAAATGATTTTGGACAAGTACCACAAACCCAAAATGGTAGTATTAGCTCTCCCTACATATGTGCTAGAGTGTTTGATTTGAAGGTCACACATATGCATAGATTAAAATTGTGGGAGAGTAATTACTACCAAATGATGCTAAGGTGTAAAGAATAAACCTTTGAAGTGTGTACCAATCGGAGTTGCACCTTTAAGTTCATCCTTAGCACCATGGTTAGCTAGATATCACTTGGTCATAAAAGCACTAGATACCTCATGAGATCATCATTAAAAGCAAGGTACTAGCATTACTTGTAAAGCATACCAAGTGTCTAGCTATCATCCTATGCATGCTAGTTATCAAATCATCATTCAAGTTCTACAACTAGCATACACCACACAAGCATGCATATTGAATTTGAAAGCTTATGTAGTGCAAGCAAGCACATGAATATGCACATATCAAATGCAATCAATCAAAGTTCATGAGCTTGCTCCCCCTACTTGTGTGCTCTTGTCCAAGAATTTTGATCCATCTCTTTTCTCCAATGTTACTCCCTCTTTGTCCATGTTCATATCCAACCTCTATTTCTTTTATATCTCATCTCTCCCCTTGTACAATCTTAATCTCTCCCCCATTCAATCAAGCTTTCATATCTTTGTACAATCTCTCCCCCTTTGTCATCAATTTACATAAAAGGTGTGCTTCTTATTGATGCAAAGGTATACATTTGGGGTAGATGGTTGAGGCTTGAATCTTGCATTTTTTATAGACATCTTCATGATTGTTGGAATGACACCACTTGTAGATACCAATTTGATACCAATTGAAAGTCGTATCACTTGAATCTTGTATAGAGCTTCTTGAGATACCATACATAGAATCTTTTCTTGATACCAATTTGTGGTATATCTCCCCCTATGTGATAGCATGGGTCATCCATTTGATACACTTGAGCTCTTGTAGGTGAGGGATGCATTCTTCATTTGATGATCACTTAAAGTTGAGGATCACTTGTGGAACCATCGTTTTGCATGATTGATACTATGTGTAGATGTGATACCACTTGAAAGAATCTTTTAGTATGGAACCACTTGTTGGATTTTTCAATAAGAACCATTTCTTGAACATTTGCTATCTTCATGAGTACCACTTATAGGATATCACTTGTGAGTTGATCTAGACATTGCTTATGAAATCTTGATGAAATACTTGAGTCTAGTTACCACTTGAAATAAATAAACTAGATATCCATTTGCATTGTTGTCTTGTGCTTGTACTCTTATCACTATCATGAGCTTCTATGATTGACTTGAACTAAATTTGATTTGCCTAAGCTTCCAAGTCCGGTTTGAACCAATGACAAGCTTCTTCACACCTCTTGCAAGGGTTATCTTGGCAATGTTGTACTTGTCACTTATTGGCAATCCAAATTAAATCAAGTACTTGGGTTCACTAGCTCTTGAACAAATTCATGTACTAACCACTAGATCAAGTAATCATCCAAACAATAGTGGTAGGCCATGAATTTAAGCATTTCATTTGTTATGCATGATCCTATGAAGTATGTACTATATGCACTAACTGCATACTAGTAAGGGATGAAATGATCATGCACATTACAATGATACCTTTGCTATGTTGGAGTAGAGGATAGTCACATAGATTCCAATTCATTACTCTAATAGCAATGTGAAGTCCAATTATAAGTTTGATGAAGACCAACAGATATCATGTTGAATTTCATTCTTCATCCATATGAAATGAATACCACTTATGATCAAGTGTACTTTCTTGTTGTGGTTGGCTTGCTTTATCTTTTGATCTTCGCTTGCATGAGAGCATCAATTTGAGAATACCATTTGAAATATCATGACTAGCTCTCTTTTGGGCATTGCTTGAATTTCTTGATCAATCCTTTTGATTTCTTCAACTAAGTATCTCAAATATCCCTTGAATCACCACTTCCATGTTAGCCTTCCAAGTACCACACTTGGTTCACCTACACATAGGCGGCAAGCCCCTACACTAGGGAGAAGTGACCTCTCTCTAAGAATCATTCTTGATACTCACTTAAAATAACTTGATTGATTGATCCAAGTGATGGACTTAACTTGGTGAGTAACCTTGATTCCTTCTTTAAGTCCTTTTCTTTCTTCTTGTTTAAGTCCTTTTCTTTCTACCAAATGATCTCAAATCATATCTAGAACTTAAATTTCATCTTCAACTTGAGTTTGATCTTGATCTTTATCTTGAGTACCAAAGGTGTGCAAAGTACACTCCACAATCAAATGGTGTCGACAAAAGATGCTCGGCAGTCCACCGAGGGGTATCCTACGATGGTAGATTTGTCGGTGGGGATGCGCATAATCAGGAACCGGATGGTGACACAAGGCGCAGAGACAACGATTTAGATAGGTTTGGGCCGTCTGATCGATGTAATACCCTACATCCTGTGTCTTTGGTGTATTGTATTGAATACATGATGAAAAGTAGAGGACCCCTGCCTCTCCTTATATACTCTGCAGGGGTAGAGTTACAAGTAAAGTATCCTATTTGGTATTATACAATGTCTTGCGGTGCACGCCGAGCAGCGCCGTGCACGCCTTGATCTTGTGGGTAGGGCCACCCTGATGGTGCGGCCCAAGTCTTGGGGGCCATACCCCCATAGTTAGTCCCCGAGCCTAACAGTAGGTGACGTAGTCATGTGGTGCCAGGGTCATAAAGTAGAAGACCAGCTGAGCAGGCAACTAGTCCCCGGGCGTAGCATCGAGATGAGAACAAGCACATTCACCGCAAGGTGAAGTGTGCCCACTTAGTCCCCGAGCCTGCTGGAAGATGAAGAATGAATCTTGTAGCAGGGTCAAAGAAGTCTGAAAGCTTGCTGACATCATCTGACATGCGCGTATCAAGACCCCAGACGTGCTGCCCAAGATCAGCACCCTAATCCGAATAGCATGGAGTAGCTTGATAGCACACCGACAAGACGTAGCAAGATTCGAGCAGCAAGGGAGTCCCCGGCATCATTGGCGATGTCTGAGCACCGAGGAGCGAGGAGTCCCCGGCGTCGCTGGCGATGACCGAGCACCGAGGAGCGAGGAGTCCCCGGTGTCGCTGGCGATGTCCGAGCATCGAGGAGCGAGGAGTCCCCAGCGTCGCTGGTGATGACCGAGCACCGAGGAGTGAGGAGTCCCCAGCGTCGCTGGCGATGTCCGAGCACCGAGGAGCGAGGAGTCCCCGGCGTCGCTGGCGATGACCGAGCACCGAGGAGCAAGGAGTTCCCGGCATTGCTGGCGATGACCGAGCACCGAGGAGCGAGGAGTCTCTGGCGTCGCTGGTGATGATCGAGCACCGAGGAGTCCCCGGCATAGGTGGCGATGACCGAGCACTGAGGAGCAAGGAGTCCCCGACGTCGACGGCGATGATCGAGCGCCGAGGAGTCCCCGGCATAGGCAGCGATGACCGAGCGCCGAGGAGCGAGGAGCGAGGAGTCCCTGGCGTAGGCGGCGATGACCGAGCACCGAGGAGCGAGGAGTCCCCGGCATCGCTGGCGATGACCGAGCACCGAGGAGCAAGGAGTCTCCGGCGTCGTTGGCGATGATCGAGCACCGAGGAGTCCCCGACGTAGGCGGCGAGGTCCGAGCACCGACGTAGCTGACGACGTCCATGCGGTGAAGTGTGCCCACTTAGTCCTCGAGCACGAAGAATCCAAGCGCTGAGGAGCAACCGGCATAGCTGGCGATGAAGCACGAGCGGCGAACAGTCTGGTCAACTAGTCGGTGGCGAAGTGAACATTGAGTAGAAACGATCGGCGAATAGTCCGATCAACTGGTCGGCGACGGAGTCCATGAACCAAGCGGTCCGACCAGATGATCGGTGGAGAAGTCCGAGCACCAGGTGGTCCGATCACCTGGACGATGATCCTATAATACAAACATGTAGAATGGGTAGTACATGATGCACAAATAAATAAACTCCGGAGAAAAATCAGCAATGGTGATGAAACGGCGTATGCAGTTCGGCGATCAGTTGGCGTGAAAATATATTTATGTTTAATATAAACCACCCGAATAGTTAGTGTGTAGCTAAGTCTCCAGCCCTAGCTAGCCCATAGTCCATAACGTCGAGCGTGGAGCCCGTGCACGTGTAGGAGGAACAGGCGTGACCAAGGAGCCGCTGTCGACCACCCATAACGCAGAGCGCAGAGCCCATAGCACGTGTTGGGAGGAGCCGGAGACAGGGCCGTCTCTAGAGGCGTTCGAGCATCAACGCGACTGTTCGAGGGTTTAAAAAATCATTTGGAGAGCAAACATGGAGAAAACAGTTTGGAGAAATATTATGACGATATACGGAGATTGGAGAATATTTAGAAAAATATTAAAACATGACTTAGCTTTTAGACAGAATGTCGGGTCAGCGGCGTATGGCGTTATCTGGTCGGCGACGCGTGCAGCTTGCTTGTAGCTCGGCGGTGACAAGGGATGTTGGTGAGGGCCACCGAGTAATGACGACGAGACAACGGCGAGGGGCGTCGGCGAAGGATGTCGGCGAAGGCCGCCGAGCGGTGACGACGAGTCGACGGCGAGAGACGTCGGCGAAGGATGTCGGCGAAGGCCGCCGAGCGGTGAGGATGAGTCGATGGCGAGGGACATCGGTGAAAGATGTCGGCGAAGGCCCCTGAGCGGTGACGATGAGTCGACAGCGAGGGACGTCGGTGAAGGATGTCGACAAAGGTCACCGAGCGGTGACGATGAGTCGACGGCGAGAGACGTCGGCGAAAGATGTCGGCGAAGGCCGCCGAGAGGTGACGACGAGTCGACGGCGAGGGATGTCGGCGAAAGATGTCGGCGAGGGCAGTTAGCGAAGGCCACCGAGGGCAGCGGCGGCGAGTCGTCGTCAAGGGCTGATGAGGGCAGCAATGACGAGTTGTTGGTGAAGACGACCTCGGAGGTGGTTTCGAGATTGGATCTGCTGTCGCAGGGGCTGGTGTAGCAGCGATGAATCATCGTCGTGGACCGGGATGGATCTCCACGAGATTGACGACGAGAACGCGTTGTTGATTTGAGATCCATCTGGCTTGCCATGGATCAAGTGCACACCCCTACCTGGCGCGAGATTGAATATGACACTTCTAGATTGCTGCCATATATCAATTCTTCCACCACTGCTACATGCTAAAAACTGCTGCACTATAGCTGACAAGATCTACTCCAAAACCAAAGCATTTCTTATCCAATTCTCATGAAAATTGTACAGCATCTTATACCATAAGTCTAGAGCATGTACACCAATTTTTATGCCAATCCAATAAGTGTTGATTACTCAAATATGGCTAAGATCATAGCTAGCTCAGATTCTCAATTATAGGACAGATTTCAACAATTGAGCCACACTTCATCAAATGTGAATCTAACTTGAAACTAATTTGTTTGAATACTTCCATAAGACATATATCCATTCAAACCACTTACTAAAAGTCATCTTATGAACTTATCCAACACAAATCAATCCAAACTTGATTACTAAGCAATTATCCATTCAATCAACTTATAGCAAGCAACTTTGCATATTTATCCAATTCAATCAACTCATATGCACCCAAATGAAATGATCAACAAAAAAAATATACCTTGGTTAGCTCATGATCATCCAACTAGCAAGCTTCAACTCAATTATTTGCAAGCCATCAAATAATCCAATAAATCACCACAACTTGAATATGACACTTGTATGTTGTAGCACTTGGACTTCACTCAATTTGTCATGGCATTGGGATAATGATCATCACTTAGCAATACTTGGCTCAACTACATGATCAACAAGATGAATATCATTTGAACCAAGCCTCCGATGCCGTTGGTACCTACAAACAATCATCCACTTTTTGATGGTACCCAAACAACTTTGGGTTCTCTCAAGTTAGGAGCAACATACTTAGGCAATGCCTTAGTATGAGTAGCGGGATGTTTTGCAATAGCAACCATAGAGGTACCATTACCATCCTTTCTAAGCACATTATTATCAACAATTGAAATAGGCTTAGAAATGTCACCTAGGGGACATGAATGTGCCATATGTCCCCTTTTCCGGCATGAGTAGCACTTTCTTTTTGCTTGAGCCTTCTCTTCTTTGCTCATGTGGTGCTTCTCATTGCCTTGTCTCTCATGGATTGCTTGAGCCTTCTTCTCAAGCTTGGTAGGACACTTAGAGGCAAAGTGTCCCACACTTCCACACTTGAAGCACTTGATGTGAGCATGATCTTTCTTCTCATCTTTATTCTTGCTCATCATCTTGGCATCTTGAGTTTGCATTGGATGCCTTGCCTTTCCACCCCTTCTTGTTTTCTTCTTCTTTATCATCAAATCACCACCATCTTCATGGTTGATCTTGATTTGAACTTGGGGTGTCTTCTCTTGCTCAACTTGTGGCTTTGGTTCAGGCTTCACTTGTTGCTTCACCAATTGCTTGGTTGGGCACATTGAGGTAAGATGACCCCAAGTGCGGCACTTGAAGCACTTGACATGCCTTAGCCTCTCTTCTTCTTTCTTCAACTTGAGCTTTTCTTCATTGGGGCAACCATTTGCAAGATGTCCCACTTCATGGCACTTGAAGCACATGAAATGAGAGAGCTTCTCTTGTTCTTACTTCTTCATTTCTCTTTCATGTCTTCTCTTGCCCCATCTTTTGCCCTTGATCTTGCTCTTGTTGAAGCCAATGCCACTTATGTCATTGCGGCTTTCTTGATGATTGACATTGCTAGTCATGAAGTCGACTCCACTCTTGTCACTAAAGTTTCTTTGAGTCTTCAACATATGCTCAAAGGTGACTTGAGAGTTGTAGCACCTCTCTAACTTGTTGCTCAATTTCTTCACTTCATTTTTGAGCTCATTGTTCTCCTTCAAAAGGTTAGTCTCACAAGACAGAAGTAGAACAAGCATCTATTTGTGAAGAGCATGGCATATCTAATAAATCATCATAAGAGGTGGATACATGCTTCTTTCCTATATCACAAGGGTTAGCAACATTTTGTAATTTATCATTTGATCCATGTGATGAGCTCTCTTTATTTTTAAGTTTCTTTGTAAACACTTTAATGAGAGAAGCATGTTGTTCTAATAATTCATCATGAGATGCAAGTAGTGTCTCATGATTCAATTTTAGCTCATCAAGTGAAGATTTATAAGCATTATGTAATTTCTTATGTTCTTCACAAGTGTTCTTTAGAAATGAGTTTTTATTTTCTAATTTTAATGTTTTAGCTTTCTCATTTTCTAAAGACATGGTCATGCTAGCAAGTCTACTAACATGCTCATCATATGAATCAATATGATCAACCACATCATCATTTGATACCTTGGTGTCACCTTGTGACATGAGACAATGTAGTGTAGTGGATGGGCTTGTAGTAGCATCATCATGGCTTGAGCATGAACCATCATCACCATCAAGTGTGCATGGGGTAGCATCATCACTTGCAACACTTGTGGCACCATCATCAACCTTGTCAAGTGAACTTGTAGTGGATCGATCATCATCATCATCACTTGACCGTGAGGTGGAGCAATCTTCCACAATCACCAAATTGTGGTTATGATCAACACACTCATACACCTCCTTCTTGGGCTCATCCTCCTTCTTGAATTTGCCATCATCCCATGTGGAGGAATCACCGAAGATTTCCTTGATGGACTCCCATATCTCACGAGCGGTCCCCTTGTAGTTTACTTGCTTCATCAAATCAAAATGTAAAGCATCCAATAGAAAACAATAAGCATGTGCATCAAATTCATAGAGGACTCTTTGAGTTTTGGTTAGAGTTCTATGGTCCAAGACATGGGTGAGACCACTTATGACAACCCACCAAAATTTAGGTCCCTTTGCACGAAAATGATCAAGCATGCAGTTTTTCCAAAGTGCAAAGTTTGTGCCATAAAAAATATATGCCTCACAAACATCTAGCCCATTAGACGCCATCCTCTCGGGTCGGTGAAGACCACAAATGAGAGACCGGGCTCTGATACCAATTGAAAGGGTCGAGATGGCGACTAGAGGGGGGGGGTGAATAGTCTTTTCTAAAACTTAATCGCGTCGGCTAACCAAAACAAGTGCGGAATTATAACTATCGGTCTAGCCAAGACTACACCCCTCTATCTATATTCACTAGCACCATTCAAAGATACTAATTAAGCAACAAAGGTGTTGGGCTAGCTAGAGCTCTCCTAACCAATTCTAGGAGCAAGGTTACACAAACCTATGCCACTAGTACTTTAAGCAACAAGGGAGCTCCTACACATGCTAGTAAGCAAAAGCACGAAGCCACCTAAGCTCACTAGCAATGCTCAATAACAAGGCAACCAATGCCAAATTAGAGAGCGTAATTACTTAGCTACACAAACTAAGCAATATGACTAACAAGGTTACACAAACCAAATTAGTCACGCAAGGGAGCTACTTCTATGCTACACAAGCAAGAAGGTAAATAGCAAGCTACACAAGCTAACTAATTACAAAAGCAACAACACAAGCTCAATGTATATGAAAGTAATCGCAAGCTTGTGTAACGAGGATGCAAACCAATAGGAAGAACAAGGTTGACACGGTGATTTTTCTCCCGAGGTTCACGTGTTTGCCAACACGCTAGTCCCCGTTGTGTCGACCGCTCACTTGGTGGTTCGGCGGCTAATTGGCATCACCTGCCAAGCCCACACGTGGGGCATGCAAGAACCTACCCTAGAAGTGAGGGTAGCTCAATGACACGCTTTACTAAAGTTGCTCTTCGCGACTCCCATAGGGCGAGCACAATGCCCCTCACAAAGCTCTTCTCTGGAGCACCGCACAAGCTTCTTGCGGGCTTCGACGGAGACCACCACCAAGCTGTCTAGGAGGTGGCAACCTCCAAGAGTAACAAGCACCACCGGCTTGCAACTCGATCACCTAATACCACTCGATGCAACCTCATGATGCAATCACACTAGAATCGCTTACTCACACAATCGGATGATCACTATCAAGTATGTGTGAGATGGAGGGCTCCTAAGCACTCTCAAGCATGGACACAAAGTCCCCTAAGGTGCTCAGCTCTTCAAAAGCTACAGCCATGGCCGAAGGCCACTTCTATTTATAGCCCCAAGGGCTAAACTAGCCGTTACTCCTTCACTGGGCGTTTTTTGGGCCGACCGGACGCTCCACCAGACACGCTGATCGCGAATACCGGACGCATCCAGTCTCTATACTAGACGTGTCTAGTAGCTGTCTGACCGCCACGTGTCCGATCATTGCCTCCAACGGCTCTCTGACAACACGACCAGACGCTCAACCGCTGAGTCCGGTTGAGTCCAGTAAGCCTCCAGGGCCGACCGGACGTGATAGTTAGAACCCGACTAGACACTGAGCCTCAGCGTCCGGTCAAGTACAGTAAGCATCCTCTAACGACCGAACATGTCCGGTCACACCGGACCGGACGCTGCCAGCGTCCGATCGACTGTACTGCCGAACAATTACCTTTATGGCATATGTTGCTCACACACATGTACCTGTGGACTAATCACCTGTGTATCTCACATAAACACAATTAGTCCACCTAGGTTGTCACTCAATTACCAAAACCACACAAGGACCTTTCATAGTTCCTCCCCTCGCCGCGAGCCATGCGTCGGCACCGGTCCGAGCAACGCGCGAGTGTCAGTCCGCCCCTTAGTAGACCGCACGCCTTGCTCCACCACGTCCACAACAGGTGGGGGCGGGGTCGGCGACGCTGTCAAGGGGCGCGGTGACCACGTCCGCTTCGACGCTCGCTCATCAACGACGTCCGCGCCTGCTGCGCGCTTCCTCGACGAGGGATCCACCGCACGACGCACGACCACTAGCTCATCACCAGCGGACGATGTCGCAGCATCACGACGCTCCGCTGAGGTCGCAACAGCCCCCCCTCTCCTCCTCATCGGAGAAGACCATATCATCCAGATCCATAGGATCATCTGACGTGAGTTCCAACTCGACGTCGCTCCTACGTTCCCCGACCCTCGTGCGTCGAACGATCTCCTGCTCCTTCTCCTACTTCCGCAGGATCTCCTTATTCTTTTTCTTCTTCTGAGCCTCGGCCGCCTTCTTCTGAGTGGTCTACCGAGCCACGCCCTCTGAACCCTTGGGAAGGTGCGGTCGGGACTTATACCTCCCAAGCCCCTACAGAACGAATGAACTAGGTCAAAGAAATAGGAAAGAGCAAAGAAGAAGCTCGAACAAAAACAAGGGAACACACCAATGTGGATGCGATCGAGGAGTTGAGCGGTATGGGTTTTCCCACAACCGTCTCCCTAGGCCTCAGCTACAACACCCGGCCGACGTGACTCCAGACCTCATCATCCGGCAACTCCTCCGGCGACGCGCGGTTCGGGTCCGACCGGCCGCCGTACTCCCACATCGGCTATGTCCTCTCCGCCAATGGCTCAATCCGGTGGTGGTAGAGGGTGTAGAACACCCGCACTCCATCAAGGCCACACCTCATGAGTGTCTGAAGCTCCTCTTCGATGGCCTCCACCTTGTGCCTCCCTTTACGGCCGCAACCCCACGACTAGCTTTCCCGTTCCTCCGGCCTCCTGCCGATAAACACCGAGAACAGCGCCACCTCCGGGTTCCTGATGTAGAACCACTCCTTGTGCCACCCCCGGTTGGAACTGCAGGGGGTGTATGCGGGGTACAAACCTCCTGTGCTTGGCTTCCTCTGAAGGGCGAAACCCCCCCACCGGCGTGGCCTCAACCAAGCTCCCCACCTTCAAGGTCCTCCTAGAGAAGAATCGCCGGAAGAGATCCGCATGTGGCTCCATCCTGAGGAAAGCCTCGCAGGCGGTGACGAAACCAGCTATATGCAACACCCCCATCGGATTGAGGTGTTGCAGCTCCAAATCCCACTCATTAAGGAGCCCACGTAGGAACCAGTGCGCGAGGTATCCTAGCCCTCGCTCATGAAAGGTAAGGAAGGACACTACCTCACCGGGATGAGGTCGCGGGAACTCCTCTCCCCTAGGGACCCTCCAGTGCGCCACCTCCTGCGGCGGCAGAAAACCCTTCTTGACGAAAGACTCTAGCACCGACTTCCTCATGGTGGATGATCTCCAGTCCGATATCTTGCTCTAGCTTGCAAAAAGGATCAGTGAGTTCTCCTCTTCTCCCTCGCTCTCTCCCCCTTCCTTTCCTAGAAACCTCCGCATCTCTCAGGAACACTCTCGACGAGGAGGAAAAAGAAAGGCGACAGTGGCAGACGACGAACAGGCAAAAGAACAAGGCGAACACCCTCTCTCTTCTCCTACTTAAAGGAAGGGGAGCAGCGGTTAGGAAAAGGACGTGCCAATCGGGAAGGCGAAGCGGCGGGGCAAGAAACTCTCTCTTTTTCCATTTAATGCAGATGGGACACCCTCTGATCGACGAGACGTGCCTAGCACGATGAAACGACTCCTAATCAGACGGGACACGACTAGGACATGGCCCACCACTGCCGCACGACCAGCCACTAACGCACGTCGAGCACGAAAACCGAAGCATCACCACACGCGGACGGCTCCCCGTCTCCCCAGGCCAGATCTGGAGAGATCCAACAGTGAAATCTCCGCTGGGAGAAATCAACCAGCCTCCTGAGTCGATCGATTCACTCAGGATAAGCACCTGAGATACAGGTAGGAAGCGAAGGGGCGCCCCATGCGGGCCATGCCGACTTTGTCTCAAATGACGAGCACGGGTCCCGGTCAGACATTTCTGACTGAAGCTCTCCGAACCCCGTCTCTCAGGTCATCAAGATAAGCATGTGTTCATTAAATACAAAATTATTCACACGAGGGCTAACCCATGTTTGACAAGCACAGGTCCCGGTTGGACGTCTCCGACTGGAGCTCTCCGAACCTCGTCACTCCAGTCATCAAGGCCAGACCTAGAGAGATCCAACAGCAAGATCTCCACCAAAAGAGATCAACCAGCCTCCTGAGTCGATCGATTCACTCCGGATAAGCACCGGGACACAGGTAGGAAGCGAAGGGACGCCCCATGTGGGCCACGCCAACTCCATCACGAAAGACAAGCTCGGGTCCTGATCGGACATTTCCGACTGAAGCTCTTCGAGCCCTGTCACTCAAAACTACCAAAGGTAAACACCGTAAAACCCTCTCTATTTCTTTATAATCATTTCATACATCCATACACGCATTTCATACCATACGCCTGAACCCCCCGGACGGTTAGGGCATGAACCGCCCGGGGGCTAGGGAACTAAGCATCGCACATGCAGCGAAATGCATCAGAACGCTCCGTGTTGCGCCACAAAGCGGTGGCTTGCCTCATTCGATATGAGCAACTAAACAAAGCCAGGGGAGAAAACCGTAGATGAGCACCGTGCGGCCTTTGCCTGGTCTGGCAAACTGGGTCATCTCAACCTTCTCATTCGATCTTGAACCTCTCGCCAAGCCCATAGAATCTCCATCGAGGGGAGGCCGTCAGGCCACCCGGGTCGGTCTATGGAGCGACCTAGGCATCTATCGGGCTACAGGTAAAGGAGTAGTGGAATGCCAACCCCGTCACGAACGATGGACCCGGATTCCACTCTATCACACCCGTTAGCAAGCTCACTGAGCTAGTCTTTGAGCCCGAGCGATCGGGACAGGCGACGAAACTTAGCCCTCTGGTTGTGAGGAATAGGATGGGGTAGCACAAAACAACTCACATCGGCCCCCACGAAGGCCCGACAAGGCTCGGGGGCTTAAATGCCATGGGACCGCGACTCCAAACTCGCGTCGATGGGATAGGCAACATCTGGCTACGGCTCTTGGGACCGCGACTCCTAAACTCGCGTCAACGGGATAGGCGACATCCGGCTACACAACGACGCCATGGTTAAACAAAGTTACGTCTTAAAACTCGAAAACACGCGCACCCACAGACACCACATAAAGAACCCCCCAGCCGGTTCCGCCCGAACCACTCGGGGGCTACATCCGCAGGTGCGCTCGCACGCACCCGCCAACAAATGAAACCCCCCCGGACGATTCGGCTCGAATCACCCGGGGGCTCGGGGGCTCTTGTCGGGTTCATAAACCCGGGTCCCTCGAGGACCGGCTTCCACGCCCGGGCTCGGCCCAGGAGAGCAACATATAATTCATGGGCTGGCCCAAAAAACTAAAACACAGCGGGCCGGAAGAGAAGTCCGGTCGTCGACCGAGAGGTCTACCCTTGAGAACAGGCGCCCGCTCGCCAACTTCTTCGGCCCACCTCTTCGATCGGAGCACTCACTTCAGGCACCAGCCGTCTCCAAGCAGTCTCTCCAATCGGAAGGCTTGGCCCAAAATGCTGCTTCCTACTTCGACCCCACGACCGGAGCTCGTGGGAAGCCTGCTCACCGCTCTTCTCCGACCGACGCACTGAGAGCCGACTGGAGTCATCCGACCGGGGGCTCCCCATTCGGAAGGAACCAGAAGACGTGCGGAGAAAGGCAAGGCATGTCTCACAAGTTAAAACCACTGTACCAGGGGCCATACCCTGCACGAAACAGTGCTCTGCAGCCACCCTGACACAAAGTATTGTAGGGGCCACTGGAAACTCCCATATGGTAAAGCCCCCCGCATGTCTCCGGACATCGATTGCGGTATGGGCTCCAGGATTTGCCATACCGGGTGAACATAGCGCGGCTCCTCACATGCCACTAGGCATCCAGGAGTATTTGCAGGTACCGACGTCCATCCTTCCTGAAGAAGAGGCGGAACTATGGCGTGCTATGGTGTTGATGCGGGGACAAGGATGGGGAAGAAGTGCTTCCCATGAGTCTTCACGGGGATGGGGACGGAGGAAATTTGCCCCCGCGGGGACGGGGATGGGGCAGTAACCCCCGACGGGGAATTCCCCGTTGACATTTCGATGCTTGATGTGCAGGATGGAATTAAACTCTGCATGAAGCATCAATGAATGTAAAGAGTAAAATTTGCATCTTTGTGTTGTTCGGAGGAAACTTCAGCAACTGGTTCTGCAGTGTGGTTGCCTGGTTGCGGTAACATATCAAATAGATTGGATGAAATGTGATAGGTAAAAAGGCACCGGATTATATTTCGAACAGCATATAGCAAGGGCCTTTAACTTGCAAATAAATTATAGTGATGCTTTCAGGAATTTTCAGTTACCAGTGAGATAGAATAATCACATTAACCAATGCTTCAACCTGCGAAATACACAATTGGAAAAGGGAAACTTGCAGATAAACAAACCCCTAATCCTATTAGAGGAAAAATAGTCGTACTAATTCAATATGAAATTTGCTAACTTGAGAGAAAGTTCTTGAAATCATACAAATAAACAGGAAATGTATAGAAAAGGATAACAAAGTTACTATGATCGTTGCGGACTCTGGTCTAACAAAAAAAAGGAAAGATAAAAGAATACAATTGTAGAAAAAGTACATTACCGGACAGGGTTAAGAGATTACCTGTCAAGATTGCCGTTTAGTTCTGTACACACGTGTGTGTCACACGTGTGTACAGAACTAAACGGCAATCTTGGCAGGTGTGCAGAAATTTCAAAGTGACGCTCCAACATAGGAATGGTGTGGCACTTTCTTGATTGCCTCTTGGAGTCTTTAGAGGGCAGATTGCGGATGTAATGGTCTGGAGCATGTCATTTATAACAGAGAAGCAGTGGGAGTCCAGGGGATAGTCTTGTCGGTGGACTAGGAAGTGGGAAGCCAAAATATCAAAGTAAGCGAAGAGACCACGGGATTACATGGGCAGGTTGGTGGAGTCTCTTGTGCGTTGCACGTTGCATGCGGTATTCAAATGGTGATTGTGGTTGATGCGCCCATGATGATGTGGCAGCAGGAGAAGCTAGGAAAATCTTGTAGTGGGGATCTAAGCTAGAAAATTTTTGCAGTGGGGATCTCCTATTTACGTATAGAGGATAATGGGCTATGGCTTCCGTGCCAACGCGGTGAGAAGCATATAGGACGAGGGGATGAGTAGGTATGGCATCATCGTCCAGCAAATAAAGTCTAGAAATGAGAGCTTTTGCAAAGATTGATTTCGCCTGCAAAGGGTGATGTTCAAATTTTGATGCTGACAGACATGTTTGTTTTTGGAGCCTCCCGATGGCATTTGTAATTCTTATTCTGATGATCGAATAAAGACAACGCTCCACTCAAATAAAAAGTAAATTCTCAAAAAAGTGAAAGAGCACGTAGCCTAATGTTACAGGTAGCATCTCAGGTCCTGAGTTCGACTCTTCGTAGGAGCGAATATTCTAGGATTTAATATTGTTTGTGGTTTTAGTGATAGACAACGTTCGTATCGATAACGAGACACCTGTAATTTATTAGGACACTATTTCTATTCGGCTCTGATCAACCAGATCCTTATATATGTTCACGGAACGATCTCTTGGACTTCATTTTGGCACCGGGGTTATCTCCAGTCGTTGCATATTCAGATGCCGACTACCGGAAAGTACTGGCTCGCCGTTCAATGTCTAGATACTGCGTCTATCCTGTGGTATCAAGGAGTAGCCAATGGGGTCGCTACATGTTGCTGCTTTTGGTTTACATGATACAAAACACATTTTTTCATACAAAAAAACTATTTTTTTTACAAATGGTTTGGCTACTCAACAGTTTAGGCAATTTCTTGACAGTTTGTCCATCCTTGGCTCCTTCCTCCAGGGCTCCAGGCAGCAACCACGATCGCACTGCAGGCGCTGTTAGCTTAGCGTTGTATGTAAGTGTAAAGCTATTCTTTAGGCTTGATTACCTCTGACTTGACTAGGTGATTTACGTTCAAAGGGACTTCATGTATCCCGTATAAATCCTCACGCGCATGATCAATAGAAAGTGTTGTTGTGTGCAGTGTGCGTAACCGTTTTCTCACCTCCATTACATCACAATCCTGTCTGTTTTATATAAATAAACTGTATTTCTCATAGGACCAGTAAAAAAAATAACCACTAATTTATAATTTTTAATTTAAATAGAACATGTCTTTTTTTAGAGGATCGAAAGGAATTCAAACGGAGATAAAAAAGAATACAAACGAAGATAATAAGAGCATCTCCAAGAGTATCCTATTTTTATTTCTAATCCTTAATTTTTAGCAAGATGAAAACAAAACCTCTCCAACAACTTCTAATTCATGCTCCTAAAATTTACGCACTTGGGAAATCCTCCCCCATCATGCGTAACTTTGCATGTAGTAGCGGTCGCGTGAATAGTGCTTTACCATGCGTATCGGTTGGTCAATAGGTGGAAGGGTGTGGAAAAGAATAAGGAGTAGCAAAGGGTTCCTGATGTAAATGTATGAGAGAGAAAAATATATAAAAGGGGTTATGATATTTTAGAAATAGTATACGATTCTTAATGTAAAACTATCTCCTATATTTTAGGAGTGGATTATTAAAAACTCTCGGAGATGACCTTCTTTTTTTTCCTCCCAGTACATAAATAAGGAAAAAAATAGGATGATGCTCGAAAAAAAGGAATACAATGCAATACAAACGAGGCCGCTTCTCATTCGGGCCTGTCCTAGTGAGACAGATGGGCCCAACTGGGCTGATTCGTCCTGAGAAATGGCCGCTGCCAGCCTCACTCTTATCACGACCGTCGGATCAGCCCACCGGTGCCTGTGAATAAGCCCTAACCCTCAGCCGAGCCGCCCCCCTTATATAAACCCCATACCCTAGGGTTTCCTTCTCTCCCTTGTGATACCCAAGCTGAAGTGCGGCGGCGCAGGCGGACCAGGAGGAGGAGGAGAAGCAGCGGAGCCAAGCCACCGCCGCCACCATGGGTGAGATCCCACTTTCCTCGCTTCTCGCTCTGCTTGTTCTGTGACGCCGGTTCTCCGGTTTGAGCGATTCTGCCGCGGTGGTTCCCCGTTTTGAGCGATGCTAATGGGCGTTTCGGCGGTTGATGTGGATGTGTCCGTGCAGGCATCTCGCGTGACTCGATGCACAAGCGCCGGGCCACCGGTGGAAAGCAAAAGGCCTGGAGGAAGAAGCGAAAGTAATGACTGTTTCTCTTCCCTTTGTTCTCTCGTTTTGATTCATGTATGTGTGCTTTCGGTTTGTAGTTTAGATTGCTGCTTGATTAGATCAGCGGTCCTAGCGTAGTTAACTTTGATCTTGAAGTGGTTATGGCGGTATTAATTGATCTGAGTTTTATCGAGGAATGTTTTTTTCTCTCTCGATGTCATTAGGTGACCTCCAGTGATCTTTTGCGCTTTTAGATGACACCCCTTAACTATGTGGTTACTTGGTTAGATTATTGTCTAAAAATTATCTGTGTCTGTTAAATCGTTTACCATGATGATTACAATGAAATGTCAGCCTTGACGGTGTATAAGTAATTTTATTTGTTGATTCAGTGTCTATTTTTCAATTTTCTCGAAGGTGACCAACTGAGCTTCTCGGAATTGTTAAGGGGATATGTGGTGAGAATTATCATATTTGTAACCATGTTTCAGAATAGGCATTTTCATCTTAATTACGTATATAATCATAGATATGTATTTGTATTGCAACACGTTTGTACTGTGTTTGAGGCAACACCAGAATTCTAGATCAGATGTGCAAATTTTGGTAAA
This sequence comes from Miscanthus floridulus, assembly GCF_019320115.1. Classification (NCBI taxonomy): domain Eukaryota; kingdom Viridiplantae; phylum Streptophyta; class Magnoliopsida; order Poales; family Poaceae; genus Miscanthus; species Miscanthus floridulus. Next base: position 117,061,941 of record NC_089586.1, on the reverse strand, counting down.
TTGAATTGGTGTCATCAGCTTCTTTTGAAGTATTAGCTTAAAATTGTTGTTTATTGATGTGGCTTCATCGTGTCCTGCAATACTATGTGAGGACTTTGTTCAGAGATTTATTATGTCTGTCAATTCTCTAGAAGGTATATGTGAGGACTTTGTTCAGAGATTTATTATGTTTGTCAATTCTCTTGAAGGTATGAGCTTGGGCGCCAGCCGGCCAACACCAAGTTGTCAAGCAACAAGACAGTGAGGAGGGTTCGTGTTCGTGGAGGTAATGTGAAGTGGAGGGCTCTTCGCCTGGATACTGGTAACTACTCATGGGGAAGTGAAGCTGTTACCCGCAAGACCCGTATCCTCGACGTGGTCTACAATGCATCAAACAATGAGCTTGTGAGGACTCAAACCCTTGTGAAGAGTGCCATTGTGCAAGTTGATGCTGCCCCATTCAAGCAGTGGTACCTCACTCACTATGGAGTTGACATCGGTAGGAAGAAAAAGGCTCCTGCTGCAAAGAAGGAATCTGCTGAGGTATTATTTCTTGCAACACAGCTTCTCACTATTTACTATTAAATGTTTTTAATAAGGGATTGGCTTCATAGTTCATACATCATGTTTTGTAGCTAGCAAATATCAGCTCTTTTTGTTCTCTCTTTTAAAGACAACTGACTCACCTCATTCTTGTATGTTTATATTGTCTACTCCCGTGCCTTGCAGATTCTTAGAACTTTTCTTTTCTTATCCACGTTTCACATTTGAATTGCATGTTTTTGCACTATGAGTTTTAGATTTCTGTATGGAAAATGTTAAATTTGATTGTTTTTATTAATATATTTTGCTTGAAGTATTTCCATAAAGCAGAGATCTATAGTTAATTAGTTTTCTATCTTTAGTGTCTGTTATGTTTCCTCTGGTGGATCACTTATTGTTTGAGATTCATTCATCCAGGGACAAGAGGGTGAGGCAGCAGCTGAGGAAACAAAGAAGAGCAACCATGTCAACAGGAAGCTTGAGGAGCGTCAGAAGGGACGTGAGCTTGACGCTCACATTGAAGAGCAATTTAGCAGTGGAAGGTTGCTGGCGTGCATTTCTTCCCGCCCTGGACAGTGTGGCCGAGCTGATGGGTAAGAAATAATGGACTTCCACCAGACTTTCTTTGTTTTTGTTAGAGCAGCTTATCTGTTTGTGTACCATTTAACTTTTGTAGCTTAAAGCTCAATGTTTGTTTATACTCTTTATGTTACAATCACTGTGAGTCTAGACATTTTAGATATGTTGGCTGCTGTCACAAATTTATCCTTCTAGGCTTCAAGTAGAATGGAAGTTGTCCCCTTATTTTCACTTATATTGCAGGCAGCTCCTTACAATACACTTTTTTTTGTATAACAGGTACATCCTTGAGGGTAAAGAGCTTGAGTTCTACATGAAGAAGCTTCAGCGCAAGAAGGGCAAGGGCGCTGCAGCTTAGAGCATTCTCATGGATGGTCCTCCGCTGAAATGTGTGGCCTATTAAATATTACTCTTCCTTTTTTTGTTAGTTGTCTCAAGTTCAGAGCGTCTATGTCATGTTTTGCAGACCTGATGAGAACACTGTTTTCCAAAAATGAATCAACTCTATCTAGCTCCTAAGAATTGAGATTTTCCGGATGTATTGTCGTGATTTATTTTGCCTGTTTGCTAGCTGCAATGAGCAGGTTTGGTTTCTCGATGAGATTGTTCTGCCGATATGTTTGATTTTCTGTTTTAAGTTTTGATATCATGTATTGTGTTCATGGATCGAAGGGTGGGCCATGCATGCAGCAGAGGGAAGGTTCTGGGTTCGAGTCGCGGTCTCCTCGCATTGCACAGGCGAGGGCTTCCACTAACACTCTTCCATCCCACGTAGAGCTAGAGCTCTCTGCACTGGGTATGTCTTTTTTTTTTTTTTGTGTGTGTTCATGGATCGAAATGCGTTTGCTAGAGCTTTGGAGCTGGCAGGGTCAATACGATTGGCGGCAGCTTTGATTGAACTTGTTTTTATTCTTTTAAAACCAAAAAAAAAAAAGATTTGAAGTGACTTTGGCTCGTTTGAAACTTGGTATGAAGTTGGTCTCAATTCTCAGACAACTGAGGAGACCATAATAAATAGGATTATGTCAATTTTGAAGAAAGCTAAATAGTAAAGTATATTTGCCTCCTCATTATTCCGTCCTCTCTGCGACAGACTCAGATCTGACCTAATGAAACGTACTTCTGCAGCAATAACCCGCGTTCCTTTTCAATACGATGGTTTCTTCGTAAATCAAACTGTTCTCTTCGACTCCTCCCAGACCCTGCACGTTCGTTCGTGGGCAGTTTTTTCTATCCTGTTGAGGGTTCTGTAAGGACAACGGAGAGACCCAAACTTTGCGCATTATTGTGTCGCCGTTAGATCATTGCGATTCACAATCGCAACTAACCCTCCGTCCTTTCAACCAAAATCCTCATCGCACAGCTCAATAGCCCATCCTACTCTTTCAGTTGCATGTCCATCTTTCCTCTTATACATCTGCCTCTATGGATCTCGTGAAAGAAGAAATGTTTTTCCCCATCCATTTTCATTTCAGAAACACAAACACAAACAGAGGAAACTAGCTGAACCACGGCCAGACTAGCAGAAGGAAACACAGGGCCAAAACAGATGGCCAACAGAAAACACAGTACCAGGCGTAAAGACACAACCAACGCGGAGCAGAAAGAACCCAACAAGATAGTGACAAAAAGGAGCCGCCCAGCAGACAATCTTCACTTGGCGTGGTCACGATCTTTACCATCACCATCCTCCGTTTCTTGCGCTGAGTGAGTGATAGATATGGAGCTTTTTTTTTAATTAGATACAACACAACCCACACCCTCCACACTCACACCACACGTATACATGCTAAGAAAACGTGCAGTACCACCAAACGCACACATGTGTGTACCCTGTTTTTTCTAGATTGAACCCTGGCGGTATTGTCCCGCTGGACTGCCCTACCACTGGACCACCGTGCGTTGGCTTGGCCAGCAACTTAAGAAATATACTGAATTACATTGAACCGTAGTTAGTTACTCCGTAACTGATTAAAAACACCATTAGATAACTTGGATCCTTACTGCCGATGCCGAGTGCCGGGACGCACGCAGCACCAGGTTGGTTCTTGGTGGACATGGCAGTGGCAACAGACTTGCGGACCTTTTGGGCCAAGCGTCGCTTGTCATGGGATCGGGCCTATGTGCGGCCTGTTTGGGAGATTGATCGACGCCCGACTCCAAGATGTTCCCCGTGACCCCGTCCAGTCCAGTCCACCGCCGCTGAGGCTGAACGGCGGCTGACGCCTGACGCAACTCAGCACAGCGACAGCGATGCTCGCCTACGGAGTACGTACTCGTACTCTACTTCCATGTGCGATGTGCTGCTCGAGATGGCCCTGACCTGGCAGGGTGACAAATCATGCAGGCTGGCTCGCTTGCCGGCACGACAGTCGCAGGTGCGCAGGGCCTGCCAGAAGCTATAGATTCGCTCTCAGGCTGTATTTAGTTCGGGAAAATTGGAAATTTGACTACCGTAGCATTTTTGTTTTTATTTGGCAATTAGTATTCAATCATAGACTAATTAGGCTCAAAACGTTTGTCCCGCGATTTCCAACCAAACTGTGTAATTAGTTTTTTTTTGTCTACATTTAATGCTCTATGCACGTATCGTAAAATTCGATGTAACGACTACTGTAGTACTTTTTGAAAAAAATTTTGAGAGCTAAATACAGCCTTATCTGGGAAGCTCGCCGGCACGACAGTCGCAGGTGCGCAGGGCCTGCCAGAAGCTATAGATTCGCTCTTATCTGATTTATCCACGATATTATTTTTCTCTCACACTAAATCAGCCAACAGTACTTTCAACCATGACTTATAAACCAATTCAGCCGAAACGAACAGGCTATCTATGCATGCCTCTTGGCTTGTCTTTTGGCTCAGCCTGGCACGGTTTCTCCGAAAACCGAATAACCAACCGAAACCAGACCGAACTGTTGCTTTTTCAGTTCGGTGTTGGTTTTCAGTTTTCAGCCATCGCTTTCTAAGCTGATAAGTCTGACTGGTGCTGGTTTATTGTGAGAAAAAAATACTGTATCATGCTTGATAAGCCCTGGCTGAAACCAACAAACGAACAAGCTGTTTGTTAACTTCGGTGTTCGGCTTCAGCTTCGACTTCGCTTGTGTGTCAAACCGAACCGAACCACCAAGGAACCGAAGCGTAGTTCGCATTGCAAGCTGAACTGGTAATTTTTAATGCTAAGTCTAAGTTGTAATCATTTCTAATGTTTATCATGATCACTTGTTGCAGAAGTCTCCACGTGATAACTGTCTTGGTTTTACTTCTTGTTGTACCATCCCTTTGTCTCTTTTTGGTATTTTTACAGATTTTGAATTGCTTGCATTCTTTCTTATTCAAGCAAGTCTTGGCTTGTTATTTGCTCTTCTTCAATTATTTGCGCATTTGATCTTGGACCTTCAAACTTGATTTCTTCTGGTTTCATAGCTTCTTCGCCATAAAGTAATTTGAATCGGGTAAATTTTGTGGATCTTGAGATGCTTGTGTTGTCTGCCCAACTTACTTTTGGTAGTTCATCAATCCACTTTTTCTGGGGAGCCCCACTAGGCATTTTGAAATCCCGGTGCATATTATTCCATTTGCTTTTTCTAATGCTCCATTTGACTTTGGGTGTCTTACTGATGCAAAGCAAAGTTGAATTCCCATTGAATGGTGGTAAGTTTTGAAATTTTCACTGTCAAATTGAGTTCCATTGTCCACTGTTATTTGCCTTGGAACCCCGAAACGGCATATGACATTTGGCCATAAGAATTTCTTCATTGTATGTGATGACATGTTTGTTATAAGCTTGACTTCGATCCACTTGGTTAACTATTCAACTGCTACGACAACATATTGATAATTTCCTTGTGCAGCTGGGAGTTTTCCTATTACGTCGATTCCCCATCTTGCCAATGGCCAAGTTGGTTCGATTTTTTGTAAATTTGTTGCTGGCGCCTTTGTTTTGCTTGCAGAGATTTGACAATTATGACATGCTTTGACTATGTCTTTGTTGTCATTTTGTGCTAATGGCCTATAAAATCCTTGTCGAAATGTCTTTGCTGCCATGGCTCTTTCACCTGGGCGAGTTCCACAAATGCCTTCGTGTATTACCAGCAATAGTTGTTTTCCATCATTTGTTGATATGCATTTGAGTAGTGATTCGCAAATTCCTTGTTTGTATAGCTGATTGTCTATAATTTTATAATTTCTTGTTCTATGTTTCATTCTGACTTCGTCAACTTCATTGTCGGGTTCATAGTGTCTGCGAAGGTGAGCCATAATTGAGGCCCTCCAATCTTCGCTCTGTATTATATGTATCTCTTTTGGTGCTTCTTGCTTTGTTTTGATTTATGGTTGAGTTAGGATTTGAAAGAAGACATTTGGTGCCTTGGCCAGTTCATCAGCATCTGTGTTGTCTGTTCTTGAAATGCTTTTTACTGTGAAGCTTTCAAAGTATTTTTCTTGATCTCTTAGGAACTGGAGGAATTTGGCTAGCTCTGGATTGGATTGCATTGCACTGCATTGCATGTGGTTCCAAATCATTGTGGCCTTGCATTGCATTGCATGTCGTTGGTGTTTGGTTCACCGACCGGCGACAATCACAAGCTCAATGCAACAGACGGCCACAAGGGATAATGTTTTTTTCCAATCTGAACCACGCCATACACAAACAAAGAGTAAAAAAGTGCCGTCGACCTTTCTTCAGTTCATAAGCTGCCTATTATTATAGTGCTAAATTTGGTGACCTTTGCATCCGGTCCTTGTTTGGTGCACCGACAGGTTTTGTCACAGGTACCAACATGGCGTGCGAGACAATCAGACAACCATAAGTAGAACCGTAAAAGTTCATCTTGCAAGCTCAAATGCAGTAAACAGAAACATGCACACTTTAAGGAAGAAGAAACATTTGCATATGCTGCCCAATTCCTAGGAGTAAGACAATCTAATATGGCGCTGGTATTACAGATATGGGCAGGACATGCCAAATTGGACAAGTGACTTGCCAAGGGAACCAGGCTTGCCCCTTGCCAGAGAGACATGTAAATGTAATTGCTCTGACTGATCTTCTGTGCTCGAGCGAAACACGAACAGTGAAGCTAGGCAGTAGTATCTGGCACTGTACATGCACGGTACACGTATATACCGTGCAGTGCTAGTCATTTATGCATCTTGCTTGCTACACGAGCTGTACGTAACGCCGAGTCCAGTCATCTAAAATCATACTTCGATTTGATCCCGGCATGCAGCACGGCACTGACGCACTGTAGACCATACGGTCGTTACACGAGGTGAGAAATTAACTGCAGAAAAAAAGATACATATAATCTGGCACCTCCGGAAGCTCCTCACAAGTCAAATCACGTCACCAGCACCACAGGAGAACCTCAAGCTTTTCATCCTATATCCATCTTACGTACTGTAGTCGCGGTTTTCCCTCGTATAAATTTGCGGCAGGACATTCTTGTTCAGTGTTGGTATTTGTTGAACCATCAATGTTGATATTTTTAGATAACTGGTATTTTTTAGATAACTAAGATTATGATTAATAGTCAGGACATAGCAGTCGCTTTTAACTTCTCTCATCCATTCCTAGAAAATATAATTGTTTTAACAGTCATAGTATCGAACCAATTGCTACAATTGAAAAACAGTATCTTTTAGCAAAGACAAGATCAAGTAGACCGACGCCAGCATCATTTCGACCAACTCCATTTCAACTCTAACTTCTTCACCCTTACTCAAATGTGCCAACCACCAAGAATTTTGCATTCGGCGCAATAGAAAATAGACATTTCATTTTTCCAAAAGCGCCGAACCCATCTCAACCCTGCAAACACCTTGTGCACATGTGTTAGCATATTTTCACAATTATTATCAAGGGTGTTAGCACTCCATTGGATCCTAAATGCATATGCAATGAGTTAGAGCATCTAGTGGCACTTTGATAACCGCATTCCGATACGAGTTTCACTCCTCTTAATAGTACGGCTATCTATCCTAAATGTGATCACACTCACTAAGTATCTTGATCACTAAAACAAAATGGCTCCTACATTTTATACCTTTGCCTTGAGCCTTTTGTTTTTCTCTTTCTTCTTTTCCAAGTTTGAGCATTTGACCATCACCATGCCATCACCATTGTCATGATCTTCACCATTGCTTCATCACTTGGAGTAGTGCTACCTATCTCATAATCATCTTGATAAACTAGGTTAGCACTTAGGGTTTCATCAATTAACCAAAACCAAACTAGAGCTTTCACCCTCCCTCTCCATCCACATGGCCACTTCCCTGATGCAACCTATCTCCGCGCGTGGCGAGGCGGGCGTTGCTCCCTCACGCGGCTCCCTCGCGGGCGTTGCTCCCTCCGACGCGGTGCGCTAGCCTCCACTCCTCTCGTGGCCGCGGGCGCTGACCCTCGCGCGGCAGGCGATCTCAGCACGAGCGACACAGTGGCACTGGCCTCCACTCCTCTCGATGGTCCCGGGGCCGTCGTGGTGCTGTGTCATCGCCGTGCATTGGCGGCTTCTACTGCTGCGACGCGGCCTGCTATTGTTGCTGCAGGGTGGAGTCTGAGAGGCTGGTGGTTGCGACGACGGCGGCGGGGCTAGCGAGGCGGAGGCAATGGGTGTGGGGTGTGGCTGAGGCGGCGACGCCTTCAGATGTGACGGCGGCGGTGGCATGGCGTTGATGGTTGGCGCGGCAATGGACGGCATCGGGATGGTCTGACCGGTGATCTTCTGTATGAAGGAGAGGACGGCGGCGTCGCGAGAGGCAGCCATGGTGAGCTCCTGGCATAGGATCGCCTGCTCGCGCGTGTTGGAGGCGGCGTTGGGTGGCTCAGGCTCACCGCCAGGAGAACGCTCCGGCGCTCGATGGCCCAGGATGAGGCGTCGAAGAGGTCGACAGAGCGAAGGAGGTGCTGGTGGCCCAAGGAATCGGCCCGGGTCAGCTTAGAGGCAGTGGATTTGGGGCGGCGACGCAGTCGGCCAGAAGCAGAGGAGATGTCAGCTCGTCGCTTTACCGTCCATCACCTCTGCGGTACTTCTACGTCGCCTCCACCGAACTTCTACGTCAATCTGCTAGGGCGGGCAAGCCGATCCTCTGCGCGTATCGCCGCGGCGCGCCTAGCTCGCCTCGCCACGCATCAGAGGAAGAGGTGGTTGTCCATCTGTCGTGGTAGGCGGCGTGTTTTCCCAGCCACCGACGCCGCCCACTAGCCTAGGATCGACAATGCCCTGCTACGGCGGTCCGTGTGCCCTGGCAGGCGACGGGTTGTCCCAGCCACCGGTGCCGCTCGCTAGCCTAGAATCGACGATGCCCTACCACGATGGTGGGGGCGCATCTGCGCGCGGCCGAGGAACTGCCCTGTGATGGCGGTGCTCGGCCGGGGTGCATCCGCATCGCGGCAGCCTGCTCGAGTGTTGCGTTGTTGTGCTGCTCGTGCGTTGCCACCGCAGCCTGCTCGCGCCGCCACCCTGCTCCCGCACTGCGTCCTCCGTTGCCTCCTTCACGCGTGCAGGAACAGGAGGAAAGAGGGCTTGTGTAGCGGTCAATGCCAACGGGGCATGGTCAAAACCGCTCCATGTATGACAAAATAGCCTTGCCCGCGCCCAGGTGCTAAAAGTAAACGGTTTTGACAGTTAGGGTATCATCACTAGACGGTTTTGAAGTTGGGGATCAAAATTAGACCAACATGATAATTGAGGGGCCAAAAGTGAACTTAATCCAAGCCTAATTAGTCTATGATTTGATAATATGGTGCTACAGTACATATATGCTAATGATAAATTAATTAAGCTTAATAAATTAGTCTCACGGATTACTGATGGATTCTGTAATTTGTTTTTTTATTAGTATCCGAACACACCATGCGACATCCACGTAGGACATCCGATGTGACACCCCAAAACTTTACGCCCTGAATTTAAACAAGGCCTAAATCCACGGGCATGAACTTATCCCTCGCTTTATTTGCTACTCATCAGCGACTTCCCAGTGGAGATGACGCTGATCCCGTCCTAAGTGTAATGATTTTCCCCCCGAGAGATCCATTACCGTGAAATGATTTTTTTCTCAAACTTCAATTTAGATGCAATCTCCACTCACTTCAACTCGATGACATCCTCCTGGTAAGGAAAATATCCCCACTAATGGAAAAACATATATTATTCTCCAATTCATATGCTTTTGGGTTTTGCTCATCCAAATCTACATGAGCCGTTCATCGAGACGGTTTGGTCCTACGACCTCTCCCCGCTTCTGCAAACCCTAACTGCACCGTTGTTGAGCCCCACGCTCGTTGGCCCCTGATCCCACCCATCGTGTGCCATCACGGAGCGCGTGGCCCTCCTCGTGCTGTTGCGTCTACTCTCCTACCGCGGCCTCATCTCACCGATCGTGCGCGCCTCTTCCTGCACTGTCGCGACTGTCGCTGCGATCTCGCTAGGCGTCATCAGACCAGAAACCAACGCTGAGCAGAAGCTCCGTCTCTAGTGTGAGCGTGAGGCTGAGCAGGCTACCATCATCGAGTGCCTCCGCATCGAGCACGAGGGCGAGGCTACTCGCCAAAAGATAGTCGTAGATCGCGTCGTTGCCCTCGACGCCTAGAACAAGGAGGATGCGCGTGTCTGGTCTGTGGATTGACTTTGTTCTGCATGGGTTCACTCCGCATGCGCTCGTCCATGTTTTTCTGTGCAAAGATTCAATTCCTAAAATTGGCTTGGGGAAGTTACTAAATATAATTGTTTGGTGATGGACGACATGGACTAATGACGCAAACCAAACAAACATCTCAGGTTTGGCCTCAAGATCAGATCATTCCAGACCAAACCATCTGCCAAACCAGGCTCCGCTCACCGAGTGACGAAGAGGGCTACAGGGAAAATGTAACTGTGGTAATGGTGTGTGATAGAACCACCTAATCTAATACCTTCCAGGAGTACTTGTCTTCCATTAAACACTAAGTACTCAAGGGAGGACACTAAATTATGCAGCTCCGTTGGGCACACCCCAAGGAAGAACCCAAAAATCCACATTTCTCCATTAGGATCACAAATGAGAGAATAAAGCTTACACAATTCTTAAGTCATTTCTTACATCACTTTTCCTGCAACATCAGAGTATAATATTTATTATTTATAACAGCAGAATATAACAATGCTATCAGAGTTTTAGCAGAAACAAAATCATTTAATGACAAGTTAAACATTAACATGATGATCTGTTATATACATCATAACAGGTTATAAGTTTTCCATTATAAAATATTTTGGGTGAAAGTTTCAAATAAATGCTATGTCCGCAACGTTAAAAGGAAATCCTGGCTGAGCCCACCAGAAGGTTTTCCACACACAAGTGTCAGCTCCACATGTTCCTATCACCTGCAACAGGGTAGAATAAACCCTAAGTACTCAATTGTACTCGGTAAGACTTACCCGTCAGGAGGAAAGAAAAGACTCCAAGGAGCATTACTAAACGTGTGTCCTTATATTCAATTTTATTAGCAGCCATTATTAGTTTATTTACTAACCATTCTATGTAAGCACCTACACTACTTCCAAGCAGGTGGTAAGCAATCAAGACCATCTTTCATCTTCTAGTTCTTACTACAGTGCTAGACTGTAGACAAGTCGTACCGGATCACCCGGCGATTCGCGAACCAATGTGTCATAGCTAGGTACCCTAAAACACACGCCCCACTTGTACCCTAGGCATAAGCAGGACCAACCCACTACCCTCCTATCATGGGGTCCAGGTCCTCGTCCAAACTTGGACTCCAAGCCCCTGCTCCAGAGTCCCAGACTCAGTGCGGTGCCTAGACCTTCACTATCCCCGCCTCCAATCAGTCGATTCGGAAAGAGCCAGAACCCATGTCAAGAGAACAATGAGCCTTCCCGCGTCCATACACAAGTATGTGTTCAGAATAATAAGTCTATGACCAGACTACTATCCATTGCAACTGTAGGTCCTTAACCGACATAGGCGAAACAAAGTGCAACCTGAACCTCGCTCAAATGCCAAATCAAGTCCAGATCCAAAGTACCATTCTGCCCGATCTTAAAATTATCATTCATATATATTTCCAGGTGATAATAATATAATAGCAATAATAATATCTTTCCTATCTCTTGTGAGTGACCGGCAATCACTCGACTTCTACCGAAGTCCTGTAGCATAGTAATCTACATGATCATGTCATACTAGTAAAACTCATAGGGTAAGGATATATATATGCAAGTGGGTTTCATTCAACTCCTTAAACTTAATGCACAAGCATAAATTAAAAGTGTAGAATAATAGGGGTTATGCACTGGGACTTGCCTGGGTAAGATATAACCAAAAGTTAGATTTCCATCTTCGTGACATGATCCATAGCACCACCTTTCCAGCTACCCAGTTGGTTCCACGACCCATCATCGTTCCTATTATGATATGTAAAGATACAATGCATGCTTCGATCAAACAAGCATACACACAGGCAATTACAACTGCTAAAAGACAAGCAACACATCGTCGAGTAAGACTCATTTCCAAAAAATGTTTTTGTTCTATAAACCCCCGATTAATTTTGACATTTGATTGATTAAATATATATGTCGGTGCAGAAAGTGATCAACTAGTGAATATTTATAGTTTTGCTGTACGTTGTGATCGGAGGTGGCCTAGCACTCAATGGCACAGGATTTATACTGATTTGGGCAACGTGCCCTACGTCCAGTCGGGGTCAGTCGGTGACTTTATTCATGTGCCCAGGTGCTCGAAGTCTGCAGTGGGGTTACAAACGAGGGAGAAAGATGGGGTGTACAAGAGGTCCGGTCGGCTCTGACCAGAAGGGCCGAGAGAGACAGGAACTTCACTGAGCTAAGTGTTCAAGCGGATGCTTGAGGTCTGAGCCTGATGGTTCTGTGGTTGTGAGCTATCGATCTAAGGAATTCTAGCCTACTGGAATTGGTCCGTTTCCGTTGGAGGAAGCGCACCCCCTTTTATAGATGAAGGGATCGGCTTTACAAGTGAGAGGGAAAGGGTGCATATGCTACCAAGCCTTGTTGTCCACGCTTACCGAGCCTTGTTGCCCAAACTAGCGGTATCAGATAATGGTGGGCGCCTACAATACTGTTGATGTCGCTGTAGAATGTCAGATGCACACGAGGGGTTGTGCTACCTTTTTCTGGGATGGTGGACGTCGGTACCTATAAATACTGTTTGATGCCTAGAGGCATGTGAGGATTCTTTGCTATGTTCACCCGGTATGGTAAATCCTAGTGCCCATGCCGCTATCGATGTCCAGAGACATGCGGGGGGGCTTACCGTATGGGAGTTTTAGCGGCCCCTACAATACTGTGGAGAGAGATGTCAGCGCCTACAATACTATTTGTGTCAGGGTGGCTGCAGAGTACTGTTCCGTGCATTGTATGGTCTCTGGTATAGTGGTTTTGACTTGTGAGCCTTGCCTTGCCTTTCTCTGCACGTCTTCTAGTTCCTACTGAACGGGGCATCCCCGATCGGATGGCTCCAGTCGGCTCTGAGTGCGCCGGTCGGAGAAGAGCGGTGAGCAGGGTTCCTACGAGCCTAGGTCAGAGGGACACGGGGTCAGAGTTGGAAGTAGGGCTTAGGGCAGGCCTTCCGATCGGAGGCCGTCCGGAGACGGCTGGAGCCCGAATCGAGCGCTTTGGTCGAATAGGTGGGCCAAAGTAGCCGATGATCGGGCGTTGCTCTTCTTGGGCCTGGCCTTCTGGTTGGTTGCTGGACCGCCCCTTTGCCCTATTGTTTTTTAGACTCTTGGGCCAAGTCTTAGCGCAGAAGCCGGTCCCTGAGGGACCCCACGTTTATGAACCCGACTGGAGCCCCTGAGCCCCCGGGCGATTTGGGTAGAATCGTCCGGGGGATTTTTGTCTTGTCGACGGGTGCACGCGAGCGCACCCGCGGGTGGAGCCCCCGAGCCCCCGGGTGGTTCAGGCAGAACCGTCTGGGGGTGTTCTGTGTCTTCAGGGGAAGTTTTCTGTTTTGTCAACGGGTGTGCGCGAGCGCACCCACGGGTGTAGCCCCTGAGCCCTCGGGCGGTTCGGGCGGAACCGTCTGGGGGGTTTTGTTCTAGTGGGCATGTGTGCGTGTTTTTAGTGTGAGACGGAATTTTGTCAACCAAGGTGACATTTTTGTGTAGCCGAGGCATTTTTAGGCGCGAAGATTGGATTGAAACAGAACTTACTGTTCCTGGTGTCGACGCGTGCCATGGATCGGGCGAGGAAGTTAGTTTGGATGCAAGAGAGCTTACTAATCCTGGCGTCGATGCGCGCCGTGGGATTGGGTGAGGGAGTTAGTTCGGACAGACCCTGGCGTCGGTGCGCACCGTGGTTCCTTGGCCTTGGCGTAGCCTAGGCAGCCAAGGTAGTTAGTTCAGTTAGTTTTCATGCGAGTTCGGAGTCGTGGTCCCTGGCTAGTGTTTTCAGTCGGAAGTGAAGCTGTTATGCGAGTTCGGAGTCGTGGTCCCCGAGTTTTTTTTGGAGCGCGGTCGGAAGTAAAGCTATTACGCGAGTTTAGAGTCGCGGTCCCCAAATTTTTTTTGGAGCGTAGTCAAAAGTAAAGTTGTTACGCGAGTTCGGAGTCGCGGTCCCCTGATTTTTTTTGGCGCGCAGTCAGAAGTGAAGCTGTTACGCAAGTTCAGAGTCGCGGTCCCCTGATTTTTTTATGCATAGTCAGAAGTAAAGTTGTTACGCGAGTTCGGAGTCACAGTCCCAAGCCGTAGCCGGATGTCATAGATCCTATCGATGCGAGTTCGGAGTCACGGTCCCAAGCCATAGCCAGATGTCATAGATCCTATCAACGCGAGTTCGAAGTCATGGTCCCAAGGTTTTGGCTTGTGCCCCCTAGCCCTGTCGGGCCTTCATGGGGGTCGATGTGAGTTTGTGTGCGTTACCCCATCCGGTTCCTCACAACCAGAGGGGCTGAGTTTCATCGCTTGTCCCGATCACTCGGGCTCGAAGACTAGCTTGGTGAGCTCGCTAACGGGTGTGATCGAGCGAAATCCGGGTCTGTCGTTCGTGATGGGGTCGGCATAGCCCTCTTATGGCATTCCACTACTCCTTTACCTGCAACCCGGCAGATGCCTAGGTCGTTCCAAAGACCAACCCGGGTGGCCTAATGGCCTCCCCTCGATGGACATTCTATGGGCTTGGCGAGAGGTTCAGGATCGAACGAGAAGGTTGAGATGACTCGGTTTGCCAGACCGGGCGAAGGCCGCACGGTGCTTATCTACAGTTTTCTCCCCTGGCTCTGTTGTTTGCTCAGGTCGAATGAGGCAACCACCGCTTCATGATGCAACATAGAGTGTTCTGGTGCATTTCGCTGCACGTGCGATGCTTAGTTCCCGAGCTCCCGGGTGATTCAGGGCTCGAATCGTTCGGGAGGCGCGGGCGTATGGAATGAAATGTGCGTATGGATGTATGAAATGATTGTAATTAAATAGAGGGGGTTTTATAGTGTTTGCCTTGACGACTGGAGTGACGGGGCTCAGAGAGCCTCAGTCGGAAATGTCCGACTGGAACCTGCGCTTGTCAATCGTGGGTGAGTCCTTGTGTGAACAGTATTTGTATTAATGAACACATGCTCACCTAGATGGCCTGAGTGATGGGGTTTTGGAAAGCTTCGGTCGGAAATGTCCGACCAGAACCTTGACAACCTGAGTGATGGGGTTCGGAGAGCTTCAGTCGGAAATGTCCGACCAGGACCCGTGCTCGTCGTTCGTGATGGAGTCAGCGTGGCCTACATGGGGCATCCCTTTTCTTCCTACTCGTTGCGCTTGACGAACTTGAGGGAGCGGAACCGAGCAGATCCCTTGCAGTCGCAGTAGTATTTGCAGTGGTAGAAAATGTAAAAGTTAAGTTTGTGGGGGAGCCCCATGTAAATATAACTGTGTGTTTAATGACTACCGTCGGTTTTGTTTTCTATGATGGAATTGGTATGTTCGGGGGATCATGTTCCCTTTCGTTCCTTAGTTTTCCCTTAGCTTAATTTTGTTTTTTATTCTTTCTTACTCGTACCTACTCGTTTGTCCCGTAGGCCGCGACCTTGGGAGCCCAGGGCGTGGCTCATGAGGCTTGGTTGCTTGTAACCATAGGGAAAGGCGGGGTGTGATCAGTCGAAATGTTTTAAAGCAAAGCTACGTAGGGTAAAACTAAGGAACAAACTATCCCGTTGGTTGGGTAGGAAGGAATTCCATCATGCGTAAACAAAACCAGGAGGTAGTCATTAAGCATAATGATAGTAGTGTACGCTAGTGAAGCTCCCGAGCGCTCTGGGCCAAAAAGTGTTCGAGTCGGGTCGCTTTTGTAGGAACATTTACTAAGTAAATAATGGTATGATTGAAGCTTTAGGAAAAACGACATAGCTGTTCCAGTAGTTCGGAGAGAGGGGCGTCGTCGTCGTTCTTCGGCCGGTCACGCCATTAGCAGGTGCCACCGGGCCAGTTTAATAGCTTGCAGAATATAAGTAGTTAGTAAACGTTAAAAGTTTAAGTTCGTGGGGGAGCCCCCATGTAAACGTTTATGTGTGCTTAACAGTTATAATGGTACTTTTGTTTTCTGTGATAGAGTCACTCCATTTAGGGAAGCTTGTTCCCTTTCGTTCCTTTGCTTTTCCTTAGCATAACTTTGTTTTTTTATTTCTTTCTTTCTCGTACCTGCCCGTTTGTCCCATAGGCTGCAACCTTAGGAGCTCGGGGCATGGCCCACGAGGCTTGGCCGCTCGTAACCATAGGAAAAGGTGGGGTGCGATTAGTCCGAATGTTTTAAAGCAAAGCTACGTAAGGTAAATTAAAGGAATGAACCACCCCTTCGCTAGGGTAGGAAGGAGTTTCTCCATAGGACAGTAAACAAAATAGAGTGGTATCAGTTAAGCATTATGATAGTTGTGTACTTTAGTGGAGCCCCTGAGCACCCCGAGTCAAAAAGTGTTCGGGTCAGGGTGCTCTTATAGGAGCGTTCGCTAAGTAAACAAAGGTAAGACTGAAACTTAGGAAAAGAAAAGACGACATAGCTGTTCCAAGGCACTTGGAGAGAGCATCGTTGTTGTTGTCCTTCAGTCGATAGGCGTCTGACTAGATCCTTGCCCACTACGCCCCCTTCTTCGGTTGCTGCTTCTTCGCCTATGGCCCTACGCCTCTCGTCGTCGAAACGACATAGGCGTTGCTTGGTGGGCTTTGAGCCCAGAATAAGGCGTAGTACGAGCTTGGCGACCTCCCGTGGTATCCCTAGCATGTCAGAAGGCTGCCATGTGAAGACATCGCGATTGTCGCACAGGAAGTCGACGAGCTCGCATTCCTATTTGGCCGGGAGCTGGGTCCCGATTTGCACCATTTTGGCTAGGTTGGTGGGGTCGACACCCACCGCCTTAGTTTCCTCGAGCGGGTGAAAGGCCGTCGAGGAGGTTGGTTTGTTGCAGTCTGGGACTGCTGGGGTTGATGACTCCCTGAGCTACAGGAGCTCGGACGAGTTGATGACCGCCGTGGCGAGCTCATTGTGCTCGCGGTCGCATGCGAAGGCGTGCGAAAAGGCGCTACTTGTGGTGATGACGCCGTTCGGTCCCGACATTTTCAACTTGAGGTAGGTGTAGTTGGGGATTGCTATGAATCTTGCATAGCATGGCCGCCCCAAGATGGCGTGGTAGGACCCCGGAAAGTCCACCACCTCGAAGATGAGGACCTCCAAGCGGAAGTTGGCTCGGCCACTGAATGTGATAGGCAGATCGATCTGTCCAAGCAGGTATGCCTACGTTCCTAGGATTACCCCGTGGAAGGGGGAGTCTGTCAGGTAGAGCTCCGACCGAGGGATGCACATGGCATCAAAGGTGTCGATGTATAGGATGTTGAGGGCACTGCCCCCGTCCATCAGCACCTTGGTGAGGCGCTTCTTGCATATGATAGGGTCGATGATGAGCGGGTAGCGTCCTGGTCTCGTGATGTGGGGGGGATGGTCCCTCTGATCGAAGGTGATCGGCGATTCCGACCAGCTGAGGAAGGAGGGGACGGTCATCTCGGTGACGCATGCCTCTCGATAGTGGATCTTGTGCTGGCGCTTGGACCAAACGATGTCGGATCTGCCAAAGATCATGATGCACTCGTCGGGCTCGAGGAAGCCGTCTCCATCCTTGCCTGCCGCCCCCTTCTTGGCCACTACCTCTTTGCCGTCTCCCTCCTTTGGCCTGCCAACGTGTCAGAGGAAGCATTTGAGAAGCTCGCATTCCTTGTAGAGGTGCTTGACGGGGTAGGCATGGTTGGTGCATGGACTGTCCATGAGTTTGTTGAAGTGGTCGGGTAGTCCCTGTTGGGGCTGCTTGGCTGTGCGATCGGTCGTGGCGACCAGCGTGGAGCTATCCGACCGGTGTTGATCTTTTTTGTTTTTCTTACCCCTCTACGTGGAGGGGCCTTCATCTGGGTCCGTGTGCTTGGCTTTGACCTCATTCTGGCCCCTGCTGAAGACCGCTCCGACCGCCTCTTCGCTAGAGGCGTGGTTGGTGGCGACGATGAGTAGGTCGCGGGTGGTACGGGATTTCAAGCAACCAAGCTTGTGGATCAGGGACTCACAGTTTGTCCCAGAGAGAAACGCGCTGATGACGTCTGCGTCAATGACATTGGGGAGGGAGTTGCATCGCTGGGAGAACCTATGGATGTAATCCCGTAGGGACTCGTTGGGCTCCTGTTGACAGCTCTTGAGGTCCTAGGAGTTTCTCGAGCGGACGTACGTCCCCTGGAAATTCTCAATGAAGACCCTCTTGAGGTCCGTCCAGTCACGGATGCTGTCGTGCAGAAGGAATTCAAGCCATGCCTGAACATGTTCCCCCACGCAAATGGGAAGCTATTGGATGATGAAATAGTCATCATCCACTCCTCTGGCCCGACAGGCAAGCTGGAAGTCCTCGAGCCAAATGCCTGGGTTGGTCTCCCCAGTGTATTTGGTGATGTTGGTGGGCGGCCGGAAATGCTGCGGAAATGGTGCTCTCCGGATACGTCGGCTGAAGGCCCGTGGCCTCGGGCCCTCAGAGCTAGGGCTCCAGTCGTCTGGCCGACGACCGTGCCTGGGGCGTGTTTCTCCGCTTCCCTCAATGGTTTGGCTGGGGTCCGTGTCGCCTGCTGCCATATGGTGGACATCATTATCGTGTCGAGTCCGACACCGGTTGATGATGCTACGAGTGTCCTCGTGTGGATCGGGCCACTTGTGTACCGGTGGTTGGTGTGGAGCAGGCGCTAGGTTGGACCGGGGCACGGCTGCCGCACCCCGAGCTAGGCCTGACGGTTGTGGTGGCAAGCGAATGGAGCAATCCGTCTGGTGCGTCCTCATCTCCCCGCTGGGGAGAGAGGGCGCGGGTCAGAGTCACGACGCTGAGCTTTTCGCCTATTGGACGATGGCGGCTTCTACTAGAACCTGGAGGTTCTGGTAGACTGCCCGCTCCTAGGGGTCGACGGGCTCGGGAACGCCGCGTAGAAGCATTGCCGCAGCGACGATGTTCTGGCCAGCTTAGGTGAATTGAGGGAGATCATTCCCCTCATTCATGATGTCATGTTGGACCTGACGGGCGTGACCCTAGGCGCCACCAACCGGGCCATGCGCATGGGGCGCTGAAAGCTCTAGTTTGGTTTTGGTGAATTGATGAAACCATAAGTGCTAACCTAGTTTATCAAGTGATCATGAGATAGGTAGCACACTCCAAGTGATGAAGCAAATGAAGATCATATCATGATGATGATCAAGTGCTTGGACTTGGAAAGAAGAAAGAGGAAAACAAAAAGCTCAAGGCAAAGGTATAAACCATAGGAGCTATTTTGTTTTAGTGATCAAGACACTTAGATAGTGTGATCACATTTAGGATTGATAGTCATACTATTAAAAGGGGTGAAACTTGTATCGGAATGCGGTTATCAAAGTGCCACTAGATGCTCTAACTCATTGCACATGCATTTAGGACCTAGTGGAGTGCTAACACCCTTAAAAATGTTTGTGAAAATATGCTAACACATGTGCACAAGGTGATACACTTGGTGGTTGGCACATTTGAGCAAAGGTGAAGAAGATAGAGTCGAAGAGGAGTTAGCCGCGCTGGTTATAGAGTGACCGGACGCGTCCGGTATGGTGACCGGACGTGTCCGGTATTTGGCGATGAACTTAGCGACCGGACGTGTCCGGTATGAATCAGCAAACGTAGTGTTCGGTAGAGCAGTCGATCGGACACTGGCAGCGTCCGGTCCGGTTGACTGGACGCGTCTGGTCGAGCATGGATGCTTACTGTACTCCACTGGACGCTGAGGCTCAGCGTCCGGTCAGTTTCTAACAGACGCGTCCGGTCAGCCCTAGTGGCTTACTGGACTTGACCGGACTCGGCGGCTCAGTGTCCGGTCGATTATGTTTGTGCATCCGGTCGCCGGCAGAATGGGCAGCAATGGCTAGGTTGGTTTAAACTGGACACGTGGTAGTCTAGGAGCTACCGGACATGTCTAGTAGGCTGACCGGACGCGTCCGGTATTCACGGCCGGAGCGTCCGGTGCTGCATCCGGTGCATTGTGACCGGAGCGTCCGGTTGATGCGCAGTCAGCCAAATATTTGAGCCAACGGCTCTATTTCGTGGGGGCGTCTATTTAAGCCCCATGGCCGGTTGAAGCTCAGTAACTTTTGGCCATTTTCATTGACATGGCAACCTAGTGAGCTTAGCCAAACCCCTCCCACTCATCTCCAACATTGATTCATCATCTTTGTGAGATTGGGAGTGCATCCAAGTGCATTGCTTGAGTGTTTG
The DNA here is from genome assembly GCF_019320115.1 of Miscanthus floridulus. Taxonomy (NCBI): domain Eukaryota; kingdom Viridiplantae; phylum Streptophyta; class Magnoliopsida; order Poales; family Poaceae; genus Miscanthus; species Miscanthus floridulus. The sequence continues at coordinate 117,042,077 of NC_089586.1, read as the reverse complement.
CATCTAGAGGCACTTAGTGTTCGTGTTTCGCTGTAGATTTCACTTATTACTCTTGGTGGTTGCCGCCACCTAGACGGCTTAGAGTAGCGAGGATCATTGAGCGGAGGGTGGTGATTGTCTCCGGCTCCGATCGTGGTGATTGTGAGGGGTTCTTGACCTTTCCCTGGCGGAGAGCCAAAATGTACTCTAGTGGATTGCTCATGGCTTGTGTGATCCTCATCTTGTGTTGGTTGTGCGGCACCCTATTGAGGGTTTGGCGTGTGAAGCCAATTAGCGCGTGAACCTCCAAGTGAGTGAATTTCTACAATGAGGACTAGCTTGCCGGCAAGCAAGTGAACCTTAGTAAAAATCATTGTGTTCATCATTGATTCCGAGGTGATTGGTCTTCATTGTTATTCATCCTTGTGATTGATTGGTTCTTTCATCTATATGGCAGTATAACCCTCTTGATCACTCTCTTTACTTTACCACAAACTAGTTGACAAGCTCTTTAGTGTAGCTAGTTGTGAGAGCTTGCTTGCTTGGTTGGTGTGGCTCTTTAGTTAGCCTTTGAGAGCACACTAACATAGGGTAGTGTCATAGCTCTTGTGTGAATCGACACTATCTAAACTAGAATTATGGTAGGTGGCTTGTATTTTGAGTAGGCTAGTGCAACACTTGCTTCACCTCATAATTGTCTAACTATTTTGTTAAGTGTTGTTGTAGAAATTTTATTAGGCTATTCACCCCCCCTCTAGCCATTAGGACCTTTCAAGTGATATCAGAGCCGAGGTCACCATGATTTGAGGCTTAACAACCTTCGGTGTAAAAATGGCTCAAATCAACAACACCAAGAAGCCACCTCAATTTGATGGCACAAATTATCCATATTGAAAGTCAAAGATGACCACACATATCAATTCAATCAATAAAAGAGTGTGGAAGGTGGTAGAGACCAAAATTGAGATTAAAGATCCGGAGAATCCCACCGCGGCCGAAGAAGTGCTTCTCCAAAACAATGATATTGCTCTAAGTGTCATTCATGATGCAATTGATGAAAGAACATTTGAGCAAATCAAGAATATTGAGGTGGCACATGAAGCTTGAAAGAAGTTGAAAGACTCATTTGAGGGCACTCAAGCCGTAAAGGGTGCTAAGGCATACATCCTCAAAGAAAAGTTTGCAAGCTTCAAGATGAAGGAAGATGAGAGTGTGCTAGAGATGTTTCATAGGCTTCAAGTGCTTGTCAATGATCTCAAAGCACTTGGAGAAGAGGTGAAGGACAAGGACTTCTCCCATAAGTTCTTGAGGTGCTTACCTTCAAGATTTGGCACATTAGTCACCATTCTAGTAAGAAGCGGTTTGGACACCATGACACCAAATCAAGTATTGGGAGATATAATGACCGATGATACTTATAGAGATGATGATGAGAAGGAAGAAAAGAAGGAGAAGAAAGAAGACAAGAAGGATGACAAGAAGAAGAGCATGACATTCAAAGCCACATCATCAAAGGGCAAAGCTAAGCAAGAGACATCAAGTGAAGAAGATGAATCTTGGGATGATGATGATGATGAGAAGATGGCTCTCTTTATCAAGAGATTTGGCAAGTTCATAGTGAAGAAAGGCTACCGTGCTAGAAGGAAGAAGTCTTCATCCAAGAACAAAGAAGAGTCAAGAAGGTGCTTCAAGTGTGGAAGCAAAGATCATCTTGTTGCTCAATGCCCATACAATAGCGACAATGATGATGACAACAAGAAGAACAAGAAGAAGGACAAGAAGGAAAAGAAAGAGAAGAAGGACAAGATGGCATTCAAGAAGAAGAAGGGTGGTTCATATATAGTCACTTGGGATAGTGATGCTTCCTCAAGTGATGATGATGATGATAGTGATGATAACAAGACCACCAAGAAGAAGGTTCTTGCAAGCATTGCTATCAATGAGAAGCCTTCTCTCTTCGAATCTTCATCATGCTTCATGGCTAAGGCCACTAAGGTACAATCTTGTGATGATGAAAGTGATAAAGAACATGTTGATGATAATGAACATGAAAATGAAAATGATAGTGATAGTGATGATGATGAACCTACTAAGGATGAATTAATTGACATGCTAGAAGATGCTAAAGAACACTTTGACATCAAGAGAAGGGAATGCAAAAGCTTGCGTAAGGAACTTATAGCCCTTAAGCAAGCCTTTGATGAGCTCAATACATCTCATGAGAGGCTAGAGGAAGCCAATGAGAAGCTTGGAAAAGCTCACAAAAAGCTTGAAAAGGCTCATTCATCTTTGCTTGATGAGCAAAATAAAAAGAAGCATGTTGAAACTTGCAATGTAAGTTTAACTTGTGATATAATTGATGAATCACTATCTATGCCTATCATTGTTGCTCCTACTAACCCTTCTTGTAGTACATCTACTTCCACCTCATCTAGTAGTGATGGTCTCACTTGTGATGCCTCACTAATGATTGAAAATGAGAACCTCAAGAAGGAGGTCACTAAGCTCACTCACACTTTGGCTAAGGCCTATGGTGGTGAGGACCGCTTACTTATGTGCTTGGGTAGCCAAAGAGCTTCTCTCTACAAAGAGGGATTGGGCTATACCCCCAAGAAAGGCAAGGCGGCCTTTGCTCCTCACAAGACTAGTTTTGTGAAGAACAATGGTCGGTTTTGTCCTAGTTGCAAGCAAGTTGGTCATAAAGAGTAAGAGTGCAAAAACAAGAGCAAAAATGCTAATGTATCCTCCCTTAAGCTTGATTCATGCTATATGCTTACTAAGAGTACAAATGGTGTGAAGGCTAAATTAATTGGTAAACCATGGATGGGCTCAAAGAAGAAAGCCATTTGGGTACCAAAGAGCTTAGTGACTAAGCTTCAAGGACCCAAGCAAGTTTGGGTACCTAAAAAGAATTAATCTTCTTTTGTAGGTCAATTACAAAGCCGAAGGAAGGCATTGGGTTCTTGATAGTGGATGCACTCAACACATGACCGGTGATGCAAGAATGTTCAACTCAATCAACACCAATGGCAATGATGGTTATGATAGTATCACATTTGGTGACAATAGCAAAGGCAAGGTCAAAGGGCTTGGTAAGATTGCAATATCCAATGACACGAGCATATCCAATGTGTTGCTAGTAGAGAGCTTGAATTTCAATTTGCTATCCATGACTCAATTGTGTGATCTTGGATTCAAATGCATATTTGGGGTAGATGATGTAGAAATCATAAGTGTAGATGGCTCTAATTTGATCTTCAAAGTCTTTAGATATGAGAATCTATACTTGGTTGATTTCAATGCTAGTGAAGCTAGATTGTCTATATGCTTGTTCACTAGGTCTAGCATGGGTTGGTTATGGCATAGAAGGCTTGGTCATGTTGGAATGAAACAATTGAATAGATTGGTTAAGCATGACTTGGTTAGAGGCTTGAAGGATGTTGTGTTTGAAAAGGATAAGCTTTGTAGCTCTTGTCAAGCCAGAAAATAAGTTAGAAACATCCATCATAAGAAAAGCATGATGAACACTAGTAAAGCATTTGAGTTATTGCATATGGATTTATTTGGGCCAACACAATACACTAGTATCGATGGTAACAAATATGGCTTTGTGATAGTGGATGACTACACTAGATACACAAGGGTATTCTTTCTAATGGACAAAAGTGATGTATTTGCAACATTCAAATCATTTGTCAAAGGCATTCACAATGAATTTGAAACAACCATCAAGAGAGTTAGAAGTGACAATGGTAGTGAGTTCAAGAACACTAAAATTAATGAGTTATGTGATGAATTTGGAATTAGACATCAATTCTCGGCCAAGTACACTCCTCAATTAAATGGCCTTGTTGAGAGGAAGAATAGAACACTCATTGATATGGCAAGGTCTATGCTCAGTGAGTACAATGTGAGCCAATCCTTTTGGACCGAAGCTATCAACACGGCTTGCTATTGTAGCAACCGCCTCTATTGTCACCGATTGAAAGAAAAGACACCATATGAGCTCTTGAATGGTAGAAAGCCCAACATTGCATATTTTCGGGTCTTTGGTTGCAAATGCTATATCTTGAAGAAAGGCACAAGATTGGGTAAGTTTGACAAGAAATGTGATGAAGGATTCCTACTTGGCTATTCCACCACAAGCTAAGCTCACTCACACTTTGACTAAGGCCTATGGTGGTGAGGACCGCTTGCGTATGTGCTTGGGTAGCCAAAGAGCTTCTCTCTACAAAGAGGGATTGGGCTATACCCCCAAGAAAGGCAAGGCAGCCTTTGCTCCTCACAAGACTAGTTTTATAAAGAACAATGGTCGGTTTTGCCCTAGTTGCAAGCAAGTTGGTCATAAAGAGCAAGAGTGCAAAAACAAGAGCAAAAATGCTAATGTATCCTTCCTTAAGCTTGATTCATGCTATATGCTTACTAAGGGTACAAATGATGTGAAGGCTAAGTTCATTGGTAAACCATGGATAGGCTCAAAGAAGAAAGCCATTTGGACGACGTGGAGCTTTTCGCCTGTTGGACGATGGCGGCTTCTACTAGAACCTGGAGGTTCCGATAGACTGCCCGCTCCTGGGGGTCGGTGGGCTCGAGAACGCCACGCAGAAGCAATGCCGCAGGGGCGATGTTCTGGCCAACTCAGGCGAATTGAGGGAGATCATTCCCCTCATTCATGATGTCGTGTTGGACCTGACGGGCGCGACCCCGGGCACCGCCTGCCGGGCCATGCGCATGGGGCGCTGAAAGCTCTAGTTTGATTTTGGTGAATTGATGAAACCCTAAGTGCTAACCTAGTTTATCAAGTGATCATAAGATAGGTAGCACACTCCAAGTGATGAAGCAAATGAAGATCATAGCATGATGATAATCAAGTGCTTGGACTTGGAAAGAAGAAAGAGAAAAACAAAAAGCTCAAGGCAAAGGTATAAACCATAGGAGCTATTTTGTTTTAGTGATCAAAACACTTAGAGAATGTGATCACATTTAGGATTGGTAGTCGTACTATTAAAAGGGGTGAAACTTGTATCAAAATACGGTTATCAAAGTGCCACTAGATGCTCTAACTCATTGCATATGCATTTAGGATCTAGTGGAGTGCTAACACCCTTAAAAATGTTTGTGAAAATATGCTAACACATGTGCATAAGGTGATACACTTGGTGGTTGTCACATTTGAGCAAGAGTGAAGAAGATAGAGTCGAAGAGGAGTTAGCTGCGCTGGTTACAGAGTGACCGGACGCGTCCGGTATGGTGACCGGAGGTGTCCGGTATTTGGCGACGAACTTAGTGACCGGACATGTCCGGTCGCCACACCGGACATGTCCGGTATGAATCAGCAAACACAGTGTTCGGCAGAGCAGTCGATTGGACGCTGGCAGCGTCCGGTCCGGTTGACCGGACGCGTCTGGTCGAGCGTGGATGCTTACTGTACTCCATCGGACGCTGAGGCTCAGCGTCTGGTCAGTTTCTAACAGACGCGTCTGGTCGGCCCTGGTGGCTTACTGGACTCGACCGGACTCAGCGGCTCAGCGTCCGGTATGAGCGTCCGGTCGCCGGCAGAATGGGCAGCAATGGCTAGGTTGGTTTAAACTGGACACGTGGCAGTCTGGGAGCTACCAGACACGTCCAGTAGGCTGATCGGACACGTCTGGTATTCACGGCCGGAGAGTCCAGTGCTGCGTCCGGTGCATTGTGACCGGAGCGTCCGGTCGATGCGCAGTCAGCCAAATATTTGAGCCAACGACTCTATTTCGTGGGGGCTTCTATTTAAGCCCCATGGCCGGTTGAAGCTTAGTAACTTTTGGCCATTTTCATTGACATAACAACCTAGTGAGCTTAGCCAAAGCCCTCCCACTCATCTCCATCATTGATTCATCATCTTTGTGAGATTGGGAGTGAATCCAAGTGCATTGCTTGAGTGTTTGCATCTAGAGGCACTTGGTGTTCATGTTTCACTGCGGATTTCGCTTGTTACTCTTAGTGGTTGCTGCCACCTAGACGGCTTGGAGCAGCGAGGATCGTTGAGCGGAGGGTGGTGATTGTCTCTGGCTCCGATCATGGTGATTGTGAGGGGTTCTTGACCTTTCCCTGGTGGAGAGCCAAAAGGTACTCTAGTGGATTGCTCGTGGCTTGTGTGATCCTCATCTTGTGTTGGTTGTGCGGCACCCTATTGAGGGTTTGGCATGTGAAGCCAATTAGCGCATGAACCTCCAAGTGAGTGAATTACCACAACGAGGACTAGCTTGCCGACAAGCAAGTGAACCTCAGTAAAAATCATTGTGTTCATCATTGATTCCGAGGTGATTGGTCTTCATTGTTATTCATCATTGTGATTGATTGGTTCTTTCATCTACACGGCGGTATAACCCTCTTGATCACTCTCTTTACTTTACCGCAAACTAGTTGATAAGCTCTTTAGTGTCGCTAGTTGTGAGAGCTTGCTTGCTTGGTTGGTGTGGCTCTTTAGTTAGCCTTTGAGAGCACACTAACATAGGGTAATGTCATAGCTCTTGTGTGAATCGACACTATCTAAACTAGAATTATGATAGGTGGCGTGCATTTTGAGTAGGCTAGCGCAACACTTGCTTCGCCTCATAATTGTCTAACTATTTTGTTAAGTGTTGTTGTAGAAATTTTATTAGGCTATTGACCCCCCTCTAGCCATTAGGACCTTTCAGGTGCAACGTGCTGTACTGACGGCGCCGGTGCAGGCAATGGCTGGTTTTGCCATCGTTGTCGTAATTCCTCGCCGTGTGCTTGTGCAGACGCGAGGGCCCCCGCACGCGGGTCCAGAGGGGTGTGAGTATGCGCAGACTCCGCAACCATCGACGGCTATCCCAGAGCGTCCGCCATAGCGCACTCTCAGGACAGATAGTGGCGGGGCACCACGTCACCGATGCTAGAACCGTTACTCTTGCCCTCACCATCCGGGAGTTCATGGGAAATGGCAGGAATGTAGCCTGCCATTCCCATGGGCTCGGACGTGAGGGGGGATGGTCCCAGCATCCTTTGAAGCCCCCGAGCGTATGTGTCCGCGGAGAACATGAGGCCGTAGAGGAACTGATCGTACGGTGTTTGTGGCGTGGGTGGTACATTCCCTCCGGGTGATTGGTGAGAGATAGTAAACAAAGAGCGAGTAGTAGTACACATATTACTTACAACAGGGTTTGAGCAGAGAGTTTGCTCGTAATGAAGCGCAGATGCCGCGTCGTTGAAGCCGCGCGTCCCGGAGTCGATGGAGGACGTTTCTTCGATGGGTGCTGAGTCACGAGTCTCCTCGTGGAGGTGGAGTACGCCGAGCCGGTCGGCGATAAAGTCCAGGCTTCTAAAGAGGAAGGCCTGGGATGGCTCAAAAACGGGTGGAACCTGCATCCCGGTGGGTGAGAGTGCAGGAAACTCCAACGAGCCGAAGTGAATCGTATCGCCCGAGCCCGCCATGGTGGGGGTGGCGGAAGAATGGGCCATCCGATGACCAAAAAAGTGTTGAACGTACAACGTCTTCCCCACGGATGGCGCCAACTATCGGTGCAGAAAGTGACCAACTGGTAAATATTTGTAGTTTTACTGTACGTTGTGATCGAAGGTGGCCTAGCACTCAATGACACAGGATTTATACTAGTTCGAGCAACGTGCCCTATGTCTAGTCGGGGTCGGTCGGTGACTTTATTCCTGAGCCTAGGTGCTCGAAGTCTGCAGTGGGGTTACAAACGAGAGGGAGAAAGATGGGGTGTACAAGAGATCCGATCGGCTCCGACCAGAAGAGCCGAGAGAGACAGGAACTTCGTTGAGCTAAGTGTTCAAGCGAATGCTTGAGGTCTGAACCTAGTGGTTCTGTGGTTGTGAGCTATCGATCTAAGGAACTTTGGCCTACTGGAATTGGTCCGTCTCCGTTGGAGGAAGCGCACCCCCTTTTATAGATGAAGGGGGACGGCTTTACAAGTGAGAGGGAAAGGGTGCGTATGCTACCGAGCCTTATTGTCCACGCTTACCGAGCCTTATTGCCCACACCGGCGGATACCAGATAATGGTGGGTGCCTACAATATTGTTGATGTCGCTGTAGAATGTCAGATGCACACGGGGGGTCGTGCTGCCTTTTTCTAGGATGGTGGATGTCGGTACCTGTAAATACTGTTTGATGCCTAGAGGCACGTGAGGAGTCTTTGCTATGTTCACTCGGTACGATAAATCCTGGTGCCCATGCCGCTATCGATGTCCAGAGACACGTAGGGGGTCTTACTGTATGGGAGTTTTAGTGGCCCCTACAATACTGTGGAGGGAGATGTCAGCGCCTACAATACTGTTTGTGTCAAGGTGGCTGTAGACTACTATTCCATGCAGGGTATGGTCCCTAGTACAGTGGTTTTGACTTGTGAGCCTTGCCTTGCCTTTCTCCGCACGTCTTCTAGTTCCTACCGAACGAGGCGTCCCCGGTCGGATGGCTCTAGTCGGCTCTGAGTGCGCTGGTCGGAGAAGAGCGATGAGCAGGGTTCCTACGAGCCCTGGTCGGAGGGACACGGGGTCGAAGTCAGAAGTAGGGCTCAGAGCAGGCCTTCCGATTGGAGGTCGTCCGGAGACGGCTGGAGCCCGAATCGAGCGCTCCGGTCGGATAGGTGGGCCGAAGTAGCCGACGAGCGGCCGTTGCTCTTCTTGGGCCTGGCCTTCCGGTTGGTTACTGGACCGCCCCTTTGCCCTGTTGTTTTTTTTATTCTTGGGCCGAGCCTTGGCGCAGAAGCCGGTCCCCGAGGGACCTCGGGTTTATGAACCCGACAATATATTTTTGTACTAGTGCTCTTTTAGTTACCTTAACAAACAATTCCTATGGAGCTACAAAAATTACAGTGAGCACCTAATATTATTAGGAATCTACTGTAGAAATTTTAGAGCCAACACTATCACCAATTTACCACAACAATTCCTACAAATATATATTTTGACAATATTAAGTATCTCAAATTAATTATACAGCTTCTAAGAATATTATAAAACTATATGAACAAAATATACTAGCAGATAGATCCTGATTTTAGGAGTCTAACAAAATTAGTTTTACAATTTTTTACTCCTATATAATTTTATATTTAATTTACAAGTTTGTCTTAGAAAATAAATTAGAAAAAAACATTAGAAAAAGACGAAGGGCCAGCGACGATCGATTCGGCCCAACAGAGACCAGTAGCCCACCGAGCGCGCTCGTGGTCCGCTGCGGCCCATGTGGGGCCGAAGGCCCAAGCGGCCGGGGAACCGACCAATGGCCTAAGCGGCCTAGCAGGCCCCCTCTCCCCATGCACTTTTGTGAATCCACCCCTAAACTTTCTCAAAATTTACCCGCAGTATAAGAACACTATTCATGTGAGTCACGGTTTTGCATTAGGAACCTTGGAAATGTTTCTACTCTCACCCCGAGGTCGTTCTCTTCACCTTGAAGCAGAGCCGAGGCAGGGGAGCATCGGGGCATGGACGATTCAGTGCGGCAAGGCACTGGCAACGGTGAGGGCAATGCGTGGGGGTAGCAGCGGCCCCGGCTGCACGCGTGGGCAGCAACAGCTCGGTCGGGCGTGGTCGGTGAAGCACCCGCCACATGTGGCAGCAACAAGGCGGCGACGGAGGTGGACCGATACGGTGGCAGCCGTGCTACCAATGATGGTGCAAGCCGGGAAGGAGCGCTAGAGCACGACCAAACTCACGTGGCTCCGAGGCTGTGCTCGGGTTCGACCAAAGACAGCCTGAGGCCCTTCGGTAGAGAGCGTGGGCACCGTAGCGACGATAGCCCAGCACCCATGAGGAAATAGCAGTTCTAGGTGGCGTGGACCCCTACATGCACGTGAGGGGTATAGAGAGGAGCGAGGCAAAGGTGACGGTGCATGCTATCGAGCACGAGGAGGGACAGATGAAAGCTCTAGTTTGGTTTTGGTGAATTGATGAAACCCTAAGTGCTAACCTAGTTCATCAAGTGATCATGAGATAAGTAGCACACTTCAAGTAGAGAAGCAAATGAAGATCATAACATGACAATGGTGATAGCATGGAGATAATCAAGGGCTTACACTTGAAGAGAAGAAAGAGAAAAACAAAAAGCTCAAGGCAAAGGTATTAACCATAGGAGCTATTTTGTTTTGGTGATCAAGACACTTAGAGAGTGTGATCACATTTAGGTTTGATAGCTGTACTATTAAGAGGGGTGAAACTCGTATCGGAATGCGGTTATCAAAGTGCCACTAGATGCTCTAACTTATTGCATATGCATTTAGGATCTAGTGGAGTGCTAACACCCTTGATAATATTTGTGAAAATATGCTAACACATGTGCACAAGGTGGTTGTAGGGTTGAGATGGGTTTGGGTCGGGATTCGGCGCTTTCGGGAAGGAGGTGGTGTTTGCAGGGTTGAGATGGGTTTGGGGTCTTCCATTTTCCCGAAAGCGCCGAATCCCGCCTCGCAAGCTCGGCGGGATTCGGCGCTTTCGGGAAAATGAAATGTCTATTTTCTATTGCGCCGGATGCAAAATTCTTGGTGATTGGCACATTTGGGCAAGGGTGAAGAAGTTAGAGTTGAAATGGAGTTGGTCGAAATGATGCTAGCGTCGGTCTACTGACCGGACGCTGGGTCACTCAACGACCGGACGCTGAAAGGCTGCGTCCGGTCGAGCTGTCAGACGGCACAGTAGGCTAGGGTTGAGCACCGGACGCTGGCTGCGTCCGGTCAAGGTGGACCGGACGCATCCGGTCGAAAAAACATGTCTCGGGGAGCTTACTGGAAACGACCGGACGCTGGGGCTTCAGCGTCCGGTCAGTTTTGACCGGAGCGTCCAGTCAGCTTCGTAGCCGTTGGAATCTGACGAACAGCGTTTGAAGCTGGTGACGCGTGGCGTCCATCGGGCGACCAGACGCTGAGGGCCAGTGTCCGGTCAGTATGACCGGAGCGTCCGGTCAGAGCGCGTTTTGCCTAGTGAAGGGGTATAACGGCTCTATTTGATGGGGGCTCTATTTATAGCCCCATGGCCGGCTCAAGGGACATCTCTTGCACATTTTCATTGACATAGCAACCTTGTGAGCCTAGCCAAAGGACTCCCACTCATCTACATCATTGATTCATCATCATAGTGAGATTGGGAGTGATCCAAGTGCATTGCTTGAGTGATTGCATCTAGAGGCACTTAGTGATCGTGTTTCGCTGCGGATTTCGCTTGTTACTCTTGGTGGTTGCCGCCACCTAGACGGCTTGGAGCAGCGAGGATCGTCGAGCGGAGGTGGTGATTGTCTCCGGCTCCGATCGTGGTGATTGTGAGGGGTTCTTGACCTTATCCCCGGCGGAGAGCCAAAAGGTACTTTAGTGAATTGCTCGTGGCTTGTGTGATTCTCATCTTGTGTTGGTTGTGCGGCACCCTATTGAGGGTTTGGCGTGTGAAGCCAATTAGCGCGTGAACCTCCAAGTGAGTGAATCGCCACGAGGACTAGCTTGCCGGCAAGCAAGTGAACCTCGGTAAAAATCATTGTCTTCATCATTGATCCCGAGGTGATTGGTCTTCATTGTTATTCATCTTTGTGATTGATTGGTTCTTCATCTACACGACGGTATAACTATCCTAACCACTCTCTTTACTTTACCGCAAACTAGTTGACAAGCTCTTTAATGTAGCTAGTTGTGAGAGCTTGCTTGCTTGGTTGGTGTGGCTCTTTAGTTAGTCTTTGAGAGCACACTAACATAGGATAGTGTCTTTGCTATTGTGTGAATAGACACTATCTAAACTAGAATTGTGGTAGGTGGCTTGCATTTTAAGTAGGCTAGTGCAACACTCGCTTCGCCTCATAATTGTCTAACCATTTGGTTAAGTGTTGTTATAGAAATTTTTATTAGGGTATTCACCCCCTCCTCTAGCCATTAGGACCTTTCAACAGAACAGCAGGAACAACGGTGGCCACGGTGGCCTAGCGCCGGTGCTGCTCTGGCCAGCACAGGCTTGGTGAGCATGTAAAGGACGCAAAGGAAAGCGAGGTGGAGGGGGACCGATGTAGGGGCAGCGGTGCCCTCATGTGCACCCATGGAATGGGCAGCTCGTGCCACCGTGGCTCGCAAGGGCACAATCACACACAGCGGCGTAGGCGGTCGGTGGCTGGCGGCAGTGGCACACAGCGTGGGCGGGCAGGGACTCATGGGGCACGCAGGCGACGCAGAGGCAAAGAACGACAATGACTATGAGCTCGAGCATGACTCGGACATGGCGGGCTACGATAGAGAGAGAAAGAGCATGAGGGAGCTCAGAGGCATAGGAAAGCGGTGGCTGCGGGAGCCTCCCTAGCCACGGTGGCCATGCCGTGCCATGGGCAGCAGAGCAAGGGGGAATGCAAGGGGAGGTAGAGAGGGAAGTAGACAACAGCGACTAAGTCCTCTCCTCATTAACGCACATGTTGGACAGGGACGAGGTAGGTGGGATGAGTGGCTAAGATCGAGCGCTGCAGTGACTGAACGACAACAGACAAGAGCACCTCCCGGCACGCGCGTGCGGACGGCATTACGATCAACAGCAGCTACTCACGAGTTTAAAGTGATCGAAAAACTGCTAACGATCACGATTGCGGTTCAACTAATTCCATGACTCTAAAGTTGATCTTATCAGCTATCTAACGAAGCAATCCGCACAACAAAAGGACCACCCAAGAGGAAGATACATGCGTGCCAAGATGAGTTCGTCTTCGAAGTTCCGGTTCGCGATAGAGCGTTGACCCAGAGCTCGCAACGCGTTCTAATGAACTTAGGTAAATTTTTCTGAGATCCACGTGACACTCAACACGACTATAACCTACACCATTCTTGAGTGCTCATCTTGGTACAACCAACAGTGCAAAAGTACGAATCTAGTGTTTAAAAAATTTAATCAAAATTTAAATGCCAAAACAACATCATCATTAGGTTTTAGGCTAGATCATTTTAGTTCTAGAGGCTGGAATTAAATTCCAACTTCAATCCTCGATCTATCAAATTACTATCGAACGACATTTAATTATCGAAACAAAAGTTGCATTTCTATCTACTAGACTTACACTTCGAATTTTATTTAAATACTATATACAAGTTATGTTTTATTCTTGTTTATAGAAATCGCTTTTCGTGCCAAACAATTAAAACTACTTTTCTTATTTTCTTGTTAGAATTTTCATTATCGCATTTGATTAAACTAACTCACTATACTTACAGATCAACCTCTCAGATCATAATCTCAGTGCTTAGCGAGCTCGTAACACCAGAGGTGTTACATGGTGTCCATAACTTTATGTATTCTATTTGACCTGACCACTCTAAATAAATATTAAACAATGATAGATTTATCTTGTTAATCAAATACAAAATAAAAACATTTCATCTTTAAAATTAGGAATTACTATTCCACGTCAAGATGTCTCCTAATAATAAAAAGCTTCTTGGTAGGGCTACTGCTATGACTTTGTTTCTTGGTACGGCTAGGTTTTTGAATGAGTAAAATGCACCGGAGGTCCATTAATTTTTATTGGGGTGTCATCTAGATCCGTTAACTTTGAAACTGCATTTTTTTATCCATTAACTTTTGTTGGGTGTCATCTAGGTCCATCGACTTTATAACTACATTTTTGGGTCCATGAACTTTTAAAATGGTTCACTGCAGGTCCATGTCATTTATTTAACCTTAAATCCAACGCATGCATGCATGCACGTCGGCTTCGGCCTCCGGTCTTTGCATCGGTGGAGACCAGCCAAGGCCAGCGTACGTCCGCAGTGTGGTAGTGGCTGGCTGTGGCTTCCCTGTGCTGTGCCCGCCCGCCCACGTGAGCCCACACTGCAAGGCTTAGTGGCTCACCAGCACCGTGGCGGCGTGTGCGGGCTCCATCCTAGGGAGGCATTCGCCTATGTCCGGAACACGGCGGCAGCGGCCCAGTTCTTGGCCCTGGCGTGCATGTCCGCGATGATGACATAGTCACCGGTGTTGGCAGCGCCGAGGCGCCTCAGCTCCTCAAGTGCGCGCTCGACGAGATCTAGATCCCTTTGGATCCATCACGCATTCAGCAGGCTTCGCCATGCCATCTCCATCGGCCCCGTGGGCATGCTCCCGATGAGCGCGCGCGCGTCGTCCAGCCTTCCGGCGTGGGCTATCAGGTCCACCATGCAGACATAGTGCTGCGCGGTGGGCGCGACCTTGTGCTCTAGCCGCATGCGGCCAAAGCACCACAGCTCATCCTCGAGCAGACCATCGCGGCTGCAGGCTTTCAGCACGCCGACGTATGCCGTCGCGTCTGGCACGTGGCCTTCCCTGACCATCGCGTCGAACACCTGCAGTGCCTTCTCGATGCTGCCGCACTTGGCTACATGTCAACCAGGGACGTTTGCATGATGGTGTTCAACCTCGCCGTGTTCCTCAGCAGCGCGAAGTGGATGCTCCGCCCGACGTCGAAGGAACCCAGGCGCGCGCACGCCGAGAGCACGCTGACCATGGAGCTCTCGTCGAGCCTCCACCCATCGAGCACCATGGCGCCAAACAACTCGAGGAATTCACGCCATAGCCCGGTGGTGTGCTGGTCACGATGTTGCTCCTAAACTCCCGATGGCGGGTGGGGCAGCGGTGCCGGCGTGGGGACCGGGGTCTGCGGGCACGTCTAGCGGTAGCCTGTGCACGAGGCGGTGATGTCCCCGTGCTGATGGACATGACGAGGAGGTCATCAATGGTGGCCGCGACAGGGAACTCGCGTTAGTTGTCGAGCACGTGAGCGATGGCGGCTGCCGTGGGGCTGCCCACAGGCGAGACAAGCTGAATTTGGGCGCGGCGCCACCTGCAGCATCGCGAGCTCCACGACGAGACCTGCTGCGCTGGCGCTGAGGAGACCCGAGCTGGAGGCGGTCGTGATCTGCGTGACCAGCCACGACGAGCGGTCCGTGGACTACGGGAGCGCGGCGGGGTTGTTCGCGCTGGCGCGCGCGTCGGCACGGGGCTACAGCCGCTCATGTGGGCGCTCGCGCGGGGCGTCGACGCTTGCGCCATCACATTCACCGGGTCAAGATCCTGTTCCGCCCGGTAGACGAGCGACGGCGGCGAGTGCAGGCATGGCTCCACCGACGCAACGACCGGACGCCGAAGCTGACGTGCATGCATGCATTGGATTTAAGGTTAAATAAATGGCATGGACCTGCAGTGAATCATTTTAAAAGTGCATGGACCAAAAAATACAGTTATAAAGTTGATGGACCTAGATGACACCCTAACGAAAGTTAATGGACCAAAAAATACAGTTTCAAAGTTGATGGACCTAGATGACACCCCAACGAAAGTTAATGGACCTCCGGTATATTTTACACTTTTTGAATCTAGTAGTGGCCCCGTTCACGTGCCCTTAAACCCGGCTTGATCCGCTTCTTTTTTCATTCGGAACAGTGTTTTTCTCTCACAAATTCCTCCAGCATTCTTCCAAACCATCCAGATTTCTCCAGAATTCCTCCAAGCGAACAGGCCCACTGTACTAGCATCTCAGTACGAGGTGTTTGAATCCGGGGACCAAACTTTAGTTCCTGTCACGTCAAATGTTTGATGCTAATTAGAAAGACTAAACATAAGGTAATTATAAAACTAATTACATGAGCTATGATTAATTAGCTAAATAAATTTAATAAGCCTAATTAATCTATCATTAGTATATGTTTACTATAACACCATATTATCAAATCCTTGATTAATTAGGTTTACTAGATTCGTCTCGTAATTAACGTCCATCTATGTGATTAGTTTTATAATTAATGTATATTTAATAATTTTAATTAACATCCAGACGTTCGATACGACGGCCCTAGTATCAAACAGCGGTGTCAATAGCCCTTAGGCTGGGTTACGTAACAGGATAGTCTGTGGGAGGCCGGTACAGACATCGAGCTATTCATGGCTGATGGTAAAATGTTAAATAAAAAATCGGGTGACATGAAAACTCCCACAGGTTGTCAGGTTCTATTCTCCGTCTCGATCACTCTGAGGCCTGACACACACTGCCGCCCCTGCCGCGATGCCGTCCATCGCAGCCTCCATCGCGCGCGCTAAACGGCCTGTAGCACGCGGTAGCGTTTGGCGCGCCCGCACCACAGAGCTGGAAAGCAGCCGGTACCGTACCGGCCGAACAGGGGCACGCTACTTCCAGCGTACCGTGCGCCCGCACGCTAAGCACTGTGGCACGGAGAGAGTCGGTGAGAGAGAGAAAGAGGAGGGAGAAAAATAAAATACTCCCTCCATCCCAAATTGTAAGTCATTTCAAGAATCTTGGAGAGTCAAAGCTTCTCAAGTTTGACCAAAATTATAAAAAAAATTACAAAGATTTATGACATCAAATAGGTATACTATAAAAATATAATTAACAAAGAATCTATTGGTACTTAGTTGGTATCATAAATGTTATTATCTTATTATATAAACTTGGTCAAACTTAAGATGCTTTGACTCTCCAAAATTCTTGGAATGACTTACAATTTGGGATGGAGGGAGTATAAAATAATGGGTATAGAGTATGGAATAGAAATAATACGGGTGCGAAAAAAATAGGTATAGAGTTGATTAGGATAGAATATTTTTTTTAAGAGATGGAAATAGAGGTGGACGAGTGCGGATAGTCTAATCCTAAGCAAAAGTGTTACTACACTGTTTAACTCCATGTACTGTACTCCAAGAATCTCCATCTTTTTCCATACAGCCTTATTAGTACTTTGTCAAGCAGATGCTAGCTCGCTCCTTTTCTTTCTTTTCGATAAGCTGCATTTGATTTCAGTTTCTCCCATGGCACCCGCGCGCGACCTGCTTTTGCATCTTGGACGCAAGCAGTGTGACCTGTCGATGGAGGGAGGGGTCTCGTTTAGTTTCTTCCCAAAGTTTAATCTATATCACATCAGATATTTGACACATGCATAGAGTATTAAATATAGACTAAAAAATAACTAATTATACAGATTACAACTAATTTACGAGACAGATTTTTAAGCCTAATTAATCTATGATTTGATAACTTGTTGCTACAGTAAACATATGCTAATAATGGATTAATTAGGCTTAATAAATTTATTTCGTAAATTACCGATGACTTCTATAATTTATTTTATTATTATTATCGAAATACTCAATATCTGATGTGACATCCTAAATTTTAAGCCCTCTATTTAGACCCTGCCTAAAAAGGCCCAGGACCCTGCGCATGCACCTGTCGATGCGAGATGACCCAGAGGCCAGAGGGAGACGAGGGCCCAGTTTAGATGCAATTTTTTTTTGCAAAATGAACACGGTAGTGTTTTCGTTGTTATTTGATAATTAGTGTTCAATCATAATCTAATTAGGCTTAAAAGATTTGTCTCGTGGATTTCATCTAAACTATGTAATTAGTTTTATTTTTTATTTATATTTAATGCTTCATGCATGCGTCTAAAGATTCGACGTGACGGAGAATCTTGAAAAATTTGACAAAATGAAGTAGAACTGGCCGACGAGCCCTCTTTCGCGCACCGGTGCAGTGCAAAAGCTCGCTCCGGTTCAGGCTACGACGTCCTCGCGCGCCCTATCCCATGCAGAAGCCAGCGGCGAGGCCCAGCCGAGCAACCACTGTCCACTGCCCACTGCCCACTTTGGTATGAGTCGGATGCTCTGCTGCCGCTGGCTGCTGCCAGAGCTCAGGCCATCCAGAAGGCTTCGGCCTTGTTTAGATCGTAAGTTTTTTCACTTTCTTTCTATCACATCAAATCTTTAATACATGTATGAAGTATTAAATATAGATAAAAAAATAATTAATTATACAGTTTGATTGTAAATTACGAGACAAATCTTTCGAGCTTAGTTAGGCCATGATTAGACAATAATTGTCAAATACAAACGAAAATGCTACAATGCCAAATACTGATTCCTGACCTCAATCTAAACCAACTCTTCCATGTGAAGCCAGCCATGCCATCTACTAGTACAGTTTGGATGGACTTAACTTAATTCTTATACCTATTCTTTTATTCTTCTATTTTGGATCCCAAGAAAAGAAGAAGAATAAAATCCATAGAAGTTCCTAACTAAAAATGTGATTTCTAAAGATTTTGTTGTAATTCTTCGAATTCTCGAACAAATCCAATCTAATAGAATAAAAAAAAATTGAAATTCGTAAATCATAAATTAAGTAATAAAACATAGATAAATAATTAAAGAATACAATCCTTATCCATCTTTTCTTTCTTTTTGCTTCATATACTAAAAAAGAATTTAAAAAGGGAAAATTTTCGTCATGTCACGACTAATAGTATTCTCGTTTCTCTTTCTGCCCTGCTGCTAATACAAGTAGGAGTAGCATTTGCCAGAAGCTTTGGTGCCCTACGGCTACTTTTACTGCCATGCAGTGCCATAAACACTCACCCAGACCATCAACCTGTTAGCTCGTTGATTTCAGTCAAAACTTATCAGTGAGTTAATAATATTTTTTTCTCTCACAACAAACTAGTACCAGTCGAATTTACGAGCCCAAAAACCAACCAACGACCAAATGTTTAGCCTGTTCGACTAGCTGGGCTAGATCGTAAATTATTTACTATTGACTAGTTTGGTGTGAGAGAAAAATACTATTACAGCTTTATAATCCATGATCGTATACGATCGTTTACGGCCCGCCAAACAAGCTGAACCAGGAATCGTTACTCATGGCCACTGACCTGAAGCTGAGCAAGGAAGCGAGGAAGCACGTGGGGGGTGTGACCGTGAGGGACGACCGGACGAGTGGCATCCCCAGACCCCCCCCCCCCCCCCCCCCCCCCCCACCCCCACACACACACACGCGCGCTGTACTCGTACAGGCAAGATTTCCCCACGCAGGCCACACCGTGTAGATACGGATACAGTGCAGTGGTACCACTGGCGCAGCGCGAGTAGTTGGGGGTGCAGCGTTATTTCGTCTACAGTATTTTTAGCCCGGTTTAGTTGGTGAATTTTTTTAAAGGGTACGGCAGCATTTTCGTTGTTATTTATCAATTAGTGTCCAATCATAGTCTAATTAGGCTTAAAAGATTCGTCTCGTGAATTTCGTCTAAACTGTGTAATTAATTTTATTTTTTATTTATATTTAATGCTTCATACATGCGTTCAAAGATTCGATGTAATAGAGAATCTTGAAAATTTTTGTAAAATTTTGTGAACTAAACACTATCACTGAGACACTGACGCTCTCGGAAATACACGTACTACCGACGTAGGAGTACGAGCGCTCGATCATTTATCACAAGCGACACACACCGCCCTGTGCACAAAGTACTATAGGAGTAGTATGTGGCGATTGGCGTCGTCGCAGCGCCGTCTCGGGGCTCGCCGTGGTCCGGTGTCCGTGTCCGCGTTCGTAGCCTGCCCATCGCTGGTATTGCGATACGTATGTGAGATTACCCGGTCGGGCGGTGGCGGGTCAC
This sequence comes from Miscanthus floridulus, assembly GCF_019320115.1. NCBI lineage: Eukaryota > Viridiplantae > Streptophyta > Magnoliopsida > Poales > Poaceae > Miscanthus > Miscanthus floridulus. The sequence continues at coordinate 117,022,682 of NC_089586.1, read as the reverse complement.
AGATAATTTCGCTTGTTTTATTAGTTATACTATTTTAACGAACGAATAATATTTTTCTTTAATAACAAATTAACAAACAGTATTTTCAGTTATGATTTTTTAGCGAAGTCGAATAAGACCAATCTCGTCTCACAAGCCGCTATGTGCCCCCATGGCCATCGACGGACACGGACCGCAGGCTGCGTGCACTGCATTGACACAGCTCTAGCGCAGTGGCCTACTCTACGACCCAGACGGACGGCAGAGCAGAAGAGCGCAGAGGCGCCTGCGCTGCGGGGTTCAGGCGTCGCATCGCTTGGATGCTGCGGCGGTCAGCGGTGCAACCTTGCCATTGCCAAGCGCCAACCGAGGACGCAATGTGCAAGGGCCAGGCAGGCAACATCCTCAGGCGTTGGATTTGGAGCCTGGGGTGGATGCGAGCGCCCCAGACCAATACGTATACACGAACCAAGCAGGCCCTTTATGCGGGGACCTCACGTGGGCTGCTCAGTCAGGGCAGGCCCGTAAGGTTTCATTTTTCCTCGGGCTTTGGCCGATGAGCTATTGATTACAAGGGGGTCCGGAGGCCACCACCATCTTGTGCTAACCAGGCCCAGATTGTTCTTCAGTCTCTCTTTCTCAGGAGTTGGGTGACGGGCTGGGCTATTAATCTGTTACGAGAAGTCCTAATCCTGCAGAACCACTGCCACTCTAACTGAATGAGTTCTAAAGCCCATTGTCGACCCACGGTTTTATTGACAGGTTCATAGCTGATCTTGGGCAAGAAAAGCCGAGGCCGGCGTCCCCTTCGTGTAAGCCTGGCGTGGATTGCTCCCTCTGCCGGGGTGGTTAAGATAAATGTTGATGCTGCACTCTCCAAGAACGACCTCAAAGTGTCGGCTGCGGCAATTGCTAGAGATGAGAATGGTTGTTTCCTGGGAGGCGTCGGCTCTGGTGCTAAGGGGATATCAGATCCGGAGGTGATTGGAGTCTATTGCCTGTAGGGAAGGTATGTCCCTCGCTCTGGATATTCAAGTGGCAAACTTTAGATTGGCAAGTGACAACCAAAACGTCGTGAAGAATATTCTTCAAGGCAGTCAGGGAGTCTATGGGCAAATTGTTCAAGAAATTAACGCGAGAAGATCAGCCTTCGCTAGCGTTGACATCGTGCATGAGAAGAGAGACTCCAATGTTGATGCTCATAATATTGCTCGTAGTGCTATCTATGATGACTTAGGTCGGCATGTATGGCTGCTGAGTCCACCTTATGGTGTTTGTAACTCTACTCGTCTCCTGATTAATAAAGATGTGTAGATTCTGCTAAAAAAAGTCCTAATGCTGCAGCCTAGCTCCTGTATTATATTTTCCTTTTTTTAGCTTCGGTTTTTTTTCCCGTGACAATTGGTATGACGTCCGGTAGCAAAGTTACACGCAACTTGTCGTCTCATGTAGGTATAATAATAACAGGGAGTGGATCGAATCCTGCAGCAACCTGTGGTGTCAAGATAGATACGAATAGTACAACGTAGATCACAGGCACATTTTCAAGGTATATATGTGTCCAATCCAACCAGCAATTTTCGTCCCATCCCATCATTCCTTGTACATAAATGGCAGACAAGGAACCAGTCCCACCATGCTTGTTCGCTGGGAATCCTGCAGAACAGAGTAGTTCTGGTTTGTGGTGTAGATTTGTTCATGATCGATGTTGTTCCGTCCTTGACCCAACGTCAACGTGTGCAGTAGCCAGCAGGCAGCAGCATTACGGGACGGCGGACGAAAACGTAGCTAAACTATATATGTGTGTACACCACGTACCTAGGTAGCACAACTCAACTTGAGGAGTGCAAATAAAAAGACGTACATGGACTGTTCAACCTTAAGATATGCATGCTCCTATATCGTCTTATTAACCATTCGGTTTGCTTGGCAGCTCTATTCTACGTCTCTACCCATCTAATATATGCCTTATCGAACTCTCAAATGTTTTCACGAAATTCTTAACTCCATGTATAGTACGGAGTATCTAGCCATTGCGCCGAATAAAAGCACTTGGAGATCCGCATCTACGCCTACTACGACATCACGTACAGGCCCCTGGTGTTGACTGTTAATGCTGACTGATGGAGCCATGCACGTTACATGGCCATTGGCACATTATTGAATCATAATGCCCCGTTCGCTTCGCTGGGAAAATAAATCGAAACACTGTTCCGGCTGATTTATTGCGAGAGAAAAACACGATTCCGACTAAAAAAACAAGCTGAAAGGGCCACTACACCCCATCTCGTGTTGTCTATTCGCTCCAGCTAGCAATTGCAGTAGTAATACTTATGTACGTATTTATTGATTATACGCCTCCGAGAGAAACTTGAAACCATGCATATACACTACCAGCTCCCAGTCGTTCTGAACCTTGTTTTAATTTCCTGATGCATCATCACCTAATCTCTACGGCGCGCGAGAAGCAACGACTCGCGCTCTGTTCGTTTGGCTAAAAGTGACGTTGGTTGATTTATTGTGAGAGAAAAATACTGTTTGTTAGCTGAAAAGCTATATATTTTTTCAACTAATGAATAGTATTTTTCTCTTACAACAAATCCACCAACAACACTTTTAACCATGGCTTATCAGCCAAGCGAACAGTGCATTGACCCGTGATTGAGTCGTTAGTCGTCTCGCCAAGCGGACAAGTCACGGCGCCTTGTCTATTTATTTTCGTATATACGTGTTGGCAACCAACCCGATTGAGAAAATGGCGTGTTGGGCTCGCGAGGTCCACAAGTCCAGTAAAAACTTTATAAAAAAAAAGAGGCAAAACATTAAGAAATTCGCGTGACGACAAGCGAGACGTTCGATCGTTAGGTTGGTGAGCGTCCAGTTCGTGATCGACGCCTAGTAGACGAACGATTTTTTGTCGATAAAAAGCTCGTCTGATCGTCTCAGCTCCGCTGATTAGCTGTGTATAGCTCGTGATTTGCCCGGGGGCAAGGGCGTGACTACAGCCTAGTCGTCGATCGTCGTTCGGTCGAGCTGGAACTGGAAGAAGTACTGTCACTGGACCGACCGACCGACGCATGGATCCGGCTACCCAGCCGTCAAAGTCGCCAGTCGTCTCGTCGGCACTCACGCCAGCCGTAGATCAGAACGGCTACACTTTTAGGCTAGCAATTTATACTATCACCGTACCCACGCCAGTGTGTCCGACTTGGATGTGCCCGTCGATGAGAAGCCAAATATGAACTAGATTAGCTGAAAGCGTTCAACAAACTTCTAGATCACGCCCTGGTAGGTCATCGATCCGTGCAAGGATTTTAAGCGTCAAACCGAAACAACATTTTTTTTCCTCCGTTAAGCTTACACTAGCTATACATGCATTGTCTACCCGAGAAGGAGCTAAAACTTTGTCTTTTGGTTCACCAGTTTTCCAAAAAAAATTCACCTTAAGATATAGTATCAGTAGATCAGAACTCCGACAACCCACGCCTTTGTTTCATGTCGTCGTCTGTGATTTTTGAGTGATGTCAATGTTGCTGAGGATTTGAATGTGACACTGATGCTAACGATGCAGTAGTGGAGGAGGAATGGGTGGAGAAGTCAAAAAAATTAAAGGTTGTAGTACTGGTTGGGAAGCTGGTGTACATGCATCTAGACTCTAGAGGGAACAAGATCACATCTCAGATCACAGTGGCTCACCACTCGCTAGGTGGCGATACCAAGCACCTCTTGGACCATGGAGCGGCAGGAGAAGCTATACAAAAGAAATATCTCCATTTCGACATCCAAACGAAATATCTACCAAGCCGACATCATTTAAGTTATTTTTATTTAGTTTTAATCTGTCCTACCACTTATCTTTGATAGTGTTTATTTTGGGACAGCTTGGTGTGGTATGGTTTGCCTCGGGTTTTGAAATTGGATGGTCTCATCTTATGTTTGGTTCAGGGTTGGACCATCCTGTTTTATTTATTTTTTGGTTTGGGGTAAAACATCTAACACTAGGGCCCAATGTATCCTTTTTTGATTCATTGTTTACCCTTCTCTATGTTCCCTATGCTCTCATCGTTGCGGTTGGTCCTCTTCTCCTCATGCACGCCTCATCAATTCTCTCCCATGATGCCTTTGCTTCCCTTGCACAAGTGCATCTTCCTCTCCTACCCTTTCTCAGACACACTTACTCCTCTTCCTTCCTAAGGCCGTGAATCCTCTTTCTTCCCAAAACAACACTTCTTCCTTCCTCGCGGTGCGTTGCCTAGCTGTGACCATATGCTATGTGCACCGTGCCACCATGCCACAAGCCTATTGTTTCTCCATTCCTCCCTTGCACCGTGCCTCAGCCTCCAACTCGTGCTTTCTCAAGATGTAGTCCCAAGTGGGACAAACCGGTCCACCTATTTTTAAGGCCGACTCATACCGTATCTCAAGTAATATCCCCCCTATAGGGATGATCCCACATTATTCCCACATGACACTAAACCAAACATTCTCGAAATTGGGCTTGTCCATCCCTTTCTACCCTATCCATGAAGGAAACACAACTTTCCTCCCTCTCTCATGAACCACTCCCGAACCTAGACACAAGAAGACTAAATATATTGAAACCCAAATTCCAAGAGAAAGTCTCCAACCTGCATCCCTATGATTTAGACCCGCTTGGTACAGCTTCTTCAACAATTTCAAAAAATATTGGCACAATTTTTTTCCCAAACGGGTGGAAAAGGAGCACAAGTACATGATGAGCGTGAAAACCTAGTCTCACTAGCGGCGAGCATTGGATGGAGCTGAAAATACCACTTTCTTCTTCTTCTTCTCTCTCTCTCTCTCTCTCTCTCTCTAGTGAGCCCTAGCGCGACTATGGTCGGGTTTGGCCACGTGGTGCATTGGTCGGGGCACAACCGATGTTGGGAGGGTGTTGACGGTAGTTAATAATCATTATAAACCGTCAATATAACATGCATAAGGACATAAATATAATCACCAACGAATGTCTAGGGGTTTAAACTAATAAATTCCACGAGTTTTGGTGAATCTATATTTTTTGCAGGGTTTATTCAGAAAACCGTCAAGGTGGACCTACATGTCAGATTTAATCACGCTTATCCACAGCGAAACAGACATCAGAAGATTCCAGAAGACTCGAGAGGACTCCACGCCGAAGCAGAGGGACAGAGGCTACCAAGTGGGGCCGGTCGGCCCCACCTATAGGCCACCGACCCCCTGGGCCCACATGTCAGTCCCTCCTTCGAATGTCGGTTCTCCACCGCCTCCTAGGTTGCATCTACGTTGTCCTTTAAGTCGGTTTGATCCAAGGGCTCAGTTTAGACGCTCTAGGCTATATATATCAGCCCCTGCCACCCCTTCAAGCATAATCATAATCCCAGTCATCAAGTCATTTGAGAAGACAGAAACCCTAATCATCCTCAGAGCTCCACCATATTTTAGGACATAGCTAGTTATGCTAGGTCTAGAGGGAGGCAAGCAGGCTTCGCTTGGATTCCCGATCTTGTCAAGAGCATGGTTTGATATAATCTTTGTACCCCCTCTCTTTTGTACCTCCATTATTTTTATATGCTAGTTACAATTGTTATGACAATATTAGTATTCATCTTATTCATGTTCTTCGTTATAATGTTCAACGTCTACTTTGATTATATACTTAGTATAGCTACTTTATTATTATGTTTATTCTTAAGTTCGTATAACGCTCACTCTAAAGTACACGGGGTGGGTGGTCGACATTGTGTAAGCGTTGTGCTTATACGTTGTTTACCTGCGGATACATCGTATATTCTGGGTCATGTGGTAGATCGCGGATGTGACACTCCCATTGAGTCCTTTTGTAGTCCACTCCCCGAATATAGATGCAAGTAGGGTCCGGTTACGAAGAAAGAACAAGCTCTTTTCTTAATCTTCCTTAGTAATTGAAAGCATCTAGGCCCCTAGTTGGGTTTCGGTGATTAATGACAATACGTGATTACTGTGACTAACGTGTGTTTTGCAGAAACAATTGAGTTAGGTCACGGTAATGGAGATCGATTGGGCAATCATGGTAGTCATGCCCCTACGATGGAAATCGCTTCGGTTTTCAAAGGATGGACGACAAGGTTAAGGATGGACTAGTTCTAAGTGTCGATTGGAGTTGGAGAGACACTTAGAGTAGTTTAGGACTTTGTTTTTCCTTTGGCCGTACTATTAAGGGGGTATAAACGAGTAGCTTGACCTAGGTGAGTCTAGTGAGTTAGGTGTGGTGCACACTTGTTAAAACTAGCACTAGGTAGCTCCACAACAGCCCTTTGATTCAATGGAGCAAACTTCATTCACATATGTTCGAGAGTTGGAAGTGAATGGAGGGTCAAATACTGACCGGACACTGGCTCCGGTGTGACCGGACGCTGGCTCAGGGTCCGGTCAGTTCATTTAACCAAGGTGAAAGCGTCTGGAAGTGACCGGACGCTGCTAGGTCATGGTACCGAACGCTGAGGGCCAGCGTCTGGTCGACTCCAGTAAGGTTCTAGAGAGGGAAAATCATGACCGGACGTGTCCGGTCAGTGCTGACCAGACACTGGCCTGCGTCCGGTCACACTGTAAACACTGGAGTTCGGGGTATACTGACCGGAGCGTCCGGTCACCCCGCAAAGGCACATAACGGTTCGTTTTTCAGCCGGTGTTATAAATACCACCTCCACTCATGTGTGGGGGTACTTTTGCTCATTCAAACAACTGAGAAACACCTTAGAGAGTGCCAAGAAGAGCAAGGTCCTAGTGAGGTGATTGAGATTTGAGAATCCCAAAGAGAGCCCTCATTAGTGAAGATCAAGAGTAGCAAAGTGTGCATCCACCTTCTCATTAGGCTTGTCGTGGTCAAGTGAGAGTTCATGCTTGTTACTCTTGGTGATCGCCATCACCTAGACGGCTTGGTGGTGATTGGGAGTTCGGTGATCACCCGACGGAGCTTGTGGGTGACCCAACTCACGTTGTGAGCGGTTGTGGGTGATTCACCACGACAGAGTGTCGAAGAATCAACCCGTAGAGAGCACTTGATCCTTGCACGGATCAAGGGGGAGCTACACCCTTGCGTGGGTGCTCCAATGAGGACTAGTGGGGAGTGGCGACTCTCCGATACCTCGGCAAAACATCGCCGCGTTCCTTCCTCTCTACTTACTTTGAGCATTTACGTTGAGCATTTACTTTGAGCAATTCAATTCATGTCTTTACATTCTTAGAATTGTCATGCTAGAGTAGGATTGGAACTTAGATTGCAAGTCTTTTGTGTGGTAGAACAATTAGGAACACTTTCTAGGCACAAGGGGTTAATTGGGCTAACCATAGGATTTAATTATTGCAAAGAAATTTAGAATTAGCCCAATTCACCCCCTCTTGGGCATCTTGATCCTTTCAATTGGTATCAAAGCCTCGTGCTCACGTATTTAGGCTTAACCGCCTAGAGCAAGATGTCTTACGGGGATGGACCTCCTCCTATCTTTGAGGGAGATGACTTTCCTTATTGGAAAATTCGCATGGAGGCGTATCTAGAGGCTCTAGATGTTGGTATACTTGGAGCCGCCTCACAAGGCTTCCCAAAACCTCGGGATGCTACTAACCTACAAGGCGATGAGGTTAATTACGAGAAGTGGAATGCAAAGGCTCGAAACACTATCTTTAGAGGCTTTTGCAAAGATGTGTTTAATCGGGTGAGGAACCACAAAGACGCCCATGCACTATGGTCGGACGTTTGTGCGCTCCATGAGGGAACTAAGAGTGAGCGTGAGGAACGCTATCATCTTATCATGAAAAAGCTCAACTCTTTTGAAATGCTTCCTAAAGAATGTGCTAATGAAATATATTCATATTTGAATGTTCTTGTAGAGGAAGTCAATTGGCTTGGACTTACTCAAATGCAACCATCCGATGTTGTAAAAAAGATTTTGAGTGTCCTCCCCATTGACAAATATGGGCATATTGTGACTGTGCTACACCAAGGTGATCTTTCCACCGCTACACCAACACAAATCTTGGGGAAGATCAATGCTCATGAGATGTATATGCACATCACACCTCAAGATGGCTCATCCTCTACAAAGAAGAAAGAAAAAGATTTAGCATTCAAGGCTAGCCAAGAGAAGGGCAAAGCAAGACTTGAGTATGAGAGCTCAAGTGAAGATGAAGTTGATGATGAAAGTCTTGCTCTCATGGTGATGAAGACCGCCAAGATGCTAAAGAAGCTCAACAAGAGTGGCATCAAGTTTGATGGCAAGAAGAAAAAGTTCTTCACAAGCTCTAGAAGGAAGCCAATCTCCGAGATGGATTGCTACAATTGTGGAGAACTTGGTCATCTAGCTCATCAATGCACAAAGCCCAAGAAAGACAAGTTCAAGAACAAGAACAAGGGCAAGAAAGATGACTCAAACAATGAAGATGAAGATGAGAAGAAAAAGAATAAGCTATACAAGAAGAGAGATGGCAAGAAGGACTTCCACAAGAAGAAGAAGAGTGGAAAGGCTTACATCGTCGGTGATTGGCTCACGGACATTGATTCATCTAGTGGATCATCCGATGATAAAAGTGACAACGAGAAGGTGGCCGCCATTGCTATTGACTCATCATCTTCACCGCCACCACCGTCATTATTCTCTACACACCTATGCCTTATGGCCAAAGGTGAACAAAAGGTATCACATGATGATGATAGTAGTGGTGATGATCATGCTCATAATGATGATAGTGATAGTGATAGCGATGATGATGAATACGAGTCACCTACCTATGATGATCTTGCTAAATTGCTAAAGAAATACACTAAGATCATTATAAAGACTAGAGCTAAAAATGAAAAGCTTGAGATTAAGAATGATTCTCTTTTAGCCAAATGCGAGATAGCCGAAAAGGCTAGTGTTGAGCTTAAAGAAGCAAATGATGCTATGTCATCCAAACTTAAGGAGCTCAAATCTTCTAAGAAAGAGCTCAAAGATAAACATGATAAACTTGAGTGGGTGCACAAAGAGCTCATCACTAGCCATAACAAGCTAAAGGATGAATATACCACTCTTAAGGTTAATCATGATACCCTGGTTATTGCTCAAGAATTTTTACCCAATGAGCCACATGATGCTACTAATGATATTGTTGAGATTGATATAGCTACATCATGTTGATGATAGCATTGAGCAAGGATCTAGTGGCAAATGCAAGCAAGTGGTTGAGTGCAATGACTATGATGAGTATGTCAAGCTCAAGCATGACAATGAAAAGCTAAAGAAAGAGTTTGAAGAGTTCAAAACCCACAACACCATTATGCTAGAAACTCTTGATCATGATGGCAACTTGATTCTTGAGAATGAGAAGCTAAAAAAAGAAAACAAGAAACTCAAGGAAGAAAGAAACAAGGTTACACTCAAGGAAGATAAAAGTAGTGATGCACTCAAGGAAGAGAACAAGAAGCTCAAGTTGGAAAAAGAGCATCTCAAGATTGGATTGAGCAAGTTCACTAGAGGCAAATATCTTCAAAGTGAGCTCCTAATGAACACTGTCATAAAGATGGATAGAAGTGGCATTAGGTACATGGCAAACAAAGAGAAGAAGGCTCAAGCTCAACAACAACAATCAAAGCCAAAGCCAAAGAGATGCTTTGAGTGTGGACAAGAAGGCCACTTTGCTCATGAGTGCCAAACTCCACCACCACAACCCTTGCCCAAGCATGCTAGACCCCTTGCCTTCAATGCTCACTACATGCTTAGAAAGGATTCTAGTGGGAAAATGAAAGTGATGTTCTTAGGTCCTCCAAACAAGAATAGGCCTAAGAAAATTTGGGTTGCTAAGTCACTTGTTGAGAAGGTGAAGGGCCCTCAACAAGTTTGGGTTCCTAAAGCTTGATCTCTTGTGTGTAGGTGAACTACAAGACCGGTGAAAGTCATTGGGTTATTGATAGTGGTTGCACACAACATATGACCGGTGATCCTCGTATGTTCACCTCACTAGATGAAGAAGTAGATGGGCAAGAAAGAATCACATTTGGAGATAACTCAAAGGGCAAGGTCAAAGGATTGGACAAAGTGGCAATATCAAATGATCATTTCATCTCCAATGTGCTATATGTTGCTTCATTGAGTTTCAACTTGCTATCCGTTGGACAATTGTGTGATCTTGGCTTCCAATGCTTGTTTACCGAGAAGGAGGTTGTTGTATCCAAGAAGGATGATGATCATGTGATATTCAAAGGATTTAGATACAACAACCTATATCTAGTGGACTTCACCTCCGAAGATGCAAACTTGAAGACATGCCTATTCACCAAAACAACACTTGGGTGGCTATGGTATAGGAGACTTGCTCATGTTGGAATGAGCTCACTCAAGAAGCTTATGAAGAATGACTTGGTGAGAGGGTTGAAGGATGTGAAGTTTGAGAAGGACAAGATTTGTAGTGCATGTTAAGCCGGCAAGCAAGTTGCAAATACCCATCCAACAAAAGCTTTCATATCAACCGCAAGAGTGCTAGAACTCCTTCACATGGATTTATTTGGACCAACAACATACAAGAGTTTGAGAGGAAATCTTTATTGTCTTATGATTGTTGATGATTATTCATGGTATACATGGGTATTCTTCCTTCATGACAAATCCAAAGTTGCATCTTGCTTCAAGAAGTTTGCCAAGAGAGCACAAAATGAATTTGAAGTGAAGCTCAAGAAGATAAGAAGTGACAATAGGAAAGAGTTTGACAACACAAACATAGAAGCTTATTGTGATGAAGTTGGAATAAAACATGAAGTCTCCGCAACATATACTCCTCAACAAAATGGTGTAGTTGAGAGGAAGAACTGGACATTGATCACTCTTGCAAGAACAATGCTTGATGAGTACAACACCCCCGAAGCTCTATGGGCGAAAGCAATCAACACCGCATGCTATGCATCAAACCGCCTATTTCTTCAAAAGTTCCTTGGCAAGACACCTTATGAGTTGCTCAATGGGAAGAAGCTGGACGTCTCCTTCTTTAGGGTGTTTGGTTGCAAATGCTACATCTACAAGAAGCGGCAACACCTAGGGAAGTTCCAAAGACGTTGTGATATTGGTTTTCTTGTTGGTTACTCATCAAAGTCCAAAGCATATAGAGTATTTAATCATGCCACTGGCTTGGTTGAAGAAACATATGATGTGGAATTTGATGAATCTAACGACTCCCAAGGAGCACATGAGAATTTTGATGATGTAGGTGATGAACCATTGAGGGAGGCTATGAAGAACATTCTGGTTGGAGACATCAAGCCTAAAGATGATGAAGATGATGTACAAGTGATTGATCCACCTTCTTCATCAAGTGTGCCACAAGATGATGAAAAAGATGGGAGAGTAGAAAATAAAGATACTCATGTCTCCCATGAACAAATGGTGGTACAAGCACAAGATGTTGATGCTCCACAACCTCCCCCTCAAGTGGTCAATAGAAGAAATATACCCCTACTTCAAGATCATCCATAAGATCTCATCATAGGGAGTCCATCAAAGGGTGTAATGACTCGATCTCAAAAACTTACTTTATTTATTGCTCATCACTCTTTTGTCTCTTGCTTGGAGCCTACTAAGATAGAGGAAGCTCTTCAACATCCGGATTGGATCAATGCCATGCATGAAGAGTTGAACAACTTCACCCGCAATGAAGTTTGGACTCTTGAAGAGCGGCCAAAAGGTTCAAGAGTCATTGGAACAAAGTGGGTGTTCTGAAACAAGCAAGATGATCAAGGTGTTGTTGTGAGGAACAAGGCAAGACTAGTTGCAAAGGGGTTCTCTCAAGTTGAAGGTTTGGATTTTGGAGAGACCTTTGCCCCGGTTGCAAGATTAGAAGCCATCCGTATCCTCCTTGCATATGCATCACATCATGAAATAAAACTTTATCAAATGGATGTGAAAAGTGCATTTTTAAATGGCTTTATTAATGAACTAGTCTATGTTGATCAACCTCCCGGGTTTGAAGACCCTAGATATCCTAATCATGTTTATAGGTTGTCCAAGGCATTATATGGGCTTAAGCAAGCCCCAAGAGCTTGGTATGAGCGCCTTCGGGACTTCCTTATTGAGAAGGGCTTCACCATTGGGAAGGTTGACACCACACTATTCACCAAGAAGCTTGATGGGCATATCTTCATTTGTCAAGTGTATGTTGATGATACCATCTTTGGATCATCAAATGAAGATTCATGCAAAGAATTTGGTGAATTGATGTCGAAGGAGTTCAAGATGTCAATGATTGGAGAGCTTACATTCTTTCTTGGTTTTCAAGTCAAGCAAATGAGAGAAGGGATTTTCATCTCTCAAGAGAAATACACTAATGATCTTCTCAAGAGATTCAAGATGGATGAATGTAAGCCAATCAAGACTCCAATGCCAATCAATGGACATCTCGACCTAGATGATGGAGGTAACCCGGTTGATCAAACTCTCTACTGCTCTATGATTGGTAGCTTGTTATATTTGACCGCATCTAGGCCCGACATCATGTTTAGTGTGTGTATATGTGCTAGGTTTCAAGCTAATCCTAAGGAAACTCATTTAATTGCCGTAAAAAGAATCATTAGGTATCTTAAGCACACACCAAGCATTGGCCTTTGGTATCCCAAAGGAGCTATATTTGAATTAGTTGGCTATTCCGATTCGGATTATGCCGGTTGCAAGGTTGATAGAAAGAGCACATCCGGAGGGTGCCATTTGCTTGGTAGATCACTCGTGTCTTGGTCCTCCAAGAAGCAAAATAGTGTGGCTTTGTCCACCGCCGAAGCGGAATACATTGCCGCGGGTGCTTGTTGTGCACAAATACTTTACATAAAACAAACTTTGCTAGACTATGGTGTAGTTCTAGATAAAGTACCTCTTTTGTGCGACAATGAAAGTGCGGTAAAACTTGCAAATAATCCAGTTCAACACTCTCGCACCAAGCACATAGATATCCGCCATCACTTTCTTAGAGATCATGTTGCTAAAAATAATATATCACTAGAAGGTGTAAGAACCGAGGATCAATTGATGGATATCTTCACTAAACCGCTAGATGAGGCAACATTTTGTAGATTGCGGAATGAACTAAATGTGCTTGATTTTAGTAACTTCACTAAAAATTGAGCTTGTGTTGTCCCTTGTATTGCATTGTAATATACAACATGTTTAATGCTTTATAATGCATATAGGGCTTGTCTAACATGGTTAAGATAACCACCGAAAAGCGTGTGAAGAAGCTTAACCTTGGATCAAACTTGACAAGCAACTAGATTTACTTTCAAGTATTGCATTGCATATGCATGATTGTTGTTTGTCGTTTGTCTTCAATTTGCCCTCTTATTGCCTATTTTCTTAAAAAGAATTATAGCCTAAGGCAAAATATTTTGAAAAATTTGAGAGTTTGAGAGATGTCACTCACATCAGTCCCAATTGGTGTTTATTTGGCTCTTATTGGAGTTGGAACTTGATTGGGAACGGGCAGCACGAAGGACTTTGAAGATTTGCTGGAGAAGGAGTGACCGGACGCTGCACCGGACTCTGACATCCAGCGTCCGGTCAGTTCACAGGAGGTGAACTGCTGCCGAGCAGGAGTGACCGGACGCTAAAATAGTGTTTTCCCAGTGTCCGGTCAGGAGGAGCTTCAGCATCCGATCGTTCATGAAGACATCAAGGCTAGGTGACCGGACTCTAGCTGCGTCCGGTCGGTGTCCACCAGACGCATTCGGTCATGATTCTAGGGGTTTTGGACCTTACTGGAATCGACTGAACGCTGGGTGGCAGCGTCCGGTCGCTGCCACCGGAGCGTCCGGTCAGTAAAAAGCATGCGGTTTCAGATCTCTTTTCCCGTTTCCTTCTCTGACTCGGGGGGGGCACCCTATTTAGTCTCGGTGCACCGTACCTCGGCCTAACTCATCTTAGCCACGCCATCATCGCCGTCCCGTGCCCTAGCCACCGCAAGCACCACCGCGACCTCCATAGCTCGAGCGCCGCCACACGCCTCGCTCACCAGCCGCACCGCCCTGCTCCTGCACGAGCACCGCCGTGCCGTGCCATCCCGAGCATGCACGCCACCAAGCTGCTTCGCCCGCACCCGCGCCGAAGTCCTCCCTTGCTGTGGCCTGCGCCGCCGTGCTCCAGAGCCGTCGCTCAACCACCCTAGCGCCGGCAGCAACGATAGCACCGCTACCAGAGCCACCTAGCATGCTGTCGAGCCCCACTCCAGCGCCGATGTCTACGCCGTGCCCTAGCTCTGCCTTGATCCAGCCCTAGCTTCTGCATAGCGCCGGTAAGACCCTGCCGTCGTGCCCTAGCATCCATATCGCGACTTCACTGTGACCTTGCTATTCATCACAACATTGATTTCAGTCTCATTTAGGGCCGTCGATTCACTGCTCACCGCAAACCCTAACCCTAGATTCGGTGGTTCCCCGCGCGTCGCTTATCTTTTCATCGGATCGCCGGTTCGTCAGGTAGCAAGCCCTGTGTTTCAATTTCGTATCTAAATTGCTTGCTTCCTAGGGTTTCGCATCTATTAGATATATCATATTTATTTGTATATCCTTCTATTCCATCGTGCAGCGAGTCAGTGCCGTTGAGATCGTATGGCAGTTGTCAGTTAACTCGGGGCCAAGCTCGTGAGTACAGAACGAGGCCAAGCCTCGAAAGTGTCAGCGACAGTTGATCTTTGTCAGAGGCAGTTGATTCATCTCAGATCTTTCAGATGGCTCGAACGAAGAACGTCGAAGGTGGTCCCGATGATGAGGATCCGAGGCCCCCGCCTCGCCAGCCTATAGATCCTAAAGGCAAAGCGACCAAGAAGCTGGCAGTCAGGAAGCGCAAGTATCCAGATGCAGACACAATGAGAGCCGTCACAGTTGCAGAGGCCACAGAGCATGCCAAGAGAGGAGGCGCTCATAGTGGAGTCCGGATTGCCGATCCGCTTTCACCAAAGGCGATGGCTTCACTTCAGCGTGTTGAGCGTCTTCATGGTGGTCCAGCTAGGACCCTCATGATTGGAGGACGGCGTATTACCATTGATGAGGTTCAGCCTCAAGGGGAGCCACAGTAGCAGCCTCAGCCAGCACAGCAGACCTAGGAGCCTCAGCCAGCTCAGTAGACTCAGGAGCCACAGCAGACATAGCAGTCTCAGGAGGGTGAGCAGGTCCAGCAGGCTGAGGAGACAGAGACGGCACCACAGCCATAGTTACGCCGCTCTGGTCATACTCGTGTCCTAGTTTCACCGAGGCAAGTCACTCAGCGGAGGGGTTCCCGTCCACTGCCTTGACCACAGGGTCCGCCTCCAGTGACCCATCTTGACCTGAGGGCCACCACGACCAAGCAGGTGCATCAGCTATGGTTTGTTGACTTTGAGGTATGGTTTCCACCCAGGAGAGATGAGAGAGCAGCAGAGGGATTCTATACACCCCTATAGGAGGACTTCTATAATGCTTATCAGAACAGCGGAGCAGTCTTTAGACCTCAGAGAGTATGCAGCATTGAGTCTATTGTTGCAGCAGCTAGAGAGCACATTCGCCCCTACCTTGCATATCTACTGGGGCTAACACATCTGATTGGATGGACCGGATTATATGTTCCATCTTAGGTTCGTTAGTTCTACGCATCTCTCTGGATTGACCCCCACCACAGATTTATTCACTTTGCATTTGGTGGCAGAGACTATCGGTTAACTAGCACCAGGGTCAGGGAGATTCTCAAGCTTCAGGAGCAGCCAATCAGGCTCCATGAGGTGTGCTACGGATAGACTGCTCCCCCAGACGTCCTCATGGTGGCATGGTACCCCCTACAGACTTGGTATGTCACTGCTTTACAAAGCCTTTTGGTGAGGGTTCGAGGAGGAACCCCAGTGATCTCACGCCCGCTGCTCACGTGCTTGAGGCTATTATGAGGAGGACTTTACTCCCAAGGATGGGATACAGAGAGGGATTGACTTGGATTCAGCTATGGCTTCTCAACTCTCTGATGCAGCAGACAGTCTTCGACATCTGGGATCTCCTTCTGTCAGAGATGGAGGACACTATAGCTGAGGGCTTTAGAGGTCACATGCAACTACCCTATGCTCACTGGGTCACTTTCCTTATCCACAGAGCTATTTCTGTTAAGTCGCCTGAGATGATTGCTGAGTATAGTGGTGCCACGACAGAGTTCCCTACTTATAACCTGTCTCAGATGATCCGACATAGTACACCACAGGCACCGAGTCAGCCGCACCATCGATCAGAGGTGCCAGAGACTGCAGCCTAGCAGGATGATATCATCAGGGGTAAAGCAGCTATAGAGGAGGAGGAGCTTGCTCAGCAGGAGGGGTTGGTCACTAGCGAGCCCAGTGACAGTTCTGATGATGATTACCAGCCCATTCCATAGATGCCTCCACGATGACATGTTGCTGAGGCCGGTAGCTCTAGTTCAGCGCCACCTGCCCCATAGACTGACCCCGCTCTTCTGGCTATACTTGAGCGGATGGGGCAGGACCAGGCCAGACATGCTCAGGAGACAGCTGCTACACTTGCACAGTTCCAGACTCGGTAGGATGAGTTCCAGTGCCAGCAGCTTGTTATTCAGCAGCAGACCCAGACACTACAGCAGCAGCAGATACTCATGCAGCAACAGCTTCTCGGGTTCATGCAGCATGTTGAGCAGGCGATTGGGGCCCCACTGCCATAGTCTACGCCCTAGCTTGGTCAGCCTGCTACCACTTCGATGACTCCAGCATTACAGCCTAGTGGGCTTCAGAGTCAGGGTCAGCCACCAGCATAGTATGCTTCTCCTACAGAGTAGGTGACCCAGTGGTTCGCTTCGCCAGTGGTAGCCCCGCAGTTCACACCACTTCGGATGGGCTTCACACTGGCACATACATCGTCACTACTTGAGCCAGACACTTCAGTCTCTAGGAGTCTTGGAGCCTCCTTCAGTGAGTTGATAGGGCAGCCCACTCCTCCATACCTGCATGTTCCAGGTCCTTCTATGGCTGCACCTATCACAGCAACGACAGAGATGCTCCCCTCTTCCATGGCATCATCAGAGCCAGTAGGGATGAAAACATATCAGATACGGACGGATATCACTGATATTACATTTGTTTTCATATTTTTGTCCAGATTCGGATTTGAATACGGATAGTGTCAACTATGTCGGATAGGATACGATTGGATATCAACATCATAAATATGCAATTTGAGTATTCGGATATGGATACGGTATCGGATGTTGGATATCCGGACTCGGATACGGACAGATCTCAACCCCTCTAAATGGATTCGGTTTCGAATACGGTCGGAAAATATCCATACCATTTTCATCCCTAGAGCCAGCTACTTCAGTTTTACCAGCTCGGTCTACAGCAGCACCAGTTCCTGATCTGACCCAGATTGCTTCAGCATCACTTCCAGCTTCAGAGGGTCAGACAGCCCAGAGCTCCGGATCAGACGATGATGGCACCCAGTTCCACCTTGCTCCTCGTACCTCAGCGCCTGGCTCGTCTGCTGTAGCCCCACCGACCGACCCATAGGTTTTGGTGTTTGACACCAAAGGGGGAGAGGGTTCGAGTATGTTAGGCTTAGGGGGAGCTTAGTTATTATATTAGCTTATCTATTTACATTTGGAGTTTTTATGTGTGAGATACATTATGCATTCATGTTTACTATATTTATGTGACAGTGATATCTACGTGATCGTGATATATGATATGTGTGCTCTCTACTTTGAATTCTTTATATGTCATATCACTTGTGCTTTGCTCATTTGCCTTTGCTTCCGCGCTTTACTCCGATGCAAATGAGCTTTGTTACTTGTACTCATGCTTATTTCATATCTTTTGAGTACATCATGTTGGCTTGGATCAGATAAGCTTGTCTAACACTTTTGTTCTTATTGCTAAAAGCTTATATGAACCAAGCATGTTAAAAACCTCATCTCTTTCACATACTCGAGGTAGTATTGTCATCAATCACCAAAAAGGGGGAGATTGAAAGCATCTAGGCCCCTAGTTGGGTTTCGGTGATTAATGACAATACGTGATTACTGTGACTAACGTGTGTTTTGCAGAAACAATTGAGTTAGATCATGGTAATGGAGATCGATTGGGCAATCATGGTTGTCATGCCCCTATGATGGAAATCATTTCGGTTTTCAAAGGATGGATGACATGGTTAAGGATGGACTAGTTCTAAGTGTTGATTGGAGTTGGAGAGACACTTAGAGTAGTTTAGGACTTTGTTTTTCCTTTGGCCATACTATTAAGGGGGGTATGAACGGGTAGCTTGACCTAGGTGAGTCTAGTGAGTTAGGTGTGGTGCCCACTTATTAAAACTAGCACTAGGTAGCTCCACAACAGCCCTTTGATTCAATGGAGCAAACTTCATTCACATATGTTTGAGAGTTGGAAGTGAATGGAGGGTCAAATACTGACCGGACGCTGGCTCCGGTGTGACCGGACGCTGGCTCAGGGTCCGGTCAGTTCATTTGACTAAGGTGAAAGCGTCTGGAAGTGACCGGACGCTGCTAGGTCATGGTACCAGACACTGAGGGCCAGCGTCCGGTCGACTCCATTAAGGTTCTAGAGAGGGAAAATCATGAACGGACGCATCCGGTCACACTATAAACACTGGAGTTCGGGGTATATTGACCGGAGCGTCCGGTCACCCCGCAGAGGCACATAACGGTTCATTTTTCAGCCGATGTTATAAATACCACCTCCACTCATGTGTGGGGGTACTTTTGCTCATTCCAACAGCTAAGAAACACCTTAGAGAGTGCCAAGAAGAGCAAGGTCCTAGTGAGGTGATTGAGATTTGAGAATCCCAAAGAGAGGCCTCATTAGTGAAGATCAAGAGTAGCAAAGTGTGCATCCACCTTCTCATTAGGCTTGTCGTGGTCAAGTGAGAGTTCATGCTTGTTACTCTTGGTGATCGCCATCACCTAGACGGCTTGGTGGTGATTGGGAGTTCGGTGATCACCCGACGGAGCTTGTGGGTGACCCAACTCACGTTGTGAGCGGTTGTGGGTGATTCACCGCGATGGAGTATTGAAGAATCAACCCGTAGAGAGCACTTGATCCTTGCACGGATCAAGGGGGAGCTACACCCTTGCACGGGTGCTCCAACGAGGACTAGTGGGGAGTGGTGACTCTCCGATATCTCGGCAAAACATCGCCGCGTTCCTTCCTCTCTATTTACTTTGAGCATTTACGTTGAGCATTTACTTTGAGCAATTCAATTCATGTATTTACATTCTTAGAATTGCCATGCTAGAGTAGGATTGGAACTTAGGTTGCAAGTCTTTTGTGCGGTAGAACAATTTGGAACACTTTCTAGGCACAAGGGGTTAATTGGGCTAACCATAGGATTTAATTATTGCAAAGAAATTTAGAATTAGCCCAATTCACCCCCCCTCTTGGGCATCTTGATCCTTTCATTAATATCCCTTATGTGTAGATATGAAGATAACCTTAGACATGACTACTAGGTGTAATTGCACTAATCAATGTATGCTTTGACTTATAATTAAGAATGACTTAGGAATTATTCCTCTAATATTCTACGTGACCATGCTAATGCCTTAGAAAGGAGTACTCTGAGTGATTTATCATTATTGATGATCAATACTTATCATATATATATATCTTATCCTATGACTTACCCATATTATGAGTAGAATATTGGTTATGGTTTACTTCTTCATCAATAGTATACATTATCAATACATGTCCATGCTAGACCTTCCATGTGGTAAAAATATAAATAACGATACCTGAAATACTCCCGGGTGAAGTGCTACAATGGTATAATTATCTATGCGCTTGTAGATCTTTTTCATTCATATATTTATATATTCTTCCTAGTTACATAAATTAATAAAGAACTACTTAGTATTATTCTAGTAGTAATGCTATGTAGTACCAATAAGCATCTCTGGTATCATCACTAGGGATGACAACCTAGTAAAGTAATGTTCAGAGATATATGTTTGTATAGGTGGCTACTAAACAAGTGACAAGTTAAAAAATACCCATAAACATTTCTAGCGTCGTTGCTAGGGACTAGATTTAAAACTCTGTTCTTAGTAGCGACGCTAAGAAATGTCAACAGAGTGGTGGAGGCGACATGCTCGGGGGGGGGGGGGGGGGATGGGACGCTAAGAAACTCTGTTCAGCTCCACTAGTTGAGCTAATCGTGGAACCTAAGCTAAAAAATACTACTTCACCAGTATAGCAGAGTTGTACCAAACAAGGTCTTAGTATAGAAATTGAGACATTAGTTAATAAGTTTTCCACGACACAAGCTACATGATGAAATTAGGGATGCAATTTGTGGTAGTGAAGCATTCACCACTAACTTTATGATGCTTTCAATGTTTTTTTCACAAAATGTGTTTACCTTATATGACAGTTTTTCTTCATCACATGAACAACACACTTTGCCATAGAACTCCAACTTTATGATCATATTTGATTGTTATAGAAGGTCATATTTCTTATAGTACTAGGCCATGGTTTTGAGTTTAGACATGCAAAACTGCCTTGCATGTTGTTTGAAATGTAGCTCAGCCTGGGATTGCAATGGGCCCAGATCCCTGATTCTCTATGGACAATTCCTCTACTATGGCTTGTTTGGCTACACTCATATATATTCACCTCAGTAAACACGGGGATGATTGCAAACAAACAAGGCCTAGGGACACGAGCAGAGGTCAATTTAGTATTGGAACGCCTAGCGCCCGGACGTCCGGACTGGACGTTGCATCCGGACATGACTCTGACACCTGCGCCGCTCCCGTGTCTGCACCCCGCCCCATGCCCCATGTCCTGCCCCAGCACCCGCGCCCGCGTCCGTCACAGGCACCCACGCCCCCACGCACCCCGCACGATGAAACCCACGTGCGTTGACCCACGGTTGTGCCCCAGTAGCAGCGACAGCCACCGACCGCCCCGTGCAACACCCGATCTACTTTTGCAATATCCAGATGAAACCTTTGCAACATACATCTAAAATAGATGAAATATTTGGAACATATAGTTGAAACACCATTGCAACATGTGCAACATTACGATATACTTTTGAAACATCCAGATGCAACACTTGCAACATACAAAAGAAGACAAATGAAACACTTGAGACATGCGTCAAAACACTTGTAACATACGTGTACAAAAAATAATGAAACATTGGGATAGACGCTTGCAACATACGTGTACAACCATTATAACATATGCAACATCCCGATCTACTTTTGCAACATCCGCATGCAACAATTGAAATATAAATCTGAAATAACTGAAAGCACTTGAAACATGGGCTTGCAACATGTCTGAAAAAGCATCTAGAAACACGTGAAACACGGCATCGCCGTACGGCCATAACCTACCTAGTGGGCAACTACGGTGGAGCAGGCTCGCAGGATGGTGCGTGCCCGCACGCCCGCCATGCCCGCTATCGACTGAGGGAGAGAAGACGCTACCGGAACTATGGAGGGTGCCGGCGGCTAGGGTAAGGAAGGGTCAACTGCTTGCTTGGATCTCGCCGGGGTGGGGGAGAGGGTCACCGAATTCGCGGGCGTTGGGCGCTCTAGGTGGGTGAGGATGTTGGGGTAGGGGAGGAGGCTTCCGAGGTGGGGAGGAGGCCACCGGGGTGGGGGAGCGTGTGACAGAACCGCCTAATCTAATGCCTCCCAGGAGTGCTCGTCTTCAATTAGACACTAAGCACTCAAGGGAGGACACTAAATTACTCGGTTCCGTCGGACACACCCCATGGGAGAACCCGAAAATCTACATTTTTGCCATCAGGATGACAATTGAGAGAATAAAGCTTACATCATTCTTAATCATTTCTTACATCACTTTTAATACAACATCAGAGTACAATATTTATTATTATAACAACGGAATGTAATCATATTGTTAGAGTTATGAATATTTTAATTGAACAGCAGAATATAAACATGTGAACAGAGTTACAGTGGAAATAAACATATATTCATGGCATGATGAAGCATTGGTATATAAGCTATGACAACAGATTATAAAGCTTTCATTTATAAAAACATTTGGTGAGAGTTATACATAAACACTACGATTGCAGCGTAAAGGACATCCTCTCTGAGCCCACCAGGAGGAATCCACACACAAGAGTCAGCTCAAGCCTCCACCTGTCACCTGCAATAGGGGAAATAAAACCCTGAGTACTCAATTGTACTCAGCAAGACTTACCCGATAGGAAAAAAGAGAAGACTCCAAGGATATGCAAGGCTATCTGGCTTGTGGGTTGATTGCATTTGCAGGAAGCATTACTAAGCGTGCGTCCTTATATTTGATTTTTAATAAACTACCGTATTGGTTCATTAACTAACCATTCTATGTAAGCACCTGTGCTACTTTCAAGCAGGTGGTAAGCAATCAGAGTTCCTTTTTCCATCTTTCATCTTTCATCTCTAGTTCTTACTACGGTGCTAGGCCACAGACGAGCCATACCAGATTTCTCGGTGATTCGTGAATCAATGCCCCCAGCTGGGTACCCCAAAAACACACACCCCGCTTGTACCAAGGCACAAGTAGGACCAACCCATCACCCTCCTGTCCCGAGTGTCCAGGTCCCCATCCAAACTAGGACTCCAAGCCCCTGCCCCTGAGTCCCGGACTCAGGGCGGTGCAAGGACCTCCTCCACCAAAAACAAACCCTGACAGTCGGTCCGGAAAGAGCCGGATCCGCGATAAGAGGGCAACAAGTCTTCTAAGCGCCCATACCCAAGTATGTGCTCAGGATAATAAGTCTGTGACTTGCCTAGAGCCTTATGCAACGACCGGTCCTTAATCGACACGGACAGGGAAAACAGTGTAACCAAGCCATGCCCCGCGTCCACGGCGATACAACCTCTTACACCCACCAATATCCAAACCATATCCCTGCCCGGTCACCATTTTTCCTTTCCACCATTTATATTTTCCAAGTGATAATAATACAATAATATATTTCCTATCTCTCGCGAGTGACAGGCAATCACTCGACTTCTACCGGAGTCCTATAGCATAGCATTCTACACGATCCTGTCATACTAGTAGACTCATAGGATAAAGATATATATGCAAGTGGGTTTCATTCAACCCCTTAAAACTTAATGCACAAATATAATTTAAACTGCAGCAAAATAGGGGTTATGCACCAGGGCTTGCCTTCAGCGGGCACAGTGTCAGCAAAGTCAGTGACGGGCAGCTCCGAAATGTCCTCCTGCACGAGGATCTCCTCCTCGTACTCTTCGACGACTTCGTCGTACTCCTGCTCGCCCACAGTCACGAACTCTACCAACTCGTTATCTACATGCATAAAATGATGATGCAACGCTTAGTAATACGGCAACAACAACTCTTAAAATAAGAATACATCTACCAGGCTACTAAGCTAACTCTAATGACTAATACGCAAAGTTACCTATTATTCCCCACTAAACAGGTATGAAACATTTCATGTATTACCTTAGCAACTAAAGACATCCTTATTGTTAATATCAATTTACTATATATATGATAAAACAAGGTGCACTAGCTACTATATTTATCAACCCATTCTAAGGCCACAAAAATTACAGTGAGCACATAATAATATAATGAACCTACTATACAAGAATTTTAGGGCTAGCAGTTCTACCAATGCATCACAAAAAATTTCATTCTCTATATAACCATAATACTAACAAGCAACCCAGAATTAATAAGTAACCCTAAAACATTGCGGAACCATATGAACTAATTACACTAACAGATAGATCATGAATTTAGGAATCTAACAAAATTTATTTCACCATAAATAAATAAATAAATTCAAATGAGCTCTAGAGATGAAGAAAATGATATTATCGGAGGAGGCTAATCATGCTATTGGACTTGTTGACTAACACATGACTGTGAGTCTAGAAATAATGAAGAAGGAGAATAAAGGAATCCTTGCAGGTTAGCTACCTCGGTCGATTATAGCTCGAAGAGGGAGATCGGCAGAGCGCAGCCTTCCCAGGCAAGAACAGAGGAACTCAATTTAGAGAGTAAGATGGTGAGCGGCGGAGTGGGACGACTCAGCGGGCTTGGCGTGTCCTTTATAGGCAGAAGACGCGGAGCTAGAGGTGGAGCTGGCATTTGGCTAGCTGGTCATGTGAATTGGATTTCACGTGATGGACTTGGAGTGGGTCTTTGGTCATGAGTGATTTAATTCAAATGATGGACTTTGAGTGGTCTTTGGCCATTAGTGAATTAATTCAAATGATGGACTTTGAGTGGTCTTTGGACTTAATGAGCATATTAGGACTGGAGTGTGCTTTGGGCTAAACGTGCTTGGTGGTGGGGTGCTGGTTCATTCATGTTGGTCAAAGAATTAATGGGGGAGGAGACCACAGGTCAATGAAACATTAGAGAGTGAGAAGATCAATTGCAGACTAGCTACCTCAGCTGATTATTGCAGCTCGGGAGAAATCGATAGACGCAGCTTTCACGGGCAAGAACAGAAAAACTTGATTTGAGATAAGCAAGTGAGCAGCGGAATGGAATGGCTCGGCAGCTCGGCGTATCCTTTTAAAGGTAGGAGACGCGAAGGCGCGATAGCGACACGTCATAAGGTTAGTGGCTAACTAGCTTGCTTAAAGGTAAAAAAACGCTGCATGTGCACGACTTGTTGCTGCGGATAAACAGTGGTTTCCGTAGTGAACAGTGTTTCCACTGTAAAACAGTATTTTTCTGCGGTGAACAGTGTTTCCTGCGCTGCTACAGTCTGGCGTGTGGAAAATATGTCTGACCTTTATTTGCAAAGCAACTGAGCAGCGAGCAAATGGAGTGCTCAGCGGGCCGAGCTTGTGCGTGAGATTAATGCGTAGCGTGTGCGATGTTGCTGCCGGTCGGTCATGTGCTGCCAACTTGACTTGCTTGACACGACAAAGTAAAAAGCACTATGTCTCGTCAAAGAATATACTGAAATGTGCTTCGCGGGTTTGCGAGTGCCGAGTGCGTGCATGGGAAATTAAGGAGGAGAAGAATAATAAGAGTTGGAGTTGTATCAGGATGACAATAGTGAATTGAGCTGTGCTGAAGAGTATTTGGTCAAGGAGTAAATTAGAGCTCAATTTGAGAATTAGTGCAATAAAATTTAATTTCCCATTTACAACATGCAATAATACATAAACATGATGCTCATGATATGGTTTAGTGTTTTGATTAAGGCGTAACACCGAGGGTGTTACAACGACGCAATAATTTGGGGGATCCAAACGGTCAGGACGGCAGCTGTCGCGGTTACGTTACCAATTTATCTAGGGACTAAAACTAGTCTATTCGTAATCGTAAATATGTCACTAGGCCAAAACGTTTCACTGAGCATGCTTATCAAAATAAATACGTGAGTATATATATATATATCATTTTATTTATTAATGGATTTTATTTTATTTATAAAAGTTGCTTTTCATGCTTAATCTGACAGTACAAACCGTTCGCTGGCATCGTCGTTCGACATTCCTAAATATTTCTACGCACTGAGTAATTTAACTTGGGTGTTTATTTAAGCCCACGAACTAAGCCACACAGGATTCACTTCGCATCAAGTATCTTTTAAATCAGAAATTCCGATAAACTCGTTTCGAAAATTTGTTTTAGGCCTAAATTATGGTGCTAAAGGAGCTCGTAACACTAGATGTGTTACAGAGCGCACTGCCACTGGCTAGGGAGGCAGCCATGGCCGCGCGTCGGCGTGGGCGCGGAAGGGCGGAGGAAACGAGGGACTATGTGCGGAAGTGAGCTAGTGAGGCTTTCGTCCGTTCGAGATGTCTTAACTGGAGCATTATCGATTTAGTATCCATGTCCACGGGGATTGAAATAGAAAAACGTTAGTCCCAAGTCGGATTTTGTAGAGATGGGCATCCCCATCCCTGCCTCGCGAAACACGTTTACTTTGGATTAGGCCCTTGGCTTATTAAAATTCCATAAAAAAAACTCAACACAAAGCACGGTATAAATAGCGAACTAAATCATAAACTAAATGTCTTACAATATGAATTCTTGTATGTTCAATTTATATTGATTTGATACTATGAATTTTGTAACGAGGACATATTCCTCATGGAACAAGGATAGGACGAACTAGCCGCGCCTCAAGAACATACACACGCACAACAATATGCGAAACTTGTTCTTGGAATCATGAAACCCTCAAACCACATACAACTCACAAGACCAATCAGGCAATCGCTAGTCACAAGTATTCGAAGCATGCTACATACTCAGCAAAACAAACAAGAGCAGAGAAATTTAGAAACGCGACCCGAAAACAAAAATAAAGTACACGATAGAAGCGTCTTTCCATCTCAGCAAAAAGAAAAAAATTAAAAGAGAGAGAGAGAGAGAGAGAGCATTTGTCGTCTCCTCCCGTGGCGTGTACAATTCAAAGTTCCATTCAACGGTCAACATTCAAACTCCGATCCCAACGAACGAAGGACAACCCCTCCAAGCCATTTTTTTGTCCTTCCCCGTCCGCGCCCTTCAAAACTGCACAGGCGAAAGCAAGGCCACAACCTATATATTCCGTGTATTCATTCACAACGCCGACGCCCACCCAACCCCGCAGCCGCAGTCCAGACCAGCACCGCCACCCGTCAGCTCGCGGACTCCACGCACCGTGCGGCAACGACCGGACCTGCATCCGCACAGCAAATCGATCAAGGGACATCTTCAATAGTAGCGCGCAGCGATGGTCACGCCGGTGTCCCGCTACCGCCTTCGCCCGCGGTCGGTGCCTGCGGCGGTGTCAGAGATCCCGCTCGCCACGAGGCGGACCGCGAGGCAACCGCAGCCCGTGCCGGCGGCAGCGGCCGCGACGACGGAGCCGGCGATTCCGAGCAACTTCCTGTGCCCGATCTCGCTGGAGATGATGCGGGACCCCGTGACGGCGCCGACGGGGATCACGTACGACCGTGACAGCGTGGAGGGGTGGCTGGAGCGTGGCCACTCCACGTGCCCCGTCACCGCCCGCCCGCTGCGCGCGGAGGACCTCATCCCGAACCACGCCACGCGGCGGATGATCCAGGAGTGGTGCGTCGCCAACCGCGCCCTCGGGGTGGAGCGCGTGCCCACGCCCCGTGTCCCGCTCTCCGCCGCCGACGCGGCCGAGCTCCTGGCGGCGGTGTCCGCCGCCGCGCGGCGAGGGGACGCGCCGGCGTGCCGCCAGCTGGCGGCCAGAGCCAGGGCGCTGGGGAAGGAGAGCGACCGCAATCGCCGGTGCCTCGCGGCGGGGGGAGCCGCCCGCGCGCTGTCTTCAGCGTTCTCTCAGCTCGTTGACCAGCCGGCGCTGGCGTCGTCGTTGACCGCGTCCTGCGGCCCGTTGGACGAGATCTTGGCCGCGTTGGTCGTGTTCTTCCCGCTCGGCGAGGAGTCCAGGAGCCACATTGCCTCCCCGGCGTCGCTGAACGCCGTCGTCTCGATCCTGTGCCACGGCGAGACGACCGCGAAGGCCAGCGCCGCCGTCGTGCTCCGCGAGATCGCGTCGTCGTCGGACCCCGAGTGCCTCGACGCCATGTCCGAGACCAGCGGAATACACGACGCGCTCATCAAGCTCCTGCAGAGGCCCGTGTCGCCGCAGGCCACCAAGGCGGCGCTGGTCACCGCCTACTACCTCGTCACGAACAGCGGCCTAGCAGCCAGCCGGCTGGTCGACCTCGGCATGGTGGAGCTCCTGGTCGAGCTGCTCGTCGACGCTGACAAGGGCACGACGGAGAAGGCGCTCGCGGTGCTGGACAGCCTGCTGCTCACGGAGGAAGGCCGCGGGAAGGCGTGCGCGCACGCATTGGCCGTGCCGGTGCTGGTCAAGAAGATGCAGCACGTGTCCGACATGGCAACCGAGTTCGCCGTGTCGGCGCTGTGGCGGCTGTGCAAGAGCTTCTCCGGCGAGGGCCCGTGCAAGGCCGAGGCGCTGCAGCTGGGCGCGTTCCAGAAGCTCCTCCTCCTCCTGCAGGTCGGCTGCATGGGCGTGACCAAGGAGAGGGCCAGCGAGCTGCTCAGGCTCCTCAATGGATCGAGAGACGGCGTCGAATGCATTGAGACGGTGGATTTCAAGGGGCTCAAGAGACCCTTCTCATGAATTAAGCTGTGGATACACTACTACTACTAGATTAGGTTAGGAAAAGAATTAAGCTGTAGATACAAGATACACAGACACAGTTATTAGGTTAACTTAGGAACTCTTCTGCTTTTTCTGTTTTTTGGGGTGTTACATCTTTTTGCTCCCCCCTTGGGCCTTGGTCATGGACCCATGGCCATTTTGCAGTAATGTTCTGAATGAAGAAGTCTGTAAAATCAAATCATACTCCCTCCATATTAAAAAATAAAGTCATTTTGAACAAGACTTGGGTCAAATATTGGGAACATAAATCATGAATAACTTTTAAGTTGTTGAGTTTAGAAATATGAAAGCCATATAAATAGATTTATCTTGAAAAATACTTTCATAAAAATATACATATATCACCTTTTGATAAATATTTTTTTATAAAAACAAGGAGTCAAAGTAATATTTTGGAGATCGTGTCGCTGTCCAAAACGACTTTATTTTTTAGTATGGAGGAAGTACAGCCAAAAGAATAAAGCATTGCATTGCTGCAAGTTTCTGACGATTTGCATGCCGGTTTTGAATCTTCTTGGCGCTTCGGGTACGGAAGAGATGCCATGTCCATTCTGCCGTCTGTCATGCCAATGCCATGCCCTTAAAATTCAAAGCTGAGAACACAATTTTTGACTGGACTGGAGGAAAGACCAAGTTCATTTAATTATTGTAGTGTACACTACTATAGCAAGGCCAAATATTACATCCAGAAGAAGGTGTGAAGTAGTTGAGCGTTCCGTTTCCGTTTTGTGTTTGGAAGGAAACAGTGTCACATTTGAAAACTGCAGACCATCGTCACAGGAGCAAACAGCATATAAAGGGCTTTGAAAACAAGACAATGGCAAGAGACACGACGAGCAGCTTAGCCCATCTATCTATCTTATCCTCATTGCTTCCACCGATGCAGGTCAATGCTTTTCTTCAGACGACCTGAATGGAGTGGTCTTTGCATGGTGCAAGCCGTGATTCATGCATTTGCGTACGTCCAGGAAGGGAGCACAAACACAAATTTGATATGGACATGGACCGGCTATACCCATCTTTGAATAGACCTACGACTGTGTGCTCAAGGATCGCCTGCTTTTGAAGTTTGATTCCGGGAACAAACGTTATCCATGCGCACACAGCACACTATTCCCATTGGTTCCACATGTTCTCACACGCCGAAAAAAATGAAATTCCCTTTTTGCTTTTGGAGCTTCCTCCTCTTCTCTTTTTGCTCTAACGCGCTTCCATTTAGGCCGAACACACATTACACTTTTGGTGCCAACCTGTGCACACTAGTAGAAAATATACCTTTTGTCTCGGCACCATTTTCGAAGTTACTCCCGGCATTTTGAACCCGGGAGTGAAGGAGATTTAATCCCGGCTATAACCTCGAGCCGGGAGTAAAGGTCGCTGCCCAACGCTGCTGGCTCGGCAGGCAAACCTTTAGTCCCGGTTAGAGGCTATAACCGGGACTAAAGATCGACATTTAGTCCCGGGCTAGAGCCACTAACCGGGACTAAATGTTTAGTCCTAGCTGGAGGCTTTAGCCGGGAATAAATATTGCTCTTTGTTCCTGGTTGTAACCTCTAACCGGGAATAAAGCTTCCGCCAGTAGTTATTAAAAAAAACAAATAGTTTTAGTTTATTAGTTTCATTTATATTCTTTTCTTAAGTATACTTTGATTTTTAGAGTCTTTTGTTGAAAAAATAGTTTTAGATTTTAGGGGAAAATTATAATTTTCACACATAAGTTTTTAAGTTTTATTTTACCGTATTTCGACGCAAAATTCTAGTGTTTTCAATCTATAATTCACCGTATTTCGTCTCACGCGGCACAAAGAAAAATGTAATAATAAAAATAATTATCAGAAAAACCTAAGATCTTGTGTGGGCCCATATTTTGGGGGTAAATGACTGCCAAAAAAATTTTAAGCCATTTCGACATAGGCGGAGTCGATGTGCTTCACAGAGGTATATAGAACCTTTCGTCGAACCCTATCTATACACCTAGGTTCTCTGGGATTCTGAGGTCCATATGCTTTCCAGTGCCGGATTGGTCTCAAACTTTTTCTCAAGAATTGCAATCAGTCCCTCCTCTAGTTATTGCTAATGAATATGGTTCAAACATAGATATGCTGGATATGATGGAAATACCTGCTGATAAAGAAGTGGATATGGCAGAACTTGCTAACTTTTATGCTATGAGAGGTATCGACCTTGGTGATTTCCTCTTTGAAAGTGCGCTGGTAGCGGATGAATGGCAGAAATATGAGCATGGTAGGAGTCTATGGAATCCTAAGACCATCAATGAATTGGGTACACAATTGTTCAAGCTAAACACCTTGTACCTCGACGCGTGTCACCGGAAAGAGTTCTTTATTTCTGTCAGAATCAAAGACGACCATTGGTTCCGTGGCGATGACGTTATGTACATTGAGTTTGCTGAATTACACCAACTAGTCTACTGGAACTCTCTCGACAAGACTCTCATCAGCTGCTATTGTCTGTAAGTGATTCTTTCTACTAATTAATAATAAGTCGCTACGTACGTACATGTCTGTGTTTATTATCCTCACTCATATATATGATGCAGGTTTGAGATGGGAGAGTGCAAAAAGAGAGGGTGTACTGATATTGGTTTCATTGATCCACATATCATATTAAAAAACCCTAAACCCCAACCAACATGGAAAACAGAAACGGAGGCCAATATCAAGATGTTCTTAGAGAAGCAACGTGACAAGAAATGTATACTCTTCTCCTACAACTTCAGGTAAGTGTTCATAATGTTGACGATCGTGTATCCATATATATATGTTCACTGTACCTGTTAGCTAATTAATGAGTGTTAATGGACATGACAGTGAACACTGGATATTGATGGAACTCGATCTAGAGAAAGGTCATCTAGGTATCTGGGACTCGATGAGAAAAGAGCAAAAATAGTTCCAAGAGATGATAGATATTATTCAGATGTAATTGCAGTCTCACTAGCAAAACTATTCCAGTCTCTCTGCATGCAAATTAATGGTCCAAATATTTTTTATGTTATTTGGTAGTTGTTGGAAAAAGGTCTGTCAGGAACACCATATGAAACGCAAAGTGCCACTGAAAGCAGTGCTATACAAAGTAAGTACTATATACCTACCTTAGTTCAATTTCCCTATGCTCGGATAATGACGAATCTTTTTCTCGTAAAGTGGGTTCTGCGGCAGCCCCAGGGGACCAATCTCTGTGGATACTATGTTTGCGAGTTCATGAGAGTGTGCTAAAAAAGAACTAGTCTAGAGGAAAAAGGGTAAGTGTACATATATATATATATATATATATATATATATATATATATATATATATATATATATATATTCTTCATACATATATTTATATATATATATATATATTCGTGATAGATACAATTTATTTATCATTATTCTTGATACATATATATATATATATATATACACACTAATATACTTTTTCTTTATCTCATATCTCAAATTGAAGACTCGTTGGTTGAAGGAAAAAACCCTGGACATACACCATCTCAAAGCAATCCAAGAGACAATAGGTGGATTTCTAAATGATCAGGTCTTAACTCCCGGCGACGAGTTTTACTATGACCCAAATATGTGATGATGAAAGCCAAATTTCATATTGATCCAAAGAACATGTGACGATGAAATGTACAATTAATGCAAACTTTACATGTGACGATGAAATGTAATATTATGTTTTAGTTTACTTTTACTTGTGTTGCTTGCGTGCATTGATCGAGCGAAAACTTTACAGTACGCGCGCGTATATGTATATTACTTTGCAGCGAATAATGTGTATTCGAAAACCAAATTAAAAAAAAAGAATCATCAATTGAAATAAGCAGGAAAAGAAAAAAAAGACCCTTTAGTCCCGGTTAGTAATACTAACCGGGAATAAAGGGGCCAGCCCAGGCGCTGGCGTGGCTACCTTTTTAGTCCCGGTTGGTATCACCAACCGGGACTAAAGGTCCACTTCTATTCCCGGCTACTAACCCTTTATTCCCGAACTCCTATTCCCGATTGTGTAACCGAGAATAAAGGGGATTGGCAGCCAGGAATAGAAACCCTTTTTTTTACTAGTGGCATCATCTCCACTACCAGATGCTGATGAGTACGTCAGAAAAGGTTCTCAGGAGACAAAAAAAAAAAGACCACGTCACTGGCACTAGGCATATATAATGCATTCATGATTCACGTTTAACTAGCAAGGTGGTCGATTTGGGCAAATAATAGCAGCGGCAGCTATTATGATAACATTGACATTTTTTGTATTTGAAAATAATTTTTATAAATACTTTTAATTATTCATTTGTTTGATTGTGTTTCTTTTCTCTCGATCCGTGCACCCTTGTTGCATCCATCGATATGAACTCTACCTTAATTTCTACTTATGTCAAATT
This sequence comes from Miscanthus floridulus, assembly GCF_019320115.1. NCBI lineage: Eukaryota > Viridiplantae > Streptophyta > Magnoliopsida > Poales > Poaceae > Miscanthus > Miscanthus floridulus. Next base: position 116,990,154 of record NC_089586.1, on the reverse strand, counting down.
AAGGTAGCTTCAATAAAGTGGCCAAGTATCTCACAAATTTGTTCTAAATTTTAAATTTGGGCCATCTTGTACATTCTATTGTGAATTTGCACTTGCATCCCCTTGGAACATACCCCCTCCGTCACAAAATAGATGTCACTTTAGCTATGTTTCAATGTCATCTATTTTTGGGACAGTGGAAGTAGCTGGATTCATCTAATGTTGCTCATGTTTGATAGAATCGCTAATGTCCGACTACTTTAATTTTAGTTGTCAGGAATTATTTATAGGTTATTTTTCCTTACAATTCATTTAGAAATCAAACTATAAACTTTTCAAAATTATTCTTTACTAATTTTGTTTTAACTTATACTTTTTATTTAGGTATTTTTCCTTCCAAGTCATATAGAAACCAAATTCTTATTTTTTTTCTTAATGTATCATTTCAATTTTATACTATTTATTAATTTTATTAGGCACTGCCACTGGGTCTTTGGTTTAATCTAAACAATTATGTTATCATAAAATCTATCGGTATAATATCTTCTCCTTTTCCCTATTAAGCTTTTTATATTAATTGAGGCCACTCATCGGAAGTTATGGCTTCTTTTGGAACTATTATAATACTAATAATAATAAACTCTATCCATTCTAAATTATAAAATATTTTGGCTTTTTCAGATACATTGTATTTCTCATGTATATAAGTACATAACAACAGCTACGTACATAGAAAATTCAAAACGTTTTATAATTTGAAATGGAGGGAGTAATAATAGATAAGCTTTAGAGGAAGGATAGATGGTACATACTTAACCAGCCAGAGTGCTAGACCGGCAGACCCTGTCACTTTCACCTGAGCCCCTAATTTTCACCGTCAAAGTTTCATGCCGCACAAGTTATATATCGTAGAAAGATTCAGCAACAAAGACTGGCCAACTGTCCTGAATTTCTTTCCGTGAGTACAAGTGTGCATTCATATATCTTGTCGACTAGACTATCAAAGTCCGAGTCATCTATGTGACACCTAAACATTTTGTACTATCAACCAATCAATATATATTATATACAGTAGTGTGACTGCTTGTCCTGTTAATTCTCGGTCGTCACCGATCGATTAGAACAAAGACAAAGGTTGAAGGACAGCGAGCGAGCGAGCTAGAAATTAAACGCACGCACGCACGACCCGACCTGGAGTCGATCCCTTGACGACGGACGGACAGATGAACCGTCACGGCACCGATGGAACCGACTCAGTCGCCGGCCGTGTCCTGTTCGCACCGTCGACCTGTCGCCTGGATTGTAATTACCGCCACCATCTCGTCAGTCTCGGTCGTAAGCACGTAGAAATCAGAGCACAGTAACTACACACATAACAACGGAGAAAAGTTCTGGCACTTCACTTGCTCCAACAGCGATCGAGTTAAACTAGTGAACTGACGTGCGTGTCTGAGTACGTCGTCGATGGATCCATGGAGACGGGTCGGAGGCACGCGCGGAGCTATCGAGGAGGACCGAGACGGTAGACCCGGTCTGCATGCATGCCCGTCGTCACGTCTCATACTATTCTTCGGCAACCGGTAAAAACGCCAAGCAGTAGATTTCACCGCAGGTCTGATACGCTTGTATGGTAATGCGTGGCATGGCCGCGCGCTCCAGTGTTCTGTCCCTGCCGTTCAACCAGGTCATCGCATGCCGTTTTCTGCGGGGTTTTGCCCGGTCTATCCAGGGAATTCGCAGACGATGGGGATTGACGTAAGAGCAAGTATAATAAGATGTCTTAAGTGGCTAAATGCTGAAGCGAAGAAAGAGAGAAGGAGAAAGAGGAGAAACGGGCTATAAGCGTACAGCCGGTTTAGATATAAGAACAAAGAAATTATGTGAGAGAGATAAATAAGTCATATATTAATAGTAAAAATGCAACTACTATATGGTGGGCTGAGAGATAGGTTGTAAGGATTCATACAGTCAGATGCCTATTGTATTATTAACCTTGCTCTAAGTGGTTGTAAGTGGACTGTATGCTAACGTGGAGGAAAGAAGTGAGGAGAGAGAAGAGAAACGGTCGACTGTAAGCTTATAGCCAACTTATGCACATCAAGAAATTCTGTGAGACAGATAAGTGGATTATAAGCCAGCTAACTATTATACAAGTAGATTGATAGATTGACTAAGGCCTTGTTTAGTTTACATCAAAATTCCAAGTTTTTTCACTCTCTCTCCATCACATCAATTTTTGGACGCTTGCATGGAGTATTAAATATAGATAAAAAAAATAACTAATTACACAGTTTAGTTGGAAATCACGAGATGAATCTTTTGAGCTTAGTTGGTCCACGATTGGACAATATTTACCAAATAAGACGAAAGTGCTACTATTCATCGGGTTGAAAAAATCTTCAATCTAAACAAGGCCTAAAGTTTCAATGATGTTACGTCCAGTGGTAGGCGTACAGCGTACTCGTCTGGTTGGGGGTAAACGATGAAATCGACACCTGACCTGGAGCTCACTCTAGAAAAATTCGAGGTCCGGGTCATTGTTTGTGATGATGATGGTGGGATCCGAGAATTCGGCAGGATAGCATATTTGGATTTGTTGTCTCTACATGCTAGGAAGAAGCATGATGCGGTACCATTTTTGGGTCCAGGGACGACCACGGGTAAACCAAAGTGTATGATCGATAATTCGATATCCTGAAAGCATAGTATAAAACAATTGAGCATGCTTAGCGTAAAATGTCTAGAATGATTGGCCACTAACATACCGGCTTCACAGATAATGTATATTTTTTTTTGAGAAGGTATGGTAATATCTTTAGTCCACTTACCTATTGTCCATCATTTCTAGGTCTCCTTCTCTAACATATATTTGTGGAGGGCGAGTGCTTAGGCTTTGGTAATCTTAGGTTTACCATATCCCACACTTTTGTAAGAAAACTTCTCAGTCTTGCTTAATGAAAAACGTGCCAATACACGCTCTCGAAAAAAAACATAGATTGGTTATTTATATTTTGATGCCGCAAAAGACTTACCACTCGCAACTTGCACAAATAAGGACGTGTGGCTCACCTTCCATCTTTTTTTAACAATTAATATTCAATCGATATTATTCACCTTTTTCACGACAGGTGTATGCAATAACAAACACTCATACATGCACGTACACTCACCCCTATGGATATATAGACATACCCTACCTCTATGAAGAGCTTCCAAAGACTGAAATTGACGAAGTCATTGAGCCTAACACTGAAAGAACAATGCTGTTAATCCAGAAAAATATGAGGGCCCACATCAAGTTGACAGTATGATCATAAAGAATCCAACTAGCTGAGCTAATTGATTATGGACCATCAATTGCTTTGATTTGATTGAAATAATATTGAACCAGGAGGCCAATTAAATCCGAACAAAGATAGGTAACTCATTATCTTAGTGAGTTGGGATGATCATCAAGTTGTATGTCCTCATGTCCTCTTCCAATACACGAGTATATTTGCTATTTTTTACTAAAAAGGAGAGAATAAGAAATTAAGAGACAAGAAGACGACATGATCCACAGAAAAAAGACTTGTACTGCAAAATTCGGAGTTCAGTTCGCTTGGTCGTCCGCTCTAGCTCCCAGTGCGTGCATACGCGAATGACAAACTCTTCCATGTGACCATCCGGCGCCTACTACGATTTAGAATTTGACTCATGGCTCGGACAGTTGCGCCACAGTCACACTGTGCCATTACTCTGACTTGGACAGTTGGGCCACGCTAAGTCGGTCGGTTCAACGGTCAACCTTGTCCCGGGCCTTTTTGCCGTTCCGAATTGGGCTAGGCCTGACCCAGCGACGCTGCCGATGTCGCTACTCGCTACGTGATGTGCAGTTGGGGCTTTCACCCGCTCCCAGGGCCCAGGCTGCTCGACTTGCAGTCGTATTCGGTAGGCTGACACATCAGCAGCCTCTTGTAATCTTCTTCTTGCCAGTGCTTTTGCTCGCTCTGGTGCTCTGGACTCTGGAGAAACATTTGTGATGCCCATGGATGTAAAAAAACTATAAAAAAAAAACTGAGCGACGCCAGTGGCTGATACAGTCGTACCTGGATATTTTTGTAAGCTTTTAAAATATTTTGTTTTGGAAACATGAGAAATTTTATGTCTATTATTTATTCCCCCCATCCCAAAAAATATACGACGTACTTTTGTCTCTCTGTTTTCAGTGGTAATCCCGGGATTACCACAGAACCATGTATTTTGAAAAACTCTGTTTTCTCTTAATGAAATAAGTACCTCATGATACGGTCGAGAAAAAAAATACGACATGTCATCTGTCCTAAATTTAAAATAGTAGTAAAAAAACATGTATTCAAGCTCGTGTCATGCTCAACAGATCAAGTACTTTCCTTAACCAGAGGAAATGCGAGCGAGAACATGAGAATCGCTTTGGAAATTGGAGATCATGATGCTGCTTGATTGACTGTCAACAATTTGGCAGAGAGAAAGTGCTATAGGAAGCACACAAAAGGCCTTCAAGGTTATGAGCAACAAAGGATTAGGAATAAAAATAAATAAGTTATACATAGCTATAAATAAATCACAATAGGTAGACAAAACTTTTAGAAATAACACTAGTATCATATTTTTGTAATTCGAAAGAGTTTGCAAGGCATCCAAGTAGCGACTAATTTGGGAATCCGGAATCTCATCCTGGATGTCCCGCCCGCTCCAATTCGTTGCTCTGTTTCCCGCGGAACACGCCAAATCACAGCATGAGAAGGCGGTGGGAAAGAAAACCACCTTCGTGCGCACCGCACTGCAGCTGCATGTGCGTGCTTTTTACTCCACCGTCCATTCCCAGCCCCAGCCTGGCGTGTGCGTGCCGACTGCGCTGCCGAGGAAGAAGGCCACACGGGGGACTGCCCGCGCTGCCTGCCCGCACCGGGACCGCCCCGCGTGGCCTCGTCCCGTGCCCATCGCCCATCCCTGATTCATATGGATGCCCTGTCGGCTGCCGGCTTCGGAAGAGACGATGCAGCATAATGTGGGAGGAGGAGAGATGCAACACAAGATCTACTTTTGAAACATCCAAATACAACGGTTGCAACATACGTCTGAAGGCAGTTGAAACACTTGAAACATGCTTATGAAACACTTGAAAAACACACCTGAAACACACTTGAAAACCATTGCAGTCATACGCAACATCCGAATAAAACACATGCAACATATGTGTGGAACATATGTAACATCCAGATAAACACAATTGCAACATGCATATGAAAAACACAGATGAAACATACCGTTGAAACATCTGAAACACTCGAAACATACTCTTGCAACATGCCTCTAAAACAATTGCAACATATGCAACATGTGCAACATCCCCGATCTACTTTTGCAACAGTCATATGAAACAAATGCAACATACCTCTAAAACGCCTGAAACAATTGAAATATACAATTGCAACATAAGGGGAGAGAGAGAGACTGGCGCGGGGGTCGAGGAACATAGGGGAGGGGGAGGCTGCGCCGGTCGCCCGTGCCGGAGCTGTGCATCTTGTACCGGAGTAGGGCCACCGCCGGGGTCACGCCCTTCCCCGCACTGGAGTTGAGGCCGGGGGTCGCCGGCCGAAGAAGAGGAAGGCGGTCGCCAGGGGTGGCCCGTGTGGATTAGAGCTTGTGCTCGTGCTGGAGACACCGTCGTGCTAGAGCAAGAGGAGGTGGAAGGAGGCAGCGGGGTGCGTGGTTTCGTGCGACGCACGTGAGGTCGGGGTGTGGGGGCGTGGCTCAGTAGAGGAACGTTGCGGCATGGGTGCGGTGGGTGCAGAGATGCCGTGGTAGGGGAAGGGGCACGGGAGGAACGAGCGGGTGCAAAAATGAGCGGACGGAGGCATCCGTCCATCCGAACATCTGGTATGTATCATTATCGTAATAACAAAGAAAACAAAAGACGACGGAATCCATGCCTATGTTGTCTCAACATAGTAGGTCCCAAGCTCTAGTAAAGGAGGAGGGTTGTGATAGGCGTAGCGAGCCAACGTTAAATCTAGCTATTCTAATGGTGATGAAACCCGAAAGAAAACCGTTGGGGCGTAACCCTTTTAGCGACGCGTCATATCGGAACCTGGGTATGGTGTTAAATGGGCAAGGGCCGGGTCGGCACCCCCTTGGTGACGCATCGTGTTGCGATCTGGGCTTGGTGTCAAGTGAGCAAGGATTGGTCGTCGCTTCTTTAGTTGCGCGCTACATCGGCGCCCGGGTGTAGTGAAAAATGAGCAAGGGTATTCACATCTGAGTCGATGGGTGCGAAGGGTAAGGAAGCTAGTCGAACCAACTAGGATCCGTTTAGGTAGTTGGAATGTAGGGTCGCTTACAGATAAGTTAAGAGAATTAGTTAATACCGTGACTAGGAGGCGTGTAAATATATTATGCGTTCAAGAGACTAAATGGAAGGGTCAGAAGGCGAAGGAGGTGGACAATACAGGTTTCAAGCTTTGGTACACAGGGACAATCGCGAATAGAAATGGAGTAGGAGTTTTGATTGATAAGAGCCTCAAAAATGGTGTGGTGGGAGTGAGAAGGCAAGGAGATAGGATTATCTTAGTCAAGCTTGTCGTTGGTGATATGGTCTTGAACGTAATTAGTGCGTATGCCCCTAAGTAGGCCTCGATGAGAGTGCTAAGAGATAGTTTTAGGAAGACTTAGATGGCCTGATTAGAGCTGTACCTAGTAGTGAGAAGCTTTTTATAGGAGGAGATCTTAATGGGCATGTAGGTACTACAAGTGCAGGTTTCGAGGGAGTTCATGGAGGTTTTGGGTATGGTAGTAGGAATCAGAAGGGGGAGGAAGTTCTAGACTTTGCGGTAGCTTTTGACCTGATGATAGCCAATACTTTCTTTAGAAAGAGAGAATCTCATCAAGTGACCTTCAGTAGCGGACAACACTCTAGCCAGATTGACTTTGTCCTCACAAGAAGAAAGGACAAACGAGCATGCTTGGGTTGCGAGGTGATACCAGGGGAGTGTGTTGTTTCTCAACATAAGCTTTTGGTGGCAGACTTTCATTTTCAGGTGCGTGCCCGTAGGGATAAACAAGCTAAGATTGAAAGAACAAAGTGGTGAAAACTAAAAGGGGGGACGTCATAGGTATTCAGGGAAAGGGTTATCAAAGAGGGCTCTTGGAAGAAAGAAGAGGACATAAACAACATGTGGGAGAAGATGGCAACCAACATTCAGAAGGTGGCCTTAGAGGTGTGTGGAGTAACCAAAGTAAGTGAAGGCGAGGCTAAAAATACTTGGTGGAGGAATGAGGAAGTCCAAAGGGCTATTAAGGAGAAGAAAGAATGCTATAGATGCTTGTACCATGATAGGAGTATGGACAACATAGAGAAGTACAAGGTGACAAAGAAGACTGCAAAGCGAGCTGTAAGTGTGGCAAAGTGTAGAGCGTATGAGGATCTTTACCAACATTTGAGTATTAAGGAATGTCACACCCAATTTTAAGGATAAAATTGAATGCACAAAACTCGTGTGTGCCTAGGAATCAATCACACACACAAGCTGATAAATTACATAAAGTATCATCACGGTGTCTCATACATCAGAGTTATAATAAAACTTAGTCTAATACATCACAGCGGAAAAATAAAAAGATAAAAAAAACTCTCGTGGGCGTCATCACAGGGAAGGTCAACTGGTTGACCACAAGCCTAATAATCCTCTGGGAAATCCTCATACCCGCTGTCATCTGTTACCCATCCGGGATTTTTATCCAAGTAAAGAAAATAAACAAGTGTAAGTACATTCCGTACTTAGCAAGCTAACATGGGGTTATGAAGCTCAAAAAGGATAGATTCTGGTTTACTGCAGTTAGCATTTTTAATAGGTCAAGCTTTTATTCTTAAGTATTATCGAGTTATGCTTAAGCTCCCATTTAATTCCCATAAGAACATATATCAGGGTCAAGTGTACCATATATCATCATTGAACAACTTTAAATGATCATCATCAAGTATCCAGTTATTCTGTGAGTTTTCCAGGCCGCTCGTGACCATGAGCACGGCTGTTATAACAGTTTGTTACCCTCTGCAGAGGTGGTGCACATTCACCGTGAGTCGTGATCCCCATATGCCCGGGTTAATTACTCCCATGTCACTACCAAGGTGAGCGGGCAGGGTACACTATGAAGCCATTTCATAGGTTTCCCTAACAAGTTAGGGCCGCTAGGTTTCCTTGGCAGGTAGATGTAGGAACCCCCCTTTCCTATGGCACATATCCATCGCGGCTATACTCATAGGAACAGAGACAGCCCTATACCCAACGTGGCAAGCCCCATTTGCGCCAAAAAGGTAACCTCTAACTAGCTAGAAAAGATCCTATTACTGAGCTAAAGTCATAGCCATATGACTCTCCCGGTTGCACTGTCAGTCCCAGCTTTTGCCGACAGATAAGTCCTTATGGAGGGCTGGGAGCAATATGAACAAAAGTCATTTGCACTTTCACCCTATGGAACAGTTGTTATAAATCATGTAACTCACTTTGTTCCATAGTATCATTCATCAACATGTATATCAAGTTCAGTCAGAGCACTAGCAATCTACCCATATGCATTTAACCCATAGGAGACAAGGAACAGGAGAAACAATCACTAGGATGTCCTTACGGGTATCAAAATTAGACACATGCAAATGAGTAATTGATTAAAGTGAAATAGGACATCAAGGAAGGCCCATGCTATACTTGCCTTGGTTCACAAACTCGTGCTGGTCCTGCTGGTCATCGAAGAGTTCTTGGTCTCCAACGTTTTCCTCACCGTCTGAACGCGACCAACATAGCAACATACAACATTCCAAAAGCATTCATGCAAAGCAAACATTCCTATCATTAGAACAGTACACCAACAGTATTGAAATCAAGATAAAATGTTTGTAAAACTAATCTACGTCTCGCTACGATCACGTCAACGCGAAGTTCACAAAAAACGGAGCTAAAATGCGAAAGTTATGATTTAAACGGGTTTTCCTATAGCCATATATTTAATTAAATCTAATCATGACATTAAAAAGTTCCAAACTTGACTAACAGTAGCTCCAACATGTAGCTTATGAAATTACAACGCTAACGCGATTTGAATGGATCAATTCGGAGCTAAAACGACAATTTTATAAGCGAAACAGTTCAAATGGCATTTCTATAAATACTGAAAACGTATTTTTGACTTAAGCCGTGGAGTTTACGCTTTCCAATCGAGATTGCGCATTTGGGGAAATACGCTTTGGACTGTGGGTTAGGACTTAGAAAAGTCCAGGGACTCTTTTGCAAAACAGCCACGCGAAGGGGTAACTTCTAATCCTGGCCGCCGATTAGGAGATGGACGGCTAGGATCGGCCTGGGGAGGGAAGGCCGGCCGGAACAGTGTCACCGGCGATGCGGTGCCATTGCCGGCGGCGTGAAGGACTCGGTTGCGCACGGTTAGGGGCTAGGGTTCGCCAAATGTAAAGCCGAGTGCACCGGGGGACGCGGGGGAGGAAGGGGGTCGCGGCCATGCCGTTACGGCGGCCGGGAACGGCGGCTAGTGCGGTGGCCGCCATGGCCGGCGACCACGGCTCGCGGAGCTCGCGGCCATGGCTCGAGAAGCCAAGAAACAAGAAACGAAAAGCATGGGAGGAGAGGGGCGAGTACGGCGATGCTCACCACGGTGAAAAATCGGAGCGGAGGCGGCTCGGTGACGGTGGTTCGCGCGGAGGCGGACGGCGGAGCTCGGAGACCTCGGGGCGGTGGTTCTCTCGGGCACGGTGACGCGAGAGGGAGTGGGGAAAAAGCAGCAGCGGGTGCGGGGACGGCCTCGGCTTCCTTTTGTAGAGGCAAGGGCATGAGGGGGGGGGGGCGCTCCCACGACGCCGATCGTGGGCGGCAGTTGCGGCCAGGCCGGACGCGGGTGGTTCCGAGGTGCGCGGGGATGAAGACGGCGCTGACAAGCGGGGCCCGGGCGTCAGCGGCAGGGCACGGGGGGGTGTGGGCGGTTGCCTGGCGCGACGCTGGGCTAGCGCGGCTGCTGGGCTGGCGCGGCTGCTGGGCCAAGCGGGGAAAAGGGAGAGGGGCCAGCGGGCCGAAAACAAGGAAGGAGGGGGAGAAGAAAAAAAAAGAATTCTTTTCCTTTTTCCAACGATTTTCCAAATTTCATTTTCAATTAGATTTTGAATTCATTTGGAATTTGAATCAAAACCATTCATCACAAAAATAAATATGTAGCAGCATGTATGCATCACTTGTAGCTAATCTTAATCTTATATTTGATTTTAGTTTTATAAAAATTATTTGTTTCCTATATTTCAATGCTCACCAAAATTGTTTAAATAAATCAATTTGGCTATTTCTAGAAAATGCAAATTTAGGGTGTTACAATTCTACCCCCCTTAAGAGGAATCTCGTCCTCGAGATTCGGGTGATTGCCTACTCAAACAGTTAGGGATAAGTCTTTCTCAGATCCTCTTCTCTGTCCCAAGTAGCTTCATCCTCTGTATACCGATTCCACTGCACCTTGCACATCTTTATGATTCGGCTTCTCGTAACTCTTTTGGCAGTTTCCAAGATCTTTATCGGATACTCTTTATAAGTAAGATCTTCCTTGACAGCAAGTTCTTCCAAAGGAATTTGTTCTTCTGGTACCCTCAGACACTTTTTCAACTAGGAAACATGGAACACGTTGTGCACACCGGACAAGCTCTCAGGCAGTTCCAACTGATAAGCTAGTTCTCCACGTCTCTCTAGGATCTTAAAGGTCCTATATATCTTGGTGCTAATTTTCCCTTCATATTGAATCTTCTCACACTTCTCATTGGTGACACTTTCAAGTACACATAATCACCAATCTCGAAAGTCAGCTCTCTTCTGGCGGGTATTAGCGTAACTCTTCTGTCGGGACTGAGCTACTCTCAAATTGTCCTCTAATCATTCTCACTTGTTCTTACGCGTCTCTAAGGACATCGGGACCAAACACTTGAGTTTCTCCAGTCTAATTCCAGAACAAAGGCGTTCTACACTTACGTCCATACAACGCCTCGAAAGGTGCCATCTTGAGGCTCTTCTGATAACTGTTGTTGTATGAGAACTCTGCGTAAGACAGACTCTTATCCCAACTATCACCATACTGAAGTGCACAAGCTCTCAACATATCTTCCAAAATCTAGTTGATCCTTTCAGTCTGTCCATCGGTTTGCGGGTGGTACGCAGAACTGAAATTCAACTTTGTCCCCAAGGATCTATGCACTTTATGCCAGAATTGCGATGTAAATTGGGTACCTCTATCCGACACAATTTTCTTGGGAACACCATGTAAGCACACTATTCTTTCCATGTACAACTCTGCTAATCTGGCACCATTATAGGTAGTCTTGACTGGTAAAAAGTGAGCAACCTTGGTGAGTCGATCCACTATTACCCATATAGAGTCATAACCTCTTTGAGTGCGAGGTAATCCTACGATAAAGTCCATACCAACTTCTTCCCATTTCCATTCAGGGATCTTCATTGGTTGTAGTAACCCTGCAGGTCTTTGATGCTCAGCTTTCACTCTTTGACAAGTGTCACACAAAGCCACATATTCTGCCACATCTCTCTTCAAACCATACCACCAATACTTCTCCTTGAGATCTAAGTACATCTTGGTACTTCCAGGATGTATAGAATAAGCAGACTCATGGGCCTCTTGCAGAATTGCATCACGGATAGCTTTCACTTCAGGTACACATATCCTTTTCCTGAACCAAAGAGTACCATTCTCATCCATTCTGAATCCGGGTGCCTTTCCAAGCACTACATTCTCTGCTATTTCTTTAAGTTTTTCATCCTCCAATTGACCTTTGCGTATCTCTTTTTCCAAAGTAGGCTCTATCATCAATTCCATTGCATTAGTGACCAGACTCAAGTTGAGATACTCCATTTCAGCACACAACTCTGCTGACATAGATGTTATTTGAATTCCATTGGCATAGCTCTTTCTGCTAAGTGCATTAGCTACGACGTTTGCCTTTCCCGGGTGATAATGCACTTCCAAATCATAGTCTTTGATCAATTCCAACCAACGATGTTGTCTTAGATTCAGATCTGATTGGGTAAAGATATACTTCAAACTCTTATGATCAGTATAAATATCACTCTTATGTCCAATCAGATAATGTTTCCAGATCTTTAAAGCATGAACCACAGCTGCCAATTCCAAGTCATGAGTAGGATAATTCAACTCATGCTTCCTTAGTTGTCTAGATGCATATGCAACCACTCTTCCTTCTTGCATAAGCACACATCCGAGACCCAAACGGGATGCATCACAATATATAGAGAAGTTCTTGCTTAAATCGGGCAAGATTAATACTGGAGCTGTAGTCAATCTCTTCTTTAACTCTTCAAAGTTTGCCTGGCATTTATCCGACCATACATACTTAGCATTCTTTTCCAACAGAGCTGTCATGGGCTTGGCTAGCTTGGAAAAGCCTTCAATGAACCTTCAGTAATAACCAGCTAATCCCAAAAAGCTATGAATCTCACTTATAGTAGTTGGTGGTTTCCAATTCAGTACATCTTGCACTTTGCCTAGATCCACTGCTATTCCACCATTGGAGACAACATGACCCAGAAAAGAGTCTTCCTTTAACCAAAACTCACACTTGCTTCGCTTAGCGTACAACTTATGTTCTTTAAGCTTTTGCAAGACCAACCTTATGTGTTCCACATGTTCTTCTTCAGTCTTGGAGAATATTAGTATGTCATCTATGAATACTACCACAAATTTATCCAGAAACTCCATGAACACCTTATTCATCAGATACATGAAGTATGCAGGTGCATTGGTTAATCCAAAAGACATAACAGTGTACTCATATAATCCATACCGTGTAGTAAATGTTGTCTTGGGTATGTCTGAGTTCCGAATCTTAAGCTGATGATACCCAGATCGGAGATCAATCTTGGAGAACACATGGGCTCCTCTCAATTGATCAAACAAATCATCAATCCTAGGCAAAGGGTATTTATTCTTGATGGTAACCTCATTAAGTGAGCGGTAATCCACACACATCCGTTGACTACCATCTTTCTTATCCACAAAGATCACAGGTGCCCCCCATGGGGAAGAACTGGGGCATATGAAACCTTTTTCTTGCAACTCTTTTAGTTGTTTCTTAAGCTCTTCTAATTCATTAACTCCCATTCTATATGGACGTTTAGCTATTGGTGCAGTTCCAGGTAATAATTTGATAATGAATTCAATGTCTCGGTCAGGTGGCATACCTAGCAAGTCATCGGGGAAGACATCTGAGAACTCCTCCATGACACGATCTTGTTCATTGACTTCACCATCTAGCTGATTCACTGTGGCTATAGGCTGAGCTTGCACTACCACTTCTACACAGATTCTATCCCCATTGAGTGATGTCACAACCACAGATTTCTCCTGACACTGAATCACTGCCCAGTGTTGTTTCATCCAATCCATTCCCAGGATAAGATCAATTCCCGCTGTTCTCAACACAATAGGCTTCACCTTGAAGTCTACCCCCCTTAAGGAAATGCTAGTTGAGGGGCTCCAATAAGAAGCGGGCATACTACCTCCCGGGGAATTCACTAGTATAGGATTTTTCATGGCACACAAGGGTATGCTATGCATTCTAACAAAAGCTTGGGAGATAAAAGAATGCGAAGCACCAGAATCAAAAAGTACGGTAGCAGAAATAGAGTTGACGCTGAACGTACCCAGCATGACCTCAGGCGTCTCCTGAGCTGCATCAGATGACACATAGTTCACCTTCGCTGTGAGAGGTGGTCGGGCAGTTGAACTTCTGATTGTTGGCCTGGTTCTGAGGTGCTTGTTGGTTCTGCTTCTTAGGACACTGATGAGCATAGTGACCTACTTCTCCACATCGGTAACAGGCATTGGGATTGTTGGGTGCACCACTCTTCATAGGAGCATTGTTAGGCACTCCCTGGACGTGTTGCAGGATTGCTAGTCTGTTGCGGGGGACGCTGATTTCCAAACTGTTGCTGATACTGAGGGCGTTGTTGGAACTGGTTCCGCTGAGGATACTGACCACGGTTTCCCTGGTGAGTTGGTCCTTGATTTCTCTGATGGAAACCTTGCTGGGGATAAGCACGTGGGCGAGTGTTGCTTCCAGAAGCTTGCCCTTGGAGCCTTCTCTTCTTAGCTTCCATCTCCTTGCGCTTATCATCAATCACGATTGCGCGATTCACCAAAGACTGGAAGTTAGGATAAGTATTAGACATCAGCTGGAGCTGCAGTCCATCATAGAGTCCCTTGAGGAAACGGCGTTGCTTATCCTTGTCATCCGCTACATCATTAGGAGCGTAGCGTGATAGTTGTGCGAACTTGTCCCGATACTCCGCCACAGTCATTGATCCTTGCTTGAGAGATCTGAATTCTTCCTGCTTCAGTTCCACTAGTCCATCAGGAATATGGTATGACCGGAAACTGTCCTTGAATTCCTGCCAAGTGATAGCAGGAGCATTGTTGGGACGTCCAAACTAGAAGGATTCCCACCAATCCTGAGCAGCTCCTTGGAGTTGCCCGGAAGCGTACAACACCTTCTCAAGGTCGTTGCATTGTGCTATATTCAGTTGTTTCTCCACAGCACGCAACCAATCATCTGCCTCCATAGGGTCTGAGGCATGGGTGAACACTAGGTGGACGACCTTTCATAAACTCTCCACGCTTATCTCTGACCTGAACAGGCGGTGGCCCTCTTGCAGGTTCATTGTCCAAGCGCTGCATCATAGCTTGCATCAGCTGCGCTTGCATTCCCAATATCTGTTCCATGGTCACAGGTGGCGGTGGTGGATTTATAAGAGCATCACGCCCACGACCACGGCCTCTGCCTCTTCCTCCTCTTGCGGCCATCTGTTTTCCAACAAATGTCGCAAAATTTAGAGATTTTTCCAATTATAGAGAGCTTACAAAAGATAAGAAACAATGCTGAGAATTTTCTGGACAAGATTCAAATTCAGCAGTTCAGTAAAACTGTTATAACTCGAGTTTCAGAGATCCAACAGAGGTGCACCAAGATTCGTTAGAAAGCTTAGGACATCAGCTACAACTTTCATTTAGACCACTTTTACAGATTCGGACTCACACATAGTCAAAAGTAGAGCTAAACCGAAACTGTTCTGAGTTCCAGACAGCGCAGGAACATCAACTTGTGTCAGCTAGATCTCCCAAACCTGAACAGCTATTGACGTGATTCCAGAGACACTCGAAAGATACAGAGGTCTAGTTATCTCCACAAAAATTTCAAAATTTTATCATCCCAGATTTCGAGATACCAGATAAAGAACACAGGCTGCTCCAGAAATCAGCACAGCAGAGATAAGCTAAAACGAAACATCTGCATTAAGATTTCATTCTAAACTTAAAGTTCCAATCTAAGGAAGTTGTGGACATGCCCACAAGCTTCCAGCAATCAAGCAAAATACCAAATCAACCAAGTTCACAAATTAAACATCTAATCAACCAAGTTCACAAGACCAACAAGACTAAATAAGAACACGAACTAACGACGTGGTAATCTAGATCAAGGCACCTAACACCTATGGAGCGGTGTCAATCATGGTGAAGGACCGGCGCTTCTTCTTGTAGATGGAAGGCTGTCCAAGTTGTGCTCGAAGTTCATCCACTTGTTTCTGAAGACGTCTCTGCGCCCTCTGAGATGCACGCAGTTCTCCTTTGACTTCATCATCCACTCCCTGCATAGCGTGGACATGCTGCACCGTTGCCTCCAGAGTTGGGTCATTCTCTGGTGGAGCCAAAACCTGCCAAACACCCTCATGATCATTTCGAGGAAGGAACCTGAAGCGATCCTCCCTCATGGCCTCGAAGCGACGACCATGGTAGTGGATGTAGGCATTCTGTGCTGCATCCTCCATGCCATCCAAAGCATGGGCTCTCCTGGCAGGGGCACAGTGGACAGTCTCCACCTCATGTCCATTCTTGATATCGTTCCAAGCGGTGACCACCAGCTCTACCTTCCAGAAGGTAGCCTCCATTGGGTGCTGGTACTCGGCGCAGTGGTAGCTGAATGGAGGCGTGCAAGTCAGGGGAAGTAGTCGTCCAACACGTGGGTGAGGAGAGTGTGGTAGTAGGCTGTCTCTGGAGCTGGCTTGAAGTAGTACTTGCACTTCCAGCCAATCTCCTCGTCCTCCACGGGGGCAGCTGGGGATGGTGCAGGTGTAGGGGAAGTAGCCGTCGACTCCTCAGGTGTAGCTACCACAGGATAGATGGGCACAGTGACTGGTGTAGGAGTAGGTGTAGGCGTCGGTGTAGCCATCTCCTCGTCGTCGGAGATGATCACAATCTCCCTCTCCGCCGGTGGGACACGCGGGGTGAACATGGCACGATAGCCGACGATGCTGAGTCGAGCAGTCTTCGGATTATGAGACATCTATAGATTTAAAGTGAGATAGAATTAGAATCAATAATTTTAAATAATAGATTAAGGTATGAAAAGCATAAATGTTTTAGTAAAATAACAAGAATAAGTCAGTAAGCAAGAAACCAGAGGAGCAAAGATGCTAAAACGACCTTTTTCTAACTAGGCTTGCATCCTACAGTCAACACGGCTCTGATACCAATTTGTCACACCCAATTTTAAGGATAAAATTGAATGCACAAAACTCGTGTGTGCCCAGGAATCAATCACACACACAAGCTGACAAATTACATAAAGTATCATCACGGTGTCTCATACATCAGAGTTATAATAAAACTTAGTGTAATACATCACAGCGGAAAAATAAAAAGATAATAAAAACTCTCGTGGGCGTCATCACAGGGAAGGTCAACTGGTTGACCACAAGCCTAATAATCCTCCGGGAAATCCTCATACCCGCTGTCATCTGTTACCCATCTAGGATTTTTATCCAAGTAAAGAAAATAAACAAGTGTAAGTACATTCCGTACTTAGCAAGCTAACATGGGGTTATGAAGCTCAAAAAGGATAGACTCTGGTTTACTGCAGTTAGCATTTTTAATAGGTCAAGCTTTTATTCTTAAGTATTATCAAGTTATGCTTAAGCTCCCATTTAATTCCCATAAGAACATATATCAGGGTCAAGTGTACCATATATCATCATTGAACAACTTTAAATGATCATCATCAAGTATCCAGTTATTCTGTGAGTTTTCCAGGCCAGCTCGTGACCGTGAGCACGGCTGTTATAACAGTTTGTTACCCTCTGCAGAGGTGGTGCACATTCACCGCGAGTCGTGATCCCCATATGCCCGGGTTAATTACTCCCATGTCACTACCAAGGTGAGCGGGCAGGGTACACTATGAAGCCATTTCATAGGTTTCCCTAACAAGTTAGGGCCGCTAGGTTTCCTTGGCAGGCAGATGTAGGAATCCCCCTTTCCTATGGCACATATCCATCGTGGCTATACTCATAGGAACAGAGGCAGCCCTATACCCAACGTGGCAAGCCCCATTTGCGCCAAAAAGGTAACCTCTAACTAGCTAGAAAAGATCCTATTACTGAGCTAAAGTCAGAGCCATATGACTCTCCCGGTTGCACTGTCAGTCCCAAGCTTTTGCCGACAGATAAGTCCTTATGGAGGGCTGGGAGCAACATGAACAAAAGTCATTTGCACTTTCACCCTATGGAACAGTTGTTATAAATCATGTTACTCACTTTGTTCCATAGTATCATTCATCAACATGTATATCAAGTTCAGTCAGAGCACTAGCAATCTACCCATATGCATTTAACCCATAGGAGACAAGGAACAGGATAAACAATCACTAGGATGTCCTTACGGGTATCAAAATTAGACACATGCAAATGAGTAATTGATTAAAGTGAAATAGGACATCAAGGAAGGCCCATGCTATACTTGCCTTGGTTCACAAACTCGTGCTGGTCCTGCTGGTCGTCGAAGAGTTCTTGGTCTCCAACGTTTTCCTCACCGTCTGAACGCGACCAACACAGCAACATACAACATTCCAAAAGCATTCACGCAAAGCAAACATTCCTATCATTAGAACAGTACACCAACAGTATTGAAATCAAGATAAAATGTTTGTAAAACTAATCTACGTCTCGCTACGATCACGTCAACGCGAAGTTCACGAAAAACGGAGCTAAAATGCGAAAGTTATGATTTAAATGGGTTTTCCTATAGCCATATATTTAATTAAATCTAATCATGACATTAAAAAGTTCCAAACTTGACTAACAGTAGCTCCAACATGTAGCTTATGAAATTACGACGCTAACGCGATTTGAATGGATCAATTCGGAGCTAAAACGACAATTTTATAAGCGAAACAGTTCAAATGGCATTTCTGTAAATACTGAAAACGTATTTTTGACTTAAGCCGTGGAGTTTACGCTTTCTAATCGAGATTGCGCATTCGGGGAAATACGCTTTGGACTAGCGGGTTAGGACTTAGAAAAGTCCAGGGAACTCTTTTGCAAAACAGCCATGCGAAGGGGTAACTTCTAATCCTGGCCGCCGATCAGGAGATGGACGGCTAGGATCGGCCTAGGGGAGGGAAGGCCGGCCGGAACAGTGTCACCGGCGATGAGGCGCCATTGCCGGCGGCGTGAAGGACTCGGTCGCGCGCGGTTAGGGGCTAGGGTTCGCCAAACGTAAAGCCGAGTGCACCGGGGGACGCGGGGGAGGAAGGGGGTTCGCGGCCATGCCGTTACGGTGGCCGAGAACGGCGGCTAGCGCGGTGGCCGCCATGGCCGGCGACCACGGCTCGCGGAGCTCACGGCCAGGGCTCGAGAAGCCAAGAAACGAGAAACGAAAAGCATGGGAGGAGAGGGGAGAGTATGGTGATGCTCACCACGGCGAAAAATCGGAGCGGAGGCGGCTCGGTGACGGTGGTTCGCGCGGAGGCGGACGGTGGAGCTCGGAGACCTCGGGGCGGCGGTTCTCTCGGGCACGGCGACGCGAGAGGGAGCGGGGAAAAAGCAGCAGCGGGTGCGGGGACGGCCTCGGCTTCCTTTTGTAGAGGCAAGGGCGCGAGGGGGGGGGCGCTCCCACGACGCCGATCGTGGGCGGCAGTTGCCGCCAGGCCGGAAGCGGGCGGTTCCGAGGCGCGCGGGGATGAAGACGGCGCCGACAAGCGGGGCTCGGGCGTCAGCGGCAGGGCACGGGGGGGGGGGGGGGTTGCCTGGCGCGACGCTGGGTTGGCGCGGCTGCTAGGCCGAGCGGGGAAAAGGGAGAGGGGCCAGCGGGCCGAAAACAAGGAAGGAGGGGGAGAAGAAAAAAAAAGAATTCTTTTCCTTTTTCCAATGATTTTCCAAATTTCATTTTCAATTAGATTTTGAATTCATTTGGAATTTGAATCAAAACCATTCATCACAAAAATAAATATGTAGCAGCATGTATGCATCACTTGTAGCTAATCTTAATCTTATATTTGATTTTAGTTTTATAAAAATTATTTGTTTCCTATATTTCAATGCTCACCAAAATTGTTTAAATAAATCAATTTAGCTATTTCGAGAAAATGCAAATTTAGGGTGTTACAAGGAAGAAGAGAAGGACATTTATAAGATGGCTAGGGTTCATGAGAGAAAGACAAGGGACTTCAACCAAGTTAAGTGCATTAAGGATGAAAGGGAGCATCTCTTGGTGAAGGAGGATGAGATTCGACATCGATGGTAAGAGTATTTTGACAAATTGTTCAATGGTGATAATATAGACACAACTTTTCAGTTGGATGACTCTTTTGATGACACCAATAGGCTCTTTGTGCAGAGAATCCAAGAATCTAAGGTCAGAGAGGCGTTGAAAAGGATGAAAGAAGGTAAGACGATGGGACCGGATGGTATTCCAATCAAGGTGTGGAGATGCCTCGGAGACATAGCTATAGTATGGCTAACCAAGCTGTTCAACCATATTTTTCGATCAAACAAGATGCCTGACGAGTGAAGGAGAATTATATTGGTACCGATCTACAAGAATAAAGGGGATATTCAAAGTTATACTAATTACCGGGGAATTAAGTTGATGAGCCATACTATGAAGCTATGGGAGAGAGTTATTGAGCATCGCTTGAGAACAATAATGCGGGTCTCTATGAACCAATTTGGTTTCATGCCCGGAAGGTCAACCATGGAAGCCATTTTCTTAATAAGACAAGTTATGGAGCGGTATAAGGAGAAGAAGAAGGACTTACACATGGTTTTTATTGACTTGGAGAAGGCTTATGATAAAATACCAAAGAATGTCATGTGGTGGGCTTTGGATAAACATAAAGTCCCAACGAAGTACGTCGGGCTCATTAAGAACATGTACAACAATGTTGTGACTAGTGTTCGAACAAGTGATGGAGACACGAATAACTTTTTGATTAGGATAGGACTACATCAAGGGTCAGCTTTGAGCCCTTATCTGTTTGCCTTAGTGATGGATGAGGTCACAAGGGACATACAAGGGGACATCCCTTGGTGTAAGCTTTTCATGGATGATGTAGTGCTAGTTGATAAAAGCCAGACATGAGTGAATCAGAAACTACAGTTATAACAGGAGACTTTGGAGTCTAAAGGTTTTAGACTCAGTAGAACTAAAACTAGGTATATGAGATGTGACTTCGGCACTACTACTCAGGAGGAGGAAGATATTAGTTTGGAAGGTCAAGTAGTGCCTAGGAAGGATACCTTTCGATATTTAGGATCAATGCTATAGAGAGACGGGGATATTGATGAAGATGTTAGCCATAGAATCAAAGCAGGGTGGATCAAGTGAAGCTAAGCATCTAGTGTCGTATGTGACAAAAGGGTACCACAGAAGCTAAAAGGCAAATTTTATAGGACGACGATTAGACCTGCTATGTTGTATAGTGCAGAATGTTGGCCTACGAAAAGACGACATGTTCAACAGATAAGTGTCGCTGAAATGTGTATGTTGCGTTGGATTTGTGGTCACGCAAGAAGAGATCAAATTCGGAACGATGATATACGTGATAGATTAGGGGTAGCACTAATTGAGGAAAAGCTTGTCCAACACCGGTTGAGATGGTTTGGACATGTCCAACGGAGACCTCCAGAGGCACCGGTGCGTAGTGGAATGCTAAGCCAGGATAGTAACGTGAAGAGAGGCAGAGAAAAACCGAAGTTGACTTGGATAGAGGCAATAAAAGAAGGCTTGAAAGGATGTAATATACCCAAAGACTTAGCCTTAGATAGGAGTGCTTAAAAAACATCTATTCACGTGCCTGAACCTTGATTGCTTCTGTTGGGTTTCAACTCTAGCCTACCCCAACTTGTTTGTGACTTAAAGGCTTTGTTGTTGTTGTTGTATTGATTTGATTACTCGGGTGACCATTAGGCTCCTATTATCTCTAAAATAATCTTTGTTTTATCTGTTCTTGTTTTTTTTCTGGTATGCTGAGACATAGTTGGATGTGTACGAGGTGGAGGCATAGTCATTTTTGTTGTTGATTTGTCTACGTTGGTCTGTATTTCAATCAGTATTTGGTTACAAGTTGTACATCTGTCTGCCAGTTTTCTTTTTCCTTTTTTGATCTGGTGTTTTTGGATATGTTCAGGCAGGAATATGAGATGCAGGTGGTTAATGATGATATTTCTGCGTTTTTTGTGATTTTTCAGAAACTGAAGTACTACTCTACTCCTAAATTTTTATATTCTAGAGATGTTTGACTTTTATCTTTCACTGCTTTCTTGACATAGTTTATCCTTTATATTTAGTTGGATGCCTTCCAGGTTCTGAAATGTTAGCTTCCTGATTTTATGTATTATTTGAAATCTTGCTTCATTTATTTTGTTGCTACTTTTCTTGTCACGCCCCCTCTCTTTTGGCTGTTAAAATCTAGATGTTGAGTAGAAATGTTTTAAATTTTCTTCCAGGTTACTTAGGTTTTACTATCATATTACTATGGATTTATTTTGTAGTTATAGTAGAGTTCAACAACACTTACAGTTGTTGGGCTGGTGTAATTCGTAGGCATTATTGATGTAACTAGTACAAAGTTTATTTACTTTTGATATTTTTGGTTCATGAAATTCAGTTTGAATATTCATGCTAAATTTAGCTTGTTTTGTATATGTTTTTCTGGTACGCGGAGGCGGAGTCGTTTTCGGTGTGTTGGTCCTTTGTTTTGTGGTTGTTCAAGCGGAGGCTGAGATGGAGGTCCTTGTTGATGGTATTTCTGCGTTGTTGGTGAGTATTCCATTTCAGTTTTTCATAGTTGTATGTTTGATTTGTCTTTGCTCGATAGCTGTTGCTGTTGTTCAGCTTGCTTGTGTAGTATTGTAGTTTCTTTGCAGCTTGCTTTTGTTGTTTGTGAGTAGTCTTTCACTGTGGCAAATATTGGTACTCAATTACTCATACTTTCATTTTGGGAGTAGATCAGTAACTTTAGTCTATATCATTTTTCATGATTTGATCTCAAATTTTGTTCATCAGGTGTGATATATTGGCTCCAATTGTCCTTCTCCATCAGTATGTATGGAGGCTCTCACTTACAAATCTAAGGTAGTGCTCTACTATGAATTAATTTTGTTCTTACACTAGAGTTGAACTATAGTTACAGTGGTTAAAACGGTGTAATTTCGAGGTATTATTGATGTATCTAATACTAGAGTTCAAGTATACTTACAGTCAATGTTTTTCTAAACGGTAAACGGTCTTTACACGGTCGCCCTTCGTTTAGCGTTTAGGCTGTTTACACGGTGTTTAAACGAAGTTAAACGGTCTAAACGGTTTTGTACTTTAAAAAATACATATAATTATATATGTGCATGTAAAAAATTAAGTATTCTAACATTTATACATATTTATCCGAGTAAAAATCAATTATTTTGGTATGTATATATATTTATGCATATGAAAAGAACCAAATATATATATTTATGCATGTAACATATCAAGTATACACATTTATAAATATAATAAACTTAAGTATACAAATTTATCCATACAAAACTGAACTAGATTTACCTCGTGTTCGCCTAAACAACCGTTTAAATAGCTGTTTAGCCCGTTTAATGCTGTTTATCTTCATTTCGTTTAGGCCGTTTAGACCATTTTTCCATTTTTTGACCGTTTAAATGGTCAACCATTTAATTTCCGTTTACCCCCTAAACAAGACAGTTTACCACCGTTTACCGTTTACTGGCCGTTTAAACGGCTGTTTAAACCGTTTAGGCGAACACTGCTTACCGCTGTTAATCAGGTGTATTTGCTAGGTATTAGTGATGTATCTGATATTAATTTAAAAAGTTTATTTGGTTGTTTGTTGGCTCATAGTTTCAATGGACTTTGTTCATTTTGATTTGTTTGTGTGAGCCCTCGTAATCTCTTTGGCTTTGCAAACCATAGAAAATTTTTTGTTCTTTGTTTTTGTTATTTACTTTGATTTGTTTGGTTCAAGCACTGTCCTTAGATTTTTTTTGGTTTTTGCAATCCATAGAAAATTTCTGTTTTTTTGTATTTTGTTTATTTACTTTTGATATTTTTGGTTCATGCAATTCAGTTTAAATATTCATTGTGAATTTAGCTTGTTTTTGTATATGTTTTTCTGGTATGCGGAGGTGGAGTTGTTTCGGCGTGTTGGTCCTTTGTTTTGTGGATGTTCGGGCGGAGGCCGAGACGGAGGCCCTTGCTGATGGTATTTGTCTCGTTAGTGAGTATTCCTTTTTAGTTTTTTTTAGATTTTATACATGCATTCATTATTGTAGTCATTCTAATTGTTTTTCCTTATTTTTGTGCTCTTTCTTCTTTTCTATGTGGAGATAGAGCCTCTTTCTTCTCTTCTGTGTGGAGATAGAGCCTGCTTTCGATGGAGGTGTTGTATGTTTGGCGTTGCCGTTATCTGATTGCTACTATTTGTGTGTTTTGTATTTAGATTTTCCTTTGTGTGTTGTATTCTTTGATTTGATTTTAATTTTTTATCTTGTTTGCTGACATAAAGAATGCTTTACATTTGGCCTGAGGCCTTGTAGGTTCTGAAAATCTTGGCCTCCTATTTTAGGTATTCTTTGAAATCTTCCTCCATATATTTGTTTGTAATTTCTTGTCCCGCACTCTCTTCATATAAATCTTCCTGTTTTGTATCTGAGATACTGCTTGATTCTAATATTAGTCTTTCAGTTTTATTTTGAATTAATTTACTATCATGTTAGTATGGATTTATTTTGTTCTTACACTAGAGTTCAGTTGTACTTATAGTGGTTTATTAGGTGTAATTTCTTAGTATTATTGATGTAACTAGTACTAAGGGAAAAGGTTTATTAGGCTCATTGTTGGCTCATAGTTTTAATGGATTTTTGTTTTATTTTATTTGTTTGTCTTAGGCAATGCCCTCAGATTCTGTGTGATTTGATTTCTTCTGATTTTCATGTGAGAATTTATGCTAGAATTTCTTGTTGTTTCATATTTTTTTTTATAACAAGCAATTTATTTATTTCAACACCATGATGCTATTAGGGGGGAGAAGCACTCCCGGGCAGGCCCGGTCCTGTCAATTTATGGGCCTAGAGCTTGGCCAGAAAGATGGGCCCTTCATTTACGACAACGCGCAAGAATGACGCCGGACGCGAAGACGCAGCTATGAAGCGGCCGCGGTGGAAGGGAAATCGACAGTTCCTCACGCACTCCAGTATTTTTGGGCCACATATATGATTTTCTATTGGACCAGAGTATACCAGCTATAGTTTATAGTGTGTACTTACCTGGGATTAGGCCCCTTGGCTTCGAGGGCCCTGTGCCAATGCACAGCTCGCACCCCCCCAGGGCCGGGCCTGCTCCCGGGTTACAGAGTTCAGAGCCTCTCTTAGAGGGCATCGTTTACATGAGACAGGTTTGAACACTGAAATGATACTTCATTTGAAGGCCTATTTGTCGATTGAAGAGCTTGAGAAGTGTGCCATTCATTTTTGAATTTTCTTTTCATTTTTGCATTTATTTTTTGTTTTATGGTATGTTTGTTCGAGGTAGTTTCCTCGGAATTTTTTTGTGATTTTGTATTTCATAGAAAATTTCTGGTTTTTTATTTTGTTATTTATTTTTTATTTTAAATTTGTTTGTTTCAATTTTTGTAGTGGTGGTGCGTGAAGGTGGATGGTGGTTTTTGGTAATTCTTGTGAAATTCAGCTTTGTTTCACTCGAATTTTTTTATTTGGTTATTTGTGTGTTTTCTGCTGTATGATTACTCGTGTGAGCTTTTTTTATCTTATTTGTGTGATTTGTCCTCTCAAATTGCTTGAGTGTTCAAATGAATCAAATCACCCAAGTTCCAAATAGACAGATCCAAACGCAAAACGGCTAACTCATCGGCCGGGACCGATGACTGGTACATCCGCGCCACGAGTCCAACTGATGTGGACCTCTAATACGCACCAACGCCGGATTAGAGTTAGCGGTCAACCGACTATACTCTCTTAAATTCTTTATTAGTTACCTTTTAAAATTGTAGCTTCGTCTCTACCGAGGAGGAGGAGGGCATCCGATATTTACATCATTAGTTCCAAGTGTAGGGCCTAGCGCTGATGACCTCTTCGCCTCCATGCATGGGCAGCGCAGTGTTCCAATGTTGGTGGAGGCGGTTGTGGGATAGGCTGGCTGTTCTCCCGACAACACCCGTGTTGTAGCACGGATGGCGTGGCCGAGCCCGACGTTACCATGAGAACCAAGAGCATGGCCACCACCACATTTCTCTGCCATGTTCGCTTAGCTGATAAGCCATGACTGAAAGTACTGCTGGCTGATTTGTTGTGAGAGAAAAATACTGTTCGTTGGCTGAAAAAATACGACTTATAAGCCAAGCGAACATGGCGCTCATCGTGGGCGACATGAGATGTCAAAAATCATACTGTTCGCTGGTTGATTTCTGGGCTGATAAGCCCGGCTGGTATTTGTTTGTTGTGAGAGAAAAATACTGTAACATGACTAATAAGCTCTGACTAAAACCAACAAGCGAACATACTGATAGTATTTAATTTACTACTGCCCTCTGTCCCAAAATCAAAGGGCAGTGATCTGATTATCTGAATCATCTGACGTGTCACTTTTCAAGAGGAAAGACAGGAAGATCAATTCCCAATCAACTGAACACAATACCCTGTCCAACTTAACCAACATCTGCTTACAGCCTGTTCGTTTCGTTGTAAACGATCGTGAATTATTTACTGCTGGCTGATTTGGTGTGAGAGAAAAATATTGTTCCAGCTTATAATCCACGATCATATACGAGCAAGCAGAACAGGCTTATGTAGTAAGCAATGTGTGCGTTGACAACAAAACACGTACGGGTGGTGCCTTTATTATTCTCCAAATTTGCTGTCTCAGCGGTATGGAGGTGCTCCGTGCTCATATGGGTGAGGCGGTGAGTTATGTGTATGCGAGACTATCTTCAACGACCATGATCCAAAATACAAGACCTATTTGTCGTTTGGGTAGTGTTACAGGCAAAGGGTTCAATACTTATTTTTGGTCTTCTCCAACAACAAGACCCAAAAGATAACCCTTTCTTCAAGTGGGTCTCCAGGGGAGAGGATACTATATTTGGGTTATGCCTCTTCTGGCATCTAAAATGGGTCTTCCATATATGTACTCTGTTGTAGGCTATAGGTATTATGTTGGATGCCCATTTTAGGTTTGGGTTCTACAATGGGTCTCCAGTTGGAGACAAGTTGGAGACAACCTGAGCGCGTCTGCATATTTGTACCGTGTTTTGAAGAAAAAAAACCTTGATAGAAGGACTGTTTCTTTATTAAGAAAATATAAGATACTACAACAGCGATATTTCATTGTGGCTGGTATCAAGTATCGAATACCATCACCGATTCACTATCTTTTTTCGAGAGGTTATCACCAATTCACTATCACAGAGAGGTATACAAACATATATATAGCATCACAGCCCACTACCTATACATACAGGCTATCGTCTGATAATTACCATTAGTGGCAGTGTGGGTTGCTGTTTGGGTCGTAGGTCATGCCGGAGGGACATGGACCTGCCAGTTGTTGCAAGTACAGCCGTTTGATGAACTGTATGGTAGGATGGCCAACGCCGGAGGCGGCTTCGCCGGCGGCGGCCCACTTGTCGCCTTCCACTCGGCGCGCCGACCCTGACACGACCAACAGCATCAGCACCGCCAGCAGCAGCGGCAAAGCGAACTTGCTGGTCATGGCCATTGTCCTAGCAAGCTGCTACAATTTTTGTAGTTACGCCTAGGCTCTCAGCTGGCAAAGACAAAACACTTGTTCAGTGATTAGTTCTCTTGAGAGTTCTTCAGGACGATGAGATGTGCCCAGGTATATATAGAGGCTTCAGGTTTGAAATTTAAGCATCGTGAAAATTCCATGCTACTTACGTGCAGTAGCCACACGGTTTGTCGCCGACCGACGACGTAGCGTTCAGCAGCGCGCGTTGCCACTTTTTTTTCTTCTTTTTCTCAGGTAACGCGCGTTGCCACCTGCCGAGGTGTGAGTGTGACAAGCTTTAGTTAGGCCAGGGCCTCGTAATACGATAGCAAGTGGGTATGCTGGGCCTTTGTGCTGTGTATCATGTCGGCCCACTGTCCGTTGGTATGTTGGCCGCGTCTTCATTATATTCTACCGCCCTAAACTATTGTTTTAGTTTGTTTTTCATACTTGAACTGTAAAACTAGAATTGTACTCTCCCGAGCTCTCAAAACTGTTCGAATTAACTTCATACTTTGGTTTTCGAGTGGTTTTGAGGGTAGATTTGTCTTTTTTTAGTTAAATTAAAAAATATTCTCGCTATTCTAAATTGTAATAAGTTATTTTAGTTTTTATAGATACATAGTAAGATAATAAAAATAATGTATTTAGAAACACCAAAACAAATTATAATTTGGAACAATAAATTTTGAATTGTCAAAATCCATTCTCACCTCCAGCCCTAACTATGCTCCGCCCTGCAGAAGACAACCTTTTTCTTGTGATGAGCAAGAGGATTTCAAAGTGTTCGGAAATAAAACAAAATGGAGTTTGCAAGTGGAGAAAAACGATTTACTAATGTGAGATGTGCTACCAGCGGTAGAAAGGACGTTTACATAATGAAACTTCATAGTAATTTCGACGGAAAATACTACTGCATTTATTTCATGTATTTTTTTACACCTAATTTGTAAAAAACCCTAATATTTCGTGAACATTAGTTGAATATTTGTCCTTTTCATCTTTTCCCCAAACGATGAGGTCATCTTATGAAGTGACGGAATGTTTTCTTGGGAAGTAGCCGCGGGTTTGTCTAAGTAGACCGCCAGTCAAAATATCCTGTTCAGTACTCTAAAAATAAAATCCATATATTCAAGTCAAAAGTCTAGCAGTCACAGTCAGTCTTCAATCAAAACAAAACAAAAAAGTCAGTCACACATTCGCAATCAGATACACATGGAGTCTATCAACTTTACAAGACATGCGTCACACGATGCCGGTGGCTCGATCGGTGCTCGCAAAAACCTTTGATCTTCCACTGGACGCTAGTCGCAGCATTCAGTGGTCAGATGACAGTTGGTTTGATCCACCACGCGGCAGGACCATAGGACCCTGTTAATAGGGTACCTACCTGGCTTCAGTATGCCACACAAAATTTATATATATATAGTTCGGTAAAATTATTTATCAAATTGATAAATAATTATAATTTTTACAATATAATTCAGTATATAGCCAATAAATAGCATGATAAGTTTTATGACTCGTTAGATCAGCTACGACTAGTTATTAGCTGTGGATAAAAAATATCTCAAATTAGCTAGGGTGGACCAGCTAGTTGGCTAAGAGCAACTCCAAAAAACTCTATACCTCCTTCCCAATGTGAAGGAATAGAGATTTTGGTGGAAAAAAAACCCTCGCACTATCTTCAATTGGATCTCTAAATATAGACGTCATCTATTCCAGATTTTTCGCTAGCCAAAGATGGAGAGCGAGGATGACTCTCTAGAGGACACTAAGATATAGAAATGTTGTCAGAGGGTACAAAGATATAGAAAATGTCACTCAAACGAGTTATTAAATAATAATGATTTAGATAGTAAACTTAAGAAAGACTCTTGGAGATACTTTAACAACTAGTTGAAAACTTGGCTAAAATATTAGCCTACATATTAGCCCCGTGTTTAGATGGGTTACGACTAAAGTTAGCTCACTAACAATTAGCCATGCATCCAAACAGGATCTTAATTTCGAAGATGAAGTTGAAAACTTCTATAAATTACAATAAAACTAGTTCAAATGATGTATTGGTAGTTTGAAATATAGAGTACAATATAATTATTTGAATTTTTTCGATGACGGTTAAATATATAAGTTTTTTTGTTACAATATATAAATATACATATACACACTAGGAGCCACAGTATGCCGAGACATACCTGGCTTACCCCCTAGATCCGTCCATGCTTGGCTTGAGTGAGCTTCATCACTCCCTATTTCTCGTATTTATGTTTGGTCCCTCCATGTAACGGGAGGTTCAACATGTTAGGCTTAATGTTGAGGAATGTGCTAATAATAATCTCATTAAAATTCAGTGTAGACTTAATAATAACCATTATTACACATATGTAAGAAACACCGTTTTTGGGAGAGATGGCTCCATCTCGATTTGTGATAACGTTTTATTAATTTAATATAAAGTGAATACATATACTATAAAAGTGATGAGGATCCGTCACATTGTACACATAACACATATCCAATTTACAAACAAGCCTGACAGAGACAATTCACCAACAGTAAACTGAATTATCAAATACTAAACTTATTAGACCCATCACATTGTCGTTCTACCTGAGTTCCGAATATATCATCACGAGGACAGATAGAAGGAGAAGTATGAAAGCTGACGTATATTTATGCAAGATCAGCCCATTTCTTGATTTGCCGTGTTTGGTGCCATATGCACAGATGGTCGCCGAGCAGGTCACCGCGCAGTGGGTGATGGAGGCTCACCGTTTGAGTGTAGCTGAAGACGTGCGTCAGGAAGATGTCATCCAGCCTATGGAGGAAGTGGAGACCAGGTTGGAGGCGAACGTCGCCCCACCCCAACAGAGCCGAACATCGCCCTGACCGAAAGCGAGCTGCCTTCGTCCTTGTCGATCGTAACGTCAGCCGATGCCGTCGGGAGGTCATAGAGTTTAGAGTAGAAATAGTCTTTTCATGCAAGAGATGAGTTCATGGGGAAGCTCCCATGTGAACAACTTTTACATTCGTGAATACTCTAAGTTCGTTTTATGATGAAATCACTCATGAGGGAAAACTTGTCCCATCTGCCCCTGTTTTTACCCTAGCGTAGTTTGTTTTTTGTCCTTTCTTTTTCGCACCTGCCCATTGACCCATAGGCTACAACCTTAAGAACCCGGGTGTGGCCCACAAGGCTCAGCTGCTCGTAACCGTAGGTCATGGTGGGGTGTGATCGGTCGGGAGGTTAAAACGCAAGTTTTGTAGGGTAATCAAAGGAACGGAATGCCCTTTTGTTTGGACGACGCCCTTTTGTTTGGGTGAAAAGTATTACTATATGATAGTAAAAGAGAAGGGTGGTATCACACCCTTGTGGAGCCCCCGAGCGACCTAGTACGAGAGTGCTTGGGCTAGGGTGCTGTAGGAGCAAATGTTGAATGGAAAGGGAACGGTAAAACTAAGCTTTTAGGGGAAGAAACGACATAACTGTTTGATGTTCTATGTGTTGGTGAGAACGTTGCCGTTGTCGTCCTTCAACCGGTAGGCGCCTGGTCGGATCACCTTGGTCACCGTGTAGGGTCCTTCCCATGGTGGAGAGAGCTTATGTTTCTCCTTGGTTGACTGGGTTCTCTAGAGTACGAGATCACTGACCTCGAGGATCCTCCCCTTGATTTTTCTTTCGTGGTACCTACGGAGAGTTTGCTGGTAACGAGTGGAGTGGATGATGGTTGTCTCACGAGCCTCCTCGAGCAGGTCGGTCATGTCATGTTGAGCCTCCGCGGCTCGGTCTTGGTCGAAGGCCTTTACTCTTGGGGCACCATGGTTGAGGTTGGAGGGCAACACCGCTTTGGCTCCGTATGCAAGGAAGAAAGGGGTGAACCCTATGGACTAGTTTGGGGTCGTTCTTAGGCTCTAGAGGATCATTGGGACCTCTGCAACCCATCACCTGGCATACTTTTTGAGTCGATCGAAGATGCGGGGCTTGAGTCCTTGGAGGACCATGCCATTGGCTCGCTTGACCTAACCATTGGTACGTGGGTGTCCAACCAAGGCCCAATTGATCCTGATGCCGTGTCTGTTGTAGAAGTCCAGAAACTTCTTCCTGGTGAAGTTTGTTCCATGGTCGGTGATGATGCAGTTTAGAACACCAAACTGATAGATGATGTTGAGGAAGAACTTGACCGCTTCTTCCGAGCAGATGTTGGTGATGGGCTTCGCCTCTATCCACTTGGTGAATTTGTCCATCGCTACGAGTAGGTGAGTGAAGCCGTCTGGGGCCTTTTTGAGGGGTCCGACTATGTCAAGGCCCTAGACCACGAATGCCCAGGTGATGGGGATGATCTGAAGCTCCTGCACCGGCAGATGAGTTTGTCGAGTGTAGAACTGGCATCCTTCACACCTACGGACAACCTCCTCTACATCTCACAGCGCAGTGGGCCAGTAAAAACCTTAGCGAAAGGCTTTCCCGACCAACGGCCTTGGGGCCGCGTGATGTCTGTAGATTTCGGCATGGACCTCGAGGAGGAGCTGTTTCCCTTGGTCGGTCAGGATGCACTTCATGAGTACTCCCGACGGACTTCGCTTGTAAAGTTCATCACCGATGGCGACGAACGTCTTGATGCGTCAAGTGATTCATCGTGCTTCAGTCCTTTCTAGTAGGAGAACCTCCTCGAGGAGGTAGGTGAGTAGTGGTGCTCTCTAGTCGACTAGATCGAGCACCATTATGGCGTTGTTGGGGGGCGATGTTGCCATGAAGGCACCTGGGTCGGAGCCACCGAGCACTTGGTCAGGGTCAGGGCACGTCGGGAGGTCGGAGCCCCCTCGTGCCAGATTAGTGTTGGAGTGTGCCTGGATCAGATCCTCCAGAACGCGGGTAGATGGCTCATGGAGATCGTTGATGAAGACCCCATCTGGAGACGGCACCCGCCTGACAACCAATTTTGTGAGGAAATCGGCGACATCGTTGTCCTTTCAAGGGATATGATGCAGTTCGATCCCTTGGAATTTGTCCTTGATCTTGCGCACCTCCTGGCAATATGCTGCCATGAGAGGGCTCTTGTAGGAGGACTCCTTCATGACTTGGTCGACGACCAACTCCAAGTCACCATGGATGTACAACCGCGTAGCGCCGAGATCGATGACAATGCATAGTCTGTTGATGAGGGTCTCATACTCCATGATGTTTTTGAGGCTAAAAATAGAGACAGATCGCGTAGCGGAGCCTGCTCTCATCCAGGGATATCAGAACCACTCTAGCCCTCGAACCGGATGCCATAACCGACCCATCGAAGTATATTGTCTAGTACTCGTGGGTGACATCTAGGGTCGGGAGCTAGACTTTCGTCCATTCGGTGATGAAGTCGGTGAGAGCCTGAGACTTGATAGTGGTGTGAGGGACATACCTAATGTCATGACCCATGAGCTCAAGAGCCCACTTAGAGATTCGTCCCACAGCATCGTGGTTGCAGATGATGTCTCCTAGCGGGTACGAGGTGACGACCATGACCACGTGGTTGGTGAAGTAATGTAGGAGCTTTCGGGTCACCATCAGCATGGCATACAAAAGCTTCTGCACCTGGGGGTATCAAGCCTTGGTGTCGGTGAGTACTTCACCGACGAAGTACACCAGTCGTTTAACCTTCAGAGGGTGTCCTGGCTCCTCCCTTTCAACTATGAGGACGGCGCTCACAACGTGGTTGTTTGCCGTGATGTAGAGGAGGAGGGGTTCTCCCCGTTTGAGAGCGACAAGGATTGGGGCTGATGTCAGTGTTGATTTGAGGCTTTCCAAGGCCCGTTGTGCCTCTTCTATCTAGATGAATAGGTCTGTCTTCTTGAGAAGTTTATAGAGAGGCATCCCCCGCTCGCCTAGTCAGGAGATGAACTGGCTCAGGGCGTCCAAACAGTCGGTGAGCCTCTGTACACCCGTATAGGGCCCATGTTGGAGATGGCCATGATTTTTTTGGGGTTGGTTTTGATGCCGCATTTGGACATGATGTATACAAGCAGCTTCCCCTTCAAAACCCTGAAAACACATTTTTTAGGATTCAATTTGACGCTGAACCTTCAGAGGTTTGTGAATGTTGTGGCCAAGTTTGCGATCAAGTCGCTAGCTTGAGCCATTTTCACTATTATGTCATCTACATAGACGATGATTGTTGGCTTCGGCCGCTCGACTTGGTCAGGCTGGTCGAGCGGGTCGATTTGGTCGGTGAAGCATTGCTGCATGCACCATTGATAGGTGGTGCCAGTGTTCTTCAGACCGAAAGGCATGGTTACGTAGCAGTACGAACCATATGGGGTGATGAATGAAGTCACGAGCTAGTCGGACTCTTTCATCATGATCTTGTGATAGCCTGAGTAGGCATCCAGAAAGGAGAGAACATCGCATCCTGAGGTGGAGTCGACTATCTGGTCTATGCGTGGTAAAGAAAAATGGTCCTTTGGACACGCCTTGTTAAGGCCAATATAATCAACACACATTCTCCATTTCTCAGTCTTTTTTTTAGAAGAACAGGATTAGCTAGCCAGTCAGAGTGGTATACCTCTTTGATGAATCCGGCTGCCAAGAGTTTGGTGATCTCCTCACCTATGGCCCTGCGCCTCTCATCGTCAAAGCGACGTAGGCGTTGCTTGGCGGACTTTGAGCCTAGGACGAGGCATAATGCATGCTTGGCGACCTCCCTTGGTATGCCCGGCATGTCAGAAGGTTTCCATATGAAGACATCATGATTGGCACATAGAAAATCGATAAGCTCGCTCTCCTATTTGGCCGGGAGCTTGGTCCCGATCCGCGCCATTTTGGTCGGGTCGGTGGGGTCGATCCCCACCGCCTTGGTTTCCTTGATCGGGTGGAAGGCACTCAATGAGGTCGGCTCATTGCAGTCTAGGACTACTAGAGTCGATGAATTCCTGAGCTTCGGGAGCTCGACGGAGTTGATGACGGCAGTGGTGAGCTCGTAATGCTCGCAGTCGCACGTGTAGGCATGCGAAAAGGTGCTACCCATGGTGATAACGCCGTTTGGTCCTGGCATCTTCAACTTGAGATAGGTGTATTTGGGGATGGCCATGAACTTGTCGTAGCATGGCCGCCCCAAGATGGCGTGGTAGAACCCTAGAAACTCCACCACCTCGATGGTGAGGACCTCCGAGCAGAAGTTGGCTTAGTTGCCAAACGTGATGGGCAGGTTAATCTGCCCGAGTTGGTACGCCTCATCCTCGGGATCACGCCGTGGAAGGGAGAGCTCACCGGGTAGAGCTCCGACCAGGGGATGCGCATGGCGTCGAGGGTGTTGATGTAGAGAATATTGAGGCCACTACCTTTGTCCATCAGCACCTTGGTGAGGCGCTTTTTATGGACGATGGGGTCGATGACAAGCGGGTAGCGACCTGGTTGGGCGATGTGGGAAGGATGGTCTCTCCAATCAAAAGTGATCGGGGAGTTCGACCAGCGAAGGAAAGAGGGGATGGCCGACTCGGCGGCGCATACCTCTCTATAGCGTACCTTGTGCTGGCGCTTAGAGTGGATGGCGTCAGATCCCCCAAAGATCATGAGGCATTCCTTGGGGTCGGGAAAGCCATCATCATCCTTGCCCACCATGCCTCCTTTCTTGGCCTCCTCCTCCTTGCCTTTCCCTTCCTTCGGTTTGCCGGCATGCCACAGAAAGCGCTTGAGGAGCTCATAGTCCTTATAAAGGTGCTTGATGGGGTAGGCGTGGTTGGTGCATGGACTCTCCATGAGCTTGTCGAAGTGGTCGAGCTGGCCCTACTAGGGCTGCTTGCCCGCACTATCGGCTATGATGATCAAAGCAGGGTTGGCCGGTCGGCGTCGATCCTTCTTGTTCTTCTTACCCCTTTGTGTGGAGGGGCCTTCACCTTGGTCCTCGCGCTTGGCCATGCCCCTATCCTGGTCGCCGCTAAAGATTGCTCCAATCGCCTCCTCATCGGAGGCGTGGTTCATGGCGATGTCGAGCAAGTCGCGGGTGGTATGGGGCTTCAGACAGCCGAGCTTGTGGATCATGGACTCACAGGTTGTCCTAGAGAGGAATGCACTGATGACGTCCACGTTAACGACATCAGGAAGGGAGTTGCACTGCTTCAAGAACCTGTGGATGTAATCCTATAGAGACTCATTGGGCTCCTGCTGGCAGCTCTTGAGATCCCAGGAATTCCTACGACAGACATATGTCCCCTGGAAATTTCCAACGAAGACCCTTTTGAGATCTGCCTAGTTGCGGATGCTGTCGGGCTGGAGGAATTCGAGCCATGCTCCCCCCACATAGATGGGGAGATACTGAATGATGAAGTGGTCATCATCCACTCCTTTGGCTCGATAGGTGAGCCGGAAGTCTTCGAGCCATATACCAGAGTTTGTTTCCTCGGTGTATCTGGCGATGTTGGTGGGTGGTCGGAAGCGTTGTGGGAACGGCACTTTCTGGATGCGACAACCAAAGGCACGTGGTCTTGGGCTGTCTGGGCTGGGACTCCGGCCGTTTGGTCAGCCACCATGCCTAGGGTGCGTGTCCCCGCACTCCTCGATGGTCAGGCCGGGGCCTGTATCGCCTGCTCTCATCTCCACTCGATAGGCATCATCATCATGCCAGGCATGACGTCGATTGTTGAAGACGCTGCGAGCATCACAGTTCGGCCCGAGGCGTTCACGCACAGGTGGTCGGTGTGGAGCGGGCGCCGGGTCGGGCTGTGGTGCAGCCGTGGCCTCTTGCCCCACCCCCGGCAACAGTAGTGGTGAGTGGACGGAGCGATTCGACTAGTGCGGCCCTAGTCCTCCGGTTGGGCAAGAGGCCATGAGCCGGTGTCGCGACTCGGAGCTCTCCGCCTGTTGAATGGCGGCGATCTCCACTAGCGCCCGGAGGTTTTGGTGGATTGCTTGCTCCTGGGGGTCGGCCGGATAGGGGAGGCCGCGCAGAAGCATCGTTGCAGCAGCGATGTTCTGGCCAGCTCGAGCGAACTAAGGGGGGTCGTTCCCTTCGTCCAGGATGTTGCGCTGGACCTGACGGGCGCAACCCCGAGCGTCGCTCACCGGGTTACGCGCGCGTGGTGTAGTGTGCTGCGCCGAGCACCCCAGCGCAGGTGGCGGCTAGCTCTGCCGCCTTTGTCGTAACTCCTCGCCGTGCTTCTGCGCATGTGCGAGGGCCTCCGCACGAGGGTCCAGAGGGGTGTGTGTCTATAGAGACTCCGCTACCACCGGTGGCTGTCCCGGAGCGTTCGTCATAGTGCACTCCCAGGACAGAGGGTGGCCAGGTGCCACGACGTCGCTGATGCTGGAGCCGTTGCTTTCGACCTCATCATCCACGAGGTCATAAAAAGAGGCGGGAGCATTGCCCGCCATCCCCACAAATTCGGATGTGAGAGGGGGGCATCAGCATCCTTTGGAGCCCCCGCGCGTACGCGTCCACAGGGGACGCGAAGCCGTAGGGGAACCGATCGCACGACGGTCGTGGTGGGAACAACAGGGTCCCTCAGGAGAGTCGGCGAAAGGTATTAAACAGCGAGTAAAGAACAATATGTACGTTACTCACCGTGGAGTTTGAGCCCAGTATGGGCTCAAGGCGAAGCGTGAGTGTCTCGACGTTGGGGTCGTCGAGTGGCCTGGGCCGGTGGAGGGCACTCCTCCTCCAGTGGACGCCGGGATGAGCGCCTCTTTGCGGAGGCGCAGTACACCGAGCCGGTCAGCGACGAAGTCCAGACTCCCGAAGAGGAAAGTCTGGAGCGGCTAGAAAACAGGAGGAAACCAAATCCCAACAGGTGAGAGCGTAGGAAAATCTAGTGAGCCAAAGCGAATTGTATCGCTCGATCCCGCCATGCTGAAGATGGTGGAAAGGTGGGCCATCCGATGACCAAAAACGTGAACGCACGGCGTCCTCCCCACGGATGGCGCCAATTGTCGGTGCGAAAAGTGACCAACAAGTAAATATTTATAGTTTTGTTGTGCGTTGTGATCGGATGTGGCCTAGCACTCAATGACATAGGATTTATACTGGTTCAGGCAACATGCCCTACGTCTAGTTTTGATCGGTCGGTGACTTTATTCCTGAACCCAGGTGCTCGAAGTTTGCTGTGGGGTTACAAACGAATAGGAATAAGAAGAGGGGTGTTAAAGGCCCGGTCGGACTCTGAACCGAAAAGCCGAGAGTGACAGGGGCTCTAACGTGCGCTAAGTATTGGAGCGTATGCTCCGTGTAGCTTTAGAGTTCCAGAGCTATTGACCTATTCGGGTTCTCGGATCCTGGAGAGCTAGAGAACCAAAGTCAGAATGCTCAGATCAGATCACTTTTTAGGAGAGAGCTCATCCCCGTTTATAGTCGAAGGGGATGGGCTCTTACAAGTCAGAAAAAAGAGAGATAATGTATACGTGTGCTACCTAGTCTTATTGCCCACGTTGTCGGGTACGAGACGGTTGTCGCCGCCTACAATACTGTTTATGTTCAGATGCTTGTGGCAGGCTCCACCGTGTTCGCCTGGTATGACAAATGTCGGCGCCTACAATACTATAAGGCAAATATCGGTGCCTACAATACTGTTTGGGTTCTAACACGCCTGAAAGATTGTATAGTGCCTATCTGGCATGGCCTGGTGCACCGTCCTACAGGTGCGCAAGGTATGGCAGGGTACAGTCCTTGGTATTGCGGTTTGACTTTGAGCGTCTTACCTTATCTGCTCCGCCTGATCCCCGTGCCCTTACTGAGCGGGCGTCCCGGTCGGTCGTTCCCAATCGGTTCCGACCGTGTCGGCCGGGGAAGAGCTGCAAACAGAGGCCCGGTGTATTCTCGGTCGGAAAAGGGGGTCGGAGTCGGACTATGTCCCCACCTTGGCCAGGCTTTCCTGTCGGGGACCGGATCGTTCCTCCGGCCTGTCATTAGGTATCTGGGCTGGCCCGGAAGGCGCACGTTGTCGCTACACCGCCTATTGGACCGAGTTTTTGCAGGGAAGCAGGGTCATTAGGGATCCCGGGTTTATGAACCCGACCCAATATATATTATATACAGTTGTGTGACTGCTTGTCCTGTTAAGGCCCTGTTCGCTTGTCTTATAATCCGTACTTTTTGGCTTATCTTTTCAGCCGGAACGATGTTTTTCTCTCACAACAAATCAACCGGAATAGTATTTCAGCTTGTTTTTTCAGCGAAGCGATCGAGGCCTAATTCTCGGTAGTCACCGATCGATTAGAACAAAGACAAAAGTTGAAGGAGAGCGAGCGAGCGAGCTAGAAATTAAACGCACGCACGCACGACCCGACCTGGAGCCGATCCCTTGACGACAGACGTACGGATGAATCGTCACGGCACCGATGGAACCGATTCAGTCTGTTCGTTTGATCGTAAACAATCGTAGATTATAAGTTAGAACAGTATTTTTCTCTCACACCAAACCAGCCAGTAATAATAATCCACGATCGTTTCAGCCGAAACGAACAAGCTGTCAGTCGCCGGCCGTGTCCTGTTCGCACCGTCGACCTGTCGCCTGGATTGTAATTACCGCCACCATCTCGTCAGTCTCGGTCGTAAGCACGTATAAATCAGAGCACAGTAATTACACACACACAACAACGGAGAAAAGTTCTGGCACTTCACTTACTCCAACGGCGATCGAGTTAAAGTAGTGAACTGGCGTGCGTGATTGAGGACGTCGTCGATGGATCCATGGAGACGGGTCGGAGGCACGCGCGGAGCTATCGAGGAGGACCGAGACGGTCGACCCGGTCTGCATGCATGCCCGTCGTCACGTCTCATACTATTCTTCGGCAACCGGCAAAAACGCCAAGCAGTATATTTCACCGCAGGTCTGATACGCGCTCCAGTGTCCAGTGTCCAGTCCCTGCCGTTCAACCAGGTCATCGCATGCCGTTTTCTGCGGAGTTTTGCCCGGTCTATCCAGGGAATTCGCAGACGATGGGGGTTGACGTAAGAGCGAGTATAATAAAGTGTCGTAAGCAGACTAAGGGGCTGTTTGAATGCGGGATTTTTTTTCTATTCTTGTGTTTTTGCTGTGAAATTGAACTGATTCCTGTGAAATTCCTGTGTGATTCCTGTGAAATTCCTGCGTTCCAAACATGCCCTAAATACTGAAACGAAGGAAAGAGAAAATGAGAAAGACAAGAAACAGACTATAAACTTACAGGTTTAGATATAAGAACAAAAAAAATTATATGTGAGAAAGATAAATGAATCATATATTAATAGTGAAGATGCAACTACTATATAATGGGCTAAGAGGTATGCTGTAAGGATTCTTACAGTCAGAAGCCTACTGTATTATTAACCTTGCTCTAAGGGGTTGTAAGTGGGCTGTATGCTGACGTGGAGGAAAGAAGTGAGGAGAGAGAAGAGAAACGGCCGACTATAAGCTTATAGCCAACTTATGCACAAGAATCAAGAAATTCTGTGAGACAGATAAGTGGATTATAAATCAACTAACTATTATACGAGTAGATTGATAGATTGACGGTAAGTTTCAGCCGACTGTATTATTAGTTATGCTCTAATAATGTTCGGACTGTATTATTAACCTTACTCTAATAATGTTCAGATGTTGGC
Source organism: Miscanthus floridulus (assembly GCF_019320115.1). Classification (NCBI taxonomy): domain Eukaryota; kingdom Viridiplantae; phylum Streptophyta; class Magnoliopsida; order Poales; family Poaceae; genus Miscanthus; species Miscanthus floridulus. The sequence goes on along the minus strand of NC_089586.1, from coordinate 116,950,450 downwards.
ACAGTGGAGTACGTCCAGTGGTAGGCGTACAGCGTACTCGTCTGGTTGGGGGTAAACGATGAAATCGACACCTGACCTGGAGCTCACTCTAGAAAAAATCGATCCGAGAATTCGGCAGGATAGCATATTTGGATTTGTTGTCTCTACATGCATGGTAGGAAGAAAGGCATGATGCGGTACCATTTTTGGGTCCAGGGAAGACCACGGGTAAACCAAAGTGTATGATCGATAATTCGATATCCTGAAAGAATAGTATAAAACAATTGAGCATGCTTAGCGTAAATGTCTAGAATGATTGGCCACTAACATATCGGCTTCACAGATAATGTATTTTTTTTAGAAAGTATGGTAATATCTTTAGTCCACTTATCAATTGTCCATCATTTGTAGGTCTCCTTCTCTAAGATAGATTTGTGGAGGGCGAGGGCTTAGGCTTTGGTAATCTTAGGTTTATCATATCCCACACTTTTGTAAGAAAACTTTTTATTCTTGCTTAATGAAAAACGTGCCAATACATGCTCTCGAAAAAAACATAGATTGATTATTTATATTTTGATGCCGCAAAAGACTTACCACTCGCAACTTGCACGAATGAGAACGTGTGGCTCACCTTCCATCTTTTTTTAACAATTAATATTCAATTGATATTATTCAACTTTTTCACGACAGGTGTATGCAATAACCAACACTCATACATGCACGTACACTCACCCCTATAGATATATGGACATACCCTACCTCTATAAAGAGCTTCCAAAGACTGAAACTGACGAAGTCATTGAGCTTAACACTGAAAGAACAATGCTGTTAAATCTCGAAATAAATCCAGAAAGATACGAGGACCCACATCAAGTGGACAGTATGATCATAAAGAATCCAACTAGCTGAGCTATTTGATTATGGACCATCAATTGCTTTGATTTGATTGAAATAATATTGAACCAGGAGGCCAATTAAATCCGAACAAAGATAGGTAACTCATTATCTTAGTGAGTTCGGATGATCATCAAGTTGTATGTCCTCATGTCCTGTTCCAATACACGAGTATACTTGCTATTTTTTACTAAAAAGGAGAGAATAAGAAATTAAGAGACAAGAAGACGACATGATCGACAGAAAAGACTTGTACTGCAAAATTCGGAGCTCAGTTCGCTTGGTCGTCCGCTCTAGCTCCCAGTGCGTGCATACGCGAATGACAAACTCTTCCATGTGACCATCTGGCACCTACTACGATTTAGAATTTGACTCATGGCTTGGACAGTTGGGCCACGCTAAGTCGGTCGGTTCAACGGTCAACCTTGTCCCGGGCCTTTTTGCCGTTCCGAATTGGGCTGGGCCTGACCCAGCGACGCTGCCGATGTCGCTACTCGCTACGTGATGCTCAACAGATCAAGTAGTTTCCTTAACCAGAGGAAATGCGAGCGAGAACATGAGAATCGCTTTGGAAATTGGAGATCATGACGCTGCTTGATTGACTGTCAACAATTCGGCAGAGAGAAAGTGCTATAGGAAGCACACAAAAGGCCTTCAAGGTTATGAGCAACAAAGTATTAGGAATAAAAATAAATAAGTTATACATAGCTATAAATAAATCACAATAGGTAGACAAAACTTTTAGAAAAAAACACTAGTATCATATTTTTGTAATTCAAAAGAGTTTGCAAGGCATCCAAGTAGTGACTAATTTGGGAATCCGGAATCTCATCCTGGAGACAGATGCGATGAATGTTCAGAAAGCGATCTTGTCCCAAAGCTATGATCTCAAGGCGATGGCAATGTTGAATTTTAGTATATTTGAATGTAAATTTTTGGGTAGAACTGGCAATAGGGCTGCCCATGTTTTGGCGGGTTTGGGTTATGATTGCATCGAAGGAGAGGCGCTCATTTGTAGCTCCGTTCCGGATGATGTCTTATTACTTTTACAAAACAAAAAACCATCTTTGGAACAAGTAAGAGGATGAAATCTATTCGGTCTAGACAGCTGTAGACGTTCTATAGCCGACTTCATAGTTCAAAATTAAAAATCGGACTGGTGTGCAAGTTGGAGAGAAAAAAGAGGGTACCGGCCATGGCGGCTGGCGGACAAAAACCATCCTCCAATCACGGACATGAGCATTTGGTTGAAGACATAAAGCATCGTCCCGTTTTGCATAGAGACGACAAAGAATATACCGAGAGGTGAGAGCATATGTCAGTAATACCAAGACTTTGTACGCAAAATGGGCATAAGTTCAGATGAATGGCCAACATATTGTGCCTGTTTCTTCGAAGTTGAAACTTCTGATGGTTTGTGCGACTGATAAGCCGATTAAAACTAATTTGTTGTGAGAGAAAAATACTGTACCAGAGCTGATAAACCAGGCTGATAACTCCAAACAAACAGGGCATAACTAGACTAGACAAGAGAAGACAACACAAGACGACAGGGCGAATATATATATGGAACATAAGCCGAAAAGGGAAACGCGAATCGAATTAATTTCTAGATATAAAATTCTGAACTTTATTTATCGGTGTAGACGTCTGGTACGGTTGCTTATGCTATCAGCTGTACTGCTCTCAGAGCCTCAGGGGGTGCACATGCAAAACGCAAAACGGTAAACTCATTGGACCGTTGACTGGTACAAATGCACCACCCGTCCAACAGATGTTGACCGGCACTTGCACCAAGTCAGAGTCAGCGGTCAACCAACCTGTATAAAAGTACTTCGCAAATGGGCTGGCAGCTGAAATTTCAGCCCAACATAAAGCCCGTTATGGTGCTTTCGTTTGGACTTAAGAGTAGCTTATAGTAGGACAGTACAGATACGGCAATGCCCATGCACAGAAATACTTTTCTTTCAAAAAAAAAATGCAGAGAAATACTTTTTGAGATTAAAAAAAATATACAGAAATGTACTTTTCTTTCGCAAATGGCTATGGAAATTTTCTCGCATGGATGGTTGTCGCTGAAAAGGCTTAGCGCTTAGCATTTAATCAATTTTTCCTTTGTTTGGTTTTGCTTTTTGAGAGCTTAAAAAACAGTAAGAGACTGGATTTGTAATAAGAATCGGTTGTGTGCAAAACTCTTGCAGAGACCGAAATAAAAAATTCTTTTTTCTAAAAAGCAGTGAGTCATCAACAAATAGTAGATCGATGGTTAATGTTCGGGATGTTTTGGCAAATTTTCAATGCCTCTCAATTTTTTTAAACTCAACAAGAGATTTGATGAGAATTTATTAGAAGAAAAGAGCATGTGGAGTGTCTAAAAACATACGAGAACGGTGCCACAAAAAAAAAAAGGCACACATGAAAATGTTGTATGTTCACAATCACAAAGACTGACCAGAGACTAGAGGGCGCGTGATGGTCTCTCGTGGTTGCTCCTTGCAGGGGATTGTGACGCCTAAGAGAGGGTGAATTAGGCAACTTAAAATTTCGACTCTAAACTATGACCTCTTTTCTAATCTTAGCAAAACCTATGCAAAATATAAACTATCTAAATGTGCAACTACGATTTTGCTAGTGTGTTGCTATCTCTACCACAAAAGGAGTAATGCAAACAATGTAAATGCGGAAGCTAAAGAGCAAGGTAGAGATATGCAAACTCCCATCGCGCAAGCTTCCCCCTAGTTCTCGTTGGAGCCCCTCTCAAGGGCCAAGCTCCCGGTCAGGTAACTCCGTGGATAGCTCCGGGCCATCCCCACGCGCAAGCGGGTCTCCAGTTAAGCCACTCGTGGCAAAGCCTATCCCGGACCGCTCTCCGCCATCTTCACTGTCGAGCTTCCGGCCAAACCGCCGCAGGCCTTGTTCCCTTCGGTATACGGTGGTGGCCACACCATAAACGCGGTTGGTGTGATCTCGCAAGATTACAAGCTCATCCGATGTACAATAATGATGCGCGCAAGCACCAAGTGATAAGAGGTATGCAAACCTCACTAAATACTAGGCCTAAACCTAGAGCAAGCGCATAAGCGATGGTCTAATCAACTTAAGCACTTCGCAAAGCATCTACGCTAATCACCTAATGAAACACTAAGCACTATGCATGTGGAGATCACTAAAATAGTGTATCAACACCCTAGATATGTTTCCTCAGCTCCACTCTACTTATATGGCCGGTTGGAGGTCTATTTATAAGCTCCATAGAGAAAGTAGCCGTTATGAACGAAATTCCGCTTTTCTACTACTGACCGGACGCTGCTTTTGTCCTGATCGGACGCGTTCGGTCGTCTCGACCGTTAGAATGCGATCAACTGATCGGACGCTGATGGTGTCTGGTCACATGCCACCGGACGCGTCTGGTCGCAATTTCGCCGCTCTGGAACCTCTCTGTACTCGATCGGACGTTGCAGTTCCTGCGTCCAGTCGATTAGCCGCCAGCGTCCGGTCAATGCTGAGCTGTTGCCGGGATGATGAACAGTACAATTGGTGCGTCCGGTCACTTTCAGTCTTCAGTGTCTGGTCACTGCTGCTGACGCCTACTGTTGCCGAGCCTCTTTGATCGGAGCGTCCGGTCGCTATACCGCCAGCGTCCGGTTAGTGCTGTGAAGCTCGTTTCTTCGCGATCTTGCGTTCGGCTTGGTTCCTATCTTCGTGTTTGGACTTTGCTTGATATCTTAGGTCTTCTCTTGTGCTTTTAGGGTCTTGCTTAAGGTGTTGATCATCGGATCATCACGTCGCCTTCGTCCAAGTCACGTCTTGCACCCTATTGAACTACAAAACAATTACTTGCAAATTCATTAGTCCAATTTAGTTATGTTAGTCATCAAACACCAACATCTAAAGTAAATAGACATAGGGTCCATTTTCCTTACATTCCTGATGCAAACAACAAGACCTTTTATAGACGTTTTGGTTTCACTGTCACAGTGTCTGGACATGCTCGCTAAGTTGCAAACCACGCGTGCACACTGATCAGTTCTACTAAAAAACTTAAACTGATGAAAAAAATAGATAATTTACTTTATATTTCAGTTGTTGAGCGCACTCTGTTAGTTCCATACAGTTACTTGTGTTTCCATTCAAGATTTAACGAAGGGCAATGCTACGGTACCCCCTCATTCACATTACAGGTCGATTAGGTAACATTGTACAACCATAGATGACAGAAGGACTACCACTTTATTTAGAAAATAAGTTACTACTCCGTATTATGTAAGGAGACTTGTAACGACAAAGAAATGAAACAGAGAGTTATCACATTATGGCCGTATCAACTATCAAGATGTGTCTCTGGTCAGCTTCGATGATCAGAGCGTTTCGGCGAGATGAGATCACCCTAGCGAAGCCCACGGGCATGCGCGACCCGCTTGCCCGACCTCCCATTTACAAGCACCTTAGTGCTAGCGGCAGATAGGAGGATTGAAATCCAGTTCGTCCAGCGCATGGAGAAGGCGACGTGCCAAGGAACCTCCAGGGGAAATGCCCAAGCGACGGAGTTGAATGCCTTAGCGATGTCCAGTTTTAGTGGTACACTGGACACCCGCCTCTGCAACCATTTGCAACCAAGCTGCACTGCCCGGAAATTATAGTGGGTATTGATGAAGGCGCTTTGGTTTGCACTGACGATTTTCCTTTAGCCTTGGGGTGAGACGACAAGCCAAGCATTTGGCGAACAATTTACTGTGTGCATCAGGCTAATTGGTCGATAGTCCTTGAGGCATGACGATGCTATGGTCTTGCGTGGCATACATCTTAGGGTGTGAAATTGGCTCGTAGCTTTAATTGTTAGTCTTATTTCACTGTCGGGCCAAGCCACGACTCCACAGTGAACTATCATTGTTGGATGGTAAATTGAGTCGACAGTGGTATATATGCTAACTATTACTATCGGTTAAAGCTACCAACCGATAGAGGTATGTTAGTGGTTTCACCCGACGGTGATGTGGCTCATCACCGCCGGTCTATAAGGATTTCAAATCATTGACTGAATTTTAGGTTTATGATCTGACAGTAATTGCCTATTCTAATATAGTGTCCGGCAATTGGAGTCATAAAGGTAAATGTCTCCCAAAGAGTACCGTACCGGCCATAGCGCACAAACAATCCTCCAACTACACACATCCGGATTTGGTGCACGACATAAAGAAATGAACATTGTCCCGCACAAACAAGCCGAATGCTGAAAGGTGAGAGCATGCATGTGAGTAATACTTAATAATGCCTAGACTGTAGGCACAATAAGCTAGGCATAAAGTCCAGATAAATGGCCGTCGTCGACACGCGCCTGCTTCTCCGAAGATTGGAACTTTAACTAGACAAGAAAAACTAGAGAAGACAGCAAGAATAACAGAGGTAGACGTAATTCTTCCTTCAACACGGCGTCGGCTGTCGCACCACTCATGTTATGGCTTAACCGTTTAAACTCGAGCCACGCATAGGCATGTAGCTAGCTTGCTTTCAGTTTTTTGGCATCACAGCATATACATTGTGGTTGCTCTAAAGAAGTGCACATTGTCCTGCACAAACAAGTCGATTGCTGAAAGGTGAAAGCATGCACGTCAGTAATACTTAATAATGCATAGACCGTAAGCCAAATAAGTTAGGCATAAAGTCCACACAAATGGCCGTCGTCAACACGCGCCTGCTTCTCCGAAGATTGGAACTTTAACTAGATAACTAGACAAGAAAAACTAGAGAAGACAGCAAGTCAGCAAGAACAACTAATAGAGGTAGACGTAATTCCTCCTTTAACACGGCATTGGACGCCACACCACTCATGTTATGGCTTAACAGTTTAAACTTGAGCCGCCGCAGGCGTGGAGCTTGTTTTTAGTTTTTTGGCATCACAACATATGCTGCACAAATTATAACTATCTATATATTTAATTTAAGTTAGACTCAATCTTCAATCAATTCCTATACGGGAGTAATCCTTTATCGCTCCTAATATTTATTATGAATCTTGAAATGTATTTAATTTAATTAAAATAATATTAAACTAAGCCCAGTTAAATTCATAAGAGATAGTTAGCTCGTTATTATTACTGGATTGATGTAACAAGCTATGAGCCGTACGAATATGTTTGCCAGTTTTTATTAAAATTTGAACTTAATTGGTCTGATACGGTTCATATGTACCGCAGTGCTTTTAAGTGGGTGCACATGCATTAAAAAAAAGTCCGTGCACATGCAAAACGCAAACACAAAAGCTATCCTTTGCCCGTGTAAAACGTTTGGGTCTGTCACATGAATTTTTTGGCCGCCAGATTTGAGTTTTGATCGATCTACGTCGTCCGTCTCACGCTCCCTATTGGGTCTGTCCTCTCCGTTTTTTTGTCGCCGACACTTGGGTCCCACCTGTCAGCTTGTTTTTGGGAAACGCGCGCATTTATCTCTTTTGAACTGTTCACTTCCTTTCCCATTCGTCTTCACTTCCTCCGTTCAGAATCACGGACCTGCAGTAGGGGATGGTGGACGACGGCAAGGCGTGCCAAGGCATCATCTGCGTGGCTGCCTGGATGCCGGACGCCCGTGGCATCCTCATCAACTCCTTCGAGTCGCTGGAGCCGCGCGCGAGGCGCTCAGGGACAGGCTGTGCGTGCCAGACTGCCCCACACCGTCGCTCTCCTGCGTCGGGCCGCTGGTCTCGCCCGGCGGCGACAAGGACCACGACTGCCTCCGCTGGTTGGATGCACAGCCGGACCGTAGCGTCGTGTTCCTCTGCGTCGTGGATTTTGCCGTCGGTGGTGAGTGTTTCTTCTAGCTTTTGATTAGATGTTGTAGATCCCGTCGTCGACCTGATTTTGGTTGGATTTTTGCCGTTTTGATCTTCTCTCTATTGTTTTGTGTCGGGGAGGCGGAGTCGGAGGCCGAGGCGAAGCTCGAGGCGGAGGGGATTTCCTTCGTCGATTTGCGTCGCTGGTGAGTTTTTTTCATGGCCGAGGCGAAGGCGGAGGCGAAGGTCATGGCCGAGTTGGAGGCGGACCTGTAGGCAGTAGCGGACCCCTGGGTTGAGTTGGAGTCGCAGTCTTCTCCGGCTTTGATTTGTTTCATCGTTGAGTTTTTCTTTCAGTTCTTGTTTAGAAATTATAGATCCGGTTGGTGGTGTTGTGATATTTGTTGTTTGTTCCTGATTCGTGTATGTCTATGAGGTTTAGTCTTATGCGTCATATTTTTGTTTGTTGTAGTTTGAATCTGATTGTGTGTAGATGGACATGTTCAATGGTAGTACTTAGCCATGGGAAACTTTGTCAGGACACTGATAATTAGGGATATGGATTGCTCTGTGTGGTTTGTTTGTAAATTGTTTCTTCTGTAGGTGTTATAGAAGTTGAGGCACAATATGATTTCTGTCATTTTGATTTCTCTGGAATTATGTCCTGAGTGCAACTGGAATTTTAGCCAGTTTTGTATGTTTCATTTTCTGATTGTCTTATTTTGGTGCAATGTGTTGTGTCAGTGGGTGCATTCTAAGTAACTAGAGGTGATTTGTCATGGTTACTGGATTCTTGTTGATGATTATTTATGTAGTGTTGTCATCATTTTCTTTGTTCTTTTGCTTCTTGTTGTATTTTTAATTTTTTGTTCGGAGGTGGAACCTATATTTTTATATTCTTTTTTTTGTTCTTATTGTTTAACTTTTGCTTGGTTTGTTTATTGTAGTCATCATTATTTGATGCTCTTGTTTGATTATTTTTTCTCTAGTTGCTCAAAATGCATTTCGGGTGACATTGGTTGATTTTGATGATGATTAGGTATTTTCAAACTAAGGGATGCAATGCAGATACTGATGATTAAAGGCCATGGTGATTATTATGATGATGAAAGAGTAAGTTTGGTGTCTTTCTCATTGTTTTTTAGTAGCATTAATAATTATGTACCTATTATTGGTCAGACCCAGTGTCGGAGGCTCCCACATAAGTGGGGTCTGGGGAAAGGATAAAATCTACAGAGAGGCTGCGTCGAACCCACGACCTGGTGACTCAGTGAGACAGCTCTCACCACTGCACCAGGCCTGTCCTTCTAATTATGTACCCATTATTATTTCTTAATTTTGTAGTTACAGTGGTGTTCAACTACACTTATTGTTGTTGATTAGTTGTAATTCGTAGGTATTATTGATGTATTTCGTACTAAGTTTAAAAAGTTAACTTTCCTTGGCTAGTATTTTTTAATCAACTATGTAATTGTAGTTGCAATCCAAGGAAAATTTACTTTGATATGTTTGGTCAAGCACTGTCCTTAGATTTTTTTTTTGCATTCCTTAAAAAAATTCTGTCTTTATTGATTTGATTACTCGGGTCACCATTAGGATCCTATTATCTCTGAAATAATCTTTGTTTTATTTGTTCTTGTTTTTTTTCTGGTATGCTGAGAGCTGGATGTGTACGAGGTGGAGGCAGAGTCGTTTTTGTTGTTGATTTGTCTGCGTTGGTCTGTATTTCAATCAGTATTAGGTTACAAGTTGTACATTTGCCTGCCAGTTTTCTTTTTCCTTTTTTGATCGGGTGTTTTTGGATATGTTCAGGCTAGAATATGATATGCAGGTTGAAGGGAGACCGTGACGCCTAAGAGGAGGGGTTGAATTAGGCAACTTAAAATTCTAACTCTAAACTATGGCCTCTTTTTCTAACCCTAGCAAAACCTATGTAAAAGATAAACTATCTAAGTGTCCCACTACGGTTTTGCTAGTGTGTTGCTATCTCTACCGTAAAAGGAGTAATACAATCAATGTAAATATGGAAGCTAAAGAGCAAGGTAGAGATATGCAAACTCTCATCGACGACTCTGGTATTTTTACCGAGGTATCGATAAGCGCGCAAGCTTCGCCCTAGTCCTCGTTGGAGCCCCTCGTAAGGAATCCCTCTTTCGGTCAGGTAACTCTGTGGATAGCCTCGGGCCTTCCCCACGCGCAAGTGGGTCTCCGACGTGTCTTCCGGCAAGCCTCTCCCGGATGCTCTCCGCCGTCTTCACTATCAAGCTTCCGGCCGAACCGTCGCGGGCCTTGTTTCCTCCGGTACACGGTGGCGGCCACACCACAAACGCAGTTGGTGTGACCTTGCAAGACTACAAGCCCCTCTGATGTACAACAATGGTGCACACAAGCATCGGGTGGTAAGAGGTATGCAAACCTCATTAAACACTAGGCCTAAACCTAGAGCAAGCGCATAAGCGGTGGTCTAATCAACCTAAGTACTTCGCAAAGCACCTATGCTAATCACATAATGAAACACTTAGCACTATGCAAGTGAAGATCACTAAAATGGTGTATCAATACCCTTGGTATGTTTCCTCAGCTCCACACCCTTATTTGGTCGGTTGGGGGTCGTATTTATAAGCCCCACTAAAAAAGTAGCCGTTAGAGACAAAATCCCGCTTTTTTGCTACTGACCGGACGCTGGAGTCGTCCTGATCAGACACGTCTGGTCATCCTGGCCGTTGGAGCCGCGAACAACTGATCGGACACTGCCAGCGTCCGGTCACTTGCTACCGAACACGTCCGATCGTAAGTTCGCCGCTCTGGAACCTCTCTGTACCTGATCGAACGCTGCTATCCTACGTCCGGTCGGTTTGCCGCCAGCGTCCGGTCCAGCGTCCGGTCGCTGCTGCTATTGCGAGCCTCTGATCAGATCGTCCGGTCACTTCTGTGAGCTCGTTTCTTCGCGATCTTACATGCGGCTTGGTTCCTATCTTCATGCTTGGACTTTGCTTGATGTCTTAAGTATTCTCTTGTGCTTTCTAAGGTCTTGCTTGAGGTGTTGATCATCGGATCATCACGTCGTCTTTGTCCAAGTCGCGTCTTGCATCCTATTGAACTACAAAACAATCGCTTGCAAATTCATTAGTCCAATTTAGTTGTGTTGGTCATCAAACACCAAAATCCAAAGTAAATGGGCCAAGGGTCTATTTTTCTTATAATCTCCCCCTTTTTGGTGATTGATGACAACACGACCAAAGCAAGCAAATAATAGAATTTTGAAATTTTAAAAACTACCTACTTGCTAGGATGCAATGCAAGGAGCAAGATTATATGATGCTAAAAGATACTACTTGTAAGATTATATAGAAACTTATGTTGCCCTTGCAAATGTCCCCATATGGTATTATGGATTTAAGCCTTGCTTCCTACAAGTTTTCCTATTACTTAGGCTAATCCATAATCCACTATCCTCTCTTTCTCGGACCATTTACTACAAATTAATTCTTGCTTTTGGTCCTCTAAATTCTCCCCCTTTGGAATCAAACGCCAAAAAGAAAGACATTAGTAGCACAAGGGAGGATCAAACTTTGTGATCCTTTGTGTGTAGAGTGAAATAGATCATAAAATTTGACTCTTACATTATATAGATAAAGCTCCCCCTAAATATATGCATCCATATGGTAGAAGACAAAGCATATGCATAATTGGCAAATTTTTGCTCACGGGAATTTGATCTATATAATGTATGGAGAAAACATATAAATATCAAAATGAAATCAACATGATGATATTGGTTTAGAAATACCACATGCGGAAACCAATTTGATTTCTACCACTTGCAATCGGTGTTGGATCTTTAAAGTATGATGCTTAACTCCGGGGACTCTATTTTCCTTGCAATGAGATTACTATACACATGATAAGCTTGAAAAGATGTTAGTCTCAAAGCATCCAACTTGTAGAGTAACCCCCCTAAATTTGTGCACACAAGTGTGGGATACTTGTAGAAGTCATGCACATTGATTTTAGAATCAATAATACCACTTGAAAGATGATATCTCATGAATGTGAGAATCATTTTCGAATATGATAATCGGGAGAAATTAACTACAATTTGGACTTTGGCACATATTAGATGAACAATCAAAAGACAAGCTATGTGTCGTGCTCCTAAATAATTTTAAACCATGTAGGTTTGCTCCAAGGGTTAAGAATGAAACCGAGCAAGCCTACCATAAAATATACCTAGTGTATGCATGACCAAGGATATAAGCATGCAAATGCAAACATAGGCATGAAGAGTAACTAGATGCTAAAAGATACCAATTTGTAGGGAGATTTAAATCTAATATCAATTGAAGTAAATTGAATCTAGTTACCTAACATGGGAAAGGGAATTTAGATCCATAGTATTCACTAACCCACTTGGCAATGATTTTATCCATCATGATACACCCCATGAAATATATCCATACTTTGCCAAGTCTCCAAATTCCCCGAGGTCCATTGGACTTCTCACTTCTCTTTCGGGACCCAAACCTTTTTGGTGCTCTTCATGTTGGAGATGATTTCCTTTGGCACCCAAAAGCGTTTGACCCCATTGTTAGCTTGCTTGTTCACCTTGATGGCCACCACTGTCATTTTTCTTCTTCTTCAAAAGATAAGGTGTGGAGGTCTTTTTGTCCACCTTGTTGGTGTAGGTGGTGGAGAGATTGCTTGTTTGCTTTTTCTCCTTCTTCTTTGCTCCTCCCCCATTCTTCACCTTACACTCATAGGACTTATGGCCTTCCTTGTGGCACACGTAGCAAACCACAATTTGTCCTTCATCAAGCTTCTTCACTCCCTTGACGGTGTTATCTTGATGAAGTTGGGCTTGCTTCGCCTTGCCTTTCACTTGAGTCAAGTCCTTGGTGAGGCGAGCTACTTCTTGCTTGAGTTGCTCATTCTCCTTTGCAACCTCTTGTGTGCATGTATCTACAACAACTTTCTCAACACAAACTTGGCTGCACAAAGGTGAGTCTAAACATAAATCATTACAAGAAGTAGAAGCACCATTTTTAGACATGTTAGAACTTTTCCTTTTAGATGCCTTAGTGGGAGTTGTACTAACGGCTTCAAGATTAGCAACCTTTTTAGTTAGCTCATCACAATGTTTGCACATGGTTTTCATTTTAGCAAGCAAACTTTTATAAGCATCTTGTGAGCTAGCTATTTTTTCTTTTAATTTTTCATTTTTCTTTACAAGTTGCTCATCATTGATTGTGCATGCATTTGTTGTTGCACTAGTCTCAAGTTGCTCAAATTTAGTAGATAGTTGAACATTAAGATTTGCAAAATTCTTATATTGTTCAAGCAAAGTTTTGTATGCTTCTTGTGAACTATCTAGCTTTTCTTTTATTTTTCCGAGCTTCTTTTGTTTACTAGTGCAAACTTTAGCATAATTAAGATTTTGTTGCATAATTTCTTCATAAGAAGGCATTTTATCATCACTATCACTCTCACTAGAGGATAGGCTTTCGTTACCTCGTGCCATAAGGCACACATGAGAAGAGCTTGATGATGAGTGCTTGCGCCCTCATCTCTTGTGATGATGTTCTTCTTCACTTGAAGAATCATCCCATGATCTTATTGATGTGATGGCTTAGTTCTTGCATGCCTTCTTTGTCTTGGGTGTGGGCTTATTTGGACAAACCTCAACAAAATGCCCCAACCCGTCGTATCCATAGCATCCTCTCTTTCTTTGCTCATTTCTTTGATTGGTGAAAATGAGATCTTGGATTTGGATGGGCACACCCTTGACATTGAGCTTTTAGATCATCGTCTCCACCTTGTTGATTAGTTTGATTGATTCTTCATCAAGGTCGGAGGTGGAGGAGGAAGATTGATCATCATCACTAGAGTCTTCATCATTATCATCATCCTCTTCTTTTTCTTCATCTTCACTTGAGGAGCTTGAGCTTGAGCTTGTCTCAACTTGCTTGCCGTTCATCTTCTTTTTCTCGCCACATGTGAGAGCTTTGCCTTTGCTTGATGAAGAGGCTTCTTCTTGACCCATCTTGTGTGACATTTCAAATGCCACTATCTTGCCAATGACTATGGCCGGGGTTATAGTGCTCAAGTCCTCCATGTTGTTAAGGTTGGTGATGATGCTTGCATATTTCTTTTGTGGTAGCACGGAGATGATCTTCCTCACGATGTCCGCATCATCTAGCTTTGTTAATCCTATAGAATGGAGCTCATTGATAATTAGATTCAAATGAGAATACATATCACAAACAAGCTCATCATCTTTCATTTCGAAGGAATCATAATTTTGTTTAGCTAGACAATGTTTTTGCTCACAGATATTACTTGTGCTGTCATGGAGCTCTTGAAGCTTTAACCAAATTTCATGTGCCGTATTTAAAGTGGACACTTGGTTAAACATATCCATGCTAAAAGATTCAAACAAGCAATTTTTTGCTCTAGCATTGAAATGAATTTTTTTTTCATCACTCTTTGTGGGGTTTTCGAGATTCTTAATGGGTTTCATCCTATCACGAGTGACTCTCTAAAATCCCAAATCAACCGTCTCAAGGTAGCAAGCCATTCTAGCTCTATAGTATGGGAAGTTAGTGCCATCAAAGTGCGGAGGCCTAGAGGTATCCATCCCAACCACTCTAATTAGCGTCGGCTCAACAGCGATTAAGCCAAAGGTCCAAATTGAGCCAACCGGCTTTGATACCAATTGAAGAGAGACCGTGACACCTAAGAGGAGGGGGTGAATTAGGCAACTTAAAATTCTAACTCTAAACTATGGCATCTTTTTCTAATCCTAGCAAAACCTATGTAAAAGATAAACTATCTAAGTGTCCCACTATGGTTTTGCTAGTGTGTTGCTATCTCTACCAAAAAATGAGTAATACAATCAATATAAATGCGGAAGCTAAAGAGCAAGGTAGAGATATGCAAACTCCCATCGACAACTCTGGTATTTTTACCGAGGTATCGAGAAGCGCACAAGCTTCCCCCTAGTCCTCGTTGGAGCCCCTCGTAAAGGCCAAGCTCCCGATCGGGTAACTCCGTGGATAGCCTCGGGCCTTCCCCACGCGCAAGTGGGTCTCTGACGTGCCTTCCGGCAAGCCTCTTCTGAATGCTCTCCGCCGTCTTCACTATCAAGCTTTTGACCGAACCGTCGCGGGCCTTGTTCCCTCTGGTACACGGTGGCGGCCACACCACAAATGCGGTTGGTGTGATCTCGCAAGACTACAAGCCCCTCCGATGTACAACAATGGTGCGCGCAAGCACCGGGTGGTAAGAGGTATGCAAACCTCACTAAACACTAGGCCTAAACCTAGAGCAAGCACATAAGCGGTGGTCTAATCAACCTAAGCACTTCGCAAAGCACCTATGCTAATCACCTAATGAAACACTTAGCACTATACAAGTGGAGATCACTAAAATAGTGTATCAACACCCTTGGTATGTTTCCTTAGCTCCACACCCTCATTTGGCCGGTTGGGGTTGTATTTATAAGCCCCACTGAGAAAGTAGCCATTGGAGACGAAATCCTGCTTTTCTGCTACTGACCGGACGCTGGAGTCGTCCTGATCGGACGCGTCCGGTCATCCCGACCGTTGGAACCGTGAACAACTAATCGGACGCTGCTAGCGTCCGGTCACTTGCCACTGGACGCGTCTGGTCGTAAGTTCGCCGCTCTGGAACCTCTCTGTACTCGATTGGATGCTGCTGTTCTACATCCGGTCGGTTTGCCGCCAGCGTCCGGTCCAGCGTCCGGTTGCTGTTGCTGTTGCGAGTCTCTGATCGGAGCGCCCGGTCGCATTTCGTCTAGCGTCCGGTCGCTTCTGTGAGCTTGTTTCTTCGCGATCTTGTGTGCGGCTTAGTTCCTATCTTCATGCTTGGACTTTGCTTGATGTCTTGAGTCTTCTCTTGTGTTTTCTAAGGTCTTGCTTGAGGTGTTGATCATAGGATCATCACGTCGCCTTTGTCTAAGTCACGTCTTGCATCCTATTGAACTACAAAACAATCGCTTGCAAATTCATTAGTCCAATTTGGTTGTAATGGTCATCAAACACCAAAATTCAAAGTAAATGGATCAAGGGTGCATTTTCCTTACACAGGTCGTTAATGATGGTCTTTCTGTGTTTTTTGTGATTTTTCAGAAACTGAGGTACTGCTCTACTGCTAATTTTTTGTGTTCTAGAGATGTTTGACTTTTATCTTTCTCTACTTTCTTGACAAAGTTTATCCTTTACATTTGGTTGGATGCCTTCTAGGTTTTGAAATGTTAGCTTCCTGATTTTATGTATTATTTGAAATCTTGCTCCATTTATTTTGGGGTAAAGTACACTTTTCAACCCTCAACTCGCGCCGAAGTTCGATTTTCAACCTTCAACTATGAATCCGGTTAAGAAACACCCTCCAACTATCAAAATCGGACAAATTTGGTCATCGGGTGGTTTCAAAAGCGGTTTTCTATTTTTGAGATGCGCCAAAATTTTATATTATTTTTTTGAGCATCTTAACGTCATCAAATGAAAAAACTCAAAACTACAAAGTTATAGATCTCATTGAGAGTTACAACTTTGGTATAAAAAGTATTTTCATTTAACTCCATACAAATAATATATTAGTGCTCTAATGTGGCAAGCGCTAGTAGACGATTATTATGGTGCTGAAATTTTATATTATTTTTTTGAGCATCTTAATGTCCTCAAATGAAAAAAATAAAACTATAAAATTATAGATCTCATCGAGGTCTACAATTTACATATAAAAATTATCTTCATCCGATATCGTATTGAAGGGTTATGATTTTTCGAAATTTGAGTCTCGTCACGTGACAAAACAATACTGTGACGTTACCATGAGAACCAAGAGCATGGCCACCACCACATTTCTCTGTCCTGTTTGTTTGACTGATAAGCCATGGCTGAAAGTACTGTTGCTGATTTATTGTGAAAGAAAAATATTGCCCGTTGACTGAAAAAATACGATTTATAAGCCAAGCGAAAAGGACGCTCATCGTGGGCGACATGAGATGTCAAACAATATAGTATTTAATTTACTACCGCCTCTACCCCAAAATCAAAGGGCAATGATCTGATTATCTGAATCATCTGACGTGTCACTTTTCAAGAGGAAAGACAGGAAGATCAATTCCCAATCAACTGAACACAATACCCTGTCCAACTTAACCAACATCTGCTTATTCTTTTTTTCTCTCGAAAAGTGCCGGCAAGATTTCTGCTCATTATGTAGTAAGCAATGTGTGCGTTGACAACGAAACACGTACCGGTGGTGCCTTTATTATTCTCCAAATTTGCTGTCTCAGCCGTATGGAGGTGCTCCGTGCTCATATGGGTGAGGCGATGAGTTATGTGTATGTGAGACTATCTCCAACAACCGCGACTCAAAATATAAAACATATTTGTTCTTTAGATAGCGCTATAGGCAAATGGTTCAATATTTATTTTTTATCTTCTCCAACAATAAAACTAAAAAAACATTTTCTACAAATGGGTCTTCAGGAGAGATGATACTTATATTTGGGCTATGCGTCTTCTAGCACCTAAAATGAGTCTTTCGTATATGTACTTTGTTAGATGCTATAGGTATTGTATTGGAGGCCCATTTTGAGTTTAGGTTCCGCAATGGGTCTCCTGTTGGAGACAGCCTAAGCGCGTCTGCATATTTGTACCGTGTTTTGAAGAAAAAAAAACCTTGATAGAAGGACTGTTTCTTTATTCAGAAAATATAAAATACTACAACAGCGAGTTATTTCATTGTGGCTGGTATCAAGTATCGAATACCATCACCGATTCACTATCTTTTTTCGAGAGGTCATCACCAATTCACTATCACAGAGAGGTATACAAACATATATATGGCCATGTTCGGCTTACCCATATTTAGTTTGTTCGGCTTCTTTTTTCAATCGGAATAGTATTTTTCTCTCACAACAATTCAGCCGGAACAGTGTTTTCAGCCAAGTTTCGTATCAGCGAACGGGGCCACATATAGCATCACAGCCCACTACCTATACATACAGGCTATCGTCTGATAATTACCGATGGTGGCAGTGTGGGTTGCTGTTTGGGTCGTAGGTCATGCCGGAGGGACATGCACCTGTCAGTAGTTGTTGCAAGTACAGCCGTTTGATGAACTGTATGGTAGGATGGCTAACGCCGGAGGCGGCTTCGCCGGCGGCGGCCCACTTGTCGCCTTCCACTCGGCGCGCCGACCCTGACACGACCAACAGCATCAGCACCGCCAGCAGCAGCGTCAGAACGAACTTGCTGGTCATGGCCATTGTCCTAGCAAGCTGCTACAATTTTTGTAGTTACGCCTAGGCTCTCAGCTGGCAAAGACAAAACACTTGTTCAGTGATTAGTTCTCTTGAGAGTTCTTCAGGACGATGAGATGTGCCCAGGTATATATAGAGGCTTCAGGTTTGAAGTTTAAGCATTGTGAAAATTCCATGATACTTGGTTTGTCGCCGACCGACGACGTAGCGTTCAGCAGCGCGCGTTGCCACTTTTTTTCTTCTTCTTTTTTTCAGGCAGCGCGTGTTGCCACCTGCCGAGGTGTGAGTGTGACAAGCTTTAGTTAGGCCAGGGCCTCGTAATACGATAGCAAGTGGGTATGCTGGGCCTCTGTGCTGTGTATCGTGTCGGCCCACTGGCCCTTGGTATGTTGGCCGCGTCTTCATTATATTCTACCTCCCTAAACTATTGTTTTAGTTTGTTTTTCATACTTGAACTTTAAAACTAGAATTGTACTCTCCCGAGCTCTCAAAACTGTTCAAATTAACTTCAGACTTTGGTTTTCGAGTGGTTTTGAGGGTAGATTTTTCTTTTTTAGTTAAAATAAAAAATACTCTCGCTATTCTAAATTGTAATAAGTTATTTTAGTTTTTCTAGATACATAGTAAGATAATAAAAATAATGTATTTAGAAACACCAAAACAATTTATAATTTGGAACAATAAATTTTGAATTGTCAAAATCCATTCTCACCTCCAGCCCTAACTATGCTCCGCCCTGCAGAAGACAACCTTTTTCTTGTGATGAGCAAGAGGATTTCAAAGTGTTCGGAAGTAAAACAAAATGGAGTTTGCAAGTAGAGAAAAACGATTTACTAATGTGAGATGTGCTACCAGCGGTAGAAAGGCCGTTTACATAATGAAACTTCATAGTAATTTCGACGGAAAATACTACTGCATTTATTTCATGTAATTTTTTACACCTAATTTGTAAAAAACCCTAATATTTCGTGAACATTAGTTGAATATTTGTCCTTTTCATCTTTTCCCCCAACGATGAGGTCATCTTATGAAGTGACGGAATGTTTTCTTGGGAAGTAGCCGCGGGTTTGTCTAAGCGCGTGTTCAGTTTCACCCCAAAATCCCAAAAAGTGCTACAGTACCTATCACATCGAATGTTTGCGGCCTGTGCATGGAGCATTAAATGTAGACGAAAAAAAACTAATTGCACAGTTTGGTGGGAAATTGCGAGACGAACGTTTTGAGCCTAATTAGTCCATGTTTGAACACTACTTGCCAAATAAAAACGAAAGTGCTACAGTAACCCAAAACTCCAAATAAAAAAACAAAATATCTCAAAAATGTATATAATGATCAAATGAAAATGCCAAGAGATTTGCATTTTCTCTTTATTATATTATTCATATATATTCTTCTTTTCTATGTATTAGATTATTCGTCCGAGCCATATCAAATTGAAAATATCTGAAATCAAATTCAATATAGAATTTGGAATAGATTCTATTAGAAAAATCCATTTGCGAATTAGAGAAAACTATCTGGAACTAAACACGCTCTAAGTAGACCGCCAGTCAAAATATCCTGTTCAGTACTCTAAAAATAAAATCCATATATTCAAGTCAAAAGTCTAGCAGTCACAGTCAGTCTTCAATCAAAACAAAACAAAAAAGTCAGTCACACATTCGCAATCAGATACACATGGAGTCTATCAACTTTACAAGACACGCGTCACACGATGCCGGTGGCTCGATCGGTGCTCGCAAAAACCTTTGATCTTCCACTGGACGCTAGTCGCAGCATTCAGTGGTCAGATGACAGTTGGTTTGATCCACCACGCGGCAGGACCATAGGACCCTGTTAATAGGGTACCTACCTGGCTTCAGTGACCAATATCAAGGACTTTACTAAAAAGTATGCCACACAAAAATTTTATATATAGTTCGGTAAAATTATTTATCAAATTGATAAATAATTATAATTTTTACAATATAATTCAGTATATAGCCAATAAATAACATGATAAGTTTTATGACTCGTTAGATCAGCTATGACTAGTTATTAGCTGTGGATAAAAAATATCTCAAATTAGCTGGGGTGGACCAGCTAGTTGGCTAAGAGCAACTCCAAAAAACTCTATACCTCTTCCCAATCTGAAGGAATAGAGATTTTGGTGGAAAAAACCCTCGCAGTATCTTCAATTGGATCTCTAAATATATACGTCGTCTATTCCAGATTTTCGCTAGCCAAAGATAGAGAGCGAGGATGACTCTCTAGAGGGCACTAAGATATAGAAAAGTTGTTAGAGTACAAAGATATAGAAAATGTCACTCAAACAAGTTATTAAATAATAATGATTTAGATAGTAAACTTAAGAAAGACTCTTGGAAATACTCTAACAACTAGTTGAAAACTTGGTTAAAATGTTAGCCTACATATTAGCCCCGTGTTTAGATGGGTTAGGACTAAAGTTAGCTCACTAACAATTAGCCATGCATTCAAACAGGATCTTAATTTCGATGATGAAGTTGAAAACTTCTATAAATTACAATAAAATTAGTTCAAATGATGTATTGATAGTTTGAAATATAGAGTACAATATAATTATTTGAATTTTTTTTTGCTGACGGTTAAATATATATGTTTTTTGTTACAATATATTAATATACATATACACACTAGGAGCCTCATTTATATTTAACCGTCAGCAAGTTCTCGTATTTCTCGTGTATATGTTCTCATATTAGCCTATAAATGAGGCAAGTTCTCGTTAAATATAAATATAAATGAGGCAAGTTCGCGGACTACGAGAACTTGCTGACGGTTAAATATTTTTTTTTGCTGACGGTTAAATATATATGTTCTCGTATTAATATACATATACATATACACCTGGCATACCCCCTAAATCCGTCCTTGCTTGGCTTGAGTGAGATTCATCGCCCCCTATTTCTCGTATTTATGTTTGGTCCCTCCATGTAACGGGAGGTTCAACATGTTAGGCTTAATGTTGAGGAATGTGCTAATAATCTCATTAAAATTCAGTGTAGACTTAATAATAACCATTATTACACATATGTAAGAAACACCGTTTTTGGGAGAGATGGCTCCATCTCGATTTGTGATAACGTTTTTATTAATTTATGATAAAGTGAATACATATTTATGATACATGTGCTACTATAAAAGTGATGAGGATCCATCACATTGTACACATAACACATATCCAATTTACAAACAAGCCTGACAAAGACAATTCACCACCAGTAAACTGAATTATCAAATACTAAACTTATTAGACCCATCACATTGTCGTTCTACCTGAGTTCCGAGTATATCACCACGATGACAGAGAGAAGGAGAAGTATGAAAGCTGACGTATATTTATGCAAGATCAGCTCATTTCTTGATTTGCCTTGTGTTTGGTGTGCACCGTCGAATTGTCTAGGGGCTGGGGGGGCAGTTTGGCGGCTTTGGGGTGTTTTTGTTGTAGGTACTGCAGGATGCCCCTGGTTGTGCCAGTTGCTGCAGGTACAGGCGTTTCATGATCTGTATGATAGGACGGCCGACGCTGAAGGCGGACTCGCCGCCGGTGGATGTGGATCGATCGTCGCCGCCGTCCAGGTCCAGCTGCCGCGCCGTCGACCCTGACACCGCCAACAGCATCAGCACCGCGATCAGCAGTGGCAAAACGAATGACGACCTACTGATCGACGTGGCCATCCTTACAACGCAAGCTGGCACACAGTTTCAGCGTAGCTAGCTAGTAGTAGGTTTCTGCAGTGTATAACCTTGTGTGTTTTCCTCTCTGAGCTATACCTTGATATAATCTGCACGGGTATATATAGGAGCTTTCAAAGCTCTGCGAAATTTCCATGCAAAGACTGACGTGCGCGACTCGACACTGCGGTAGACTGAGGACGCACGCGCTGTGGTGCCGTTTTCACGCGGCCGGGTTTCTGCTTCTACATGGATACATACCGGCCGGTCGATCGGTCTTCGCTCTTCAGAATGGAAAACTTACAATCTCAGGTTTTGGCCGGATGCCGGCCGGCGTAGGGTTCAGCAGGCGCGCGTTGCGATTTTTTTTAAATTTTTAACACATTTTGTAAACTAATTTTAAATCTAATATTGTTTATAATTTTTTTTAAACTAACACTTTTGACAGCGTCTATTTTCATGTGGCGCGGCGGGAGGATGACGTGGCGACGACCGGGGCTGCTGACCGGTGACGTGGCAGGGTCTGCCGCGCCAAGTCGCACGGCGCGGCAGGACCTGGACGCAGACAAAAGATCGGTTGCTGTTAGTGAGGATCGGCAGCGACGCGACCATAGACCCCGGCTTCGCGTCGCAGCTGAATGGCACCTGCAGTTCTGACCCCAACGCCTTCGCCCTCCTCGACCCCTTGCCGGTGGGCTCCGAGCTGGTGCTCTAATCCGACATGAGGTCGTGCAGCACGGTCGACTACTGCGCGTCCACCCAGGGTGCCTTCTTCGACGATTTCGTGGCGGCGATGACTAAGCTCGGGAGAATCGGGGTCAAGACGCCGGCCGGCGGCGGCGAGATACGCCGGGACTGCCGGTTCCCGAAATAGTTGCTAGTTAATCTCGCCGGCAATGCTGCCGCGATGCATTGAAACGAATATGAAGCAAATAAATGAAGTCCGTGCGCAAGTTGATAAGCCGCCATATAACATTTTCATTGGTTCGACATAAGTTCGACATAACATAACCAACTAAGCCTGTAAGTTTCGGACAACAATATTCGTTCAACCTAACAAACTAAGACTCAGGAGTGTAAGGATCCCTCGGATGCCTCTGTCTCTTCGGATTTGTTGGCAACACATTGGGAGTGTAGCCAACATTGGTGTGGTCGCGTTGTCGGTGTGTACGGCTCGTACCCTGCAAGTATATGATATGCACGATTGCTTATAATATTTATGATCGTTAGTTCATAGAGCCTACATATTTAAAGAAACTACCTTTGTTACTACCTGTGAGGCTCCTTGGATACCAAGCGGGGTACCACCTAGCTGAGACATGCCGATCTCGTCCTGCGACCAATCATCCCACTGGTGGTGCTGTCTGCGGAAGCCCGGGGGCGGGGGGTCATCGTCGTCGTCATCGTCGTCGTCATCGTCCTCGTTTGTAGGTCCTTCCCAGCGCTATGATGTGGTGGTGTACGCACTACGGAAGTGGCACCTGTCACCGGCTGAGACGAGACAGCTAGTGTCCTCAAAGAGCTAGAAGACGTGCCACCCGACCGCGCCGGGATTGTCGGTTCCACCCAAGGAGTGTCCATGCAGCTCAGCTTCTGAGCTAGCTTCCTGCAGCTTCGCTTCACCTTCTGCATAAATAGATGTTAAAGTTAGTGCATTTCCCAAACGATATACACTAAAGAGATATTTTCGGAACGGACAAGTTTATGTTCACCTCCACAAAAGCCTCGAGAACACCTGGCCCCTGCCCTCTAGACTCGTGAAGCCGAAACGTTGCTTCGTTGGACATCCTTGACAATTGTGTCGCCTGGGTATAGAAACGCAGTTGGACAGTTTTAGTACACATACTTAATATGAAATGGATAACAAATTATACCATTCGAGTATCTTACCATGTATTTTTGAAGTGGGGCTCTCTGTAGTTGTGTGTCGTCTCTAGTGGCAACATCGTTCACATCTTCGACCACATCTTCCTCTGAGTCCTTGTCAATCGCCTCCTCAGTGTACGGGGGCTTGATATGTGTCCTCGTAGACCTGTGAAGCCACCGCAGGTACTCATCGAAGGTGTGCTGGTCATGTGGGGGACCCGCATGGACTAGCTGTCGGTCCCTGTTCTGCCACAACTGGATGTACGCGTTGTGTGTCACGCGCCAATCCTTGATCTTGTACCTCTTTATGCGGTCATACCTGCAACAAAACGATGTTAGTTGTACCACACATACCTCTGAATTATAGCTTTGTTATTAATCGATAACGCACCCGTGCAATTCTTGGTTGGTGGAGTAAAGCGGTGGTGGGTAGCCTGTCATTCTTCTAAACTGCCTGCAAACCCTGATGGGCATGTGAATCTCGACTACATGGAAGAAAATAAGAGGGACGTTGCAGCGATACTCGCCTGACTTATCCATAGTGACAGGACTCACATAGTACTCGAGCTCCAGAGCATCCAAGGACACCAATGCACCTGAACATTTTGTAATTGAGTTAGGTTGTGATATAGTGTACATCGAACAAGACACATGTATGATAGTAAAGAGAGCATAACCTGGTGCTATGTCAGGACATCGAGACCGTCCGTGTACTCCCTGTACTTGCGCCTCGTATTCCCTCTAACTAACTCTGCTTTCGTCCAGATATACAGAGCTGTAGGGAGTGTATCCTGCCTGTTCCATTGCTGCATTGAACACGATAATGAATTAGCCATTAATAATTTCATCATATGTAACTGCCTCGAAGAATATAGTGAACCGAAGTACTTACCGGTAAACCAGTAGCAAGGGGCCTCCCAATAGGCCATCGTTCCCAACACCAAACCTGGAGTAGGTAGGAGTAACCCCCAAGGTTCGCATACCCTGAGGTGCGATGGCAGGCAACGCATAGCTATCGATACGTCCATGCCAGGACTACGCTGCCCCAGCTCTATGCCGCTATGTTCTCCTACGGCTGACGTAGTATGTCAAGAAAGATCTAGCTGATAGTGTTGCCCGAGGCGTCTGTCGATGCGGGACCCACGGGATACCCCGCAAGAGAGAGAAGATCTAGTCCAACTAGGATTCTTCCCATGTAATCTTAGTAGTAGTACTCTTTAGTAATCCTACTAGGAACTCTCATTGTAAACCGACTAGGACTCTGGCCCCCTGACTATATAAAGGAGGGCAGGGCTCCTGGGGATAGGAAAAGGACAATTGTACAACACTTTACAATCAATCCAACGCAAAGGCTAACGCCAACTGGACGTAGGGTTATTACTCGATCCACGATCGAGGGCCTGAACTAGGATAAATCGACTGTCTCTTGCGTTCACCGTCGAGTTCCGCATACGCTGAAGCCCAAACATACTGCCTCGGGTATCCCCGTGGCAGGCTATCGGTGGTAAAACATCGACAGCTGGCGTGCCAGGTAGGGGCTTTCGGCGACTTTGCATCCGAGAGCTCGATGGACCTCGATAACATGATCTTCCCGATGGGATCAACTTTCATCTTCGGCTCATGGATCTGCGAGGCGGACAACTACGGCAAGCTTCAAAGCCATCTCCTCAAAGATCCGGATCATCATGAAGAATTTCCTATTTCGACAACTACGACGGGTCAGCTCACCAGAAGATTCACGCAGCTCATAATATCTGATTCGAATAAGATTTCACGGCTACGCGCATCCGACTCGAATTCAAGTTCCGTGTCCAAGGTGAAGTCTTATTCGAGTGCTTTCAAGAAACCGAGTTCTTTTTTGGCAGGATTCCAGAGCACAACCCAAAACAACTCGGATTACCCTCAGAGTTCTTTCAAGAAGTCGAGTTCTTTTCCATTTGGACTCGACAACATGGCAAAATCCTATCAGGGACAGTTCGAAAGGTCTTTCAATCCAATGCTTGGGATACCACTGACAGGAGCCCAGGAGGGTCTCGTGCTAACGATAACATCGCAAGACTATATCATCCACTGGCCAGGTTCCGTTCCTGAAGATAGCGGAACCCAACTAGTCAGCACAACAACAACAGCTATTCTACCTTACCAAGAAGGAGGTTCGATCTACGACATCGAGGCACCTACTGAAGTCATCAGCGACTCCGATAGTATGAAAACTAACACCAATAGCAGAACGGCTCACGCACGAGAAGTACTCATGGTTCGACGTCCTCGGTCACCATTAAATCCCCTAGAAGCACCCGATGTCAGGTCATCGGATGAATCAGAATCCAACATATCAACCTTTGCCCAGGGCTATGATGGAGAAACAGAGAGTCAGAAACAAGCTAGAGAAAGGAAAAACAAGTTGAAGCAAGGGCGCCAACACCGTGCTAGGTAGCACAGGGAAGCCTGGATCAGATATGAGTTAGAGTTGGCTAAATACGACAGAAGAAAATCACAACGAGAAGTCGAAGGAAGACGCACGGCAAATACGCCTTACGATAAGATTCGAGAAGCATTAGAAGAACTCAGAGCAACTTCACATCCCGATGAGAAGTATGAACAGCTCCAAGACTTACTCCGGTCAACGATCCCAAGAACGCATGAAGATAGAGACCAATCAAGACTACCCGCCAGATCAACAACCCACAGGCAAGAAGATCAAAATCAAAGGAAGTCCGCCTTCAAAAGACTTGGACCAGGTGGAAGCCATAACGGAGGAAGTAGGAAGGAACATAATCAAGGCCACCAATTTGAACAACCAAGAAAGACCAGGAGTAAGGTGCCTACCCGGACAGCCTCGCAGAGTTATTCCCATCAAAACAATAGTTGGCCAGAAGGAGGTGCCGAATCCAAATTCAAAGAAGCCGGAACGCACGACAGATTCCCCTGTTTCGCGAACAGGCTTGCATCAGTACGATTACCTCACAAGTTCAAACCGTCTAACCACTCCAAGTATGATGGCAAAACTGAACCAAGGCAATGGCTCAGAATATATTCACAATCAATTGAACTAGCCGAAGGAGACGACGATATCAAAACCCTGTTCTTTCCCATGGCACTAGAAACTATGCCCCTCCAATGGTTCGATAAATTAAATCCAGGATCCATCAGAAATTGGGAGGACTTGCAAAGAGTTTTTTGTGAAAATTTAGCAGGAATCATTACACACCCAATCACTCATGCAGAACTAAAAGGACTCAAGCAAAAGGGAGGCGAAAGTCTCAGAAATTACTATCGACGATTCGGCGAACTACGAGCTCAAGTGCATGACATCACCGAACGAGAAGTAATTGAAGCTTTCTCTCACGGAATCATGGCTAGGTGGCAATTTCAAGACTTCTGCAAAGAAAATCCGAGAAACAATGAAGAATTCAGACGAACAGTAGAAAAGATGATTACTGCAGAAGAAAAAACACGAGAGAGGTTCCCGGATAGAAGCAACCAGGACAACCCGGACAAGCAAAATCATCGAAATAGCAGACATCAAGAAAGAAAACGTAGACCAGACAATACTGTGGCAATGGCCGACAAATCAAAGAAGTTTTCCAAACCCAGAAGATATGATGACATTGAAAACATACGTTGCCCATTGCACCCCAATGGGAGACACACCATCAGAAATTGCTACACTTTCAATGATCGATACACAAGAAAAGATAGTAAGGAGAACACCAAAGAGGACAATCAGAAAAAAGATGAAGACAACCACGAGGACAAAGGATTCCAAAAACCTAGGGGAACGATAGCAGTGATCTTCTCAGGGGCTCCAGATTGCAGAAGCAAACATCAAGAAAAACTAGCACTACGGACTATCATGACAGCAGAACTGGCTACGCCAAGATATCTCAATTGGTCACAGTATCCTATCCAATTTACCAGAGAAGACCAATGGACTAGCGTGGGAAACGCAAGCCATTATCCACTAGTTCTAGATCCAACTATTGCTGGTATGACTGTCACCAAAGTATTAATCGACGGGGGAGCCAGACTCAACATCACCTTTTCAGAAACACTAAGGAAGATGGGACTGCAACTCGCCGGGATGATCACACCAACAAGCACACCTTTTTATGGAATAGTACCCGGCAAAGCAGCCATGCCGCTCGGACAAATTACTCTACCAGTCACTTTTGGAACACCCTCAAACTACCGTACAGAATTCATCAAATTTGAGGTGGCGGACTTTGAGTCATCATACCATGCAATTCTCGGACGACCGGCACTAGCAAAATTCATGGCGATACCGCATTACCCGTATTTGCTGCTCAAGGTGCCAGGACCTAATGGAGTACTTTCCCTCCGAAGTGACTTGAAACGCGCTTTTGACTGCGATGTTCAAGCAATCCAGATTGCAGCCAGAGCACAAGATGACCAAAATAGAAAAGAAATAGCCACAATTGCTGCAGAGATGAGCCAAGAAGAATTAGAAATACCGGCTAAAAAGCCCAGCATCATCATGCCACCAAAAGAAGCCGACGTCAAGCAGATCGACTTGGGTACTGGCGATACCTCCAAGACAGCAACCATCAGTGCTCACCTCTCGGCAAAATAGGAACTCGCGCTCACCAACTTTCTTCGGGACAACAAAGATATCTTCGCTTGGAAGCCGGCCGACATGCCAGGTGTCCCAAGAGAGTTGGCTGAGCACAGAATTAATGTTAATGAAAGCTCCAAGCCTGTAAAGCAACGGCTACGACGATTCTCACCCGACAAAAAGGCGGCGATTAAAAAGGAAATCACAAAACTAATGGCAGCCGGATTCATCAGAGAAATCCTTCATCCAGACTGGCTAGCAAACCCGGTCCTTGTGCAGAAGAAGAACACGGACGAGTGGCGCATGTGCGTCGACTACATAGATCTCAACAAACATTGCCCAAAAGATCCGTTCGGGCTACCACGCATTGACCAGATAGTCGACTCAACAGCAGGGTCTGCACTATTATCCTTTCTCGATTGCTATTCAGGATACCACCAGATCGCATTAAAAGAACAAGACCAGAGCAAGACATCTTTCATTACTCTGTTCGGTGCTTACTGTTACAAGACCATGTCGTTTGGACTAAAGAACGCTGGCGCCACATACCAAAGAGCTATCCAAACTTACCTTGGGGATCAAATCGGTGAAAATGTGGAGGCATACATGGATGATGTAGTAGTGAAAACAAAGAACCCAGACACTCTGATTGGAGATTTAAAGCAAACCTTCAAAAACTTGAAGAGATGGAGATGGAAGTTGAACCCAAATAAATGTGTATTCGGAGTTCCCTCAGGACAACTACTCGGATTTTTGGTCAGTCAGCGCGGGATTGAAGCCAGCACCAAGCAAATTCGAGCTATAACAGAAATGGGCCCACCTAGAAGTATCAAAGATGTGCAAAAACTAACAGGATGCATGGCGGCCCTCAACCGTTTCATATCAAGACTCGGCAAAAAGGGGCTACCTTTCTTTAAACTACTAAAGAAGACAGACAAGTTTGAGTGGACAAAAGAAGCCGACGAAGCTTTCAAGAAACTTAAAGCATACCTCACATCCTCACCAATTCTCACACCCCCAAGAAAAGACAAAGATATGATACTATACATTGCGGCGACTACTGCTGTGGTCAGCACGGCAATAGTCGTAGAAAGAGAAGAAGAAGGACGCGTGTATAAAGTACAACGGCCCATATACTACATCAGCGAAGTATTATCTGAATCAAAAATACGGTACCCGCATGTACAAAAACTACTCTATGCCCTATTAATCACTTCACGCAAGCTTCGCCACTATTTTGAAAGCCACCAGATCACAGTGGTGACAGACTTCCCGCTCAGAGACATCTTACACAACAGAGATGCGACAGGACGCATATCAAAGTGGGCAGTTGAACTCGGAGCTCTTAACATCGATTTCACCCCGCGGAAAGCAATCAAGTCTCAAGCCCTTGCCGATTTTGTGGCCGAGTGGACAGAGATTCAACAGCCTTTATCAGATACAATCCTTGACCACTGGAAGATGTACTTTGACGGGTCACTCAAACTAGGCGGAGCCGGTGCAGGCGTTTTCCTCATTTCTCCAGAAGGAAAACAACTCAAGTACGTCCTTCAGATATTATGGCAAGCTACAAATAACGAAGCAGAATATGAAGCCCTCATCCACGGGCTACGAGTGGCAATTACCCTCGGAATAAAGAGATTACTCGTATACGGTGATTCAGCAGTAGTCATCAACCAAGTCAATAAAGATTGGGATTGCACCAAAGAAAACAAGGGTGCTTACTGTGCTAAAATACGGAAACTTGAAAAACATTTCTAAGGATTAGAAATTCTACACGTCCTGCGCGATTCCAACATTGCAGCAGATGTCCTCGCCAAGCTCGGATCAGACAGAGCGAAGGTTCCACCCGGCGTATTCATAGAAGAGCTATCAGTTCCCTCTATCAAACAACCTGGTGAAACAACCCATGAAATTCAGGCTAAAGGCGTTCAGATCTTGGTAATCAACACTTCATGGAGCCAAGTTTTCATCGACTATATAAAAAAAAATAAATTGCCAACAGATAAAGCAGAAGCCACCCAAGTTGTTCGCAGAAGCAAAAACTACGTTCTAGTAGGAGATAGACTTTACAGAAGAGCAGCATCATCAGGAGTACTCCTAAAATGTGTCTCATTTGAAGAAGGAAAAGAGATCCTAGACGAAATACACTCAGGTTGCTATGGAAATCATGCCGCTTCAAGAACACTGGTTGGCAAAGCATTTCGCACTGGATTCTATTGGCCAACCGCTTTAAAAGACGCAGAAGAACTTGTCAGAAAATGCAAAGGTTGCCAAATGTTTGCAAGACAAGCCCATGTGCCAGCTCACAGTCTTATCTGCATCCCACCCGCTTGGCCTTTTTCCTGCTAGGGGCTGGATCAAGTAGGACCTCTGAAGAAAGCAAAAGGTGGCTTCGAGTACATCTTTGTAGCAATCGACAAGTTCACCAAGTGGATTGAATACAAACCACTCGCGAAATACATCACAACCAAAGCAGTCGAGTTCATCCAAGACATTACGCACCGCTTCGGCATGCCCAATCGAATCATCACAGATCTAGGCTCCCCCTTCACAGCTACAAAATTCAAAAGCTGGGCACAAGACTGTGGTTTTAGTATAGACTATGCGTCTGTTGCACATCTAGAAGCCAACGGACAAGTAGAAAGGGCTAATGGACTCATACTAGCCGGATTAAAACCAAGGTTATACGAAGAACTAGTGGACTATGGGTCCAAATGGATTGAAGAATTACCGAAAGTAGTATGGGGGCTACGAACTCAAATAAGCAGAGCAACAGGCTACTCACCCTTCTTCCTAGTTTACGGGTCAGAGGCCATACTGCCTGCCGACTTGATCTGGACATCACCAAAGATAGAACAATACGATGAAGGAGAAGCAGAACACACAAGAAGATTAGAACTCGACAGCTCAGAAGAAGTCAGAGTAAACGCTACCCTCCAATCAGCTAGATACCTACAAGGTTTAAGACGACACTACAACAAGAGTACCCATCCTCGATCATTACAAGTCGAAGACTTAGTGCTAAGAAGGATACAAAAAACTGACGGATGACATAAGCTACTCAGTCCATGGGAAGGTCCGTTCATTGTCACAAAAGTCACCGGACCAGGCACATACAAGTTAATAACCGAAGATGGAAGAGAAGTCAACAATACATGGCACATCAGCCAGCTAAGAAGATTCTACGCGTAAAAAACAACTCAAGAAAAAACAGATATGCAAGCCACAACGGACCAACGTTCACAATCAACAAAGGACAATATTCCTCGACAACATGTGTATTAGTTTATATTCATGATCAATAAAGATGATATTCATCCACAGCATGTCTTGTCATGACTTTCAACGAGTTGTTTTCACGAAACAAAAGGCAAAATGGCTGAAAACATGCCTGAGCATCCCGGCCGAGAGCAAAATAGCTGAAAAAACGCTTGAGCCCGCCGATAAGGGTAGCTAAAAGCTAACACCCGAAACAAAAAGCAAAATGGCTGAAAACATGCCTGAGCATCCCGACCGAGAGCAAAATAGCTAAAAACACGCTTGAGCCCGCCGATGAGGGTAGCTAAAAGCTAACACCCGAAACAAAAAGCAAAATGGCTGAAAACATGCCTGAGCATCCTGACCGAGAGCAAAATAGCTGAAAAGACGCTTGAACCAGCCGATGAGGGTAGCTAAAAGCTAACACCCAAAACAAAAAGCAAAATGGCTGAAAACATACCTGAGCATCCCGGCCGAGAGCAAAATAGCTGAAAAAAACGCTTGAGCCCGCCGATGAGGGTAGCTAAAAGCTAACACCCGAAACAAAAAGCAAAATGGCTGAAAACATGCCTGAGCATCTCGGCCGAGAGCAAAATAGCTGAAAAAACGCTTGAGCCCGCCGATGAGGGTAGCTAAAAGCTAACACCCGAAACAAAAAGCAAAATGGCTGAAAACATGCCTGAGCATCCCGGCCGAGAGCAAAATAGCTGAAAACACGCTTGAGCCCGCCGATGAGGGTAGCTAAAAGCTAACACCCGAAACAAAAAGTAAAATGGCTGAAAACATGCCTGAGCATCCCGGCCGAGAGCAAAATAGCTGAAAAAATGCTTGAGCCCGCCGATGAGGGTAGCTAAAAGCTAACACCCAAAACAAAAAGCAAAATGGCTGAAAACATGCCTGAGCATCCCGGCCGAGAGCAAAATAGCTGAAAAGACGCTTGAGCACACCGATGAGGGTAGCTAAAAGCTAACACCTAAAACTAGTCGACCGAAATTGAGCTTCAAAAGACCCTCCAGCTCTTCGTTCCGAAAAGCAAGAGGCTCGGGGGCTACATCCAGATAGGAATACTTTTTCCTCAGAAAAGTACAAGCGCCACTCAAAAAAGCACTCGGATGCCGAAGTTTGTCAAAGCAACATTCCATGCCGAGTCGTTTTACATAGCGCAGACGAAAGGTTGTCAACACAAAGATCTACATCTAACAAGTCATAGCGCGGACAAAGCACTCGATGGGTCACAAAAGAGGAAGAAAAGAAGAGTACTCGACAAATCGAGGGATTTCGTCAGGATAACGCGTAGAGTTGTTTACAGAGCAGAGACGAAAACGGGACAAAGTACTCAGCAAGTCAAGTAACTCCGACCACACCCGAGCAAAGAATACATCAACGAAAATAAAGAATCTTCATTTGAAGAGGAGTATAATATTACAAGAGGCTGGTCAATTGGATCAGGCATTGTCATCAGGAGGGGAAATATCAATATTAAGACTGTCTACAACCCTACTGGCTAAATCTTCGACCTTAGGCTCCATCCTCTCAACGGCATCAAGGTATTCTTGACTATCAGCTTCCTCCGCTATCTTGGACAGAGGCGCCTCTGGAGCAAGGACCCGAACCTGGGCCAGCACATTCTTGGTACATACTTGAGCGCACTTCTTCGCGAACTCTTGGAAACGAGTCGGAATCCGAGGAATGAACTGAGCCCAAGATTGCCCGTCATCCGCTGGAGTCCGTAGAACATCAGCTACTGAACAAAAAGATTTCCACAAAACGTTCCAATTTTCAGTAGCCGTCGCCAGCTTCCCGGACAAGCCTTCAATAGTTTTTTGGGCCTGCACAAGATCTCTGTCAGCTCCACGCCTAATCAGCTTAGCAAGGGCGAGTTCTTCCTCAGCATGAGTAATTACCTCCTCAGCCTTGTTATGACTAGAGCGGACAAGAGCCTTCATTTCATCGATACTCTCCGAGGGCTTCTGCTTTTCAACTCGGAGAACTAGACAAGACACCGAAAAACAAGTCAGCGAAAAAAGGAAGTCAAAATACAAGAAGAAACAAGCAGAACCCACGGCACCTTTGCATTCTTTCTTCGCAGATTCCACCACGGCATCCCTCTGTTTCTCCGTCTCTACTACCCGGGCACGAAGGGTCTTCTCCTCCTTTTGGTGCATTTGACGCTCTGTCTCCAACTCAGCCCGGAGGAGGTCAAGATCGGCTTTCAGAGCATTCACCTCAGAAGACAACTTCCTCTCATTTTCAGATGAGAAAAAGAAGCCAGAATGATCACGAGAGAAAGACTGAGCAAAAAGAGACAAAGAGAAACAAGGCGTAAGGATAGAAGAAAAACGAGCATGCAAAAGAGGAGTGGCAGTAAAACTTACCTGGAGCTTTTCACCAAAAGAAGTCGCGAGGGTCGACAAGCTCCCCCAGGCTACGGTCAGCTCCGATAGCCGTTGGGTGGCATCGAACTGTTGCACCACGTCACCGGTAAAAGAGGGACCACCGGAAGCAAGAGAAGGGGAAGGAGAGGCCGGCTGGGGCGAAGAAGGAATGACCAAAGCAACCTCCAGGGAAGCCGGAGCCAATCCCTCAGAAGGACCCGACGCGACGGCTACAGTTACCTCCAGGGTGGCCAAGTCCGCAACTTCGCCAAGTAGCTCCGAAGCCCCCGCAGCGACTTCATCAACAGTATGTTGTGAGTCCTGAGGCTCGGAACTCGATGGCACGGCGGAAGGCTGAGAAGAAGTCGATGAAGAAACGAGAGTAGACGAAACACTGAAAATTGATAAAAGGAAGCACCGATGAGAACTAGAAGAAGGAAGATAGAAGCAAAAAGATGAAGCCAGAATCTACTCACCCAACCACTTTCTTCTTCGCGAAGCCAAAAGAAGGCCTCGCAGGGGGAACCACGACGGTGAAAACGTCCCCGCCACCCGGCGACAGGAGCAGGATAGCAGATAACGGAGCCACGGAAGAAGCCGGGGCTGGAGCCATGGAAGAACTCTGCACTAGAGGAGCGGTAGAGCTCGGTACCGAGGCTACCAAAGAACTCGACACCGGAGCTTCAGAAGAAGTCGGCGTGGGAGCCCTAGAAGAACTCATACCCGACGTTCGATTACTTCAAAAAGTTCAAGACTAAAAGTCAAGACAAAGAAGAGAAATTCAATGCAACAGGAATATGAAAAACAACTCACCGCCGCATGATGAGGGGTACTTCATCATCCTCCTCTCCCTCAACCAAGGAAACCAGAGCACCTGCTGAAAAAAGAATAAAAAGTACTCGGTTCAAGAGAGAAACAGGAAAACAAAGGAACAAAGAGTATTAAATGTGCTCACCTAAGAGCATGCTAGCAACAACTGGAGTACCTGAGGGAGTACTTGGTTTGCGAGGCTTCTTGGAGACAGGCAGGCCAGATGAAGACCCATCCGTTCGCCCCTCTTCGGGACACTGCGAGGACCGCGAGGGACTAGACGAGGAACATATTCTTCATATACATCAACAAATCCGGAAGAAACCCCAGGAAGGGCTGTAGAGGTTTGGGACTTACTAGTTGCAGAAGTTCCAGCAAGTTTATCCCCAGTCTCCGCCACGGCAGGGAGAACATCAAGAGGGATCAGGTCGACAAAGTTCCGCCCAAGCTCCTACGAAAAAGGATAAAACACCAAGACAAGGAAAAGCTAAGCAAAATGGATGCAGCAAGAGTACATAAAGTACCCAAACAAAGAGATAGACAACTCACAGCTGGGGACGGGTTGTTGGCAGAGAACTCGGAGACAGCAGGAGGAATAACGCTCACTCCTTTCAGCATCTTCTGGAGACGCTCGAGTACCTCCTCACCGGTCAGCTCAAGAGCTAGGACCATGCATGAAGGATCCTCAGCCCCAGAATACTCGAAGCCAAGATGCTCCCGCCCTTTCAAAGGCTGAACTCGGCGGCGAAGAAAGCTCGAAACAATACCGAAGCCGGTTAAACCCTGTTGTTTCAGCATACTAATCCTATCAAGGAGTGGCTGGATCACTTGAATCTCAGTAGGTGACTCAAGTTTCTTGTCCCATCGGTCATTCACCACAGGACCAGATCCAGAGTGGACGACAAGGGAAGGGATCAAATTAACAGCGTAAAACCACTCGGCACGCCAATCTTTTACAGAATCGACCAGGTCATAGTCAAAAAACTTAATCTTAAGACCCTGGCGAAACTGAATCCCGCAACCGCCAAGAACGCTGGTTTCTTCGCGGCAGGGTTGAGGTTTCAGATGAAAGAAAAAGCGAAAAAGAGATAGAGAAGGAGGGATTCTAAGGAAAGCTTCGCAAAGATGAACGAAAACGGAAAGATAGAGAACGACATTAGGGGTTAGATGGTTCAGACTAACCCCAAAATAACCAAGAAACTGATGAAGGAAAGCGGAAGCAGGAAGGCAAAGTCCGGCACAGACAAAGGAAACGAAGAGGACAATCTCACCAGGACCCGGAGCTAGAACCCGATGCTCGCCCAGAACTCTCCATTCAGCGATGACTTCACTTTGGATCAAGCCGTCGCTGACGAGCTCGCGCAGCTGAGCTTCGCTTGTTGTTGGAGCTGGCCAAACCTTTTGAGCAGCCCTCATGGCCATGAACTCCTGGTTCTCGATCAAAGAAAGGGATGACTCCTCGTCCACGAAGGTCGCCTGGGACTTGCTTGCGGTTTTCTTCTTTCCCATGAACTAGCAGAAGCAAAAAGGCACTGGGGAAGATGAAGCTAGGATGGTGGTGCTCGGGTGACGGCGATGATGACGGCGGCGGATTTCTGAAAGCTAGGGTTTAAAGGCAAGAGCTGGGTAGCAAAGGAAAGGAAGATAAAAGGTCTTTAAAAAGATTTTTCAGTAATAAAAACGGCCCACAAGGCTCGTTAAAACACAGTGTGAGAACGCAACGGTCCATTTACCGACGCAGCTAAAACGACAGAGGGCACAAATCCACACAACGGTACAAACCAACGGGCAGATTTCAGACTTATCCATCCAGCACCACGGCAGGGTTATCAGATCGCTACAAGAACAACTCGTCAAACCAAGAAGAAAGAAAGGGCTACCTCGCAAGGAACAAAGGAACCCAGTTATTTAAGAAAGAACTCGGTAATCTCATGAACGACAGGGATCACAGCAGAAAAGTAAAAGACAACTCAGAAGACAAGATTCGTTCCATTACAAGCGGCTTCAAAAATAGAAGATTACAAATCTTACAAGACCCAACGAACTCGGTACCACGAAAAGCAAAATAGCAAAGAGGAACACGGACACGGCTAGACTCTGGAACGACTATGTGTCCCAAATCGCTACTCAGAAGGACAAACCACCATCAGCTACACTGTTTTCTTCAAAGGACGGACGTAGTGCATCCAAGGCAGAAATCGGCAGCACGGCAAGGCAACATAGAGCAGAGAAGGCCGGCGGGCATCTGTCTACCCAAGACCGATGTGATGCTGGATATGGTGTTGATCTGCACCGGACAATCTCAAGACAGGCGACGAGGATCAACCCAGAACTGCCAGATGAAGGAACGAAGCCCACATCACAAGACTTCCTCCAACTACCGCCACGTACATCCTGGCACAATGTTGTCGCGGGATTAGCCTACCTCTAATCCCTATCACAAGACTTCCTCCAGCTACGACAAGACACACAGGAACTACAAAATATGCCCAGGGGCTGCTCTACTTCACAAACTACCATGTTCATGACCACGAAGGTTTCAACAGAATGTCCAATGGATGAAAACAAGCACTCCAGGACAGTATTTATAGATCAAAGGAGCGGCGCACATGGACTAGGAGTACCAACAAAATAAGCCTAACAAAGGACACAGTGAAAAGACAGGACTCAATAATGGATGACTCAGGCGAGAGGGAACAGTACTCGAAAATGGGCATATTCAGAAGAATATACCAGCACAGTACAACCCGTGAACAAAAGGCATTTACACTCAACAACCACCATACAACTACATCTGACAACAGCAGACTATCAAAGAATACGCCAAGACCTCGCATCCGAGTTCTTCCTGAACAAAACAACAAGGATATATGCTCGGAGGCTGCATGCTGTGAAACTACTCGGATGATGGTTTAATCCAAGACTAAAGGGCTACTTCAGAAAGATGCCGCAAAACTACTCAGATGATGACATAATCCAACTCTCAGGAACTACTTCAGAACATAAATTTTCAAACAACATAAAGATTCAAGACCCTCCAACTTTTTGTTCCAAATAGCAAGAGGCTCGGGGGCTACACTCAGTGAGTGCACTTTTTCTTCGAAAAAGCGCATGTCACCAAAAGACTTCCTCAACGCAGACCACTTCAAGACATTACGACAAAAAGAACCCAGAACAAGCCATATTCGAGTTCTTTTTGATAAAACTTCAACGAACAAACAGAGCAACTTCAAGACAAGATCCTCCAGCTCCTTGTTCCAAATAGCAAGAGGCTCGGGGGCTACAACCAGATGGATGTACGTTTTCTTCAAAAAAGCACTCACCACTTGAAGGTCCCAAGAAGCGCTACAAGGTTTCACTCCAGAAAGCACTCGGATGACGTTTGTTCCTACTCAACAAGACTTGAAGGAGAAAAATGAGACTTTCAGAGCTCAACCATGAAGTGCTCGGGGGCTTGTCGATGCGGGACCCATGGGATACCCCGCAAGA
The DNA here is from genome assembly GCF_019320115.1 of Miscanthus floridulus. Classification (NCBI taxonomy): domain Eukaryota; kingdom Viridiplantae; phylum Streptophyta; class Magnoliopsida; order Poales; family Poaceae; genus Miscanthus; species Miscanthus floridulus. Next base: position 116,912,447 of record NC_089586.1, on the reverse strand, counting down.
GAGTGAGAAGATCTAGTCCAATTAGGATTCTTCCCATGTAATCTTCGTAGTAGTACTCTTCAGTAATCCTACTAGGAATTCTCATTGTAAACCGACTAGGACTCTGGCCCCCTGACTATATAAAGGAGGGCAGGGCTCCTAGGGACAGGAAAAGGACAATTGTACAACACTTTACAATCAATCCAACGCAAAGGCTAACGCCGACTGGACGTAGGGTTATTACTCGATCCACGATTGAGGGCCTGAACCAGGATAAATCGACTATCTCTTGCATTCACTGTCGAGTTCTGCATACGCTGAAGCCCGAACATACTGCCTCGGGTATCCCCGTGGCAGGCTATCGGTGGTAAAACATCGACAGCGTCTGGGAATAGGAAAGCACCAAGGAAGTGCCAGAGCCACACTCTAGCGAACCTATCGATCTGAGCCTCATCAGCCTATGGGTCTAAGTAATCAAAGCACTCTGTGATCTTGGACGATGAAACACTGGAACTTTTCCTAAAATTCACCAAAGGAAATGAGACCTGATGGCTGCAGGAAAGCAATGCAAGTATTAAATAGGTTTAAATTGCTCACTTATTTTTCTTGAAAACCTCGTCGTCCGGTGGAAGAAAGCCAGTGAACTAAGCCACCAGCTCCCTCTAGTGATCGTTGTCAACTATACCTGTCACTGGAAGTCCCCACAACCGAAGGCCAAAGATAGCCTTCACGTTCTGCATGGTCAAGGTCATCTCACCGCAAGGTAGGTGGAACATGTGGTCTCAGGCCTCCACCTGTTATAAGAATAGAACACTGTAGATGCCTCAAATTTGTTATAAGAATGTTTATGTACAAAGAAGGCACTCGCACCTATCTACAGCTGCAGTAAGTAGTGCTAGGTCAAGGGGCGGAAGACTGTAGTTGACAACACGGACAAGCTCGAGGAAGCCGTCATGCCGTATGTACGGCACGTAACGCTCGTCCCACTGGTGTGCCCTGGTGTGCGTGCGGGGCCTCAAAGGAGGCAAGGCCACCTCTGCGTTGGTGTCACTCAAGATGTGTGCTCGGTGCTGGTCATCGTATTCCATCTCAAGAAGGGGATACAATGGGTGCAGCGTGGGAGGGCCATCCTGTTACAAATTGATAAACAATGGGTTAGAGTATTCAAATTAACATTATTCAAATTAACAGTATGTAGCATTGTAAAATTTGAACTACTTGTTATGCAATACGAACACAATATGAAAGCACATGTATATATTCAAAGTAACATTAACATACATATTAAACAATTTCACTAGAAAAATAAGCATTTGACGAAACTTCATCAAGTTATCCAAATCGTCGTATCACACACTACTAAGTACCGACACTTGAAAACTAGTACCTATACTGACAACCTTTACTACTATAAACTAACTAAATAATAAATACCTAATCAATCCCAAAACCCAAAATCCTAACTAATAGTAACCTAAACCCTAACCACCTAACCAAACTTTAACTATACTACAACACACAACCTAAACCCTAAAAACTACCTACCTAAATAAACAAATTTACTAACCTAACTATCCTAAATCACTAACCCTAACTAAAACAACAATCATAATAACATGAAATTGAGAGAGGGAGCAACCTTGATATGAGCGGGCGCGGCGATCGTGGCGCGGTCGGCACAGGCGCTGCACGGCGGGAGGCCATCAGGGCGGCGGGCGCTACCAGCGGGGCGCTATGCGATGGAGGGTGGGCGGGAGGGCATGCTCGGCGACGGGTAGGTAGACAGAGGCAGGGTGGCTCTCTAGCGATAGTTACCTGGGACTGCCGCGTTGTTAGGGATGGCGTGGCACTGCCGCGCCAAGATCGGTGGCGCGACAAACCCTGCCACGTCACTGGTCAGTAGCCCCGATTGTCGCCATGTCATCCTCCCACCGCGCCACCATGCATGGCGCGGCATAGGCGTTTCGCCGCGCCATGGCAATATGCACCGCCAAAAGTGTTAGTTTTGAAAAAAAACAATGTTAGATTTAAAATTAGTTTACAAAAAGTGTTAAAATTAAAAAAAATCCACGTTGCTGACTAGGCAACTACGTACTCGATCGTCCAGTGACTAATGCCACCGTGCATGCACACCTCAAGCGCAGCGCCGGTCCTAGGATTTTGAGGGGCCCGTTGACGATCTCGTCGCGACGACTGCTCTAGACCATGTATAAAATCTTATCTACCTACTCTACTAATTCACCAACTTTTTCTTTCCTAGATCCACCCCAAAAAATGCCCCCGCTAAGAAGGGGGCGTGATAGGGTCCGCTGTTCGGATGATAAGCTTCGTTCGGCAATTAATTTTCACGCTTCTCACACTTTCCTGCCCACCAATTAATCCCGCCCGCTCGCACAACAATTAATCCTGGGGCTTCTAGGGTCCATGCGCCCACCAGCATGCATGCACTGCTGGTAATTTTTTATCCGCTTGATTGCTTGTGTAAGGAAAATGGACCCTTGGCCCATTTACTTTGAATTTTGGTGTTTGATGACCAACACAACTAAATTGGACTAATGAATTTGCAAGTGTTTGTTTTATAGTTCAATAGGGTGCAAGACGTAACTTGGACGAAGGCGACGTGATGATCCGATGATCAACACCTCAAGCAAGACCTTAGGAGTACAAGAGAAGACCCAAGAGATCAAGCAAAGTCCAAGCATGAAGATTGGAACCAAACCATATGCAAGATCGCGAAGAAATGAGCTCACTATGGTGACCAGATGCTGGACTGAACGCTGGACAAGCAACCGGACGTTGGGCAAGTGGCTCGATAGACAAGCGACCGGACCCTAGACCGGACGCTGGTGGCAACCGACCGGACACAGGACAACAACGTCCGATCGAGTACAGTAAGGTTTCAGAGCAGCAAATCTGCGACCGGACGCGTTCGGTGGCAGGCGACCGGACGCTGGCCAGCGTCCGATCAGTATATTGCTGGCTCAACGCTTGGGACGACCGGACGCGTCCGGTCAGTAGTAGTTTCGCGGGAATTCGACCCCAACGGCTACTTTCTCAGTGGGGCTTATAAATACAACCCCAACCGGCCATTTGAGGGTGGTGGAGCTGACGAAACATACCAAGGGTGTTAATACACCATTTTAGTGATCTCCACTTGTATAGTGCTTAGTGATTCATCAGGTGATTACTGTAGGTGCTTTGCGAAGTGCTTAGGTTGATTAGACCACCGCTTATGCGCTTGCTCTAGGATTAGGCCTAGTGTTTAGTGAGGTTTGCATACCTCTTACCACTTGGTGCTTGTGAGCACCATTGTTGTACATTGGAGGGGCTTGAAGTCTTGCGAGATCACACCAACCGTATTTGTGGTGTGGCCGCCACCGTGTACCGGAGGAAACAAGGCCCGCGACGTTTTAGCCAGAAGCTTGATAGTGAAGACGGCGGGGAGCATCCGGGAGAGGCTTGTCGGAAGGCACGTCGGAGACCCACTTGCACGTGGGGAAGGCCCGAGGCTATCCACGGAGTTACCCGACCGGGAGCTTGGCCCTTGCGAGGGATTCCTTGCGAGGGGCTCCAACGAGGACTAGGGGGAAGCTTGTGCGCTTCTCGATACCTCAGTAAAAATACCAAAGTTGTCGATGGGAGTTTGCATATCTCTACGTTGCTCTTTAGGTTCCGCATTTGCATTGATTACTTTACTACGTTTGCGGTAGAGATAGCAACACACTAGAAAAACCATAGTTGCACATCTAGATAGTTTATCTATTGCATATGTTTTGCTAGGGTTAGAAAAAGATGCCATAGTTTAGAGTTAGATTTTTTAAGTTGCCTAATTCACCCCCCCTCTTAGGCGTCACGGTCCCTTCAATTGGTATCAGAGCCGGTTGGTTCAATTTGGACTTTTGGCTTAACCGCCGTTGAGCCGACGCTATTTAGAGTGGTTGGGATGGATACCGCTAGGCCTCCGCACTTTGACGGCACTAACTTCCCGTACTATAAAGCTAGAATGGCTTGCCACCTTGAGGCAGTTGATTTGGGTGTCTAGAGAGTCACTCGTGATGGGATAAAACCCATCAAGAATCCCGAAAAACCCACAAAGAGTGATGAAAAAGAAATGCACTTCAATGCTAGAGCAAAAAATTGCTTGTTTGAATCACTTAGTATGGATGTTTTTAACCAAGTATTCACTTTAAATATGGCACATGAAATTTGGTTAAAACTCCATGAGCTCCATGACGGCACAAGCAATGTCCGTGAGCAAAAACATTGTCTAGCAAAGCAAAACTATGATTCCTTTACTATGAATGATGATGAGCTTGTTCATGATATGTATTCTTGTTTGAATCTAATTATCAATGAGCTCCATTCTATAGGATTATTAAAGCTAGATGATGCGGACATCGTGAGGAAGATCATCTCCGTGCTACCACAAAAGAAATATGCAAGCATCATCACCATCCTTCACAACATGGAGGACTTGAGCAACATGACCCCGGGCATAGCCATTGGCAAGTTAGTGGCATTTGAAATGTCATGTAAGATGGGTCAAGAAGAAGCTTCTTCATCAAGCAAAGGCAAAGCTCTCGCTTGTAGCAAGAAAAAGAAGATGAAGGGCAAGCAAGTTGAGACAAGCTCAAGCTCAAGTTCCTCAAGTGAAGATGAAGAAGAAGATGAGGACGATGATGATGATGATGAAGATTCAAGTGATGATCAATCTTCCTCCTCCACCTCTGATCTTGATGAAGAATCAATCAAAGTGATCAACAAGGTGGAGAAGATGATCCAAAGGCTCAATGTCAAGGGTGTGCCCATCCAAATTCAAGATTTTATTTTCACAAATCAAAGAAATGAGCAAAGAAAGAGAGGACGCTATGGATGCGGCGAGTTGGGGCACTTAATGGAAGTTTGTCCAAACAAGCCCACACCCAAAACAAAGAAGAAGGCATGCAAGAACCAAGCCCTCACATCAATAAGATCATGAGATGATTATTCAAGTGAAGAAGAACCCCATCACAAGAGGCGAGGCCACAAGCACTCATCATCAAGCTCTTCTCGTGTGTGCCTTATGGCACGAGGTAACGAAAGCTCTTCCTCTAGTGAGAGTGATAGTGATGATGATATGCCTTCTTATCATGAACTTGTGCAAGAAAATCTTAATTATGCTAAAGCTTTCACTAGTCAACAAAAGAAGCTCAAAAGTTTAAAAGAAATGCTAGATAGTTCACAAAAAGCATACAAAACCTTGCTTCAATAATATGAGAACTTTGCTAATCTCAATGTTGAACTATCTACTAAAATTGAGAAACTTGAGACTAGTGCAACAACAAATGCATGCACAATCATTGATGAGCAACTCTTAAAGAAAAATAAAAAATTAAAAGAAAAGTTAGCTAGCTCACAAGAAGCATATAATAGTTTGCTTGCTAAAATGGAAACCATGTGCAAACATTGTGATGAGCTAACTAATAAAGTTGCTAATCTTGAAGCCGTTAGCACAACCCCCACCAAGGCATCTAAAAAGAAAAGTTCTACCTTTAACATGTCTAAAAAGGATGCCTCTACTCCTTGTAATGATTTATGTTTAGACTCACCTTTGTGCAACCAAGTTTGTGTTGAGAAAGTTGTTGCAGATACATGCACACAAGAGGTTACAAAGGAGAATGAGCAACTCAAGCAAGAAGTAGCTCGCCTCACCAAGGACTTGACTCAAGTGAAAGGCAAGGCGAAGCAAACCCAATTTCATCAAGATAACACCGTCAAGGGAGTGAAGAAGCTTGATGAAGGACAAACCGTGGTTTGTTACGTGTGCCACAAGGAAGGTCACAAGTCCTATGAGTGCAAGGTGAAGAATGGGGGAGGAGCAAAGAAGGAGAAAAAGCAAACAAGCAATCTCTCCACCACCTACACCAGCAAGGTGGACAAGAAGGCCTCCACACCTTATCTCTTGAAGAAGAAGAAAAATGACAAGGTAGTGGCCATCAAGGTGAACAAGCAAACCAATAATGGGGTCAAATGCTTTTGGGTGCCAAAGGAAATCATTTCCAACATTAAGAGCACCAAGAAGGTTTGGATCCCGAAAGGGAAGTGAGAAGTCCATCGGACTTCGGGGAATTTGGAGACTTGGCAAAGTTTGTGTGCATTTTATGGGGTGCATCATGATGGACAAAGTCATTGCCAAGTAGGTTAGTGAATATTATGGACCCAAATTCCCCTTCCCATGTTAGGTAACTAGATGTCATTACTTTCAATTAGTATTCATTTCAATTGGTTTTGTTTTTCAATTGATATACTCTTAAAGCATCTATTTATCTTTCATGCCTATGTTTGCATTTACATGCTTAAATCTTTTGTCATGCATTCAATAGGTATATCATATGGTAGGCTTGCTCGGTTTCATTATCAACCCTTGGAGCAAACCTACATGGTTTAAAATTGTTTAGGAGCATGGCACATAGCTTGTTTTACAATTATTTATCTAATATGTGCCAAAGTCCAAATTATAGATAATCTCTTCCAAATATCATCTTTCAAGTGGTATTTTGATACTTAAATCAATTTGCACAAATTTTACAAGTATTCAACACTTGTGTGCATATATTTAGGGGGAGCTTAATCTATAAGTTGGATGCTTTGAGACTAACACCTTTTCAAGCTTATCTTGTGTGTAGTAGTCTCATTGCAAGGAAAATGGAGTCCCCGGAGGAAAGCATTATACCTCAATTGGTAGAAATCAAATTAATTTTCACATGTGGTATTTTCTAAACTGATATCACCATGTTGATCTCACTTTGGTATTTATTTGCTTTGCCCATGCATTATATAGATTAACCTCTCTTGTGCAATAAATTGCTAATTATGCATATGCTTTGCTTTTTATCATATGTATGCATAAATTTAGGGGGAGCTTAGTCTATATAATGTGATAGTCAAGTTTTGTGACCTATTCCATGCTAATCAAATCCTTCATTTGGTTCACAATGTTTGACCCTCCTTTGTGCTACTAATGTATTCCTTTTGGGTGTTTGATGCCAAAGGGGGAGAATTTGAAGGACCAAAGACAAGCATTTAGTTACAAGTAGTAATGGTCCGAGAAAGGGAGGAAAGTGAATTATGGGTTAGTCTAAGTAATGGGAGAATTTTTTAGAAAGCTAGGCTTTAATCCATAATATCACATGGGGACATTTGTAAGGGCAAGATAAGCTTTTAAGTAAAGTTTTAATTGGTATCTGTCAATTAGTATCATATAACCTTGCCCTTTGCATTGCATCCTAGCAAGTAGGTACTTTTTAACTTCCAAATTCTTATTATTTGCTTGCTTTGGTTGTGTTGGCATCAATCACCAAAAAAGGGGAGATTGTAAGGAAAATGGACCCTTGGCCCATTTACTTTGGATTTTGGTGTTTGATGACCAACACAACCAAATTGGACTAATGAATTTGCAAGTGTTTGTTTTGTAGTTCAATAGGGTGCAAGACATAACTTGGACGAAGGTGACGTGATGATCCGATGATCAACACCTCAAGCAAGACCTTAGGAGCACAAGAGAAGACCCAAGAGATCAAGCAAAGTCCAAGCATGAAGATTGGAACCAAGCCGTATGCAAGATCACGAAGAAATGAGCTCACTGTGGTGACCGGATGCTGGACTAGACGCTGGACAAGCAATCGGACGCTGCGACCGGACGCTGGGCAAGTGGCTCGGCAGACAGGCGACCGGACCCTAGACCGGACACTGGCGGCAACCGACCGGACGCAGGATAGCAGCGTCTGATCGAGTATAGTAAGGTTCCAGAGCGGCAAATCTACGATCAGACACGTCTGGTGGCAGGCGACCGGACGCTGGCCAACGTTCGATCAGTATATTGCCGGCTCAATGGTCGGGACGACCGGACGCGTCCGGTCAGTAGCAGTTTCGCGGGAATTCGACCTCAACGGCTACTTTCTCAGTGGGGCTTATAAATACAACCCCCAACCGGCCATTTGAGGGGGTGGAGCTGAGAAAACATACCAAGGGTGTTGATACACCATTTTAGTGATCTCCACTTGCATAGTGCTTAGTGATTCATCAGGTGATTAGTGTAGGTGCTTTGCGAAGTGCTTAGGTTGATTAGACCACTGCTTATGCGCTTGCTCTAGGTTTAGGCCTAGTGTTTAGTGAGGTTTGCATATCTCTTACCACTTGGTGCTTGCGAGCACCATTGTTGTACATTGGAGGGGCTTGAAGTCTTGCAAGATCACACCAACCGCATTTGTGGTGTGGCCGCCACCGTGTACCGGAGGAAACAAGGCCCGCGGCGTTTTGGCCAAAAGCTTGATAGTGAAGACGGCGGGGAGCATCCGGGAGAGGCTTGCCGGAAGGCACGTCGGAGACCCACTTGCATGTGGAGAAGGCCTGAGGCTATCCACGGAGTTACCCGACCGGGAGCTTGACCCTTGTGAGGGATTCCTTGCGAGGGGCTCCAACAAGGACCAGGGGAAGCTTGCGCGCTTCTCGATACCTCAGTAAAAATACCGGGGTTGTCGACGGGAGTTTGCATATCTCTACCTTGCTCTTTAGCTTCCGCATTTACATTGATTACTTTACTACGTTTGTGGTAGAGATAGCAACACACTAGAAAAACCATAGTTGCACATCTAGATAGTTTATCTATTGTATAGGTTTTGCTAGGGTTAGAAAAAGATGCCATAGTTTAGAGTTAGATTTTTTAAGTTGCCTAATTCACCCCCCTCTTAGGCGTCACGGTCCCTTCAATTGGTATTAGAGCCGGTTGGCTCAATTTGGACTTTTGGCTTAACCGTTGTTGAGCCGACGCTATTTAGAGTGGTTGAGATGGATACCGCTAGGCCTCCGCACTTTGACGACACTAACTTCCCGTACTATAAAGCTAGAATGGCTTGCCACCTTGAGGCAGTTGATTTGGGTGTATGGAGAGTCACTCGTGATGGGATGAAACCCATCAAGAATCCTGAAAAACCCATAAAGAGTGGTGAAAAAGAAATGCACTTCAATGCTAGAGCAAAAAATTACTTGTTTGAATCACTTAGTATGGATGTTTTTAACCAAGTATTCACTTTAAATACGGCACATGAAATTTGGTTAAAACTCCAAGAGCTCCATGACGGCGCAAGCAATGTCCGTGAACAAAAACATTGTCTAGCAAAGCAAAACTATGATTCCTTTACTATGAATGATGATGAGCAAAAACATTGTCTAGCAAAGCAAAACATTGTCCCGACCGTTGAGCCAACAATATACTGACCGGACGCTAGCCAGCGTCCGGTCGCCTGGCACCGGACGCGTCCGGTCGCAGATTTGCCGCTCTGGAACCTTACTGTACTCGATCGGACGCTGCTGTCCTGCGTCCTATCGGGTGCCACCAGCGTCCGGTCTAGGGTCCGGTCGCCTGTCTGCCGACCCACTTGCCTAGCATCCGGTTGCTTGTCCAGCGTCCGGTCCAGCATCCGGTCACCACAGTGAGCTCATTTCTTCGCGATCTTGCATATGACTTGGTTCCAATATTCATGCTTGGACTTTGCTTGATATCTTGGGTCTTCTCTTGTGCTCCTAAAGTCTTGCTTGTGGTGTTGATCATCGGATCATCACATCACCTTCGTCCAAGTCACGTCTTGCACCCTATTGAACTACAAAGCAAACACTTGCAAATTCATTAGTCCAATTTGGTTGTGTTGGTCATCAAACACCAAAATCCAAAGTAAATAGGCCTAGGGTCCATTTTCCTTACACGGGGTCGTACCCCCCACAGCGCCGCTTGCTGGCTACCGCAGTTCCTCACCAGGTACGCCATGGCTGCTGACGACGCCATGTTTCAAGTGTTTTAGGTGTTTCAGAAGTTGTTTTCAAGTGTTTTATCGGAATGTTGCATATGTTGCAATGACTATATACGCATGTTGCAAGTATATGTTTCAAGTGTTTCATCTGTATGTTGCAGAAGTATATCTAGATGTTGCATAACATGCATGTTACAAGTGTATGTTTCAAGTGTTTTAGATGTTTTATACGTATGTTGTAAGTGTTTTATCCGAATGTTGCAAAACTAGATCTGGATGTTGCATGCATTTGCAATGGCTTTTCAAGTGTTTCTAGGTGTTTTGCAAGTGTTTTAGATGTATGTTGCAAGTGTTTCAACTGGTATGGACGTATGTTCCAAGTGTTTCATCTTGATGTTACAAAAGTAGATCTGGTATTGCATATGTTACAATGGGACCACCTGCCGCAACCGCCTGCTGTAGCTGTTGGGGCGTTCTAAACCGTACGAGGCACGAGCGGTGCCCGCTTGCAAGCGCGTGGAAAGCGTACGAGGCACGAGCGTCGAGCGGTCTCTGTGTGTTTTTGATTGGGCGAGCGGCGCGTGCGGTCTGGGTGGTGCGGGCCCCGCGTGGGCGCACTGAGTGTAGGCGCAGGAAACGGGGGTACTGGCACCGGCATGAGCGTCAAGCGGTCTTTGTGTGTTTTCGGTCGGACGAGCGGCACGTGTGGTCCGGGTGGTGCGGCCCCCGCGTGGGCGCACCGGGTAGGCGCGGGAAACGGTGTACTGGCACCGGCGTTCGGATGTGGACGTCCGTCTGGACATCCGGACGCCAGTAATCCCCTTGAACAAAGTTAAAGTGAAACTTTGAGGGAAGTACCTCATCCTTACTTCAAATTTGACAGGTTTGTTTTCTTATTTACTGATCATCTGACAGTTTCCAGAAAAGAGAATTTCAGGTGGGATGCTCCCCTTCCCTACCGACCATTAAAAGAAAGCCTTTTTCTTATTGTTACTTGGGGCTTTTTAAACGCATTTAACTTTGCCTATTTTCTTTATGAGATCAGCAACCTGATGAAGTCATGAAACGTTTGCACACGACATGACTAGCTAGACCGGTCAGAGTTTCCTGTCCAAGTCAAAGTCTATCAGTCAGTCACACACTCACACATCGGAAATACCCTCTCTTACCGTACGTCATATGCTCTAGTAAACGCTCAGTCTCGATCTACAGTTCTAGTACTGAGTCAAACTATATATAGTTTAACTTGTTTATAAAAAAAACAAATTTTTATGACAATCAAATAAAAATTATCAGAATTTTCTAGAATATTAATATTAATATTCTCTTTGTAAATTTAATAAAAAATTAGATAGTTTCACTAAAACAGAAATAGACTTGCATCTTTTTTTTGGATGGATGTGGTACCTATTCCTCTGTAAGCACGTGTACCGATACTAGCTAAGCATCAAGAAATATTTTCCTAGCATTAGGCCGCGCAAATAAATTAGCTAGCTTCTGATGATTTATCAAGAAATATATGCTCTAGTATAAATGGCATGCACCGTGTAGTAATAGAGTAACTTTTGAAAGTCACGAGGTCGGCAATCTGATGATGAATCACGGAAGGTCGCGTCAACAAATTAATCAAACTCTAGGATAGTCTTGTAAAACTTTTTGACTTTAACTGATTTTATACAAAGTAGCACCAAAATTTATAACATTCAAATAAGCATACTATAAAAAATATTGTATATTATAAATATTAATAATGTTTTATTATAAATTTGGTTAGACTTAAAAATAAGTTAAGATAACTTTTAAAATTAAATTATTTAGGACCGAAGAAAATATATAAGGAGCTAACTGACCGGTCAAGATTTCCTATTCAAGTCCAAGTTTCCAACGAGATCGAGGCATCGATCAAATTAAAGATCTCAGCAGTCAGCTACACTGGATATCCATGTGTGTTCGAGTAATTTGGTATCGAATTTAAACTAAATTTCACGCCAAACAATTTCAATACACATGGGTTAAGATGAATACATGTATATCCAAACTAAATTGCATGTTTGTTTGTTTGCACAAATATGTATAGAAAAACGGATAATAATCAAACAAATGGAAAAAAAAGGTTAACGGTGTCCTATAAAACGAAGGAGGTAATTAAAGGCGGTAATTAACGGTTGGCCTCATGCGTCTTCACCCGAGAGGTTTGGCACCGACTTCTGAGGACGGCAGGGCTGCAACACCTCGTGCCGCTCGGAGACTCCTGCATGGCAGATTGGTGGCAGCAAACCAGGGCAGCCATACCAAAGGTTTTCAGAAAAAGCTTTGACTCGCTCGTGCTGCTCACCACTTGGAATCTATATGGAAGGAACGCAAGAGCACGTTTGACAGCAAGGCAAGAACGCCATCTCAATTGTTCGCGCTTATCCTAGAGGAGGCGGACTCCTAGATCGCCGCTGGCTTTCGGAGTCTCGCGTCGCTGACCGCCATGGCTCCCTAGCAGGCGTTGCCGGCAAACTTCCGTAGTCGCAACACTTGTTTCTTAAGTTAGTACACCTCTTTAGCTCCACCGTTGCAGCCGCTGCCTTGTGTTTGTATTTCTACCGGTTGGTTGCTATTGGTATCTCACCGTATTGCAATCTCGGGCGTTGTACGAATCTTACTTCTCCTTAATGAAGCACGTGCTAATGCACGCTTTCGAAAAAAAATATGACTCAACCAGCTAATTGATCACCTCCTCCAAGTTGATCATAGGGTTAATTTTGTTTTAAATTTGTTAGACACATTCACTCCCATGCATGCATGGAACATGAAAAATCAGGTAGATAATGATCTAATTAAGCGCAACTCAACTAGTTAGGTTCGTTGTTTTGGGATGAGAGGAGGGGAGGGCTGTCTACCCGGATTCAAGATTATATGGGCGGTCGCATTTTATTCGAGGATTTAACAACACTATATTGTGATTCACAAAAAAAAAGTAGACAGATGTATTTAAGCTAAGCAACATATAGGGATCTACATCACAAACAAGCCAATCACTTTATTCTGAACAGCATACGTTTCGGACACTTACAATAAAGTAGCCAAATTAAACATTATACAGTAAATCGTAATTTGTCATCCTAGCGATTATTATCACACATGTAAATACCACAACACAAACTTAGTTGTACACTTGTACTACTTTAATTAAGTCCATCTATCGTGGCACCAAGCATCATAGATATGCCTCCCGTTTGCCTTCAGTCAACCGTGATGGCGGCATAACGGAATCTGTGGGTTATTACTCTCGCAGGAGGGACCTGCACCACTATCACTCAGTTGCTGCAGATACAGGTTTTTGATAGACTGTATGACAGGATGGTCACCGGAGGCGGCCTCACCGGCCCATGTATCGCCTTCAAGCCGCCGCGCCGACGACCCCGCCGGCGATGCCAGCAGCATTACCAGCACTACAATCAACAGAGGAAAAACGAACCTGGTCATCGTGGCCATCTATGAACTGTGTGCTCCTGCTGCAATCTAGCTCTGATAGTTGCTCGGAGAAGCAAAATTGGCACCGCGCTTAAGTTTTCTGCTTGATATGATGATATGAATGCCGAGTGATCAGCACGGGCATATATACAAGTTTTAAAGGTGTGTGAAAACTCCAACCGAGCTAGCTCCATCGTTATTTACGTGTGTGTGACTAAACACAGTGCGTTTAACTGAGCGCACGAGCTAATTACGACGAGTTTAATTTAACGCGGCTTCAAGTTCTACTGCGTTGTTCCCACAATCACACTTCCCAAGGGAAAACGACGACCCTCGAAAAACTTACGAAAGTAGTTCTGCTGATGATATACCATATATGTGAAACACATACTCCATCCGTCCCAAAATAGATGTTGCAAACATTTGTAACTTTAACCGAATATATAAGAAAGTATTAATATTTATGTGTCGGTGTTTCGTACAAGCACCGGCAAGTAAATTTATAGTGATGCGCGTTAGGCGCGGATGGTGCACTAAAGGACACAAGATTTATACTAGTTCGGGCAGAATGTCCCTACGTCCAGTCTGTTGCTGCCCATGTTATTAGCACCGAAAATAGTTCGTAGTAGGGGGTACAAACGGTCGAGAGAGGAACTGGTCCCAAGTCTCTGATGGAAGGGTCGAAAGGATGCCAAGAGCTTGGTAGCAACTTGACTGTGTGTGATGTGTGTTGTGTTGTCAAAAAGTCCATCCCCTTGTCGGAGGAAGCACATCCCCTTTTATAGATGAAGGAGACGGCCTTACAAGCGAGAGGGCAAGGGTGCGTACGCTACCCAGCCTTGCTGTTCACGTCTACCAAGCCTTGTTGTCTATTCCGGCAGGTGTGAGAGAATGGTAAGCGCCTACAATACTGTCGATGCCACTGTAGAATGTCAGGATGGCTACAGAGTACTGCTCCGTGCAGGGTATGGACTCTGGTATAGTGGTTTTGACTTATGAGCCTTGCCCAGCCTTGCTCCGCACGCCTTCTAGTTCCTATGAGTCCCTGTCGGAGGGACGCGGGGTCAAGGTCTGAAGTAATGCTGTGGGCAAGGCCTTCCGATCGGAGAGGGCGTCCGGAGGCTGAAGCGAGTGCTCCGATCTGGTGGACCCGAGGGGTCGTGAAGCGGGCGCCACTCCCTTGGGATCATAACGTGGTGACAGCACATCCATCATTTGTGGAGGACGCGAGTCCTTTCCTGGACCGTAGTGGTTGTCGTATGTCTACGTTGGGTTCCATGTCCGAGGGCTGAAGGCGGCGCCTACAACTCTGTAGGGCGAAGAGCACGCGCCCACAACACTATTTAGGCTCTGCTACGCCTGGAAGCGTCTAAAGCACCCATCCCGTCGTTCCCTGGCAGTACTTTTCCTGCCGAGGCGCAGGGTATGGTCCTCGAAGCCGTGGTTGACCCGAACGTCTTGTCCTACTCTGTACCTATCGTCATGAGGGGGTGGGGAGAGGTTGACAGGTGAGACAAAACTAGTCCGTGGACATCGGGTGAGGCGAGGTCCATCATCGGACGTCGGGCGAGGCGGAGTCTAGCCTTTATCCCTCGGGCGACACCGAGCCCAGCCCTCGGGGGTCGGGAGAGGCGGAGTCTATCCCCAAGCCCTCGGGTGAGGCGGAGCTGGCCCTTATCCCTCGGGCGAGACCAAGCCCAGCCCTTGGGGGTCGAGCAAGGCGGAGTCTAGCCCTTGGCCCTCGGGCGAGGCGGAGCTGGCCCAAGGGCATCGGGCGAGGTGGAACCAAACTCCCGTCATTCGGGCAAGGAAAGCAGCGGCGTCCTTGTCTGTCCAGGAGTTTTTAATGTTTGATGGTTATTGGTTCCACCACTAGGGGTATCCCGGTGTTAGGTCCCCGACAGTAGCCCCTGAGCCCCCGGGTGATTTGGACAGAATCGCTTGGGGGGTGTTTTCGATTTCGTCGGAGTTAATTTGCCAGAGGATGCGCACGAGCGCACTCGATGGGTGTAGCCCCCGAGCCCCCGGGTGATTTGAGTAGAGTCGCCTAGGGGGTAGTATCGGACCCTTCATGGGTAAGGCTGAAAGACTTGGTTTTTCGTCGATGGGATATTTTTAAGGGAATCATGGTATTTCGCTCACGGGAATTTTAGTCAGTGTCGGCCTGGCTGGGACCTGACTGCGGATCGAGGCCCTAGGGACGCTTGTGTCCTTGAGTCTCGATAGTTTGTGGGCATATCCCTTGTTGGGATGGGCCTTTGGCTTCGGGACCCTAGGTGGACCGGAGGGAAAAGCTCTACGACCCGTGTCCCCTCGATGGAGAGAGAGTCCTGGTCCGTTGGGGGAAAGTGAACCGTCCGGCGCAATTTTTCGGGAAGGGATAGGGATCATGTGCGCGTATCCCACGAGGTGACACGGTGGTGCACGTGGTAGGCTCGAAGATCGAGGTGGACGGTTGCCCTTCTCGCATCCGTCGCCCCTATAAAACCACAGGGTTCGCCCCTAGGGTTCCGCGTTTTGCCTCCTCGCCTTCGCGTCCTTAGCCTCCGCCGTCAATCGCCTGCGCTTCTTGCACCCGTACTGCCTCCACCGTCAAACTCGCTACTGCCTTCTTCCCCGTGCTGCTCCTACCGTCACAATGGACCCGAGGTACAAATCCAACATCTCTCGTCAGCGCTTAGAGGGCCTCGTCCGCCAAGGCCTCCTTCGCCCGTTGACCGCCACCGAGGAGTGGCGGCTGCCCAGTGAAGATGGGGAACGCGGAGGAGGCTCATGGAATGTTTGAGGACCTATCGGTGAGGGTGAAACTAGACAAGGAGGATGCCACCAGGCTTCAAAAGGAGCGGGACAAGCTGCTATAGAAGGACACCATGACCAGTGAGCGGGCCGGCGAGCTCCTGGCGGAGCTGGAGACGGAGCGAGATCTCAAGCTAAAGGCTGAGGAGAGGTCTGTGGTGTTGCAACAGAGGGCAGACCGGGCCATCTGGGAGCGCGACGAGGCACGTGGGGTGGTCGACTCCCTCCGGGCGGATCTTGGGGATGCGGTGAGCCGAAGGTTGGACGTTGAGAATGTTGTTGCCAGGCTAGAGAAGGAGCTTACCGAAGTGCGAGGGATCCTCTGGGTTGAGAGCGATGAGCACGACCTTCTGCAAGCCGCTGTTGGAGTGGTCACTAACGCCCTAAGGGTGACACAGCCAGAAGGATCCAGCTCGCTTGCAGCTTGTGCCTTGGGAATCATGGCTCGGGTAGGCGAACTTGAGGAGGATGCCTTTCACGCCAGGATCACCCAAGCCTTTGTTGTCGCCCATTCCCATTACGATCAGGAGATCAACCTGAAGGTAATGAGTCATGGCTTCACGCCTGTCTATGATGACGCTGAGCTGGACGAGATGGAAAAGGCAGTGGCTCTCCTCGCGCGGAACCTGGCGGACCAGCTGAAACAAGAGGTTCTCCCTTCGCAGAAGTAGTTAGCTTGATGAACACTTATTTCTAATATGTGAACAAGTGTTAGTACTTTTGTGTCCTAGAAATAGTTTCATAATTTTTGTTTCGTTTGTTTGATCTTACCTTCTCTTTTTTTGTGATGAAAAAAGATTTAGACAATCGACCCTTTCATTTGTTAAGACCATAGGGCCCGAAGTTTTGTAGGGGAAATTTTAATTGTGCCGGTGAGCAAAATTACCGTAGCTGTCGGGGCGTGGGCTTTTTGTGGTCTTACCAGTTTGTTCCCTCGAACCTTGCCGCCAGTCTTGATGCGAGGAGGAGATCTAATGTGATGTTTTTTTTCAGAAAGAGAAAGGAGGTACCCATACCTTTATCAGCCCCCGAGTGAGATCCGACCCCTTACGGCTGCTGGGGTCGGATGTTACTGGAGATCGGAGCGAGGGAGGCGAACTTACGTTTGTATTTACTCGTGCCCCTTTCCTAGGACTTTGATGATCGCTGCGTGACCGTGCGCTATGAGCTCGCTAACGGGGATGTTCGGACAGAATCCGATCCCGTTTGCTTCGCAGCAGGGTCGGTGAAGCCCTCGGGTGGCGTTCCGTTACTCTTTTGCCTGCCTTCCAACAGATTCCCCCTCAATGGGGTTTCTATGGGCTCGGCTAGAGGCTGGATTGAACAAGAAGGTTGAGATGACCCTATTCGCAATAATGTGGGTTGGGCTAAGGCCATTGAGGCTCATCTGTGTTTTCTCCCCTAGCCCTTGTTTGAAACGAGGCGGCTCCAGACCTTTCGCTGGTCATCCTTCGAAACTTGGTCTCTCGATCTTGGATCGAGCGGCTCGAGCCCCTGAGCCTTTTGGGGTCTGTTAGGGGTCGGCCGTGTTTTTGCGTGTTACCCCGTCCTCGGTTTCCACGACTGGAGGGGCTAAGTTGACGACACTTGCCTTGATGGCTTGAATGTCGCGCTCAATGAGCTTGCTAACGGGTGTGTTCGTGTGGAATCCGGATCCATCATTCGCTGATGGGGTCGGCAGAACCCTCATGTGGCATTCCACTACTTCTTAACCCACCTCCCGGCAGATGCCCGAGCCGTTTGCTGGGCTCAGGTGGCCCGTTGGCCTCTCCTCGTCGGAGATTCTATGGGTCCGACTCGAGGTTAGAATCGAACGAGAAAGGTCGAAATGTCCCTGTCCGTTTCTGAACGGGGTCGGGCAAGGCCGCCGGGGCTCATTTCGGTTTTCCTCCCCTGGCTCTGTTTGACACGAGGTGGCCTCGAGCCCTTCGTGGGCCGGCCTTCAAACCCCCGGTTAGGCGCCGCTCATATTGAATGAGGCGGCTACCACTTCGTGACGCGACACGAAGCGTTGGGATGCAAGAATTTACATATGCAACGTTTGGATGTATGGATTTAGCATATAGTTTAATTGAAACGAAAGCGGGGGTCGATAACGTTACCTTGGTCGTATGAGCCTGTGAAGCTCCTACCAGACATGTCTGTGCTAGGTTCGGGTCCAACATTTTCGATGAGGCTGGCGTAACCTGCATAAGTATTGCTACTTTTGTTTTTGTCTTTTGGCGGCGATTTGAGCCGCTTGATTGATTTTTAAGCGATCTGTCAGCTTCCCCCCCGAAGGGGGGCTCTGCAGGTGGACCCCTCCAAACTCCTTGCAGGAAGGTGGGAGCCAAGGCCAGTAATGTGAGGAACTATGAATGTGATTATGCTGGTGAACAAAAAACACTGTAGCCGTCGGGACGTAGGGTCTGTTGGTCCGTCCAGTTGTATTCATCGTTTTATTCCCACACGCCGTGCTTCCGGTTTTTTAAACGTAAGGAGGGGTCGGGCTAAGAGGGTGTTTTAAAAAAAACAGGCGCCCTCGGCAGCCCCCGAGCGATGTCCGTGCCCCTGCCGTTGCTGGGGTCGGAGGCTTGGTAAAGAATTCAACACACAAAGTAAGTAAATAGGGGTGCTTATCTTTCAATTGGTCGTTCGTTCGTTGTTTTGCCTAGGCCGCCCGATCGACCTAGGAGGCCCGCTGAGCTCCCCCTAGAGGGAGGTTCCATCATTGGGTCATTCCATGGTCCGACCTGGGGAAGCGGAGAGTCGCGTGCAGGTGAGCATGCCCCGGTTGTTGCGTCCGGGGCGCATTAGTGGCGGGCCATGCCCGGGTGATGTTCTGGCTTACCAGGCGGTGTCCCATCAACCAGAGCACGTCTTGTTGTTTCCGGCGCGTCCCCTCGGATTTCTGTCAGCATTGATTTTGAATTTGTATTGAATAGGGGAAGGCAGAGAGTTTTTCGTCCGAACCTTTCGTCTTTCCTTAGCTACTAGGCCCCCTCTTTAAATAGGGGGGAGGGAAAGAGTTCTCGCCCACCTCCCCTCTTGCCTCTGAGCCACCACCTCTTCTCCTTTGTTTTCACCGAATGCATCAGCCCCTAAGAAAGAGAGGGTAATGCCAGGGAGAGAAGAACCCACAGATCCGCTTGTGAATCTGGAGCGCGATGTCGAACTGGAGGTTATCCAACTTAGATGAGATGGCGTGGTTCGCCTGTGCTGAGGAGGGGTCACCGCTGCCGAAGGAGGAAAGGCGCCGGAGGGTGCTGAGCATTGTCGATTTTGCCGTCGTTGGTTGCGACCTTCCTTCAGCGGGAGGCGCTTCCTGCCCCGACGCCGTTGTCAGGGTTGTGGCCGATGATGATGACATAGTCCCTAAGCGTCCCGGCAGAGGCACCATTGCCAGGGTCACGGCTGATGACGATGGCGCAGTCCCTAGGTGCCCCAGCGGAGGGACACCGTAGTTATCGGCGTGGCGCTCATCATTGCAGATGACAGCGCCTTCGAGGATCCCACGAAGCGATGGGACATCATCGATGGGGAGCAGTACGTGGTGGCCGCAGTAGACGAACTGGGCTGTGTACGTGCCCGGTCGTTGCTGATGGAGAGCTTGGCGCGGCGGCCGCAGTAGACGAACTGGGCCATGTACGTGCCCGGACGTTTGCCGATGGAGAGCTTGGCGCGGCGACCATAGTAGACGAACTAGGCCGTGTACGTGCCCGGACGTTTGCCGATGGAGAGCTTAGCGTGGTGACCGCAGTAGTACTTGTAGTGAAGCTAAGCAGAGACTGTAATCGAATAAGTTTGGGGGAGCCCCCGAGTGAACAGTCCTTTGATTTTTAGGAGTACATTAGTTCTCTGCGTGATAAAATCACTTTGTAAGTGGTGAATTTGTGCAAAAATGAACAATTTTTCTAGCTTTTGTTATGGCAAACAGTAACAGTTTTTTAGTTTCCTCTTTTTATGAAGAGGTTTCGATGCCTTCCCATGGCCCAAGTTGCAAAAAACTAGGAATGCAGGTGAATTAGTTCTGATTATGCTGGTGAGCAAAGGGGTTGTAGCCGCTGGGGCGTGGGTCTCCCGCAATCCTACCAGTTGTACTCAGAATTTGTTCCCGAAATCTTAGTTTTTAGGACTTGAGGAGAACCGAAAAACTTAGATACAATTTGTAAAGATAACCACAGGAAGTGTTTGCAAAATGTACTTGTATTACTTGTATCAGCCTCCGAGTGAGGTCCGGCCCCTCATGATTTGTAGGGGTCGGATGTCACTAAAGATCGGGGATTTGTAAAGACAAAAACTGATAAGAAAAAACATGCGATTATTAAGGATAAAAACGACGTAGCTGCTCAATGTTCTAGGCATTGGCGAAGACCTCGCCGTTGATGGGTTTCAACTTGTAGGCGCCTGGGCGGAGTACTTCTGCGATGACATACGGCCCCTCCCAGGGCGGGGAGGGCTTGTGGCGGTCCTTATTGCTCTGCACGAGGTGGAGGACGAGGTCTCCGATGTTGAAGGCTCGGTCCCGCACCCGTCGACTGTGGTACCATCGCGACGACGCTATTGAAGGCTATCGTATGCTCTGATTCTTGGTGCTCCATAGTCAAGGTCCGCTGGGAGAACAGCCTCAGAACCGTAGACCATGAAGAAGGGTGTGTAGCCGGTGGCCCGGCTAGGAGTTGTCCTTAGGCTCCAGAGCACCACCGGGAGCTCAGCGAGCCAGCGCGTGCCGAACTTGTTCAACTAGTTGAAGATCCTAGGCTTAAGGCCTTGCAGGAGCATGCCATTTGTGCGCTCGACCTACCCATAGGTCCGGGGGTGCGCGACGGCTGCCCAATCGATCCGGATGTGTTGTTCATCGTAGAATCGAATGAATTTCCTGCTAGTGAACTGCATGTTGTTGTCTGTGATGATGGAGTTCGGTACTCCAAAGCGATGGATGATGTTGAGGACGAACAACATAGCTTGCTCAGATTTGATCGTGGAGATCGGTCGAGCTTCAATCCGTTTCATAAACTTGTCTATGGTGACAAGTAGGTGGGTGAAGCCCCCGGGTGCCTTTTCGAGTGGTCCAACTAGGTCGAGCCCCCAGACCGTGAAGGGCCACGTGATGGGGATCATCTGGAGCGCCTGGGTCGGAAGGTGAATCTGTCGAGCGTAGTATTGACACCCTTCGCAGGTGCATACAATTTGTTCAGCATCGGCTACTACGGTGGGTCAGTAGAAGCCCTGTCGGAATGTGTTTCCAACCAAGGTCCTCGCTGCGGGATGATGACCGCAGACCTCGCCATGGATGTCGCTCAGCAGAAGTCTTCCCTGTTCGCTGGGGATGCACAGCTGCAGGATCCTGATATGGCTCCGTTTGTAGAGTTCGTCCTCTACAAGAATGAAGGATTTGGCGCGGCGTGCAAGCCGTCGGGCTTCCATCTTGTCTGCCGGTAGTGTGTCGCGGAGGAGGTAGTTGAGGTAAAGCGTTCTCTAGTCGTCGAGATGGTTGGGCTCTGCTGCTAGACCCTCTTCAAGCTCCATGACTTTAGGGTCGGGCAGAGCAGTCGGCGGGTCAGCCCCCAGGGCCAGATCAGATGGGCCATCATCGGCCTGTTCTGATCCCACATAGCGCACCGAGGGCTTGTGTTGATCGCTGGCGAAGACACCCGTCGGAACTGGCTCTCGGCCAGACACTGCTTTCGCGAGTGCGTCGGCTACTTCGTTGAGGCGCCTTGGGATGTGATTGAGCTCGAGGCTGTTGAATATGTCCTCTAGTCATAGAACTTCTTAGCAATATGCTGCCATCTTGGTGTCATGGCAGCTTGACTCCTTCATAACCTGATCGATGACTAGTTGGGAGTCGCCCCTGACGTCGAGGCGTTGGATGCCCAGCTCGATGGCGATTCGTAGGCCATTGATGAGCGCTTCGTATTCTGCGATATTATTTGATGAGGGGAAATGGAGCCAAACCATGTACCTCATGTGGACCCTGAGGGGTGATACGAAGACTAGTCCCACGCTAGCGCCCTTTTTCATCAGTGATCCATCGAAGTACATCATCCAGTACTCTTGATCGACGATTGCTGGTGGCATCTAGACTTCGGTCCACTCCGCGATGAAGTCAGCCAGCACCTGGGATTTGATCGTCGTTCAGGAGGTGTAAGTAATGTCCTAATCCATCAGCTCGAGCGCCCACTTTATGGTTCTTCCTATAGCGTCCTGGCTACGGATGACCTCGCCGAGGGGGAACGACGTCACGACTATCATAGGGTGTGACTCGAAGTAGTGGCGTAGCTTCCTTTTGGTGATGAGGATGGTGTAGAGGAGTTTCTAGATTTGGGAGTAGCGGGTTTTGGAGTCGGATAATACCTCGCTGATGAAATATACAGGGCACTGCACCTTGAAGGCGTGCCCCTCTTCTTCCTGCTCTACTACTAAGGCGGCGCTAACCACTTGCGTGGTGGCCGCTATGTACAGGAGGAGGGATTCTCCGTTGCTAGGAGGAACCAGGACCGGGGGCTTGGTTAGAAATTGCTTGACCATGTCAAGAGCCTCCTGGGCCTCGGTTGTCCACTCGAAGTGGTCGGACTTCTTTAGGAGTCGATAAAGGGGGAGTCCTCATTTGCCGAGGCACGAAATGAATCGGCTGAGGGCGGTGAGGCACCCCGTGATCCGCTAAACCCCCTTTATGTTCTGGATCGGGCCCATCCTTATGATGACTGAGATTTTCTCTGGGTTGGCTTCGATGCCGCGCTCGGAGACAATGAAGCCGAGCAGCATGCCCCTTAGGACCCCAAAAACACATTTTTCGGGATTGAGTTTGATGCCATTTGCCTAGAGTTTCGCAAAGGTTCATTCGAGGTCAGTGACAAGGTGGTCAGCCTGTTTGGACTTAACTATGATGTCATCGACGAAGGCCTCAACGGTCTGCCCGATGAGGTCCCCGAAGTAGTTGAGCATGCAGCGCAGGTAAGTTGCCCCAGCATTCTTCAGACCGAACGGCATTGAAATATAGCAGAACGATCCAAAGGGGGTGATAAAAGACATTGCGAGCTGGTCGGACTCTTTCATTGCGATCTGGTGGTAGCCGGAATATGCATCAAGGAAGCAGAGGGTTTCACACCCTGAGGTAGAATTGACTATTTAGTCTATGCGTGGCAAAGGAAACGGGTCCTTTGGACACGCCTTGTTGAGGCCCGTGTAGTCGACACACATCCTCCATTTCCTGCTCTTCTTTCGCACAGGAACGGGATTTGCTAACCACTCTGGGTGGTGTACTTCCCTAATGAACCCAGCAGCCAATAGTTTTGCTATCTCTTCGCCGATGGTCCTGTGTTTTTCCTCGTCGAAGCGGCGCAGGCGTTGCTTCACCGACTTGGAGTCTGGGTGGATTTTCAAGGTATGCTCGGTGACCTCCCTCGGGATGCCTGGCATATCCGAGGGTTTCCACGCAAAGATGTCTTTGTTCTCGCGGAGGAAATCGACGAGTGCTCTTTCCTATTTGGAGGAGAGCGCGGCCCCGATGTGGACCTTTTTGCCCTCGGAGCTGGTGGGGTCCATGAGGACCTCCTTGGACCCTTCCATCGATTCAAACAATCCGGACGACCTCTTCACATTGGGCGCTTCTTCAATGACCTCCTTGAGGGTTGCGAGCTCTTCGGAGGCGACGACTGCTGTCGCGTGGCCGCAGCATTCGACTTCGCACTCGTAAACGCGACGGAAGGAGGTGCCGATGGTGATAACCCCGCAGGGACCTAGCATCTTTAGTTTGAGGTATGTATAGTTGGGGATGGCCATGAACTTCACGTAGCATGGACATTCGAGGATGGCGTGGAAGGTTCCGGGGAACCCTACCACGTCGAAGGTGAGGGTCTCAGTCCTGTGACTGATCCCTGAAAGTGACAGGCAGATCGATCTGCCCTAGTGGTACGGCCTGTCTGCCAGGCACGACGCCATGGAAAGGCGCTCGGATGGGGCGGAGGTTCGCTCGGATGGGGCGGAGGTTCGTTCGGTCGACGCCCATCTCATCGAGTGTCTTGGCGTACATGATGTTGAGGCCGCTGCCTCCGTCCATCAATACTTTCGTGAGTCGCTTTGGGCCGACGATTGGATCGACAACAAGTGGGTACCTTCCCGGGTGTGGGACGGTATCCGGATGGTCGGTCCAGTCGAAGGTTATGGCATATTTTGACCACCGAAGGAAACTGGGTGTGGCCGGTCCGGTCGTATAGACCTCGTGGCGCGCGACCTTTTGGCGGCGTTTGGAGTCATAGGCCGCTGATCCTCCAAAGATCATGAGGGCACCATTCGGTGTTGGGAAGGCATCGTCCTTCTCCTCGGCGTTGTCTATGGGGGAAGGTTCCTTCCCCTGCTCCCCTTTGTTGAGGCCTCCAGACAAGTATTTATGCATGAGGCCACAATCCTTGTACAGATGTTTGGCCGGGAAAGCATGGTTTGGGCATGGCCCCTCGAGCATTTTCTCAAAGTGGTTCGGAGCACCCTCCACGGGCTTCCAACCACCCTTGTGGTCGGCAGCGGCCACGAGCGAGTTGTCGCACCGTTGCTTCTTATTCTTTCTTTTGGCAGGACGGTTGGAGGTGCCTTCGCCGGTGTCCTTGTCCTGCCTCGCCTTACCGTCGGAATGGTCGAAGATGGCTCCAACCGCCTCCTCTCCTGAGGCATGGCTGGTGGTGATGTCTAGGAGTTCCTTGGTGGTCCACAGGCCCCTGTGCCCCAGCTTGTGAACCAAAGACTCACAGGTTGTCTCGGATAGGAAGGCTCCTATCATGTCGGCATCGGCGACGTTAGGGAGCTCGTTGCACTGCTAGGAGAAGCACCGGATGTACCCACGGAGGGTTTCATCGGCCTTCTGGCGGCAGTTCTTGAGGTCCCATGGGTTTCTAGGGCATTTTTACGTGTCCTGGAAGTTCCCCACAAAGATCTCCGTTAGATCCGCCCAACTTTGAATGGTGTTGGACGGTAGGTGCTCCAACCACGCTCGTGCTGAATCAGCCAAGAATAGTGGGAGATTGCGAATAATGAAATCGTCATTACTCGCACCATCGGCTTGACATGCAAGCCGATAGTCTTCGAGCCAAAGCCCGGGGTTTGTTTCCCCAGAATATTTAGGGATGTTGGTAGGCGGTCGGTACCTTGGTGGGAAGGCAGCGTTGAGGATGTGTCGGCCGAAGGCCTGAGGGCCTAGCAGGCCAGGGCTCAGGCTCCGGTCCTCGCTGCTGTCGTAGCGCCCGCCACATCGAGGATGGTAGCCGCGGCGGGCTGCCTCTCTTGCGTCGCCGTAGGCGCGCCTGTGGGCGTCGATGGTGCTGCGCACGTCACGGTCGTGGCCGAGGCGCTGATGTACCGGGACAGCGGTGCGCCGCCTGCCGCCTAGCGGTGTTTGGTGAACGGACGCGTCCTTGGTGGGACGCACTGAGGGTGTGTGCTAGCTGGCGTCGGGCTCGCGTCGTCGAGACAACGAACTTTCCGCCTGCTGCGCCGCCGCACGCTCGAGCAACGTGCGAATTTCTCGGCGGGCTCAGTGATCCTTGGACATCTCGGCCTGTGGGAGGCCGTGCAGCAAGGCCATCGCAGCGGTGATGTTTTGGCTCACCCGAGCGAAGTGAGGGAGGGTCCCGTCATCGGTGAGGATCCTCTGATGTACAGTGCGGGCCGTGGCACGCGCGCGCCTGCTGTCTTCGCGGCGTTCGATCTCGCGATTGATGTCTGCGTACTCCCGGACGAGCCCTTGTCCGGCCTCATCGATCTCTAGCTTGTGGGCTCTCAGCTGCTCCATCCTCAAGCGAGATGGGGCCGCTATCTCCCCCCTGGACCTACCGTCAGGGTTGCTTGTTAGGGTGGCCTCTTCCCCGGAGACGCTTTCAATGTGCCCCTTGGGGGTTTGCGCCATGAAGCATTCCCAGGAAGGGTGATGGCTCCCTCTATTGGAGTCAGAGCTGGAGGACGATCCTAGCTCCTCCGTGAGGAGCCTGTGGAGAGTCTCCATATCGTGTTCAATTGTCCCCATGAACTCGTTGTCCGTGGGCGACTGAACCATGCGTAGCGCCAGAAAGTGGCCAGCAGTCGCCGCGGCGTTGTAGAGACCGAACGGAAATGTTGTCGGGGCGCTCCACATGTGGCGTTCCAAAGAGAGGGTGATGCAGCGCGGGGCCTCCCTGGATGACTGGGGTCCAAGGGAGTCACTGGGCTGGCCCTCAAGCCTCCGATGGCTGAAGCTGATGGAGGGGAGAGACTAGACGGCCATGTGGGCCAGCGCCAGCTCTCCTCCCAGTGTGACGATGAAATCTAGGTCACCGAAGCGCACGTGTGCACCGGAGACCTAGCTGATTGAGTGGTTGGCCATCCGAGGCCTGATTTGGAACGCGCAAAGTCCCCTACCTGGTGCGCCAACTGTCGGTGTTTCGTACAAGCACCGACAAGTAAATTTATAGTGATGCGCGTTAGATGGTGCGCTAAAGGACACAAGATTTATACTGGTTCGAGCTGAATGTCCCTACGTCCAGTCTGTTGCTGCTCGTGTTATTAGCATCGAAAATAGTTTGTAGTAGGGGGTACAAACGATCGAGAGAGGGACTGGTCCCAAGTCTCTGATGGAAGGGTCGAAAGGATGCCAAGAGCTTGGTAGCAGCTTGACTGTGTGTGATGTGTGTTGTGTTATCAAAAAGTTCATGCCCTTGTTGGAGGAAGCACATCCCCTTTTATAGATGAAGAGGACAGCCATACAAGCGAGAGGGCAAGGGTGTGTACGCTACCCAGCCTTGCTGTTCACGTCTATCAAGCCTTGTTGTCCATTCCGGCGGGTGTGAGAGAATGGTAAGCACCTACAATACTGTCGTTGCCACTGTAGAATGTCAGGATGGCTACAGAGTACTGCTCCACGCAGGGTATGGACTATGGTATAGTGGTTTTGACTTATGAGCCTTGCCCAGCCTTGCTTCGCACACCTTCTGGTTCCTATGAGTCCCTATCGGAGGGACGCGGGGTCGGAGTCCAAAGTAATGCTGTGGGCAAGGCCTTCCGATCGGAGAGGGCGTTCGGAGGCTGAAGCGAGTGCTCCGATCTGGTGGACCCGAGGGGTCGTGAAGCGGGCGCCGCTCCCTTGGGATCATAACGTGGTGACAACACATCCGTCATTTGTAAAGGACGCGAGTCCTTTCCTGGACCGTAGTGGTTGTCGTATGTCTATGTCGAGTTCCGTGTCCGAGAGCTGAAGGCGGCACCTACAACTCTGTAGGGCGAAGAGCACGCGCCCACAACACTATTCAGGCTCTGCTACGCCTGGAAGGGTCTAAAGCACCCATCCCGTTGTTCCCTGGCAGTACTTGTCCTACCGGGGCGCAGGGTATGGTCCTCGAAGCCACGGTTGACCTAAACGTCTTGTCCTACTCTGTACCTATCATCATGGGGGGCGGGGAGAGGTTGATAGGCGAGACGAAACCAATCCTTGGACATCGGGTGAGGCGAGGTCTATCCTCGGACGTCGGGCGAGGCGGAGTCTAGCCTTTATCCCTCGGGCGAGACCGAGCCCAGCCCTCGGGGGTTGGGCGAGGCGAAGTCTATCCCCAAGCCCTCGGGCGAGGTAGAGCTGGCCCTTATCCCTTGGGCGAGACCGAGCCCAGCCCTCGGGGGTCGGACGAGGCGGAGTCTAGCCCTTGGCCCAAGGGCGTCGAGCGAGGTGGAACCAAACTCCCGTCATTCGGGCAAGGAAAGCAGCGGCGTCCTTGTCTATCTGGGAGTTTTTAACGTTCGATGGTTATTGGTTCCACCTCTTGGGGTACCCCGGTGTTAGGTCCCCGACATTATAATTTACAAAAAATAGTATTAATATTTATAATACATAATTAGTATCATTAGGTAGATGCAAATTCTTAGGTCGCACAATTAGTTTCTTAGTTAGTCACGACATCTTGCGTTCCACAGCATAGCGGTGCCTTTTGTACGTATTCAACCCCATCACTTATGGCATCTCGCCATGGTGTGATGTAGGTCGTGTAAGCTCTCTAACTTCTTAATGAAACACATGTTACGCGCGTTCTCGAAAAAAAGATAGATGTTTGAATATTTTTTTTAATAAACTTATTTGGAGCTACAAATGTTGCTAAGGCCGGTCTCAGTGGTGGTTTCATGTCCCTATTTTCAACACATCCATAATCCCTCCATTCCTGAATATAAGGTGCGATTTAACTTGATCCGGTCTTTAAGAACATATTTTGACCTATAATTTCTCATATAATATATAATTTACAGGAACAAAAGTTTGATCATTAGAAAGTATTTCTAAATACAAATCTAATGTAACCATTTTTATAATATGAACTTTTGATATAATTAGGCTAATTGTTAGTCAAAGATAACAAAGTTTGAACTTTGAAATACGTGCACGCCTTATATTCAAGGACAGAGGGAGTGTTTTGTAAATAGTGCAGAAGAGTTTCATCCCCATAAAACTCTCTCTACTCTTATGAAACTTTTATCGTCTCTCTTCATTAATACAAT
This sequence comes from Miscanthus floridulus, assembly GCF_019320115.1. Lineage (NCBI taxonomy): Eukaryota > Viridiplantae > Streptophyta > Magnoliopsida > Poales > Poaceae > Miscanthus > Miscanthus floridulus. The sequence continues at coordinate 116,883,942 of NC_089586.1, read as the reverse complement.
GTCATGTCAACATATTTAATGCTCATGAAACTTTTATAAAACCCCGTTGAGATTGGCCTAATGTTTTCTACAAACCTAATGAAACTTATGAAAGTTTGATCAGTAGGTGTATCAATACGAGGCCATGCAAATAAATTACTTTCTCTATTCTAAATTATAAATCATTCCAATTTCTCTAGAGAGTTAAATTAAAGCATCTCAAGTTTGATTAAAACTATAGAGAAAATTACAAAGATCTATGACATCGAATAGGAACAAACAAATAATACTTATTCGATATCATAAATATTATTATTATTTTTATATAAATTTGATCAAACTTAAGATGCTTTGACTCTCAAAAAAAAATTGAATCACTTATAATCTGGGACGATGGAAGTAGCTAGTTGCAGATCTAGAAATGGCATGTTCCGTGTACAGTAATAGAGTAACTTTTGAAAGTCACGAGGTCGGCAATCTGATGATGAATCATGAAAGGTTTGTAGTAGTGCTCTCTCGTCAACAAATTAATCAAAGTCTAATTGTCTTGTAAACCTTTTTGACTTTAACTGACTTTATAGAAAGTAGTACCAATATTTATAACATTAAATTGCATAAACGTATACTATACAGATGTTCTGTATAAATATTAATATTTTTTATTATAAATCTAGTTAGACTTAAAAAATAACTAAGATAACTTTTTATATTAATTTATTTAGGAACAAAGGAGATATATACAGAGCTAACTGACTGGTCAAGATTTCCTATTCAAATCCAAGTCTAATAGTCCGTCTTCCAACTAGGGATGAAAACGGACGAGAAAACCCCTCTCCTGTTTCCGCTTTTATATTTTCTGATGAAACAGGATTGGATTCTAAAAAGCCAGGATCGGAAACGAGATAGGGATATGCGGACATTCGGAAACGGACAAATACGGAAGGAGAAAATTAAATTAGGATCACATAATCTAATATTCTCAAGTATGCATGTATAATGTCAAATAATAATATACACATTTGAAGATCGATATAATATTCACTTTCGTGTCATATGTGTTAACATGTTAGCATGTATATTTGGTGATTAGCAGGTGTATTAACATAACATAAGGATATATAATTGTTACACATATCACACAGAGATTGAAACGGGATAAATATGGCATATGGGTCCATCGCGCATTAAAACGGAATCCCACAAAAACGAACAGAAAATACCCTCTATTTTATCCGCAAATACGAAAACGAGATCCACATATATGGATTTATCCGCAAATACGAAAACGAGATCCACATATATGGAAACGCGTGGGACTTGAAAACGGAACGGGATGGCACGAGATTTTCCTGTCTGTTTTCATCCCTATTTCCAACGAGACTGAGGCATCGAGCAAATTAAAGATCTCAGCAGTCAGCTGCACTTGAGGCATCGAGCAAATTAAAGATCTCAGCGGTCAGCTACACTCACAGTCTCAAACCTTCACAATGTAACCACACGTACAAAGTTCAACTGCGGCTGCGTGCATTCTTTTGCATCCATTTCTCCAACAAATGGTTCACAAGAACAGTTGCAGTGTGAAGTCGACCAACGCAGCCTTTTCGGCATACCGAGGGCTTCCCCAACGCGCGTGACACCGTGTCTGTTAGCCTCAACCTTCACATATATAACCGGTGTCCACTATCATAATCTATCAACGGCATTGGAGCAAGAGCTCCATAGCTCACCACGCGTTTTCAAGGGACCATAGTGACCAAAAACACAACACTTGCAGCCCGTAGGCCACTACTGTGTCAAAGGAGAGCTCTCACTTGTGTTGGGAAAATTGATATCTACGCAACTGCTCTATCTACATGGCCTATTACTTTTTTTAGGCTAACGCTCCTATTAGCCTGCGTTGCAGCTGCCTCGTAGGATCTATACCGACCATTTGTTGTCCTACAACAGCAATCGTTTGTCACTATATGTTGTATTAGAATTCATTCAAACTGGAACATGCCAAATGCAAATTGACTTTGTTTTTAACATGTTCATTTTGAAAAGTGAAACTAATTAAGCTTGTGTAAAGTTAAGAGCAGTAGCTCTCTATACAGTGCATATTATTTCCATATCTCTATCTATACAATATATCAAGGATTTACACGAACCGATTGCTTGCCTATAGGGGAGCTCGCGGGCTAGCCCATTTGCATCCCTGCCGGGTACACAACAATAACTAGAAAACTGCTTATTTAAAAATAAAAAAAAACACCAATCCGACCCGTATCAAAGAACCGTTGCATGCATGGATAGTAATAACGTAGAGACCCAGCTCTGCATCATCGTCGCTCTACATGTAATAGAGCTGAGGACACAGTTCACGGCCAGCTCGATCGGTCTCTCCTGCTCATCTCAGCGGAGGCGGACAGTTGATGTGTGGGTCATTAGTGCCGCACGAGTGGCCTGGTCCTGATTTGTTCTCCACCTGCAGCAGCCTGTGCAGGGCTCGCCCATGAGCCGACGACGACGTGGTTGTCGCTGCTGGCGGCGGTGGCGGCCCCGGCAACGCCCGCGCCGCTGCAAGGGTTGCCGAGCCCGATGTGGCCACGAGAACCAGGAGCATGATAACCACCACAACCTTTCTCACCGTGGACGACGTGGAGGTGATAAACGACATTAGTGGTTCACAATGCTCTCTCTCTCTCTCTCTCTCTCTCTCTTTCTCTCTCTCTCTCTCTCTCTCTCTCTCTCTCTCTCTCTCTCTCTCTCTCTCTCTCGATCGCACGCTCTGCCTTATTTCGAGGGTTAAGGTAACGAGACTGTTTTTTTTCTTCTTTGGGATGAAATCAAGTTGTCTAGTGATGAGTGTTATGCAGTTGTTCGAGGACGTAATCACCTCGTACTTATAAAGGGATGCCGGAAGGTATTCTTGCATATGCCATGGTGGGTCGGTCGAGCTTACTCCGAAACTTCAATGGTTTTTACGTGTGCGACTCGTTGGCTAAGCTGACTGGTTCGCAATCGCAAGCAAGCAATGCGCACACACATACACAAAAACTACTACGCGGTTTCTATAGAGCTCCGTCCATCTGCCAACTCCACTAGTCTTAAGTCTACGTTTGTGCGCAAAAGAAATCTGTCGCGCGATCCGTACGTTCTTACGAACTCGCGACAAAATCGAAACCTAGCTCTACAGTTCCAAATACCGGTGGCATGTCCAAACTAACAGAAGAAATCCATCATTGTCAGTTGTCACAACCATCATTGGACGCTCGGTGTGATCAGAGCGCTTTATGGCGTTACTCTTACGCAGCGGCATCCATGCATGACTTGGGTTGTGTTGGGCCCATATGTATATGCTTCCTGCTGTGTCATGGGCCCAGCCAAGTTAGCCGAGGCCTGTCTCGAGTCCGTGGATAAAAAAAAACACATATGGAATACACATATGAGCTATCTCGGATAGACACTACTGTAAATGACATTTTCCCTGTGTGCCAAAAAAATTATCAAGGGTAAATGAAAAACCATCAAGGAAATTAATTCTATCAGGAGCACGACAGGCATATCCTGTCAATGATAGATCGATAGATAAATGGATTTTTCCTGTAAGCATCACGACAAAAGCTTTTTTTTTTTCTAACGGTAATGTTTTGACGGTTGTCTGACAAAAACAATGTAGCATCAACAGGTTCAATAAATCGTCAGAACTGTCAGGTAATTATTTTCCCTATAGTCTTACTCTCAGGGATAGTTCTGATTTCTTTGTTGGTTCCAATAATGTCTCCGTCGGTCAACCTTCAAGGAAATAAATAATATATTTTTGTCGGGCATGAAGCAACTAAATTTGAGCAAGGATTTATATTCATAATGCTTGTCATGTTACTCATAAGGAAATAAATAAACTAACACTTATCTTACGAAAGATAACAATAATTAAAGACCAACTCTAAGAATTGCTATATCTAGTCACTATTACAAAAACATTTTTAGGGGCGGCTGGTAACCCTTTGTAGGGGCGGTTTGGCCAGCCGCCCCTATCGAACCGTCTCTACAAATCATGCATTTGTAGGGGCGGCGGTTGATGATTGAGCCGCCCCTACAAATCGATTTGTAGGTGCGGCTGTAGTGTCAGCCGCCTCTATAATACCTATTTGTAGGGGCGGTTCAATCTAGAACCGCCCCTACAGTATGTTTTCCCGTAAAAAAATTCAAATTTATAATTCAAATTCGACCAGAACTATTTGTTTCCGCGTATTCCATCCAGCGTTCGCGTTGCCGAACGCCCTACGACCAACGTTCCGAACGCGACTACAAGCACAATAGTATTATATAAACTACAATTACAAGTCCAATTCGTAAGGATATATACAATCCATCATTTAATATACAAATTCCATACACATTGTTATCAACATCCTAGAGCTAGCCTTTCAGTCTCACGAATGTGTTGGTACTGAGGATTTCTACCTAAGTCAGACTCTCGGTCATGGTAGGCGCCTTTGACATGTACAATCTGGTCCAATATGAAGTTGCAAAGGTCGCCGACGAGCTCTAAGAGTTGGTCATCCTTGTATAGGTCTTTTTTCATTCCTTTCTCTTCTCTCCACTACAAGAGAACAAGTTTCGGTTTAGTATTTCATACCACGTACGAAGTTTTTATACTACTGATGAAGAGGTTCAAACTTACCCTTAAGGGGTGTCTCATGTAGGCACTGGTGTTACTGATCATAGAACATATATAGTATCCACAATGTACACTCCCAGGCCTCTGTTTGGGGCACTGTGTGTTTTGCATATGAAAATGTTAGGTAATGCTTTTGACAGCCATGTAACGGAGTACTGAAGAAGTAAGTTACACTTACCGCATATAGTGTTTTTATAGCCAACTTTTCCTTCCTCGCTGGATCATGCCTTCCGTGATGATGAGTGACATAGAACCTAAATGCCCTCTTCGAATTATTTTAGCAAATACAACTTGTTAGTATCCATAAGTGAACGTTACAAGTATGTATACAAACATATAAGCTAATGAGGATTGTCGATATGTATACGTCTTGAGAATCGATATGAAGTCTTTGTATGTCGCCAGGTCCTTATCTATTGAATCAAAGACTCATGCCATGCTCCACCCGACATCGACGGCTATACAAATCCAGTGGTTGCTGCATGGATTTAATCATAGAACTAGATAAGCTCTTTTGCATCGAATAAAATATATCGAACAAAGCTTTAAGTATATAGTTGAACTTACTCGAAGTTGTATGGTAGCCATATAGTAGAGTGTTGTTGTAGATTTTTGAAAGCCAGAGCAATGTATGCCGCAACCTTAAGGGACTCTTTCTTTAGTTTTGCCATACGGATGCGCTCTTTCTCCCGAAGAGTCTTTGCAACAGCTAGCTCTTTAGCATCCAGTGTCCACTGTTTAGGGTAATTAAAATTTGGTTGGGCTTTAGCTTGAGGGTCTACATACCCGGCTTTTGGACTTGGCATTTGTTTGACAATGTGCACTTGCATTCTACAAATCACGACGTTGGTTAGTTACAACAAAATTCAAAGATTACATTCATATCATATCGAGAGGACAAGGACTTACAAGCACAACGTGCAAATTAGATTCATCTCCATTTCTCCCAGGTGAAAGCATGTGTGCATGTCATTGAAGTCAAAGACAATTTTTCCGACTGGGCTTCCAAATATGCCGGTGGGGAAGCATGCTTGTACGAGATCTATGCTCATTGGGAGAACACGTAAGTACCAATCATGGAACCTTCTCATTCCAAGTGGTAGGTGCCGGATGTCCCGGTTTGGTATAAAGGGCTTGCCTCTTTCATATGTTTTTGGGCAATCCTTTGACCATTTGATGTCATCAACATTTGGATACTGCTTTGTAATTTGGTGGAGTTTGCTAGTTACGGCCTCCTCAGAACCCCGTGATGGGACTTGTTTAACTTGGTTCTCAGGCTTGAACTGATCATGTGAATACCACTTGGACACCGACGAGACGTCTTTCACTGGAACATAAACTGGCCTTATGTTGATTGGAATCTTCTTTCGAAGTTCCCATTCAGGCACGTCCTCGTCTTCTTGTGCATCACCTTCTTTAGGAGGCACTCGTTGTTCATGTATCGGCTGTGCTTGTTGAGAAGAATGTGGCATCTCATCATGCACTTGCTTGGTATGAACTGGAGAAGGTTGTGGCATCTCATTAGGCACATGCTCGCTAGGAGGCGAGGAAGAATGTGGCATCTCAGGTACGTGGTGGTCATGAGACGGTGAAAATATCTCCCCAACCTCAACAACTCGCTCCAAATTTGGGAGAGGGGGAGGTGGCGAAGAAGCAGTCAATATAATGTCTCGTTTGTGCCAGAGGATGAATTGCCCAATAACGTCTCCGAGTAACACCATCCCCTCGAGAGTTGCGTAGTCTATCCTCCACTGCATGAACTCGGGCTTCATAGTATGCACCTCGACCCTAGTGTAGTCCGGCAGTATCTTATTATTGTGGTGTAAGCCACTGGGAGGATGTGCCACACCCGTTGCCACCTCCATCATAGTGTTCTGTCGGCCGCTTAGAAACACCAAGGTGCAACTAGTTGGTTCCCGTATGCGATCGACGGGGGTTGTGGCTGTAGTGGAATCTTGACTGCTAGGAACTTTTGGAGGGCTACCAACTAATGCCAGTTCTTCCGATGGCGTCACTAATATCCATGGCTCCGTAGACAGTCCTTGCTCCTCCAGCGCCTTCGCAACTAGAGCCTTCACTTGGAGCTCAAGACTAGTCTCCCGGTCTCAGCCATGTTTCTTGTACATGTGCCTGTCCTCTTCGAATCCTTGCTTCTAGGTCATCCTTTTCCCTAGCCCCCTGGTGCGGCCTGTGTGCTCCTTGTTTCCTAAGCCAAGGCTAAGCTCGTCCCTCTCTCTGGAAGGATTGAAGGAGCCCTTCTCCTTGTCTTCAGCATATTTTAGTATCCTTTATACCACCTCTTGGGTCTCCAGCTTATCAAACTTAAGATTGCTGCCGGATGATTCTGTACTCCTCGCATATATCCAGTTCCTTGAGCGTACCTTCAGATTCGTCACATCGATATTCCCAGCAGCTGCGGCCTCTTCGTCCATCTTCCTAAACTGCTCTTCCTTGGCATAGTAGCCACCGGGGCCTAGATGATGGTGGTGTTTGTTCCTCTTCGCCAGCTCGGTGTTATGGGCACTGAGCTCCAATGCCTCCGGTGAAGTCTTCTGAGCCATGAGCTTCTCCCATTGACTAGGAGTTATTTTGCCGAACTCGTTGAAGGGAGTTAACCCCTTTTGGATATACTTCGTGTTGAGCTCCGACCTCCAACGTCGGAATACCTCTCCCATCATCCTGACAGCATTTTTTACCAGTTCGTGCTTACCCTCCAGAAATCTAAAATGGACCCTCAGGTGCCTATCCCATAGTTCATTCTTTTTGTTCTCTAGTACCTCTTTCCAGTTAGGGATTGCTAGGTTCAATTTATCTCTTACTAGGGTTCTGATCGCATTACGGAATCGTCCTCTTAATTCCTTTGGCTCAAGGACCTCCCCTGCTGGCCCGACCTCCGTTATCACATAGCATGCCTTATCTGGATATAGATTTCCTTTTCTATCCACTCGTTTCCTCTTAGGCTTGGTAGTCATGGTTGTGTCTTCAGGTTGTGGAGCAGAGGCATCGTGATCCGTCTCTATGGTTGTTGCCTCTGCTCTCCTTTCCTCTACCCCGTCTTGTCCAGCGAGATGTCGCGGACGTCGACGTCATCTTTTCTGAGTTTCAAGAGGGACCTGTATATACAATAGGTCAAAGTATTAGCAGAGGTAACACAGCCAAAGCTTTAGTAAAATTTACAAGCTAAGGCTTTTTCTCTACCTCCTCGTTCGGGTCAAAGTCCTTGTCCAAATCTTCCTCCGTTGGCCTTCTTCTAGCTTCACGTGGGAAAGGATCCTCTGGACTTACATATCCCTCTTCTGAGTTATCATCATCATCATCCTCTTCTTCTTCGCCTTAAGCAGCCTTTCCTTCGGGGCCTTCCTCCTCGTCACACTGCTCCTGAGTAAGCATCACTTCTAGATCCTTTTCTACCTCCTTATTGAACTGTTCCTGAGTAAGCTGGTCCTCTAGTGCTTGCTCCTCAAGAGTTGGCTGCTCATCATGCTCGGGGCATCGGGCTACACTGTCTGGTGTCCGCGACATTATTTCACGCTTTGTTCTAATAGATGTAAGAAAGTGTGCTTTAGGTACGTGAGAAGGTATAAGAAATCAAAAAGGTCTATAAACCAAAGTAGTCCTATAAAACAACAATATATAAAAAAACGAGAAGTAGCAGTGGTAGAGGCCTCAGAAACATGTCAATCATCATCTGATCTTGAACTTGGAGCATCAAGGCATCATAACAGAGAAGAGAGGAGAAGGTAATGTAGGGGCGGCTGCTAATGATGCCAAGTTCCTTACAAGTTCTTGATCATCAGCTCATATTCCATATAATGTATGGACTTGAACGATTTCATCATCGGCAAAACAAAGGAGAGGAGAGGAGAGGGGAGATTTGGCAAAAAAAGCAGGTGCTGCTTCCAAAACATAGAGGATAGGAAAGGTGGCAACAAATAGAGGAGAGTGGAGATTTGGCAAAAAAAGCAGGTGCTGCTTCCCAGAAAAAAGCAACATGACAATGTAAGAACATCATATGCTTAATATCTTCCGAACCTAATAAGCAGATCGGACAATCAGAAGTAGTAGACAGTAGTAGTAGGGAAGTAGTAGAAGTAGCAAAAAAGGAACAGCTGCTTAGGAGAGGAGAGGAGTAGAGTGGAGTAGAGGAGAGTAGTAGTAGAAGAGGAGTACAGAGAAGACAACTAGTACAGAGAAGATTAGTAGCCACCGGCCACAATAGTACTGACAAATGACAATGTAAGAAGAATAATATAAATGCAAGGATTATTTCTACTCAGCAGATATTTATTCCAAAAAAAATGAAACTGGATGAATTGAAGTCCCACTAATTAAACAAACAAGTGCAAGGCTGCAAGCATACAATGAAAGAAGAGCATTAGAGTGTAAACTGACCGATAAAGATGAACCGTAATGGATTAACATATCTATAATCATTATTGCCACTTATTTTTCAAACACTTCAGTATGTAAGAGCATTGCCCAACACCAAAAAAAATCGCTGAACATGGTCAGCGTGTAATCATGAACTATACAAGCCACACTAAAACTCAAAAGGACAAATCATGACAAAAGGCAATATTGTTAGAACATGCACTCACATTCAAAACCACATTCTGCTGAATACCAGTCACACTACTGTATCAATGTTTATAGTGGTACTTTGTGTTAAGGTATCAGCACATGAATGATCCAAATTAACAAGGGCTAGGTCTGAGATTTATGCATTCCAATGTGGACATGCAGGTGTGAGAAAGACGAGTCTATCGGTGTTGAACTATTGACTAGTCATTAAAAAACTAGACCAACTTAGGAGAAACTAGGTCGCATTGTAAATAAGAAGAAATAGACACCAAAATTTAGTGTCATAGAGGACTCGTAACTGGGTGGCACAGGTGTATACCCACTCCTCACACCATCTGTCAAGTCAGTCAGATCGATTTGGAAATTCTATGCTACATACTGTTACAGCTACCAAAGGTCTATTTGTGAAAACCTTGCCAACTACGTAGAAGAAACAACATACGTACCAATATGCTTTTAGCATTAAGTGATGATTATATCCTGCTATTAGTCAAAAATAGGGAGTTTGGGTTGCACTGCATCCCTTGCTAAGAGTGCCAATGATGCTGTTGCTCTCAGGCCATTTCAGAAGATAACAGAAAACTAACAACTGGTATTGATAAAATACTACAGTTTTTCCTAGAAATCAGTGTCAGCTAGCTCAAAATATATACTCTACTATTGAGGCAAGCAAAAAATTTGGAATGACTAATCAACAGCATCATACATTTCATAGATGGTAAAAAGAGAAAACATAAAATGCCTAGGTTATTTAGAACAAGACAGATGTTGTGAGTCCATACAACAGACATGTCACATAAACTAAAAGACCATGCCAAGTTTCCAAAACTAAATGGACCGGATCAATTTAGAATAAGGAGTAAGAATAAAACTTGAAATTATGTTAACATGGTCTTTTTTCACTGTTGTGAATGAAAAAAAAGAATAACTTAGTTCTCAGACATAAGAACAGGCACTCACATTTTTCCTCGTTTGACATCAATTTTGTAACCTACCTACTGTAGGCTTTAGTTTCTTATGAAACATATGTGAATTTAGAAGCTGAACACAAATCTCAGAGATCTTTACCATTCTAAAAAATCTCTATGTACTCATGTACAGTGGAAGGAGTGCAAGGAGCCAAAAGGTCCTACCACGACTCAATCGACTTCAATGTACCAAGAAAAATAATGTTTACCTTAATATGTTTTAATAAATCACAAAAGATCTCAGGCCTGCCTGGATGTCGTAGTTTTAGGAAACTATAGAATCAACAAACTGTAGTTTCTTAATCCTAATGTGTGCAAATACAGTGGTTTAGAAGAAAAAAAGAAAGGTCCTGATTGGAGTTCTAGAAGGTTTGTTGCAGCCAACAGCTTTAAAAAACCAATGTATTTTGCAAAACCGTGATATTTGTCCAACACTACAAGATACTTTGCATCCAAACAGGGCCTCAATGTTTAACCATGTGAATATATGCCAAAAAATCGGTTAAGCCAATAAACAGTTTCTTAAGAGACCAGCCACCACAGCAAGATAAATAAGGTGAGGTATACAGGAAATAGTGAATCCGAACTATGCTACAATACTCCAGTTGTGTGAAGTAAGGTCGATTGACTCATATAAGTGCCTTTTGGTTGGTCTTCTAGCAAAATTTCCAACCACATAGTTTCCACATGGCTGTTCCAGTCTTATTGCAAACCCTTGCTCATTAGTTTAGTGTGGACAATCTTACTGTAAATGTGTAGGCTGTTGTGTTATCAAGTTCCTCGCATACATATGTGCTAGTTTCTTAATTTGTTCCCTCATGATGATACTTTCGGTGAGTATCATGTGCCGAAGAAATCATAAGTCATTCACATAAAACAAAAGGAACATCGCACGAAGCTTACCTCTGTGTTTAGCCGTGGACCAGGCCTCTTCACCGCCGATCCGTACCTCACTAGATCATCCTTGCTCGTGCCGTCTGAGACAAACCCAGTTCGTCGTCGATCTTGACGTCTCCTGCCTGGCGCGCCCTTGCGCGAATGAGGTCGCAGATCCGGCTCGAGCGCTCGCTTCAGGCCTTCGTCGACTCTAGCGGCGAGGTGAGCAGCCGTCAAGGAGTAGTTGGGGGAGGTGAGTTGGGGGCGGCGGCTGTGGGGGTGGGCGCTGTGGGCCGGGTGCGGGACGCCAAGCGCCGGGGGCTGGTGTGGGCGGGCATGGGCGCGGGACCGGCGACGGGGGCGGCGGCAAAAACCCTAGGCGCGCGGGCAGCCTGACGGCATCGTCGGTGGAAGAAGACAGCGCCCAGACGACATCACTCCCGTGCGTCGTCTTATTAATACTCCCTCCTATTTCTAGGGGCAGTTCCTGATCCAGCCGCCCCTACAAATATTTTTCATTTTTTTAAATTGTAATTTCTATATTTTTATATCATAAAAACACAAAGTAATATAAAAAAATTATGTATATGCACAAAAATTATGTATATGCACAAAAATTGTGTATATGCACAAAAATTGTGTATATGAAGAAATATATATATATATATATATATATATATATATATAAACAATTTTAGTCAAAACAATATTTTGGTCATTTCTTCATTTCATAAAGTGTTAAGTGATTTCATAAAGTTTTAGTAGTAATAGAGTGGATGTTCAAATAGAGTCATCTGGATGTTGCAAAAGGTAGTCTCACACACATGGATAAATGTAGTCTCACACACATACAAAAATATAGTCTTACACACGTACATAAATATATAGTCTCACACGCATCCATAAATGAAGTCTTACAAACACACATTTACATAAACACTCCACGTTAAACAACTAGCTAGCCCGCTGTAATGACTTTCCCCTTGACACCTTTTCGTTTCCATGGCAATATGTCTTTGGAGAGGTTCTTTTCCACAACACTGATCTTCATAGGAAAGTCTGTGAATAGCGGCATCTCATCGTAGTTATTGTAAGCTTCAACATCATCCACGCCATCAACTCCAATAATGTGTTGTTTCCTGAAGGCAACCACGTGCTTTGTCTTCTTCTTCGGGGGGAGGTTACTTTGTGTGTCAGACATATAGAAAACTTGTGCGACACATGAAGCGAGCACCCAAGGGTCATCTTAGTAGCCTAGATTCTCGAGGTCCATGACTCTTAATTCGATCTCGTTCAGTTGGTGTTGTTTGATCCAGCGGCATCGAAATAGGGCCACCGTTATATCCCTTCCATAGTCAAGTTCCCATATCTCTTCAATGATGCCAAAGTATTAGATTTTTCGCCCTAATCCATCGAGAGCCTCTATTCGAACACCGCTGTTTTGGTTCACATATTTACTATCCTTTGCGTGGGTATAGTACGTATACCCATTGATGTCATAAGCATTCTAAGATGTCACTTGTCTCGATGGCCCCTCTGCCAACCTACTGATGGTAATAGAGTCTATGGTTTCTCCAGGCGGTATGTTTTGGTCCTTCAACCATGTAGTTAGTCGTTGCTTGTGTTGTTTCATGACCCAATCATCCGAACGACCATTTCTTTTCGCCATAATGATAGCCAAGTGTTCATCAATATACGGTTGCATCAGTTGTGTACTCTACAAGACACTGTAATACGCCCGACTCACCTCTTTGTAATCATGGTCGATGAACACTTTTCTACCACTGGTGCCCTTCCCAGCCAGCCTACCCTTTTGATGAGAATCGAGTTTACCAATCCCTTTCTGTACTTTTAGTTACTCTTGACAACACTCGATGACTTCTTCAGTATTGTAACCCTCTATCATGGAGCCCTTTGGGTATGCTCGATTATGCACGTATCGACTTAGAACCGACATGAACCGCTCGTAGGACCATATTTCATGCAAGTAGCAAGGGTCAAGCGCCTATATTTGATGAACCATGTGAATCATGAGATGTGGCATTATATATAAAAAGTAGGAGGTAAACACATCTCCAGTTGGTTTTGTGTCTCCACCATAAATTCATATAGGTCACTTAGCTCTTCCTTGCCAATCATCTTCTGTGAGATCTTCGAAAAGAAGTAGCACATGCGGGTGATGGCCATTTTCAAGAACTCTGGCTTTATAGCCCTGATTGCAATAGGTAGAAATACTGTCAGCATCACATGGCAATCGTGAGCCTTGCAGTGTGTTATTGACAAGTCCTTCATCGACACTAGCTTCTTCATATTTGCTGAAAACCCAGTCGGGACTTTGATCCCTCTCAGGAAAGTGCATATAGCTCTCTTCTCGTCTGGTGTTAGGTTAAAGCACGCCGCGGGCATAGTGTATTTTCCATTAGCCTCAGGTACCGGGTGAAGCTGTGGCATCACGTTTAGCTGCACCATGTCTTTCCGTGCTTTCAGACTATCCTTTGACTTGCCTGTGTCCATCAAGGTAGCAATGAGACTCTCAAAGACATTTTTCTGCACGTGCATAGTATCAATGGCATGGGGACCTCTAAGTCTGGCCAATAAGGCAGATACTGAAAAAAGATCGATTGTTTCTTGAAAGGTACGCCTTCGACAGGAGGTGTGCTTCTATCTCTGTTCGTCCCATCTGGATTCTTCTTTCCATAGACAACGCGTATGTTTTTCACCATTCTATACACGTGTTCTCCGTTATGACGTCTCTCCGGAGGGGGTTCAATCTCCGGGGCGTTGTCATAAAATCTAAAGAACAATTTGCTACGGTACTTGTGACTTATCTTTAAGAAGCGTCGATTCCTTAGGTAAACTATCTTCTTAGATTTATCCAGGTACACCCATGTAGTACCATCCAAGCAAACCAAGCATCCCGTCTTCCCTTTGATTTGTCCAGACAAAGCAAACAGCGCGGGGTAATCGTTGGTAGTAACAAATATTATTGCTCTACATATGAAGTCCTCCTTTCGGAACGCATCGTACATCTGCTCCCCATGCCTCCATAGCCTCTCCATTTCTTGCATCAAGGGCTCGAGGAACACGTCTATATCAATGCCTGGTTATTTAGGGCCAGAAATAAGAATAGTGAGGAGAAGGTACTTTCTCTTTTGACACAACCATGTTGGGATGTTGTACATGGTCAAGATCACTGGTCATGTGCTGTGGTCGCTCATCCTCTCATTGAAGGGATTCATTCCATCGGTGCTCAAGCCAAACCGTATATTCCTTGGGTCATCGCTGAATTCTTTGTGCTTCTCATCAAACCTTTGCCAATGACTACAATCAGCCGGGTGTGCAATCTTATCATCATCCACCTTGCGCTCATCATCCCACCATGTCATGAGTGTGACTTCTTTAGGGTTTAGGAAGATATGTCTCAAGCGGTCGGTCACTGGCAGGTACCACATTACCAGGGCAGGAATTCTTCTCTGCTTTGCATCGTTGCCTAATGGAGTGTCCTTTGGGGGCTGAGATTCTTGTACCACCTTTTTGGTACCCTTTTTATTCCTCTTTTTCCCCATGGAGGGTTCATCCCCACCGTAAAGGTCATTGTTCTTATACCGGCTGGCCCCACACCAGGGACATTTATCTAGTGACTTGAACGTTTCGCCACGAAAAAGTATACAGTGGTTGGGGCATGCATGGATTTTTTCAACCCCCATTGTCAATGGACTTATGACCTTCTTCGCTTGGTATGTGTTGGTGGGAACTGAGTTTGGTTGTGGCAGCACCTATGACAGGAGATGCAATAGATCATTGAAACTACAGTCTGACCAGCCGTACTTAGCCTTCAGGATGAGCAGCTCAAGCACAAAACGTAGCAATATCCAATGTGTCGGACAACCCTTTTCAACACCATACACAGTCTCCTTCGATGCTTTTGTCATCCTTTCTAAATTTTCTAGACCTTTCGGGCTATTTAGTAAAATCTCTGGTCCAAGGGCTCGAATCATGTCCTCCAAATCATTTTCATCCCCGACATGTGCTCCACCATCATTATTGGCACCACCTTCATCATTACCATCCCAACCACCAACATCACCACCTTGTTCATTGCCAAACTCGAAATCCATTCGTGCATCAAGCTCTGCTGAATATTGGGACAGGGATTCTATGGTTTCGTTGTCGTATTCCTCCTCATCCTCGTCGTTAACAATAACCGTTTCACCATGATAAATCCACACTGTGTAGTCCTCAACAAATCCTCGCATAATCAAATATGATCTGATGATAGTCACATCTGTCCATGTCATATGGTTCTTGCAATCTTTACATGGGCAAATAATTGTATCCTTATTCTCTTTCAATGTCGTTGCATGCTTCTTTGCGGCTTCAATAAATTTATCCACCTCTTCACGGAAACCTGCCTTGAACCTTAACGAACCATACATCCAAGAGTTCCTGTACTCCATCTTTTACAACAACAACAAAACAAACATTAAAGGACTACTTATTCAGATATATATAAAAATGAAACAAATTAATAATTACTTGAGAATAATTGTATATACTTCAGATATATATGAATATAAATCTAATATAATTACATGAAGCATACAAACACACCATGGTAAAAGAAAATTAATTAATGGCCCATTTATCCATAAATAATTAAAATACATATTTATTGATTATAATAAATAATTTCAAAGACAACAATTAGCAACAATTATACTTTACCCAATATCTTTCATACATACCCTAGTCCAATTTCATCAAACATAAATTTACAAAAATGAAATTAATAAAAAAATCAAACCCTAGATCTAGATCCACATACACATGAAACATCCATAAAACTAACTAACTGTTCACTAAAATCAAGAAACATGGATCAAATAAGGGTATGAACTTGTTCTCCTCCCTAATTTACCCTAGTACATTTAAAAATTGGGTCTAATTTGCTTCATAAATAGCTCAAGCACCATAGAAGAGAGAGAAAAACAAAACTCTAATTACTCACTAACCAACCATTAAAACTTTAAAAAAAGTATGGAATAGCATTTTCTTACCTTCTACAACATCTCCACCAAATGATTTGAGACCAAAACTTTCCCCTCTTAGTAGAGTAATTTTTGAGAGGTGCCCAAGGCCTCCCCACCTTTCTTTCATGGGTTGGAGTGAGTGACCCGAGGAGGAAGAATATGCTGCATCTGTTTTATATGGGAGACATTTGTAGGGGCAGCTGGTGATTGAGCCGCCCCTACAAATCGGAGCTATAAATACGTGGTCATTTGTAGGGGCGGCTCAATCACCAGCCGCCCCTACAAATAGCATTTTCAGGGGCGGCTGGTGATTGAGCCGCCCCTACAAATCAGACCTCATTTGTACGGGCAGCTCGTAACACCAGCCGCCCTTGCTGTTCCATTTGTAGGGGTGGCTGGTGTCTGGGCAGCCGAGCACGCCACTGTAGGAGCGGCTCCATCACCAGCCGCCCCTACAAAAAAATCAAATTGTTGCTAAAAATCGTTTTTTACGTAGTGAGTTGTATGTCAGGTTTTTAGTGTGTTTGTTAGAAGCCTTCAATTTGCCGCTCAACATATATCCAAAGAATAGAAAAACATATTATGTCAAATTATGCCTTCAATTTGTCAGTGACAGGCGACATTCACATCAACAACGAGACGCCTACGGTGACTTCGTCAATCTCAAGGATTCAAGGATTTGTCAGTCCAGTCTTCGAAGATGCTCATAGGAGTAGGGTTTGAGTGCATGGGTTTATAGGGGTGAGTGCGCGCGTGTTGGGTAGGGTTTGCGTGCGCGTGTTTATAGTGGTGAGTGCACGCGCGTTATGAGTGTCTGCGTTGTACTGTTTAATCTATGCTATAAAAGAGCGAAGGAATTGAGAACAACTTTTCACCTAAAATTTCTTACCCACCCCATGTCAAGACCCTTGGATGATTTATTATGTTTAGGTCTAACGGTGTATATTAACTTAATTGCGGGCTACATCAAAATCTTACTCTTACGCAGGACGTCTTACGCGTTCCTGCCGTGGAAATCGTCAACGTCACCCTCTGTGGCGCTGTTTTTTTTCACCCGTCGGTAGGGTACCCGCCCGTGAACCCACGCGTGGCTCCTTCTTAATCAATACCAAAGCAGTCTGGTTCGTGCATGCCTCCGCGTGCCGACAGGCTGAGAATTGAGATCCGATCTCTTCGTCAAGTTAGCCTAAAAAGAAGCGTCGGCCGCCGCGGCGTCTCCCTGGCCAGCGTCGCCGCCTGGCTCGCCACCACCATCGGTCGTAAGTACCATGCTGTGCTGTTCTACGTATCGACATATCTACTCGTGTGTGTGCTACTCAGCTGTTCGCGTGTGTCTGTGGCTGATTTGCTGTGCCCCAAACTCCCAATTGCTGCAGGTGCAGACGCGGCGAATCCATCGGTCAAGCAGGTACTAAACCGTATCCTGCTCTCTCCGCCAGAAAGCATTTTTTGAACTGGATTGCTGCGGGCTGTGGCATTTGACCTGCATAACACCTTTATTGCCTCTTGCTGTCCATGAACTGCTACTGTCAGGAAGAAGCTGGAGTCTTTGGAGACCAACGTTCCGGCTGTGTCCTGCTGACTATTGACCAATTCATTGGTCTAGGTAATTCACTAGTAGGATGGTCAGTATCTCACGATATATCATCTTATTTGGAACCTCAGCAACCTTGGGCTGATGCAAATAAGTATATACGGTGACGTATGCATACAAGAGCATCCGACAATTTTCTATTGTTTATTTACTGGAATTTCAAAATTACCATAGTGCAATATAATTTCTAGAAAATATACCTACGTGTATAGATCGTTGCAAATTGACGTACTAATGTTTTGCTCTTTATTTGGTTACAAATTCCAAAATAGATTATGTTTGATAATATATATATATATATATATATATATATATATATATATATATATATATATATATATATATATATATATATATATATATATATATATATATTACTAGATTGGATAGCTAGGTTTGAAGATGAAATTGATCGTAACTCCATGGAAATTATGCATCATCGATAGCCACTGGTTTGTAGGGTCCAGCCACCTTGAGATTATAGGGGTGCAATTGTACCCCCTAAAAATGATAAAACAATGATTTGTCTAATTGCTCACCATATATATACCTCCGCGGCACATGACAAGACTACAAGAGCGATCCCTTCTAATTTACTCTAGCTTCACCACTGCTGATTTGAGTTCTTACTTGAGTTTCCAATGCCTTATTCAGTAAGCCAATCCAAGTTTTGGCCAAAACAAAGCTACTGATCTCACCACAAAGAGGACAAAAATTATTATATGCATGGATGCTCAGCACTGCCACGACCAGGCCGACGACCTCAAGCGGATCCACGTCGTAGTCCAAGATAATGATTTGCAATTAATTACTCCGATTCTCTATTATTAGCGTTTTATGATGACAACCGTGACAAGAGACCTTTCTTGTGATGTCGATCGGGTTGTGTTTGCTTATAGTGCTTGTGCTGCTGCCTGTGCATTGATGCGATTACTAAGGATTTCATTAAGGTCTTTGCGCATCAAGGTCGATTTATCTCGCTGATTGCAAATTTTTAAGTGTAGAAGGCTGATGTCTTTCACTGGTTGCAGATTCAGGTTTAGTTTATTTCAGTGATTGTAAATTGCAAATTTGTAAGTGTCGTAGATAATTAATTGATGTCTTTCATTGGTTGCAGATTCCCTGGTAAGGCGCAGATCGTGTAAATCTGCCTGCGGGATCAGCTCCTGCAACAGCTGCTAGCTGCTGAGGTTTGTTCTCCCCATCCTAAGCCATACTGCCCAATTTTTTTAATAAGTTGATCTGCCACTTTATAAATTTTCGTTTGTTATTGCATTGGCTATTGTGCTATATTTTCTATATAAAGTTCTCTTAAATTAGACACAAATCACATTATACAATAACTTTCAAAGAATAATGGTGTATCGTAATCCTTCTGTACTTTGTTTCTTGACAATAGGTGCTAGCACTACCTCAGATCTTGACATCACTGATGGTTTAAAAAACTCCTTCACTACTGAATTTTGAACCGACAATGACATACCGGCAGTGATGGAGGGTTGACATCACTATCGGTTCTTATAAACCGACACTGATGTGAAACCGACGGTGATGCGGAAAACCAAAAAATGCACCAAAAAAATAGGAAAAAAATTTAATACCAGGAAAGGTCCCAACAAGCAGTCACAAGTCACGTGATTTTTCGCGCGAAAAACACGCACTTCGTGGCCACCAACGCTCGAACCCCTAACCTCCTACTTCGCGTCCTTGGCCCCTAACCACTCCATCTGCAAGTTGTTTGTGTCCAAATAAGACTTTCGTCCTAGCCAGTTTATGTTTATCAGATTTTGAAATGAGTATTTAGGACCCTAAACGAATTCAAATGAAAAGTTGTTAACTATAAAGTTTTATAACTTTTTGAGATTTACAACTTTTATTTTGGTAGTTTCTCCATCCGAGGTCGTTTACAAAATTTAAATTTTAAATTTTAGAAATTCAAACGTAGTTTTCCATGACAAGATGATTTTAAATAAAAAAGTTGTAAACTACAAAGTTTCATAACTTTTTGAGACCTACAACTTTTGTTTTAGTTGTTTGTCCATTCGAGGTCGTTTAAAAAATTCAAATTTCAAATTTTTTGAAATTCAAACATAGTTTTTCTTGACAAGATGATTTCAAATCAAAATGTTGTTAACTACAATGTTTCATAACTTTTTGGGATCTACAACTTTCATTTTGGTAGTTTCTTCATCCGAGGTCATTTATAAAATTTGAATTTCAAATTATAAAAATTCAAACGTAGTTTTTCTTGACCAGATGATTTCAAATCAAAAGTTGTCAACTACAAAGTTTTATAACTTTCTAAGATCTATAACCTCTATTTTGGTAATTTGATCATTTACTTATCCGACATAGTGATAGTAACATTGTTCATAAAAGTTATATATATCCTTTATGAAACTATAAGAGAGATATGTAAATTTTATGAACAATGTTACTACCACTTTATCGGATGAAGAAATAACCAAAATGAAGGTTATAGATCTTGATAATTTCTACAACTTCTATGTTCATGATTTTTTCAGTTGAAATCATTTAGTGTTCCAAAATATTGTTTGAAGTTGCTATTTTTTGAAATTCAAAATTCAAATATATAAAACACAGTCATATGAAAAGATGGATAAAATAATAGCTATAACAAAACAATAAATTGATAGAGCATGATTTTAGAAATTTTTAGAAAAAAAATTATCAAATTTGAAGTTAGTACGAGGGAGAAAGATTAGTTACAAGTTTTAGCCAGAGATTAAAAAGAGAAATCAGAGTTCTTCAACAATTTTGAAATTTAATTTTAATTAGGATTTTGAAGTAGTAAATGATTTCAAATGAAAAAGTTGTCAACTATAAAGTTGCATAACTTTTTGAGATCTACAACTTTTATTTTGGGAGTTTCTCCATCCGAGATCGTTTGAAAAATTCAAATTTTAAATTTTAGAAATCAAACATAATTTTCGTTAGATAGATGATTTTAAATGAAAATATTTGGACATCCAAACGATCTCAAACTAAAAAATTTGAAATACAAAGTTGTAGATCTCATTGAGTACTACTACTTTGATATAAAGTTTATCTTCATCGAACATCATATGAGAAACTTGTGAAGTTTTCTTGCAGTATGTCACTGTCGGTTCAAGCCACGAATCGATAATGATAGTATCAGTGTCGGTTTTTTGCTAATACCGGCAGTGATGACTCAATATCACTACCAATTCTTGACTAAAACCGACAGTAATATGAACCAATAGTGAAAACCCGAATATCAGTATCGGTTGGGCTATCAGTGTCTTATCATTGTCGGTTTTAGTAAAAAAAGCGACAGTGATGGGCTATCACTGTCGGTTTCTCAAAATCCGACAGTGATGAGGCCGGTAGTGATGTCCAATTCTATAGTAGTGTAGAAACGTAGGCTGCCTCAAGACTATATAACGTGTGTCACACCCAATTTTAAGGATAAAATTGAATGCACAAAACTCGTGTGTGCCCAGGAATCAATCACACACACAAGCTGACAAATTACATAAAGTATCATCACGGTGTCTCATACATCAGAGTTATAATAAAACTTAGTCTTATATATCACAGCGAAAAAATAAAAAGATAATAAAACTCTCGTGGGCTTCATCACAGGGAAGGTCAACTGGTTGACCACAAGCCTAAAAATCATCGGGGAATTCCTCATACCCGTTGTCATCTGTTACCCATCCGGGATTTTTATCCAAGTAAAGAAAATAAACAAGTGTAAGTACATTCCGTACTTAACAAGCTAACATGGGGTTATGAAGCTCAAAAAAGATTGACTCTGGTTTACTGCAGTTAGCATTTTTAGTACGACAAGCTTTTATTATCAGATATTATCAAGTTATGCTTAAGCTCCCATTTAATCCCATAAGAACATATATCAGTGTAAAGTATATCACATATCATCATAGAACAACTTTAAATGATCAGCAACAAGTACCCAGTTATTCTGTGAGTTTTCCGGGCCGCTCGTGACCGTGAGCACGGCTGTTATAACAGTTTGTTACCCTCTACAGAGGTGGTGCACATTCACCGCGAGTCGTGATCCCCATATGCCCGGGTTAATTACTCCCATGTCACTACCAAGGTGAGCGGACATGGTACACTATGAAGCCATTTCATAGGTTTCACTAACAAGTTAGGGCCGCTAGGTTTCCTTGGCAGGCAGATGTAGGAACCCCCCTTTCCTATGGCACATATCCATCGCGGCTATACTCATAGGAACAGAGGCAGCCCTATACCCAACGTGGCAAGCCCCATTTGCGCCAAAAAGGTAACCTCTAACTAGCTAGAAAAGATCCTATTACTGAGCTAAAGTCAGAGCCATATGACTCTCCCGGTTGCACTGTCAGTCCTAGCTTTTGTCGACAGATAAGTCCTTATGGAGGGCCGGGAGCAACATGAACAAAGGTCATTTGCACTTTCGCCCTATGGAACAGTTGTTATAAATCATGTTAAACTCTTTGTTCCATAGATTCATTCATTATCATGTATATCAAGTTTAGTTAGAGCACTAGCAATCTACCTATATGCATTTAACCCATAGGAGACAAGGAACAGGATAAACAATCACTAGGATGTCCTTACGGGTATCAAAATTAGACACATGCAAATGAGTAATTGGTTAAAGTGAAATAG
The DNA here is from genome assembly GCF_019320115.1 of Miscanthus floridulus. NCBI lineage: Eukaryota > Viridiplantae > Streptophyta > Magnoliopsida > Poales > Poaceae > Miscanthus > Miscanthus floridulus. The sequence goes on along the minus strand of NC_089586.1, from coordinate 116,861,595 downwards.
GACATCAAGGTAGGCCCATGCTATACTTGCCTTGGTTCACAAACTTGTGCTGGTCCTGCTGGTCGTCGAAGAGTTCTTGGTCTCCAACGTTTTCCTCACCGTCTGAACGCGACCAACACAGCAACATACAACATTCCAAAAGCATTCATGCAAAACAAACATTCCTATCATTAGAACAGTACACCAACAGTATTGAAATCAAGATAAAATGTTTGTAAACATAATCTATGTCTCGCTACGATCACGTCAACGCGAAGTTCACGAAAAACGGAGCTAAAATGCGAAAGTTATGATTTAAACAGGTTTTTCCTATAGCAATATATTTAATTAAATCTAACCATGAATTTAAAAAGTTCCAAACTTGACTAACAGTGGTTCTAACATGTAGGTTATGGAATTACGAAGCTAACGTGATTTGAATGGATCAATTCGGAGCTAAAACGATAATTTTATAAGCGAAACAGTTCAAATGGCATTTCTGTAAATAATGAAAATGTATTTTTGACTTAAACCGTGAAGTTTACGCTTTCCGAACGAGATTGCGCATTCGGGGAACTACGCCTTGGACTACGGGTTAGGGCTTAGAAAAGTCCAGGGTCTCTTATGCAAAACAGCCACACGAAAGGGCATCGGAAGATCTCGGCCATCGGATCATGGATGGAGGGCTTAGATTAGACCTGGGGAGGGAGAGAGAAGAATTCCGGCCGGCCACAGTGACGCCGGTGGTGAGGCGCCATTGCCGACGGCGTGGAGGTCTCGGTCGCGCCCGGTTAGGGGCTAGGGTTCACCAAACGAAAAACCGAGCGCACCGGGGGATGCGGGGGAGGAAGGGGGTCTCGGCCATGCCGATACGGCGGCCAGGAATAGCGGGTAGCGCGGTGGCCGCCATGGCCGGCGACCACGGCTTGCGGAGCTCGCGGCCAGGGCTCAAGAAGCCAAGACAAGAGAAAGTAGAGGTACTGGGAGATAGAGGGAGGCCAGGGGGTTCTCACCGCGGGGAGGAAGGAGGACGGGGAAGCTCGGCGGCGGCGGTCCGTGCGAAGGAGAAGACGGTGGATCTCGGTGAACTTCGGCTGCGGCGGTTGCGGCTTCCTCGGTGCTTGGCGAGCGCGAAGACGAGAGCGGGGAGCAGCAGGGTGCGCGAGGGAAGGCTCGGCTGCTATTTGTAGCGGCCGGGGCGCGAGGGGGGGGGGGGCTCCCACGATGTTGTTCGTGGGCGGCGGTTGCAGCCAGGCCGGGCGCGAGCGGTTCCGAGCCACGCGGGGAAGAAGGCGGCGCCAACAAGCGGGGCCCGGGCGTCAGCGGTAGGGCACGGGGGAGGCGCGGCGGTTGCTGGCGCGTAGTTGGGCCGATGGGTCTTGCTGGGCCGAGCGGCCAGGGCGCGCGACTGGGCTAGCGGTTGGCGCGGTGCTGGGCCGAGCAGGGAAAGGGGAGAGGGGGCCAGCGGGCCGAATTCAAGAAAGGGGAAGAAAAGAGGAAAAAGATTCTTTTCTTTTCTTTTTCTACTATTTTCCAAATCCCTTTTTAAATTCAAATTTCAATTCTTTTTGAAATACTTAATAAATTCCAAGCATTCAGAAAATGATATGCAGCAGCATGTTTGCATCAAAAAGTTTCTAACCTTATATTTAAATTTTAATTCCACAAAATTTATTATTTCCCTATCTTTTATTGCACACACATTTGCTTAAATAAATCATATTTAGCTATTTTAAAAGAATGCAAATTTTAGGATGTTACAATTCTACCCCCCTTAAGATGAATCTCGTCCTCGAGATTCAGGTGATTGCTTACTCAAACAGTTGGGGATAAGTCTTTCTCAGATCCTCTTCTCTTTCCCAAGTAGCCTCATCCTCTGTATAACGATTCCACTTCACCTTACACATCTTTACTGTTCGGCTTCTCGTAACTCTTTCGGCAGTTTCCAAGATCTTTATCGGATACTCTTCATAAGTAAGATCTTCCTTGACAGCAAGTTCTTCCAAAGGAATTTGTTCTTCTGGTACCCTCAAACACTTTTTCAATTGGGAAACATGGAACACGTCGTGCACACCGGATAAACTCTCAGGCAGTTCCAACTGATAAGCTACCTCTCCACGTCTCTCTAGGATCTTAAAAGGTCCTATATACCTTGGTGCTAATTTTCCCTTCATATTGAATCTTCTCACACTTCTCATTGGTGACACCTTCAAGTACACATAATCACCAATCTTGAAAGTCAGCTCTCTTCTGCGAGTATCAGCGTAACTCTTCTATCGGGACTAAGCTACTCTCAAATTGTCTCTAATCATTCTCACTTGTTCTTCCGCGTCTCTAAGGACATCGGGTCTAAACACTTGAGTTTCTCCAGTCTGATTCCAGAACAAAGGCGTTCTACACTTACGCCCATACAACACCTCGAAAGATGCCATCTTGAGACTCTTCTGATAACTGTTGTTGTACGAGAACTCTGCGTAAGGCAGACTCTTATCCCAACTATCACCATACTGAAGTGCACAAGCTCTCAACATATCTTCCAAAATCTGGTTGATTCTTTCAGTCTGTCCATCAGTTTGTGGGTGGTAAGCAGAACTAAAATTCAACTTTGTCCCCAAAGGCCTATGCGCTTTATGCCAGAATTGCGATGTAAATTGGGTGCCTCTATCCGACACAATCTTCTTGGGAACACCATGTAAGCACACTATTCTTTCCATGTACAACTCTGCTAATCTTGCACCATTATAGGTAGTCTTGACTGGTAAAAAGTGAGCAACCATGGTGAGTCAATCCACTATTACCCATATTGAATCATAACCTCTTTGAGTGCGGGGTAATCCTACAATAAAATCCATACCAACTTCTTCCCATTTCCATTCAGGAATCTTCATTGGTTGTAATAATCCTACAGGTCTTTGATGCTCAGCTTTCACTCTTTGAAAAGTGTCACACAAAGCCACATATTCTGCCACATCTCTCTTCAAACCATACCACCAATACTTCTCCTTGAGATCCAAGTACATCTTGGTACTTTCGGGATGTATAGAATAAGCAGACTCATGGGCCTCTTGCAGAATTGCATCTCGGATAGAGTTCACTTCCGGTACACATATCCTTTTCCCGAACCAAAGAGTACCATTCTTATCCATTCTGAATTCGAGTGCCTTTCCAAGCACTACATTCTCTGCTATCTCTTTAAGTTTTTCATCCTCCAATTGACCTTTGCGTATCTCTTTTTCCAAAGTAGGCTCTATCACCAATTCCATTGCATTAGTGACCAGGCCCAAGTTGAGATACTCCATTTCAGCACATAACTCTGCTGACATAGATGTTATCTGAAGTCCATTGGCATAGCTCTTTCTGCTAAGTGCATCAGCTACGACGTTTGCCTTTCCCGGGTGATAATGCACTTCCAAATCATAGTCTTTGATCAATTCCAACCAACGACGTTGTCTTAGATTCAGATCTGATTGGGTAAAGATATACTTCAAACTCTTATGATCAGTATAGATATCACTCTTATGTCCAATTAGATAATGTCTCCAGATCTTCAAAGCATGAACCACAGCTGCCAATTCCAAGTCATGAGTAGGATAATTCAACTCATGCTTCCTTAGTTGTCTAGATGCATATGCAACCACTCTTCCTTCTTGCATAAGCACACATCCAAGACCCAAACGGGATGCATCACAATATATAGAGAAGTTCTTGCTTAAATCGGGCAAGATTAATACTGGAGCTGTAGTCAATCTCTTCTTTAGCTCTTCAAAGTTTGCCTGGCATTTATCCGACCATACATAGTTAGCATTCTTTTCCAACAGAGCTATCATTGGCTTGGCTAGCTTAGAAAAACCTTCAATGAACCTTCGGTAATATCCAGCTAATCCCAAAAAGCTACGAATCTCACTTACAGTTGTTGGTGGTTTCCAATTTAGTACATCTTGCACTTTGCCTGGATCCACTGCTATTCCACCATTGGAGACTACATGACCCAGAAAAGAGACTTCCTTTAACCAAAACTCACACTTGCTCCGCTTAGCGTACAACTTATGTTCTCTAAGCTTTTGCAAGACCAACCTTATGTGTTCCGCATGTTCTTCTTCAGTCTTGGAGAATATTAGTATGTCATCTATGAATACTACCACAAATTTATCTAGAAACTCCATGAACACCTTATTCATCAGATACATGAAGTATGCAGGTGCATTGGTCAATCCAAAAGACATAACGGTGTACTCATATAATCCATACCGTGTAGTGAATGCTGTCTTGGGTATGTCCGAGTTCCGAATCTTAAGCTGATGATAACCAGATCAGAGATCAATCTTGGAGAACACATGAGCTCCTCTCAATTGATCAAACAAATCATCAATCCTAGGCAAAGGGTATTTATTCTTGATTGTAACCTCATTAAGTGAGCGGTAATCCACACACATCCGTTGACTACCATCCTTCTTATCCACAAAGATCACAGGTGCCCCCCACGGGGAAGAACTGGGGCGTATGAAACCTTTTTCTTGCAACTCTTTTAGTTGTTTCTTAAGCTCTTCTAATTCATTAACTCCCATTCTATATGGACATTTAGCTATTGGTGCAGTTCCAGGTAATAATTCAATAATGAATTCAATGTCTCGGTCAGGTGGCATACCTAGCAAGTCATCGGGGAAGACATCCGGGAACTCCTCCACGACACGATCTTGTTCATTGACTTCACCATCTAGCTGGTTCACTATGGCTGTAGGCTAAGCTTGCACTACCACTTCTACACAGATTCTATCTCCATTGAGTGATGTCACAACCACATATTTCTCCTAACACTGAATCACTGCCCGGTGTTGTTTCATCCAATCCATTCCCAGGATAAGATCAATTCCCGCTGTTCTCAATACAATAGGCTTCACTTTGAAGTCTACCCTCCTTAAGGAAATGCTAGTTGAGGGGCTCCAATAAGAAGCGGGCATACTACCTCCCGGGGAATTTACTAGTATGGGGTTTTTCATGGCACACAAAGGTATGCTATGCATTCTAACAAAAGCTTGGGAGATAAAAGAATGTAAAGCACCAGAATCAAAAAGTACGGTAGCAGAAATAAAGTTGATGCTGAACGTACCCAGCTTGACCTCAGGCGTCTCCTGAGCTGCATCAGATGACACATAGTTCACTTTTGCTGTGTGAGGTGGTCGGGCGTTGAACTTCTGATTGCTGGTCTGGTTCTGAGGTGCTTGTTGGTTCTGCTTCTTAGGACACTGATGAGCATAGTGACCTGCTTCTCCGCATCGGTAGCAGGCATTGGGATTGTTGGGTGCACCACTCTTCATAGGAGCATTGTTGGGCACTCCCTGGTGTGTTGCAGGATTGCTGGTCTATTGCGGGGGACGCTGATTTCCAAACTGTTGCTGATACTGAGGGCGTTGCTGGAACTGGTTCCACTGAGGATACTGACTACGGTTTCCCTGGTGAGTTGGTCCTTGATTCCTCTGCTGGAAACCTTGCTGGGGATAAGCACATGGGCGAGTGTTGCTTCCAGAAGCTTGCCCTTGGAGCCTTCTCTTCTTAGCTTCCATCTCCTTGCGCTTATCATCAATCACAATAGCGCGATTCACCAAAGACTAGAAGTTAGGGTAAGTATTAGACATCAGCTGGAGCTATAGTCCATCATAGAGTCCCTTGAGGAAATGGCGTTGCTTATCCTTGTCATCCGCTACATCATTGGGAGCGTAGCGTGATAGTTGTGCGAACTTGTCCTGATACTCCGCCACAGTCATTGATCCTTGCTTGAGAGATCTGAATTCTTCCTACTTCAGTTCCACTAGTCCATCAGGAATATGGTATGACCGGAAATTGTCCTTGAATTCCTGCCAAGTGATAGCAGGAGCATTGTTGGGACGTCCAAACTGGAATGATTCCCACCAATCCTGAGTAGCTCCTTGGAGTTGCCCGGAAGCGTACAACACCTTTTCAAGGTCGTTGCATTATGCTATGTTTAGTTGTTTCTCCACAGCACGCAACCTGTCATCTGCCTCCATAGGGTCTAAGGCATGGGTGAACACCGGTGGTCGACCTTTCATAAACTCTCCACGCTTATCTCTGACCTGAACAGGCGGTGGCCCTCTTGCAGGTTCATTGTCCAAGCGCTGCATCATAGCTTGCATTCCCAATATCTGTTCCATGGTCACAGGTGGCGGTGGTGGATTTATGAGAGCATCATGCCCACGACCACGGCCTCTGCCTCTTCCTCCTCTTGCGGCCATCTGTTTTCCAACAAATGTGCAAAATTTAGAGATTTTTCCAATTATAGAGAGCTTACAAAAGATAAGACACAATGCTGAGAATTTTCTGGACAAGACTCAAATTCAGTAGTTCAGTAAAACTGTTATAACTCGAGTTTCAGAGATCCAACAGAGGTGCACCAAGATTTGTTAGAAAGCTTAGGACATCAGCTACAACTTTCATTTAGACCACTTTTACAGATTCTGACACGCACATGGTGAAAAGTAGAGCTAAACTAAAACTGTTCTGAGTTCCAAACAGCGCAGGCACAACAACTTGTGTCAGCTAGATCTCACAATCCTGAATAGCTAATGACGTGATTCTAGAGACACTAGAAAGATACAGAGGTCTAGTTATCTCCACAAAAATTTTAGAATTTTTATCATCCCAGATTTTGAGATACCAGATAAAGAACACAGGCTGCTCCAGAATTCAGCACAGCAGAGATAAGATAAAGCGAAACATCTGCATTAAGATTTCATTCTAACTAAAAGTTCCAATCTAAGGAAGTTGTGGACATGCCCACAAACTTCCAGCAATCAAGCAAAATACCAAATCAACCAAGTTCACAAATTAAACATCTAATAAATCAAGTTCACAAGACCAACAAGACTAAATAAGAACACGAACTAACGACGTGGTAATCTAGATCAAGACACCTAACACCTATGGAGCGGTGTCAATCATGGTGAAGGACCGGCACTTCTTCTTGTAGATGGAAGGCTGTCCAAGTTGTGCTCGAAGTTCATCCACTTGTTTCTGAAGACGTCTCTGCGCCCTCTAAGATGCACGCAGTTCTCCTTTGACTTCCTCATCCACTCCCTGCATAGCGTGGACATGCTGCACCATTGCCTCCAGAGTTGGGTCATTCACTGGTGGAGCCATAACCTGCCAAACACCCTCATGATCATTTCGAGGAAGGAACCTGAAGCGATCCTCCCTCATGGCCTCAAAGCGACGACCATGGTAGTGGATGTAGGCGTTCTGGGCTGCATCCTCCATGCCATCCAAAGCATGGGCTCTCTTGGCAGGGGTACAGTGGACAGTCTCCACCTCATGTCCATTCTTGATATCGTTCCAAGCGGTGACCACCAGCTCTACCTTCTAGAAGGTAGCCTCCAATGGATGCTGGTACTCGGCGCAGTGGTAGCTGATGGAGGCGTGCAAGTCGGGGTAGTAGTCGTCCAGCACATGAGTGAGGAGAGTGTGGTAGTATGCTGTCTCTGGAGCTGGCTTGAAGTAGTACTTGCACTTCCAGCCAATCTCCTCCTCCACCACGGGAACAGCTAGGGATGGTGCAGGTGTAGGGGAAGTAGCCGTCGACTCCTCAGGTGTAGCTACAACAGGATAGACGGGCACGACGACTGGTGTAGGAGCAGGTGTAGGCATCAGTGTAGCCATCTCCTCATCGACGGAGATGATCACAATCTCCCTCTCCGCCTGTGGGGCACGCGGGGTGAACATGGCACGATAGCTGGCGGTGCTGAGGCGAGCAGTCTTCAGATTATGAGACATCTATAGATTTAAAGTGAGATAGAATTAGAATCAACAATTTTAAATAATAGATTAAGGTATGAAAAGCATAAATGTTTTAATAAAATAACAAGAATAAGACAGTAAGCAAGAAACCAGAGGAGCAAAGATGCTAAAACAATCATTTTCTAACTAGACTTGCGTCCTACAGTCAACCTGGCTCTGATACCAATTTGTCACACCCAATTTGAAGGATAAAATTGAATGCACAAAACTCGTGTGTGCCCAGGAATCAATCACACACACAAGCTGACAAATTACATAAAGTATCATCACGGTGTCTCATACATCAGAGTTATAATAAAACTTGGTCTTATACATCACAGCAGAAAAATAAAAAGATAATAAAACTCTCGTGGGCTTCATCACAGGGAAGGTCAACTGGTTGACCACAAGCCTAAAAATCCTCGGGGAATTCCTCATACCCGTTGTCATCTGTTACCCATCCGGGATTTTTATCCAAGTAAAGAAAATAAACAAGTGTAAGTACATTCCGTACTTAACAAGCTAACATGGGGTTATGAAGCTCAAAAAGGATTGACTCTAGTTTACTGCAGTTAGCATTTTTAGTACGACAAGCTTTTATTATCAGATATTATCAAGTTATGCTTAATCTCCCATTTAATCCCATAACAACATATATCAGTGTAAAGTGTATCGTATATCATCATAGAACAACTTTAAATGATCAGCAACAAGTACCCAGTTATTCTGTGAGTTTTCCGGGCCGCTCGTGACCATGAGCACGGCTGTTATAACAGTTTGTTACCCTCTACAGAGGTGGTGCACATTCACCGCGAGTCGTGATCCCCATATGCCCGGGTTAATTACTCCCATGTCACTACCAAGGTGAGCGAGCAGGGTACACTATGAAGCCATTTCATAGGTTTCACTAACAAGTTAGGGCCGCTAGGTTTCCTTGGTAGGCAGATGTAGGAACCCCCTTTCCTATGGCACATATCCATCGTGGCTATACTCATAGGAACAGAGGCAGCCCTATACCCAACGTGGCAAGCCCCATTTGCGCCAAAAAGGTAACCTCTAACTAGCTAGAAAAGATCCTATTACTGAGCTAAAGTCAGAGCCATATGACTCTCCCGGTTGCACTGTCAGTCCCAGCTTTTGCCGACAGATAAGTCCTTATGGAGGGCCGGGAGCAACATGAACAAAGGTCATTTGCACTTTTGCCCTATGGAACAGTTGTTATAAATCATGTTAAACTCTTTGTTCCATAGATTCATTCATCATCATGTATATCAAGTTTAGTTAGAGCACTAGCAATCTACCCATATGCATTTAACCCATAGGAGACAAGGAACAGGATAAACAATCACTAGGATGTCCTTACGGGTATCAAAATTAGACACATGCAAATGAGTAATTGATTAAAGTGAAATAGGACATCAAGGTAGGCCCATGCTATACTTGCCTTGGTTCACAAACTCATGCTGGTCCTGCTGGTCGTCGAAGAGTTCTTGGTCTCCAACGTTTTCCTCACCGTCTGAACGCGACCAACACAGCAACATACAACATTCCAAAAGCATTCTTGCAAAGCAAACATTCCTATCATTAGAACAGTACACCAACAGTATTGAAATCAAGATAAAATGTTTGTAAACATAATCTATGTCTCGCTACGATCACGTCAACGCGAAGTTCACGAAAAACAGAGCTAAAATGCGAAAGTTATGATTTAAACAGGTTTTTCCTATAGCAATATATTTAATTAAATCTAACCATGAATTTAAAAAGTTCCAAACTTGACTAACAGTGGTTCTAACATGTAGGTTATGGAATTACGAAGCTAACGCGATTTGAATGGATCAATTCGGAGCTAAAACGACAATTTTATATGCGAAACAGTTCAAATGGCATTTCTGTAAATACTGAAAACGTATTTTTGACTTAAACCGTGAAGTTTACGCTTTCCGAACGAGATTGCGCATTCGGGGAACTACGCCTTGGACTGCGGGTTAGGGCTTAGAAAAGTCCAGGGTCTCTTATGCAAAACAGCCATGCGAAAGGGTATCGGAAGATCTCGGCCGACGGATCATGGATGGAGGGCTCAGATTAGACCTGGGGAGGGAGAGAGAAGAATTCCGGCCGGCCACAGTGACGCCGGCGGTGAGGCGCCATTGCCGGCGGCGTGGAGGTCTATGTCGCGCGTGGTTAGGGGCTAGGGTTCACCAAACAAAAAACCAAGCGCACCGGGGGATGCGGGGGAGGAAGGGGGTCTCGACCATGCCGATACGGCGGCCGGGAACAGCGGGTAGCGCGGTGGCCGCCATGGCTGGTGACCACGGCTTGCGGAGCTCGCGGCCAGGGCTCAAGAAGCCAAGACAAGAGAAAGTAGAGGTACCGGGAGATAGAGGGAGGCCAGGGGGTTCTCACCGCGGGGAGGAAGGAGGATGGGGAAGCTCAGCGGCGGCGGTCCGTGCGAAGGAGAAGACGGCGGATCCCGGTGAACTTCGGCTGCGGCGGTTGTGGCTTCCTTGGTGCTTGGCGAGCGCGAAGACGAGAGCGGGGAGCAGCAGGGTGCGCGGGGGAAGGCTCGGCTGCTATTTGTAGCGGCCGGGGCACGAGGGGGGGCGCTCCCACGATGTCGTTCGTGGGCGGCGGTTGCGGCCAGGCCAGGCGCGAGCGGTTCCGAGCCGCGCAGGGAAGAAGGCGGCGCCGACAAGCGGGGCCCAGGCGTTAGCGGCAGGGCACGGGGGAGGCGTGGCGGTTGCTGGCGCGTAGTTGGGCCAGCGGGTCTTGCTGGGCCGAGCGGCCAGGGCGCACGGCTGGGCTAGCGGTTGGCGCGGTGCTGGGCCGAGTGGGGAAAGGGGAGAGGGGGCCAGCGGGCCGAATTCAAGAAAGGGGAAGAAAAGAGGAAAAAGATTCTTTTCTTTTCTTTTTCTACTATTTTCCAAATCCCTTTTTAAATTCAAATTTCAATTCTTTTTGAAATACTTAATAAATTCCAAGCATTCATAAAATGATATGCAGCAGCATGTATGCATCAAAAAGTTTCTAACCTTATATTTAAATTTTAATTCCATAAAATTTATTATTTTCCTATCTTTTATTGCACACACATTTGCTTAAATAAATCATATTTAGCTATTTTAAAAGAATGCAAATTTTAGGATGTTACAACGTGTCTATGCTAACACTCAGGTTGGTGACTCCAATAGTTGTTGATTTTTTGGCTGATTTGGAGTCTTTGCAGGGTACAAACAGCCCCACTTATTATCATGTTATGTGGGGACTATAACAATTAACTGCTTATTGTGACAATTTATACTATATTTTGTTTAAAAGTTACATTTTTAACAGTTGTAATCTCAATTTTCAGTTAAATAATTTGTTTATTCCTTTTACACTATCTCTGAGTATTGTTGCAGTTACTTGGCTATAGATCAAATATTTTTTCTAATAAATTGTGTACCAAATATGGATGTGTTTTGAAATTAACATATTGACTTAGATTTCCACTCTGCTAGCTTTTGCATGATGTAATGGGGAGGACAATGATGATTTATAGACATGTGTGTGATGCACGTGCATGGCCACTAGTTCACACAAAAACCTGCCAAGTGTTGACACAAAAATATGGTGATGTGATCAACACACAGCAAGCCGAAAGACCTGAGTGGAACGAGTCTAGAGACCTGCTTGGCTTCAACACAGAACCAGCCAATTCTGAAAATCCAATGACGTGCTAGTCAATTTGACTACAATTGATAAGGAGAGAAAATCTTATCAGTAATTTAAGGTAGAACATGTCGGTGTTGCTCCAAATAGTTCCATATGTACGGCAAGATAGCCGATTCAATGAGGCTATCGACTAAATAGTCGATATCCAGCGTATCAGTGAAATAAAGATCTTTAAATCAAGGACTATCGGCTACTATTAAATGATAATGATGCGAATCAAAATAACCGATGCTCATGGAACATCAGAAAGCATCATCGACTAAATGGAACATCATCGATATAAAGCATCGAGCCGATAAGTTTGATGAAAAGAGTATAACATGCGAACAAATCGACTATCTAATATAAATGAATCTACAAATAGTTTTGAGTCTAATCTACTATTATAAACTGTGAGGTTCGATCGGATCGATGCAGCTATGATAATGATAATAAACTAAAGCCAAAGAATCTATAAAACTATCTATATGTTGACAGATTCATGAAAACATGCTATATACGTGAGAGTATTGGCAAATCGGCTAAAATAGCTGATGCAGTCATAGCAAACAAACATAGTACATATCTTGATCATGAATAAGACCACTAATCGATAACTTTTAATCTAAAATCTTACTAGTGAGGTTCGACCGGATCGATGCAACTATGGTAGTGTCATTAGATTAGATCTCATTAACTAGTGAGTTTATTCAAGATTGAGTCATGTCGTTGGACGCATACTATGTTTGACTGGAATAGAGATAAAACAACTGATCTAGCGGAATTAAGCCATCAATTATAAGATTTGAAGTGTGACCAGATCAAAGGACGACCAATTAAGATGATATGATGTCGATCTATCTCTATCTCAGTCGGGTGATTTTGTTATAATTAATAAAACATTAATTATAGCAAGATCGATAACTGGTGAATCAATCAAAAATAGCAAAAGAATCTTACTAATCTTAGCAGATTCGATAACTGGTGATATTGTATTAAACAACAAGTTATTTAACACAAGATCGATAACTTTGATCTATATTATGATTCATAAGAGATCAATCAGCTAATGCAGCCTTACAAACTATGATACAGATCGATAACTAACTTATATTATGGCCCATAAAATATCAATCAACTGATGTGGTTTTACAAGCACAATACAAGTTGTGATGGTGCTCACAAGTAAGTTGGAGGTCGATCAGCCGATGCAGCCCTGTTTGCTGAAGAACTCGCCGAGATCTACAATACTTCTACTCCTAATGCGATGACGAAAGCCGGAAAGATTGTATTGATTGAATGTTCGTCCTTTTTACAATAACCAGGGTCTAATATTTATACCCGGAACTTAACCATGAATCCTACTCAAACACGACTCATTACAATTCTTGAAATAAAAGAAAACTTCCTAACTTAATAATAACTTGGTCCCCAATTTTTTTTATTTGTAGAGTCCGACACAGCTTCTTGGCGACACTCAAGCATAGTCCATTGATGCCGTCTGCTGACGTTATCCATAAAATAGCTGATTTTGATATCACATCTAAATCAACTGATACCGATTCACATCTAATCGATTACTTGATGATACAATCCTAAAAGCTTCCAGTTCCCGTATTCTTCTTCCTAAATTTTGGTGTAAACACATGCCTGGGATAAAAATAATTTTATTCCAAAATTCCTATTCATCTATTCACCGTGTTGCAACCGCTCATTCCAAAATAAACACATGGCTCCTGATCTCTCGGGCCAAATTCTATATAATACCCCAACAGTATTATTTCTAGCTCGCTCGGCCTGCTTACTTTTCCCTACTTTCTTGAGCAAACTTCAATAGTCAAAGCCGTGACTGCCAAAGCCTTAACCCTAGCAAATCCTCTGTTCCACCAAACTATCGTTCAAGTAACCTTCCTCAGATTCAGATCCATTTTGGCTACAATGGCAACCAACGACCATGTTCCTGAGATATGCCTTTAAACTTCTACCTTTCAAGTTTTAGTCGCTACTCTGTATTTTCTTTTTTCCTAAATTCATCCCAACTGGTTTTCAGGAAATGAGGAACGAAATTTTAATTCCATCAGCTGTTGTTCCTAATGCCTATTACCTTGGACCCATGGGTGACCCTGATCCATCCAATTTCATCAATCAAGAAACCAACCGAATCCCCTTCAAACAATCTGTAATAGATTTGTCTTCTTAGAACACCAAAACTCCCTTTAGAAACTAGCCCAAAATGCCTAAGGGATGGAGGGATTGGTTCCGTAGGGTATCAGAGAAAAAGGCTAAAGATTGGAAAAGTTATGACTTGAATCAATGCCTGACACTCCCACTGTCTAGAATGGAGAGGAATGACTCGCTTCTGATTTCTACACCTTACTTTTGGTCCAATACTCTAAATGCTTTTATTTTCGGTCACGGTCCAATGACCATCACTTTGGCCGATATTTACATGTTGATCGGCCTTAGAATAATAGGATTAATGCAACCCTATGATTTCTTAAGTGTTGGGTCTAAGAAATTAGCTAAAATATCAGACTACACAGGATGTGCAAGCTACATTCTGAACCATATTGGGGATAGATCGATTGTTGATGAAAGAGAGCATATAGCTTTCCAGAACATGTGGCTGGAAAAATTCATCTTTTGTGGGTCATCTTGCGGACCAACTTATAATCATAAATATATGGCAGAACGTCTAGCAGCCGACAATAAAATTCCCCTCGAAAAATATCTGCTAGGGTCTGCTTATCACCTATTGCACCAAGTATCCGTCCAGTTACTAAAAAATAAACCAGTGCATACCATCAGTGGCCCTTGGTGGTTAATACAATTGTGGCTGAATCTATACATGCATAAAATTGTAAGACCCAATCTCAGGAATCTGAGCTTCCCTTCTTCCAACTTTGTTGAAGATTATAAAGGAAAAGAAGGAAGAACTCGATAGTGTATGAATAATGTTGAAGCTGCATTAGCCATAACAATTGCTGTTGATATAGGCCACCATTTCAAGAACTTTTTCAAAGGGTTCGATGCAAACATCCTGACTTGGCTGTCTTATGATGCGGATGAAGACAATGAACTAGTTCTGCCAGTCAAATTTCAGTTTGAATCAGGTTGCTCAGATGAAACAACTTCAACAATTTTTAGCTATATTATCAAACACTGTGTACTACCAGTAGAATTTTGCCATGGCCGTGGCAAAATGGCTTCTGGTTCTTTTCTCCTAGATAACCTCCCAACTTATGAATTCTATAATCCTTCTTTTGTGGCCCGTCAATTCGGCCTTGGTCAACTACATCCTCGGCTATTCTTTAGGAACACTCTGAAGACAAGAGAAGGTATCAGTGAGATGATGGAAGCTTCTAGAGTTTTTCAACTAGGATCAAACCTTCCTTCTCTTTGCCTACATGAATGGAAAAGAGCTATCTTCTCCTCAAATTTGTTTGATTCCTAGTGGCAAGAATGGCACTCTCACCTCTTCTGCAGTCCAATTCATCCCAACTATTTAGCCATGGATGAAGAATTTGCTTCTGATAGTGACGCAATCTACTACTTTTTTTATTTCAGAAGGATTATCTAACAAGTTCTCCTATCAATTCATCTAATAAATTTGTTGGTGTTTCGAACAAACACCGGCTAGTAAATTTATGATTGCTGTGCGTTAGGCCCAGATGGAGCACTAAAGGACACAAGGTTTATACTGGTTTGGGCTGAACGTCCCTACGTCTAGTCTACTGCTGCTCATGTTATTAGTACCAAAAATGGTTCATAGTAGGGGGTACAAACGGTTGAGAGAGGGACGAGTCCCAAGTCTCTGATGGTCGCCGAGAGCTTGGTCGCTACTTAGTCGTGTGTGAAGTGTTGTGTGTGTTGAACTTATTTGTTCGGAGTCGGTCCCTTTTGTGAGGGGCCTTGCCGTCCCTTTTATAGACCAAGGGGGTAGCAGGAGTTACAGATGGGAGAAAAACCAGAAGCCAAGAAGCCCCTTCGAAGGTGTTGGGCCCTCCTTTTCCGCTGAGCCAGCCTTGTTGACCCGGCTAGACGGTGTCAGGGATTGGCACGTTCATCGGGTGTCTATGTCCTGGTGACGCCATGCCCTTACTGGATTAGCAAGTGGCCACGTCCTGTCTCGCCCCTCTAGGCGGCGTGTCGGACAAGGGTGTTGATCTATGGCCCTATGGGGGGCGAGCGGCGCGGTGACAGTACATCCGTCACTGTAGAGGGTGCGAGTCTCTTCCTAGACCATAGTGGTTGTCGTATGTCTATGTCAGGTTCTGTGTCTGAGGGCTGAAGGCGGCGCCTACAACACTATTCGGACTCTGCAAATGCTGGAATGGTCTAAAGCGCCCATCCCGCCTTACCCCTGGTGGTACTTTTCCTGCCGTGGCGCAGGGCATGGTCCTTGGTTCTACGTTTGACTTGAATGTCATGTCGTAGTCTGTGCTCATCCTTATGAAGGCGCAGGGTGTACTTGTCGGGCGAGGTGAAGTTTGCCCTCGGCCGTCGAGCGAGGCGGAGGAGGCCCTTGGCTGTCGGGCAAGGCAGAGTCTGCCCTCGGCCGTCGGGCGAGGTGGAGTCTGCCCTTGGCCATCGGGCGAGGCGGAGGAGGCCATTGGCCATCGAGCGAGGCAGAGCCCGCCCTTGGACATCGGGCAAGGCAAAGCCTAGCCATCGGGGGTTGGGCAAGGCGGAGCCTAGCCCTCGGGGGTCGGGCAAGGCAGAACTAGTCTTTCGTCGTTCGGACAAGAGATGCAGTAACGTTCACGTCTAATCGGAAGTGTCAATGTTCGACGATCATTAGTTCCACCTCATTAGGTGCCCCGGTATTAGGTCCTCGACAGTAGCCCCCGAGCCCTCGGGTGATTTGGGCAGAATCGCCCGGGGGTGTTCCGGTTCGCTAGAGGGTGCGCGCGAGTGCACCCGACGGGTGTAGCCCCCGAGCCCTCGGGTGATTCGGGCAGAATCGCCCAGGGGGTGTTCCCCTGAGCCCCAGGTGGGGTGCTTCGAACCCTTCGCAGGTAAGGCTATGAGACTCGGTTTTTGTCAACTGGATAATTTTAAGGGGACCCTGGTATCCCGTTCGTGGGGATTTCGTCCAGGGTCAGCCTAGCTGGGGCTCGACAGTAGACCGAGGCCCTACTGATGTTCACGTACTTGGGTCTTAGTCACCCATGGGCCCATCCCTTGTTGGGATGGCCATCGAGAGCGTCGGGCCAACCCTTGGGCTTTCTGGGCCGACCTAGGCCGGCGAATAGATTTTCTGGCCCGTATCCCCTCCGTGGGGGGAGAGTCCGATCCGTTCGGGAAGGCGAACCGTCCGGGGCAATTTTTGTGGGAAAGGATAGGGATCATGGGCGCGTATCCCATGATGTGACATGGCGGCATGTCGTGGTGGGCTCAGAGCTCGAGGTGGACGGTTGTGCTTCTCGCATCTGTCGCCCCTATAAAACCACGGGGTTCACCCCTAGGGTTCCGTACTCTGCCTCTTCGCCTTCGCATCGCCAACCTCCTCCACCAATCGCCAGAGCCTCCCGCACTCGTACTGCCGCCGCCATCGAGCTTGCATCCGCATCGTAGCCGCCGTTGAGCTTGCATCCGCATCGTAGCCGCTGTTTCAATGGAGCCATGGTGTAGATCCAACATTACCTCTCAGCGCCTGGAGGGCCTCGTCCGCCGTGGCCTCCTTCACCCATTGTCCGCCTTCACAGAGTGGCTGCTACCTGGTGATGAGGAAGAGCCGTCGCCGCCTGAGGGATATGTCGTCTCCTTTGCTCTCTTCCATGAGCGGGGATTCGCCATCCCTACCCATACGTTTCTTTGGGGGCTATTGGATTACTACCAGGTGGAGTTGCAGCATCTTAATCCCAATGGGATCAAGCATATTGCGGCGTTTGTTGCTCTGTGTGAGGGGTTCTTGGGGATTAGTCCCCACTTCGATCTATGGCGGCACTTCTTCACCATTAGTCTGTCGAAGAAGCAGGTCGGGAAGCAGGAGCTGAGCACGCTGATAGGTTGTGCCAGCATTCATCTACGCAACACCCGGGTGACCGGCTACCCCTTGATGCGCTTGTCGACCTCCAACAAGGGGTGGCACTCACAGTGATTCTATGTTAAGAACGATGTGACCGCCCCCTTGCCGGTGTACACCGGGCGCCTCATCAAACAGGCTCTAGGGTCATGGAGGTGGGGTGTCCTAGACAAAGATAAGAAGAGGATCAAGGACCACCTCGCCGCCCTCCAAATTCTAAAGAATAGGGGTGTGAAGGGGTCGGGGATCATCGGTGCCTACCACGCGCGAAGGGTAGCACCACTGATGAGCCGCGCGCTCCCCCTGTACCTAATGGCACCCGAGGCGTCGCTTGAAGGGATGACACTCACCGACAGAGCGCTCCCTCCCACCGAAGTGGCGCAGCAGATCAAGGAGGCGATGGAGCCTTCGAAGGACACCGATGGCGTTGTCCTTGACTTTGTGTATCCGGTGCCGGGACATCCTCCGATGCGGCCGAAACCAAGGTTCATCGATTTCGTAAGTTCTCCTTTCCCGTGTCTTTTTCTTTACTTGAACTTCTGACCCATTGACGCTGACCTTAGGATAGCGGGACCAGCCGAGGAGTCTTGTCCTCATGGATAGCCCGGCTCCACTGCTGAAGGACTAGATCCTGGTGGCCACGAATCATATTGCGGCTGCCTGGGACAAAAGGACGAGGGAGCTCTAGAAGAAGGAGCAACTACGGAAGCAGCAAGTGCGTGATTGAGGAGAGGAGATAGACAGTGATGACGACGATGACGACGGCGACAAGGAGGTAGCCACTAGCGTGGATTGGGACATCCTAGAGGACAAAGATATGCTGACAGTCACCCACTGACCCATGTAGGGACCCCTCCCCTTCCACGTGGAGGGAAGCGAGTCCTCGGGGCCGGTGGGAGCCGAAGAATCTGCCGCCCCATCCTAGGTGCCTCCGGAGGATCGGTGGATGGGGGGGAGATGGGTCGCCCGCCGCCACGCCCGAGGCATCGACAGAGAGGGGCAGCTCTGTAGCTATGCCCTCGGAGATGAGGGGGGTGAGCCCCCCTGGCTGGGAGCAAGGGGAAGGCTCAAAGCGGTCGCGCCCAGACAAGTCAGGGCGAGGGTCTAGGGGTTCATCCCCAAAATGTTCCCACCACCCAAAGGCATCAGAGTAGGCCACTAACTCCTCTGTTTTCCCCCTTTTATTTTTCTATTTTGACCTTATGTCTTTTTTCCTCTTGCAGATTCTTGTGACGGGGCCACTCTCTGGGGCTGGCGCCCAAGAAGAGCCTTGCCCTTCAGGCAGGACGGATGACGCTGCCCAATGTCGCCCCTATTTTGGGCAGGAGTGACATTGATGCTACGGCTTCGTCGGCCGATCTGGCGGCGCCCATGGTGGTGCCTACGCCCTCGGCGGTTGTTGAGCGGGCGGCGTCTTCCGTGGCAGGTGCAGCACCACCAGTCGGGGGTCTAGTGTCACCGGTGGGGGTGGCCATGACCGTGCCAAGCCAGGAGCAGCTGGAGGGTCCCCAACCTCGATGAGCCAAATGCGGTCGGACACAGCCGTGGTGGCGTCCGAGGAGGCAGTGCAATCCGCGCCACCGGCGGCCTAGGCTGTAGTGCCCGAGGTGGCCCAGACGGAGGAGGACATGACCAGAGGGTCTCCGAGCGTCGTGGTGGTGGTGGAGAGGACCATAGGAGGTTGCCCCCGGCCTTGTTGTCGGGGGGCAGCCGCTCCCATGCAGGGGGGAGCCGCTGCTCCAATGGATGGCCGCCGAGGAACCAACATCGGCTCTTTTCTCGCTTGACGATGCTACCGAGAGCTTGGAGCGGGAAAATCTTGACATCAGGTTCTCGGCTATGATGGATTCCTTGAGTCAGGCCAGTGGTGCCTTGCGCAAAATCCTCATTCCTACTGGCCGGGTATCCGCTTGATCTTCTTCCTCATTTTCCTCTTTCTTCACGTATTTTTGTGTTTTCGTGTTTTTGATACCGGTCTTCTTTTCAGTGTATCGTTGCTCGTAGCTGGAACAAGTCTCGGTTCCTCCATGAGCAAAAGGCGGAATGGGACTGCCTTACCGAGGAGGCCCGGCTGCGGAGAGATGTGGGTGCGCAGCTTGCTGCCGCCCAGCAGCTGGAGGCCGAGGCGCGTCGGGACGCGGAGGAGATCCATGGGATGTTCGAGGACTTGTCGGCGAGGGTGAAGCTAGAAGAGGAGGTAGCCGCTAGGATCCGAAAGGAGTGAGATGAGCTACTCCAGAAGGATGCCGCGGCCAGTGAGTGGGCCGTCGAGGTCCTAGCTGAGCTAGAGACGGAGCGGGATCTCAGGTGGGAGGCCGAGGATAGGTCCACGGCCCTGCAGTAGAGGGTGGACCGGGACACTGAGGTGATCGCCCAGTTGCGCAGGGAGCGGGACAAGCTATGCCGAACCAAAGAAAGACTTCGCTCGGAGCGCGACTGGGCCATTCATGAGCGCGACGAGGCACGTTAGGTGGTCAACTCCCTCCGAGCGGATCTTGGAGCCGCAGTGAGCTGGAGGTTGGACGCCGAGAGTGTCTCGGCCAGGCTAGGCAAGGAGCTCGCCGAAGTGCAAGGGATCCTTCAGACCGAGAGTGACGAGCATGACCTTCTGCAAGTCGCTGTCGGGGTGGTCATCGATGCCCTTAGGGTGGCACAGCCAGAGGGAACCAGCTCGCTTGTGGCTCGTGCCGCGGGCATCATGGCACGGGTAGGCCAACTTGAGGAGGACGCCTTTCACTCTAGGATCACCTAGGCCTTTGCCGTTGTCCGTTCTCATTATGATCAGGAGATCAACTTGGAGGTAATGAGCCAAAGCTTCGTGCCTATCTATGAAGATGCTAAGCTGGATGAGATGGAGAAGGTGGTGACTCCCCTTGCGTGGAACCTAGCGAACAGGCTGAAAGAAACGGTTCTCCCTCCGTGGAAGTAGTTAGTTGAATCAGTTCGATAAACATTTATCCGTAATATGTGAACAAGTGTCGGTTCTTTTGTGTTTGAAAATGGATTCATGGCTTTGTTTCGTAATTTTGTTTCGATTGTTTTGATCTTACCTTCTTCCCTTTTTGCAATGAAAAAGATTTACGCGATCGACCCTTCCATTTGTTAAGACCGTAGGGCCCGAGGTGTTTAGGGGAAATTTTGATTGTGCTGGTGAGCAAAATTACTGTAGCCGTCTGGGCGTGGGCCTTTTGCAGTCTTGCCAATCTGTTCCCCCAAACCTTGCTGCCAGTCTTGATGTGAGGAAGAGGTCTGATGTAATGACTTTTTTTAAAAAAGAAAGGAGGTACCCGTACCTTTATCAGCCCCCGAGTGAGATCCAACCCCTTGTGGTTGCTGGGGTCGGATATTACTGGAGACTGGAGCGAGGGAAACGAACTTACGTTTATATTCACTCGTACCCCTTGCTTAGGATTTTGGTGATCGCTGTGTGACCGTGCGTCTGGTCTTATCGTTGGTTCGGCCTTCCCCGAGTCCCCGCATGTGGTGGGGATTCGGTCAAGGGTCGGTTCGTCTTGTTACTGTCGCCCCGTCCGTGGCTTTTCGTAGCTGGAGGGGTTAAGGCGACGTCACTTGCCTCGATGGCACGAGTGATGTGCTTCATGAGCTTGCTAACGGGGATGTTCGGGTGGAATCTGACCCCGTCGCTTTGCGACAGAGTCGGCAAAGCCCTCGGGTGGCATTCCGTTGCTCCTTGCCCCGCCTTCTAACAGATTCCCCCTCAATGGGGTTTCTATGGGCTCGGCTAGGGGCTAGATTAAATTAGAAGGTTGAGATGACCCTATCCGCCTCAATGCCGGTTGGGCAAAGGCCACTGAGGCTCATCTACATTTTCTCCCCTGGCTCTTGTTCGACGTGGGGTGGCCCCGGACCCTTCGCGGGTCAGCCTTCGAACCTCGGTCTCTCAATCTTAGATCTAGTGGCTCGAGCCCCTGAGCCCCTTAGGGTCTGATAAGGGCTGGCCGTGTTTCATGTGTTACCCCATCCTCGGTTTCTGCAACCAGAGGGGCTGAGTTGATGATACTTGCTTCGATGGCCTGAGTGTCGCGCTCAATGAGCTCGCTAATGGGTATGTTCGTGTGAAATTTGGGCCCATCATTCGCTGATAGGGTCGGTAGAGCCCTCATGTGGCATTTCACTACTTCTTAACCCGCCTCCCGGCAGATGCCCGAGCCGTTCGATAGGCTCAGGTGGCCCGTTGGCCTCTCCTCGATGGAGATTCTATTGGTTTGGCTCAGGGTTAGAATCGAACAAGAAAGGTCAAGACGTCCCTGTCCGCTTCTGAGCGGGGTCGGGCAAGGCCGCTGGGGCTCGTCTCTGTTTTTCTTCCCTGGCTCTATTTGACGCGAGGCAGCCTCGAACCCTTCACGGGCCGGCTTTCGAACCTCGGTCGGTCGCCGCTCATATTGAATGAGGCGGTGCCGCTTTGTGATGCGACACAAAGCGTTGAGATGTAGAGATTTGCATATGCAATGTTTGGACGTATGGATTTAGCGTATCACTTAATTGAAACGAAAGTGGGATTTGGTAATGTTACCTTGGCGATATGAGCGATGGGAATCTCCTACCAGATGTGTCCGTGCGGGGTTTGGGCCCGATGTTTACGACGAGGTTGGCGTAACCTGCATATGCATCGCTATTTTTCATTTTTGTCTCTCGGCGGTGATTCGAGCCGCTCGATTGATTTAGTCGACCGGACAACTTCTCCTCAAAGGAGGTTCTGCAGGGGGACCCCTCCAAACCCTTCTCAGGAAGGCGGGAGCCGAGGCTTGAGGTACGGGGAACTGTGAGTTCGATTTATGCTGGTGAACAAAAAACACCGTAGCCACCGAGGCGTAGGGTTTGGCAGTTCATCCAGTTGTATTCAAAGTTTTATACCCACACACCGCGCTTCTGGTTTTTTAAATGTAAGGAGGGGTCGGGCGAAGAGGGTGTCTAAACAAATAGACACCCTTGGCAGCCCTCGAGCAATGTCCGTGCCTTTGCTGTTGCTGGGGTCAGAGGCTCAGTAAAGAAATTAACACTCAAAGTAAATAAACAGAGGTGCTTATCTTTCAGCGGTCGTTCGTTCGTTGTTTTGCCTGGGCCACCTGATCGACCCAGGAGGCCCGTTGGGCTCCCCTGGATGGGGAGTTCTCATCCCAACTCTTCACCAGCCTCTGAGCTACCACCTCTTCTCCTTCCTTTCCACCGAATGCAGCGGTTCCTAAGTAAGAGAGGGTAATGCCAGGGAGAGAAGAACTCACAGATCCGTTCATGAATCTAGAGCGCGATGTTGAGCTAGAGGTCATCCAACATAGATGAGATGGTGCGGGTCGCCTGTGCTGAGGAGGAGCCGCTATTGTCGAAGGAGGAGGAGCGCTGGAGGGTGCCAAACATCGTCGGCTTTGTCGTCATGTCTTGCGGCCTTCCTTCGATGGGAGGTGCCCCTTGCCTAGACGCCGTTGTCGAGGTTATGGCTGATGACGATGGCGTAGTCCCTGGACGCCCTAGTGGAGGGGCACCGTAGTTGCCGGCGTGGTGCTCGACGTTGTAGATGACGGTGCCTTCGAGGATCCCACGGAGCGGTAGGACGTCGCCGATGGAGAGCGTGGTGCGGCGACCGCAGTAGTACTCATAGTAAAGCTAGGCAAAGACTGTAATTGAATAAGTTTGTGGGGGAGCCCCCGAGTGAATAGTCCTTTGAATTTAAGAGTACATTAGTCCTTTTTGTGATGAAATCACTTTGTAAGTGGTGAATTTGTGCAAAGAATGAACAAATTTTCATCTTTTGTTATGGCAAACAATCTTTTCAGCTTTCTCTCTTTGTAGAAGAGGTTTCGGTGCCCTCCAACCCTTCCCATGTCTTAGGTTGTAAAGGCTAAGAGTGCAGGTGAAATAGTTCTGATCACGCTGGTGAGCAAGGAGGTCGTAGCCGCTGGGGCGTGGGTTTTCCGCAGTCCTACCAGTTGTACCCAGAATTTCTTCCCAAAATCCTAGCCCTTAGGACTTGTTACGGGAAGAGTGGAAAACTTAGAGAATGTTTGCAAATGTAACATAGGAAGTGTTTGCAAGATAAACGTACTTGTATCATTTGTATCAACCCCCGAGTGAGGTCCGACCCCTCGCAATTTGCAGGGGTCGGATGTCACTAAAGATCGGGGATTTGTAAAGACAAAAACTGATAAGGAAAAGTATGCGTTTATTTAAGGGTAAAAATGACATAGCTACTCAATGTTCCAGGCGTTGGTGAAGACCTCGCCGTTGATGGTTTTCAACTTGTAGGTGCCTGGGCGGAGTATTTCCGCGACGACGTATGGCCCCTCCTAGGGTGGGGAGAGCTTGTGGTGGTCCTTGTTGCTCTGCCCGAGGCAAAGGACAAGGTCCCCGACATTGAAGGCTCGGTCCCGCAATGTTGACGCCCTGGTGTTTGTTCCAGAGAGAGGGTGAGGTGGCGCGGGTCCTCCCTGGACGGCTGTGGTCTAAGGGAGAGGCCGGGCTGGCACTCAAGCCCCCCGTTGTTGACGTTGATAGAGGGAAAAGACTGGACGGCCGCATGGGCCAGCGCCAACTCTCGTCCTAGTGTGATAATGAAGTCTAGGTCATCGAAGCGCATGTGTGTGCCTAGAACCTAGCTGATTGCATGGTTAGCCATCCACGGCCTGATTTGGAATGCGCAAAGTCTCCTACCTGGCGCGCCAACTCTCGGTGTTTCAAACAAACACCGGCTAGTAAATTTATGATTGCTGCGTGTTAGGGCCGGATGGTGCACTAAAGGACACGAGGTTTATACTGGTTCGGACTGAACGTCCCTACGTCCAGTCTGCTGTTGCTCGTGTTTTTAGTACTAAAAATGATTCGTAGTAGGGGGTACAAACGGTTGAGAGAGGGACGAGTCCCAAGTCTCTGATGGTCACTGAGAGCTTGGTCGCTGCTTAGTCGTGTGTGAAGTGTTGTGTGTGTGTTGAACTTATTTGTTCGGAGTCGGTCCCTTTAGTGAGGGGCCCTACCCTCCCTTTTATAGACCAAGGGGAGAGCAGGGGTTACAGATGGGAGAAAAACCAGAAGCCAAGAAGCCCCTTCGAAGGTGTTGGGCCCTTGTTTTCCGCTGAGCCAGCCTTGCTGACCTGGCCAGACGGTGTCAGGGATTGGCATGTTCACCAGGTGTCCGTGTCCTAGCGACGCCATGCCCTTACCGGATCAGCAAGTGGCCACATCCCGTCCAACCCCTCCGGGCGACGTGTCGGACTAGGGTGTTGATCTGTGGCCCTGTGGGGGGCGGGCGGCGTGGTGATAGTACATCCGTCACTGTAGAGGGCGTGAGTCTCTTCTTGGACCATAGTGGTTGTTGTATGTCTATGTCAGGTTCCATGTCTGAGGGTTGAAGGCGGCGCCTACAACACTATTCAGACTCTGCAATGCCGGAATGGTCTAAAGCGCCCATCCCACTGTACCCTAGCAGTACTTTTCCTGCCGCGATGCAGGGCATGGTCCTTGGTGCTGCGTTTGATTCAAATGTCATGTTGTACCCTGTGCTCATCCTTTTGAAGGTGCAGGGTGTACTTGTCGGGCGAGGCGGAGTCTGCCCTCGGCCGTTGGGCGAGGCAGAGGAGGCCCTTGGCCGTCGGGCGAGGTGGAGTCTGCCCTCGGCCGTCGGGTGAGGTGGAGGAGGCCCTTGGCCATCGGGCGAGGCGGAGCCTAGCCATCAGGGGTCGGGCGAGGCAGAGCCTAGCCCTCGGGGGTCGGGCGAGGCGGAACCAGTCTTCCGTCGTTTGGACAAGAGACGCAGTAACGTTCTTGTCTGATCAGAAGTGTTAACGTTCGACGATCATTAGTTCCACCTCATTAGGTACCCTGGTATTAGGTCCTCGACAAAATTCTTTTGCAGGATACCGAATTTGATCTGGCAAGTGTGGATAGGAAATGGCATCCCATACAATATTATCCACCATGTCTAGCCTCAAGAATGGGATGAACTGCACCCACTCTGAAAAAGTTGATGAAAACCCCAGCTGCCCCAATAATACTCACATATCAGTCTTCAAAACACAAGGCAACCTAAGGCGTAACTTAGAAAACCTCCACTAGGAAGAGACTTCGTAGAACAAAATCATCAATTGCTTAGGAAACTTAACTTATCTTCCCTCTTAAGATGATATCCAACTTCTAATTCAATCCCTTTCTTGCAGCCACCGACTATTGCATCTCAATCTGCCTTGGGTGCCAAATTGTTGTCCTAGGCATTTGAATCAGCACCTACCAACCTCTCATCGGCTAATCCTCCTAAAGAGCCGATTATAATTGAAATGACTGATGCTTTTGACAGACCCAAAACAGCAGAAGATGAGAACCTCTCTACTTCACCTCCTGATGCTACCAAGGTATCTCCTCAAGCCTTTTAATCTTATGCAATCCTCACTCTTCTCTGATCATTCTCCTTTATCAGACACCACGTGAGAAAACATTTGTAAAAGAGCAAAGGTGTAACAATCCAACAGTTGAAAATGATCCTATTGATGCTGATACCCAAACCATTGATTCTCCAACTCAGCAAATAGTCGATGGTAAGAAATTCATATGCTCATTCTTGTCCTTCTATAACAAATATAAACCAAAAAAAACTTCTTAATACCTATAGACACTAGCATCGAAAGTCTAGAGCTGATTAAACCAAATGTTGAAAAAGATGTTGGCACATCATCAGTTGTTCCTTCACCTCAGCTAGAGTCTCTTCTATAAAAGGTATTGTGTTCCCCTCACCATTCATCTCATTGTCAACCCATTTGCCCTTTCTAATAAGATTCCTATTGTTCACATGTAGGCACTTAATTCTCCAGCTCTGAGCTACTCCTTCAACTTTAAAGAATACATAAATGAAAGTGAGATTAGCTCATCAGCCATTTCTTTCCAAGAGACTTTATCAGACGAGACCAAAAATTAGCTAAAAGACATGCTACCAATGCTCGAGGTAAATATAGCCGATTTGGTCCAGGATGCAGACCCAATGAGAAGAATCTTCTTGGTCATCAAGGATAATCTGACCCCAAATCTTGTTGAGGCCTTGATACCTATATTCAACATCGAAGACCAAGCTCCCAAGGTGAAAAAGGCTCAAAGAAATCTAATTGACCGTGAAGCTTCGATGGCCAAAAAAATTTCTAACAAACAGGAAGCCAAAGAATTAGCACAGCTGATCGACAATTTGAAGAATTCTTCTTCCAAAATTAAACCAGAACTAAATCAGCTAAGAGTTAGGCATGCTGAGCTTGAAAAAGAACTGGAAAGTGTGGAAGCCACCATCGAATGTCATGAGTCCAACTTGACTCAGATCCCCAATGCTATCAAACAGAAGAAACAAGAAATGCTGACCAAGATCAAAGAAGGCAAAGCTATTCGCAATAGTCTTGAGAGTATTCCCGGATCAGCCGAAGAAGATAAACAACAAATTGTAGAAGTTGATGCTATTCGGCTGAAAGCACTATGAGCAAGTCATGATGCTCTTAAGTTGTAATTTACATTCCAGTATCCGTAGCATATAAACCTGATGATAACTGTACTTTTTGGTTCGGTTAGAAGAGCCGATTTGAACTAGCCGATTTTTTATTTCTGACTTAACTGAGTCTGAAAACGGCTTTTATCACAAAACCCTTCAAATTCCTTCTCAATCATCAACACCACATTCCCCTCAGTATTAGTGAAGCGACGCTTCCCCTTCCATCAATTGGGGTTACTTTCACACATTCCAAGATATCTACCATCTCGCCTTTGTGGCTATAAATACCAGCCAAGGGTTTCGGCCTCAAACACATCTACATTTGCCACTGCTCTCATTCTCTTGTGTCCTTCCATCTTCGCAGACCCTGTAGCAGTTTCCTCTTCTCCTCCCAAGATCTAACAGCACCCATGGCAGGCGAGGACAACCATGGTAAGCGCGCGGCAGAAGATCTCCCAGAGAAGGAGATGTCGGTGAGCTAGAAACTCCGCCGCATGAGGTAGGACCAAACGACTCCTACTCCTATCAACAGATCACCTTCTGACATGTCTGTAGGTTTGTCTTAAACAATAGGCTTCCTCCTCCTCCCAAGGCTAGCAAGCCCTCCCATGCTACATCCGCCGCCATCCCCACGCTAGATTCATCATCCGACGCCTCCGACTCCTACTCCGGCGACGACGCTTGGCGCTTCCTCCAAGAATGGACGGCAGCCAAGGACTGTTACTCTAAGGCAACTCGGGAGAATAGTCAGCTTGAGATCTGCCTCGAGGTCTCTCAACCTGCCCTCCTCACCACCGAGGAAGAAACCAACGCCGCCCGGGCGCGGTTGGCTGAGTCCGACGCCATGGTGGGGGGTAAGATGGATTCCAAGAAAACTTATGTTCTTATTTTCTCTACCTTTGTCTTGATAGTTTCTTTGTTTCTATGATTGCCAGTCCTAATGGTGCAGTTGGAGAACCTCCAACTGGCGGCAAACGTGGCTATGGCGGTCGTCAACGCTCGCGTCCCCTTACTCATCAACCGTCTACACGACGTCTCGGCATGCACCCAGAAGATCGCCCTCCACGACGTCTGCCGCAGCACAGCAGTGGCCCTGGCGACGGCATAGGTTCAGACCGAGCACGAGCTCCATACCATGGAGCCAGGCTTCCCGATGGCCGACGACCCCGACATGCACGAGGAGTTGATCGAGAAATTCGATGATGTGGCTGCGGCCATCGTGGACATTACATCCGCCCAGGATGTGATTAATAAAGTTTTTGATTAGTTTTTACTAGGAACAAACTATCAATGAATAAAATTTCTACTTCTCTTTATGAATGCGTTTTCGAATCTGCTGAAATATAAATCTGATTGTCTTTGTGTGTGTTTTTGCTCTATAGGCGATACATATCGTATCGGCTTTTCCCCTTAGGGCTAATTTTTGAACTAAAGATGATACCCTCCTGGTACCGGCTATTAGAGCCGATGACCAAACAAATCGGCTATCAAGTATTAATCCAAACGCTATGATGACACTTCTTTTGGAAATTTTCATTGATTGCTCTATCAAATTCCTCTCCCCCTTCTAGCATTTCCAAAATATAAGCATTACCAGGCGCACAACGTTTAATCCGATAAGAACCTTCCCAATTAGGTGACCATTTACCAAACCTATTGTCTTTAGACCCAATCGGCAATCTTACTTTCTAAACTCTCTTATTCGCAAACTGTTTGTTCTTGACCTTTTTATTATAATGCCTTACAACCCTTAATTTATTGGCCTTAATATTTTTAAGAGCGCGTAGCCGATGACAATTTAAGTCTTCCAAATCATCCATCATAATGTTTTTATATACTGCAACTGTTAAATCATTTTGTAATGTAACATGTCTTGATCCAGTCTGAATCTCCCAAGGAAAAACTGCATTATGCCCATATACTAACTCATAAGGTGATGACTTAATCGATCCATGGCAAGCCATCCTATATGCCTAGA
This sequence comes from Miscanthus floridulus, assembly GCF_019320115.1. Taxonomy (NCBI): domain Eukaryota; kingdom Viridiplantae; phylum Streptophyta; class Magnoliopsida; order Poales; family Poaceae; genus Miscanthus; species Miscanthus floridulus. The sequence continues at coordinate 116,832,663 of NC_089586.1, read as the reverse complement.
ATGCTTCATTAAGTGTCAAGTGCCACTTCCTTGGTTGCTCTTCAATTTTCTTCTTAATCAACTTAATCAAAATTTGATTGGATGCCTCTGCCTGGCCATTAGCTGAGCATAATAAGAAGAAGAATTCAATAATTTAATTCCCATACTGGCAGCAAAACCTCTAAATTCCTCTGATGTGAACATTGTCCCTTGATCAGTAGTAATGGTTTGAGAAATCTCAAAATGATAAACAATATGCTCCCTGACAAAATCAATCATATTCTTTTAAGTTACTGTTTGCAAAGGAATCGCCTCAACCCCTTAGTAAAATAATCTGTTGCTATCGATACAAACTTGTGCCCTCTACTTAAAGGTGGAAAAATCTAGCCAATTAAATCAATTCCCCAGCCTCGGAACGACCATGGCTTAATTATTGGGTTCATAGCTGATGCAGACGATTTCTAAACATTACTAAAATGCTGACAATTCTGACACCCCTTGTAATATTCAAAATAATCTTCTAATATTGTTGGACAGAAATATCCAAACCTATGAATAACCCATTTTATTTTATAAGCCGATGGATGAGCTCCGCATATTCCTTCATGTACTTCTCCCATCAATACTCTTGCATTTTCTTGACTTAAACATTTAAGAAAAACTCCATCGACTGTTTTATAATACAACTGATCATCCAAAAAAAATATACTTAGTCAATTTATATCTCAATTTTTTAATAACCTTCTGTGCTGGATTCTTGAGGTAATCGGCTATTTTCACTCTCCAATCATCAGCCAATGTCTCACTACTTAAGATTTCTTGAAACACTCGATAGCCTGACGTATTCTGAGCTAACCGATTGGCCTCTTGATTCTATGCTCTCGGAATATGTTGAAGAGAAGTAAGGGGAAACCCCTCAAGTAACTTTCGGCATTCATCATAATACCCCTTCAAAATATCATCTTTACATTCATATAGGCCGATCAACTGATTAATAACTAACTGTGAATCTCCAAATACTTTAATTGACTTAGACCTTTACTTTCTGAAGAAGTTGAAGTCTCTTAAGAATAGCTTCATATTCTGGTTGATTATTGGTGGTCATTGGTTTGGTTTGAAAGGCAAACTCAAAACTTGCCTCCTGAGACAAAATAATAATAATACCAGTGCCACCCCCTTACTTACACGATGATCCATCAAAAGGCTTTCCTTGCTGAGGAGGAACCAACACAGGTGGAGATTTCATATACTCTATTATCTCCTCAAATGCTTTTTGTTGTACATTACCTCATTTAAATTCTTGATCATTTTTCAATTTCAACAAAGGAGAAAACGACAGAACCCTTTCTGACATATTTGAAATAAACCTTCTAATAAAATTAATCTTACCAAGCAGAGATTGTAATTCTATTTTATTCGTTGGAGGTACTGCCTCATCAATTACTTTCATACTTTTCTGATCAATCTTAATTCCTCTCTTGTGGACCATAAAACCTAAAAATTGTCCAGTTGACACTCTAAAGGCACACTTATTAGGATTCATCTTTAAACCATGTTTTCTTGTACACTCCAAAGTCTTCTAGTAATCTTTCAGTCTCCTTCTTGATATCATCAAGAACATTTGGATTAAATCTCCTTGGAGCTTGTTTAAATGGCCGATATCCAGGTTTGAATGGCAACCGATGTTCAACAATTGACCGATCTAAACCAGGTATTTCATAATATTCCCAAGCAAAATATTTTTTAAATTCCTTTAACAAATCTATCAATTATTGCTTATACTCAGTATCCAACTTAGCACTTACCTATGTCGGCCTAGGCCTATCCCTAGGACCAATATCTATTTCTTCTAACTCATCGGCCGATGTAAAGCCATGTCCTAGTTTACCATCTGTATCATCTATTGGATTATCCATTAAAACAAACTTTTAGAGCCAACTACTCGGATTGGCTATTGGCCTTCATCATTGATCCTAATGAAGCCTCCTTCCCATTGCTTGCCAAAAAAACACTCAAAATCTTCTAATTCCTAATACATTGGATCAGTTGTTGCTATACTCACAAAATCATCAGCATGAACTAGCTCAATATTATCTCCATGCCACTGAATCAAGCATTGATGCATAGCCAATGGTACACAACAATTGGTATCAATCTAATCACGACCAAGGAGTAAACTATATGAACCATTTTCATCAATGGCAAAGAATGTAGTGAGCAAAGTCTTGCTTCTAGTTGTCAATTCAACATTCATTGTCCCCTGGTCTTGGATGCATTACCCCCAAAATCTTTAAGCAGCATGGCAGTCTCAATCAGATCTTTAGGTCCTTTACGAAGCTTGTGAAAGTAGTATAAGGCATCAGATTAATAGAAGCACCTCTATCAACCAACATTTTACTCATTGGCTTCCCATCGACAAAACCTTTCACATATAAAGCCTTCAAATGTCGATGCTTAACTAGCATATCAAATGTAGCTTGTTGTATCAATGTCAACTGGGCTGCCATCTCTTCATACTCTGATTTACCAAAATCCGAATAAACTTCTTGATCTACTGGAGCTTTAAATTTAGATGGTAAAAGAAAAGCCATTTAAATATTAGCCTATGGTTGACCCTTATCGGCTATTTGTTTAGCACGCCATACTTGTAGTTTACTAGACTTCTAAGCCTGTTCTAATTCTCTGCTCCTTAGGCGCTGTACTCTTCTCTTCTGACTTCTTGTTAAACCTCCTAGACACCACTGTCCTTCCTACCAAAAATACTCTTCATCATCTTCTTCTTCATAATCGGTCCAATTTTGATCAACAACCCACTTTCTAAGTCGATCATGAATGCTTCTATTTTTTAAGCGCCGAACCACATCATTACGTTGATATTCAATTCAATCATGGATAGACCGACGGTTGACTTGAGATTGCCTAAACTCCCAATATTATTCGCTACATTCTGGACAATTATTTCTAGTAGGCAATCTTAAACCTTCGTTCCAACAATGTCTGTAGAAAGGGCAATTCCTATGTGACTTAGCTTGTTCTCTTTTATATCTCTCTTCTTCTTGTTAACATTGATATTCCTTCTCTTCTAACCAGCGCTGATAATCTTTCTCCTTCTGCTATTGCCATTTATTCAACAGAATTCGAGATGTTACACGTGGTCTCATTGCACCATTTCTCAACGTTTCTATCTGCTCATATCGGCTCTTTTGTTGGTCATGACGTCTTTTAATTTCTCTTTATTCATTAGCCGATATTTACATCTCTGGATCAACTGTTCCAGTTTCTCTTGCCCTATCTGATGTTAAAACTTTAGCTTTCCCTTTGAACAACTTAGCATCAACCATATTCTGATCCTTTGGTAAATGATTATCATCAACTTTCATTTTCCGAGCTGTATAAAATTTAAGCTTCACTTGTTGAATAACCCTCTGAATATGCTGCCAAAAAATCCTACAATCATTAGTTGTATGAGAAGTAGTGTTATAGTACTTGCAGAACTTCTTATTCTTTAACTGATCGGGAGGTAATATAACATGATTGGTAGGCAGTTTAATCTGTCCCTTCTCAAGCAAGCAATAAAAAAGTTTGTCTGCTTTTATAACATCAAAATTATAACACTCTACAACTTCTTTTCGCAAGGATTTGGAACCAATACTATCTTTTTACCCCAATTCCATTCAGTTGTGGCAATTTCCTCTTCTTCTTCATCATCATCGACTAAATATGGATTATAAGCTTCAACAATTGCATCATTCTTCTAAAACCGGGTATCTCTGCGCATATTCTGGAATTGCCTATTAAGTGTTGCCACCCATTGAGCCAATTGACCTAAATTATCAAATTCTTGCCCAAGCAACTTTTCTCTCCATGTCGACAACATTCCTTGAACAGCCAACGCAGCTAGCTGATCATGAGTCAAATTCAACGAAAATCATAAGTTTCTTGTTTCTCGGAACCTCTAAAGGAACTCAGCACCCGACTCATTAGCTCTTTGCTTTATGGTTGTCAAATCTGTGATCTTTCTTTCTCCTGTCCCAGTGTAGAAATATATATGAAATTTCTTTTCAAGATCACTCCAATTGGCAATAGAATTAACCGCTAGTGATGAAAAACAAGTGAAAGCTGATCTTGACAGGGACAAAGAGAAGAAACGAACTCGATGCGCTTCCTCAATAGAGGCTTCACCCAACTGAGTAAGATATCGACTAACATGTTCTATTATACTTGTGCTATCTTGACCAGTGAACTTAGCAAATTCTGCAGGCCTATAATTCGTAGGAAGGGCCACTAAATCATACCACTCTGGATATGGACGTTTGTACAAAAAGGTATATCCTTTTGGTTTTAAACAAAACTGATTTTTCATCATTTCAGTTACACTGAGCAACAATTCATCAGTATTTGAGTCTGAATTTCTTGGCAATTGCTAGCCATCTACGGATTGAAATTCTGAGTGCCTTGATATCCTAAATTTGGAATCATATTGAGAGTATTATAATCTGAACCATAATGATATCCTTATGGAATATCTATCTGTCGAGTCCCTTGCTGATTTACTACTTGAAATCTCTGATTGAAAATATTAGGATCTATATCTCTACGAATTCTTTGAACCAATGGTGCTATTTTTTTAACCGATGGTGGTATTTGACCTGATGTACCAAAATTAACCATCTGATTCTGAACTTGCCCTATCGGCTGTTGCACATGCTGCATTGATGATCCAGGATTATATTTCATTTGATTAGTAGTCGCACCCTGAATCTGCTCAGACGAATTCTAAATTGCCTGGGCATCATCACTCTTAGCTAGTGCTGCTTCTTGATGGCTAGTACCAGCTTGATTAGTTCCCTGAGTCGATGGATGTAGAATATTGTAGTAAGCCGATCCAACCTGATCAAGTGGAAATCCATAAAACACCTCCTTCATGGTATTGTGTAATGTATTAAAAAACTGTATTATGATTTAGCATTGCCTCATGAACAGATTTGTTGACAGCTTCTACAAAGAAAGCCTATCATTAGCTTCATCTGTATCTGACTGTCCATGCATCAAAACTCTCGGCAGTGGATATTTCTGAATAACTTTATTGTCATATGTTTTGGTGTATGACAACAAACACTTATTCTAAAACTCTTCTATAGCTTTACCAATGATATCTTTATCCTCAACAGGCAAGTCCTCATAAGGTACCATAAGAATATCCTTATTGTTGTGAACCGCCATGACGATTGTGGTCCTACTGGACGTGCCAAAAAGTGTATTGACATAAAAATATGGTGATATGATCAACACACAGCAAGCCGGAAGATTTGAGTGGAACGAGTCCAGAGATCTGCTTGGCTTCAACACAGAATCAACCGATTCTGAAAATCCAATGACGTGCCAGTCAATTTGACCTGCAATTGACAAGGAGAGAAAATCTTATCAGTAATTTAAGGTAGAAGATGTCGGTGTTGCCCCAAACAGTTCCACATGTACGGCTAGATAGCCGATTCAATGAGGCTATCGACTAAGTAGTCGATATCCAGCGTATCCGTGAAATGAAGATCTTTAAATCAAGGATTATCGGCTAATATTAAATGATAATAACGCGAATCAAAATAACCGATGCTCATGGAATATCAGAAGCATCATCAGCTAAATGGAACATGATCGATATAAAGCATCGAGCCGATAAGTTTGATGAAAAGAGTATAACATGCAAACAAATCGACTGTCTAATATAAATAAATCTATAAATAGTTTTGAGTCTAATCTACTATCATCAATAGTGAGGTTCGATCGGATCAATGCAGCTATTATAATGATCATAAACTAAAGCCAAAGAATCTATAAAACCATCTATATGTTGACAGATTTATGAAAACATGCTATATGCGTGAGAGTATAGGCAAATCGGATAAAATAGCCGATGCAGTCATAGCAAACAAACAAAGTACATATCTTGATCATGAATAAGACCACTAATCGATAATTTCTAATCTAAAGTCTTACCAGTGAGGTTCGACCGGATCAATGCAGCTATGGTAGTGTCGTTAGATTAGATCTCATTAACTAGTGAGTTTATTTAAGATTGAAACATGTCTTTGGACGCATACTATGTTTGACTAGAATAGAGATAAACAGCCGATCTAGCGGAATTAAGCCATCAATTATAAGATTTAAAGTGTGACCAGATCAAAGAACGACCAATTAAGATGATATGATGCTGATCTATCTCTATCTCAGTCGGGTGATTTTATTATAATTAATAAAACATTAATTATAGCAAGATCGATAACTGGTGAATCAACCAAAAACAACCAGAAAAATCTTACTAATCTTAGCAGATTCGATAACTGGTGATATTATATTAAACAACAAGTTATTTAACACAAGATCGATAACTTTGATCTATATTATGATTCGTAAGAGATCAACCAGCTAATGCAGCCTTATAAACTACGATACAGATCGTTAACTAACTCATATTATGGCTCATAAAAGATCAATCAGCTGATACAGCTTTACAAGCACAATACAAGTCGTGATGGTACTCACAAGCAAGCTGAAGGTCGATCAGCCGATGCAGCCCTGTTTGCTGAAGAACTCGCCGAGATCTACAATACTCCTACTCCTAATGCGATGGCAAAAGCCGAAAAGATTGTATTGATTGAATATTCGTCCTTTTTACAATAACCAGTGTCTAATATTTATACCTGGAACCTAAACATGAATCATACTTAAATACGACTCATTATAATTTTTGGAATAAAAGAAAACTTCCTAACTTAATAATAATCTGGACCCTAATTTTCTTTATTTATAGAGTCCGACATATCTTTCTGGCGCCACTCAAGCATAGCCCATTGACGCCGTCTGCTGACGTCATCCATAAAATAGCCGATTCTGATATCATATCTAAATCAGCTGATACCGATTCACATCTAATCGATTCCTTGATGACATAATCCTGGAAGCTTCGAGTTTCCGCGTTCTTCCTCCCAAATTTTAGTGTAAACACCAAGCAACATGCATAAAACCAAAAAATCCTCTCCACTACTGGCCACTGGCCACCGCCAAGTAGCAAAAAAAAGGCGTCTTTCACCTTCCTAAAATAGCTTAGGAGTTGTTGAGTGTTTTTGTATTACATCACCGGTCACTTTAGTTAGGGCGCGTTTAGATCCAAAAATTTTTGGGTTTTGGCTACTGTAGTACTTTCGTTTGTATTTGGTAATTAGTGTCTAATTATGGACTAATTAGGTTCAAAAGTTTCGTCTCGCGATTTCTCACCCAACTGTGCAATTAGTTTTTTTTTTCGTCTACATTTAATACTCCATGTATGTGCCGCAAGATTCGATGTGACGGGTACTATGCAAAAAATTTTGGCAACTAAACGGGGCCTTAATTAATGTGAATGTTCTTCTCGTAGGCTGTACATTACAGAACTTTCCAAATGAAGATGGAAGAAATCGATTGATTTGAAGCCTATGTGAGAAAGAGCTGCGTAAACTAGTGAGATATGTTTAGTTTGGACAATTTGTCCTCTAATTTATAAATTGATAAAATATACTTTTATACATATGTTGATTTAAAAATAACTTAAAAATAGGAATATCCAAATCTTAGCTCCGCCAATACATGTCTAAACTACTCCCTTAGTCTCATAAAAAATGTCATTCTTGTTTCCAAAAAGTCAAATATGTATAACTTTGACCAAATATAAATAAGAACATATTAATATTTATGACATATAACTAGTATAGTTAGATAGAGCATTATCAAATATATTTTCATAATAAATTTATTTAAAGATACAAATATCAATAATATTTCTAGAAATTTAGTCAAATTGAAAAATAGTTTGAACAACACGAGTCCTGTAGCGACTCGTTTTATGGAATGGACATAGTGTATGAGCTAAAATTAAAGAATTACCTGTTACACTACTCAAACCCAACATATAACAGGCGCCTATCGACCTAAATTTAGTGGAGTAGCTCCCATGCATGCATGTACGTACGGCCCGTATCCGTCCGTCTCTAGTTCTCTACGGGCATGGATTCTTAGGATCACCGCTTACACACGAATGGCCTGCTTTTGATTCTTCCTCCTCCGAGGACAGCAGCAGCCTCTGCAGGCCTCGCCAATGCGTCGACGACCTTGTCGCCGGTGGCACCGGTATCGCATCGTTGTTGGTGGAGATGCCGCCGGAGGCGGCCTGCTGTGCTCCCGCCGGCAACGCCCGCGCGGATTCTTCCTCCGAGGACAGCAGCAGCTTCTGCAGGCCTCGCCCATGCGTCGACGACCTTGTCGCCGGTGGCACCGGTATCGCATCGTTGTTGGTGGAGATGCCGCCGGAGGCGGCCTGCTGTGCTCCCGCCGGCAACGCCCGCGCCGCGGCACGGGTGGCCAAGGCCGCCGAAGTGACCACGAGAACCAATAGCATGGCCGCCATAACCTTTCTCACCGTGGACGTGGAGGAGGTGGTAGACGACATCATCATTAATTACAGTAGTTGCTCACACAGTCACACTTCACAGTTTCGATCTCTCCTTCTAGCTTCGGCACCTAGGTTTACGATTTTTTTTTGGAATTTGGAAGCAATTTCGGTCGAGCTGCTACCAAATTATACAACTTGGCTAGTAGGATGCTACAAGCGCAGGGGTACGCGATCGCTATAGTATTTATAAGCTACGAGGGATAATGGGATGTCGAGATAGGCTCTTCCTGTATGTATGTCGGTCGGGCTCACACTGAAACTTCCAAGGTTTTACCTTATACGTGTGCGACTCGTATGTTAATTATTTAATTAAGCTTGCAAAGCAAGCTAGGAATGCACACGTATACGAGTTCTTACGAATTTGCGACAACTTCCAAATTAAGCAAGCGCTCGGCCAATTCCTCACCTGTGATGATGTCGCTCTTTCGCCTTTCGGTGTTGGGCTGTTTTGCATTGCCGTGAGAAATGTGTCTATCCCAGCAAGTTACGGTTACGCGGTACGGGAGTTTCCCTACACCGGCATGGAAGACGGAGTGAAAGAGTCAGGAATACTGTTGCATTGTTCCAAGCGGAGATCCAGAAGAACAAACTCCTCATCGATCGATCGAGAAATTGGGAATAATGATAGTGGTTATATATTTGGCATTTTTAATAATTGCCTTGTGGTCACGGAGTACGGAGTGAGTGCGCTGATTTGATGATGTCCTCCGATCCTAACGTTCAAAAGGAGAAACAGTTTAGCTTTCGATCAGGAAAAAAAAGGAGAAATTTCCAAGAAGCGCGCTCAGTGCCAAACACACGCACGATTACTACTCCGTATGAACCGTCTGATCCATGAGAAACTGATCAATTGGAAATGCGGCGCTTGAAGCAAATAAATTATATATGGGACACTTTACAGTTGGCGAGAGAGCTGAAGTAGTGAAAGTTCGAAACAAGTACAGTGCCTTTTTTTCAATTCAACGTTGATGAGTTATATTTCAGGAATCAGGAGTAATATTTAATTTGCTGGTGGGCAGACAGTTTCATGCAAAAGGAGGGTATCTTTTCTTTTCTTTCTTTCTTTCTTTCTGAATTCGAATATCTTTCACGTGCATATACCTTTTCCTTTTGTTTATGAGATCAGCAACCTGATGAAGTCACGATGCATCTGTATATGATATACTTGTGTAGTAGCCCAGTCAAAATTTCCTACTCTAGACCAAAGTCCAACTGACGGTCGGTCTCGAAGCGAAAAAGGTCTCTGATCATCATCACTACTTAATTGTTAGTTTCACATTCACAAATCGCAATCACATAGCTGGACGGAGACTGCTCCAATCCACCAGAGAGGACTCTTAGGGGTGTTTGGATGCATGGACTAAAGTTTAAGAGTTGTCACATCGGGTGTCGTATGGGGTGTTCGGATAGTAATAAAAAATAAATTATAGAAGTTCTCAGTAATCCGCGAGACAAATTTATTAAGCCTAATTAATCCGTCATTAGCCAGATTTATGCGCTCCTGCTCCGAACAGCCAGGACCATCGGATTTTCCGCAGGCGGAATCCTGAACGTTGGATGTCACGATGAGAATATTCTAATTGGCAGTGAGCGCGAGCTAGCATGACACGCCGTGGGCTGAGTCAGGGCCAGCACCGAGTAGCATGCATGCTACTGGAGTGGACTGCCGGTGAAAATGTTCAGACGTGCTAGCTCGTAGATCACTTGCCTATGTGTACAGTGTACACTGCTTGTCTCTTCTTTTTGGAGCATCATCAAATCGGTAAAAGCAGAGTCGGATTGACGTCGTCGTGGTGGAGCGCACGGTGCCAAACTCCTCAATTTTGTTGCTGCAGAGTGTCTAGTAGCCATAATTTAAGTATTAGTAGCAGAAACTTGGTTACTTTGTAGGTACCGTTTTTTCATTATTGATATTGCTGTTCGATAATCTGATCTATCCACAAAAACAGAAGTATACTTCTTTGCTAATAATGACATTGTTCCATCCGGTAAGATCTAGTGGTTCAAAATTAGGAGAAACTTAAGATGTGACATGCATGGTTGTTCCAAAAATTATTGAAATTAAGTTTGAATGGTACCCCCATTCTAAATTATAAGTCATTCCAACCTTCTTTGAAAGTAAAAACATCTCAAGTTTGACCAAAATTATAGAGAGAATTACAACAATTTATGACATCAAAGAGGTACAATATGAAAATATAATTAATGAAGAATCTAATGATACTTATTTGTATATCATAAATGTTATTATTTTATTATATAAATTTAATCAAACTTGAGATGATTTGACTCTCCAAAAAGTTAGAATGACGTGTAATTTGGGATGAGGGAGTATAATGGTACTTTGAGTTGTTTGAGCCGACCTGACCCAAACAAGCCCACAACCCACAACTTCAAAGATCAAGGCGATGATTCCCTGAGAATGGAATCGCTTTGGCTTCTTAGATGTGCAGTGGCAGAACCACGGGGACAACAGGGGCCGTGCCCAACTTTTTTAATACCCCCTATAAATATTCCAATTTACAGTAGAACAAGGCATCAATTCATCTATTTTTTATCATAATATTGTGATTTTTGTTATAAATACTAACTACATATGTAAAAAAATATTGGAAAAGTTGTTGGGACATATAATTATGTATATATTTATCACACTTAGATATGTCATTATATTTGTTCGGTCTCCCTTAATCAAAATTGTTCGTTCTGCCACTGCAAATGCGTGTTTCCTCAAGTTTTCACGGGACAAAGAAAAGGGCCGACAATTAGATTTAATGACCGGAGTAAAAGGTACTGCTAAAATAGCCACAATTACAATTTTTTTTAAATGACCAATTGACTGAAAATAATTTTGTAGGGATGCATTACCGGTTCCTACCAAACAAAGTATCAAAACTCAATTTTCTTATTTTTGAAGTAAAACTATGCATTACATAGTATATAGTAGCTTATATGAATTGTGCAGTTTAGGTGACTGGGAGACAATAATTTTCATGTGTTTGAAAATTAGGGAATACGCTAATTATTATTAACTATAATGATCAATCTCAATCGTGTTTTTTGTCATGGTACATAGTTCGTTTTTCTAGAGAGTATAGGTGATCACTGGACTATATATTTTATTAGAAGTTGCACAATTTTACAGTACCCATATACTTCCATTCAACCAAACTATTAAAAATCTTTATAAAAAATATACTCACTACACTTTAAAACATACAAGACCACCTTTAACTTTTTGGTTAAACTTTGAGAAACAATCTTTAAACTAATTAAGTAGCATATATAGTGTCGGGTTCATAAACCCGGGGTCCCTCGAGGACCCGCTTCCACGCCAAGGCTCAACCCAAGAGTCTAAAGCGATAGGCTGAAAGGGCGGCCCAGTCACGAGCCTATGTGTACAGTGTACACTGCTTGTCTCTTCTTTTTGGAGCATCATCAAATCGGTAAAAGCAGAGTCGGATTGACGTCGTCGTGGTGGAGCGCACGGTGCCAAACTCCTCAATTTAAGTATTGCTGCGGAGTGTCTAGTAGCCATAATTTAAGTATTAGTAGCAGAAACTTGGTTACTTTGTAGGTACCGTTTTTTCATTATTGATATTGCTATTCGATAATCTGATCTATCCACAAAAACAGAAGTATACTTCTTTGCTAATAATGACATTGTTCCATCCGGTAAGATCTAGTGGTTCAAAATTAGGAGAAACTTAAGATGTGACATGCATGGTTGTTCCAAAAATTATTGAAATTAAGTTTGAATGGTACCCCCATTCCAAATTATAAGTCATTCCAACCTTCTTTGAAAGTGAAAACATCTCAGGTTTGATCAAAATTATGGAGAGAATTACAAAGATCTATGACATCAAAGAGGTACAATATGAAAATATAATTAATGAAGAATCTAATGATACTTATTTGTATATCATAAATGTTATTATTTTATTATATAAATTTAATCAAACTTGAGATGATTTGACTCTCCAAAAAGTTAGAATGACGTGTAATTTGGGATGAGGGAGTATAATGGTACTTTGAGTTGTTTGAGCCGACCTGACCCAAACAAGCCCACAACCCACAACTTCAAAGATCAAGGCGATGATTCCCTGAGAATGGAATCGCTTTGGCTTCTTAGATGTGCAGTGGCAGAACCACGGGGACAACAGGGGCCGTGCCCAACTTTTTTAATACCCCCTATAAATATTCCAATTTACAGTACAACAAGGCATCAATTCATCTATTTTTTATCATAATATTGTGATTTTTGTTATAAATACTAACTACATATGTAAAAAAATATTGGAAAAGTTGTTGGGACATATAATTATGTATATATTTATCACACTTAGATATGTCATTATATTTGTTCGGTCTCCCTTAATCAAAATTGTTGGTTCTGCCACTGCAGATGCGTGTTTCCTCAAGTTTTCAGGGGACAAAGAAAAGGACTGACAATTAGATTTGAGAGAATTATTTATTTGGCATTGAAACAAATCAGTGTTTCGTATTTGGCACTCGAAAATATGAACTTTCTTATCTGACATCAAGTTGAAATTTCCTTTCGTAAATGGCACTGCCGTCCATTTTCATAGATCAATCTGTTAGTTGGCTGTTTGACCATGTCAGTTTTTTTTCGTGTGTCCGATGTACCCCTGTACACAGAAGACTCCCACGCCGCTACACCTCTACCAACCTCCACGCCGCCCATGTAGCCACCGCTGCCGTCGCAGTTGCCCCCATCGCCTCCCCTTCCTCTCTCCCTCACCCTCTCTCTCCCGAGGTGGCGGCGCTGTGGCACACATGACATGAACGTGTGTCAGGTCAGGCCAGGCCAGGGGCACCAACCATTGTAGTGTAGCACTAGCACACAGCAATGCACGTGCACGTGGAGCACAGCCTGCACAGGGGCATGAGCTGCTCGCGTCGCGTCACGTCGCGTCGCGTCGATCACCTTGGAGTAGCCATTTGACATGTCGGCGATGAGGCACCCCGACGGCATGCGACGGGAGCGGGACGGCATGCCGTAGTGGGCGTCGCGCTGCCCGTCCATGGAGATGTCGGCGACGGCCCATAGCCCCTGCTCGATCTGCTTGCAGTAGCGGAGGAAGCTCAGCTCGCGAGTCGGGACGACCGGCGTCATGATGTGCAGCTCCTCGTACATCTGCGCGACGACACGGCGCCAGCCATTAGTTTTCCTTCCAGTGATCACATATTCACACGACGAGAAGGCACAGCATTGTTTCCAATGCAGAGATTCGACGGCATTACCATGATCAAGGAGTCGCTCCTCCCGCCCAAGCCGTTCACGAGAACATCGACGGTCTGCGCCTTGGACACGATGCCGGGGAAGAACTCCATCCACTTGTTCTGCAACAACAACAACGACATCGATCAGCCATCGCCATGGGCGCGAGGCGCTGGAAGACGAAGGGAAAGGAAGGAATGTGCAAGTGTACCGTGTCCATGAAGACGTCGACGAGCGCGACGGCGCTCATGAACACGAGGCCCGAGTCCCTGGACCCCTCGACGTTCATGTCCGGCGGGCGAAACGCGCCGCCGGGCTTGGCGAAGAGGCTGTCGTAGGTGGCGACGTTGAGCACCTCCTTGGCGTCCCCGGGCATGCCCTTGACCCAGATTTGGTCGCCGGCCTGGGCGAGCCGGATGAGCTCGTCCATGGCGCGCGTCGCCATGTCCACCATCATGGGGCGCTCCATTTCCGTCACGGGCGCCGGCATCTGGTACGGCGTCCTGGACGAGCAGCCGCTGAGGAGGTCCAGGTCCAGCGACGGCCCGCCGAGGGGGCCCTGTTGCCCGGGCATCCCGCCCATGGACAGGTCCAGCGACGACACGGACATGGTTGGCACCGGCGGCATCTGCGTGAACGGCCGGCCGAGGTACTTGGACGTCATGCTCGACACCCGGTCCAGCTGCAGGTCGGCAGGCAGGCATCATTCAGAGATAGACGTACAGTACAGAAATACACGGGGACGGACAGACCGGCGAGGACGTCGCCGGAAACAGCGCGTGGTTGGTCAACTCATGATTTACCTCTTCTTTCAGGCGGGCGTTCTCCACGCGCAGCTTCTGCTCGTCGAAGTAGTCCTCGGCGACGGGCGAGCCGCCGCAGTTGGGGCAGACGACGTTCTTGAGCGCCTCGCGCATGGTGATGTTCTCGCACCGGATCTTGTCGTTCTCCGCGCGGAGGAAGCAGTTGTCCGCGCGCTCGTGCTGCGCCTGCAACTCGCACAAGCACACAGGAGCGTCGTCATCCATCAAGAACCCGTGGAAAACAAGCCGACAGAAGGTCGAGATGAAACACGGCGAACTCGTGAATGGAAGAAGAAAAGAAAAGGAACTAGGACACTTTACCTTCATCTGGGTGCGGCGGTTCTGGAACCAGAACTTGATCTGGTGCGGCTCCAGGCCGAGCTCCCGGCTGAGCGCGGCGCGCTGGTTCTCGTCGGGGTGCGGGCACTCCTTGAACATCCTGCAGTCACCGGCGAACACGCACCATTACATTCCTCTCCGTCAACCATCACGACGACAACGACGGCCGGACACGATGAAGAAACAGCAAAAGAAATGGAAACAAAACGAAACGAGAGAGAATCGTACGCTTCGAGCTGCTGAATCTGGCGCGGGGCTGCGCAAGAGCTCCGGCAATATCATCCATACGAAAATACTTCAACTTCCCTATTTGGCACCATGGATTTCTGCTGCAAACGAGGGTATTCATGTCTTTTTACCAGTCACTCGACACCGTTACTGTCCTAAATGGACGGCAGTGTCATTTACGAAAGGAAAATTCAACTTGATGCCAGATAAGAAAGTTCAAATTTTCGAGTGCCAAATACGAAACACTGATTTGTTTCAGTGCCAAATAAATAATTCTCCCATTAGATTTAATGACCGGAGTAAAAGGTACTGCTAAAATAGCCACAATTACAATAATTTTTTTTAAAATGACCAATTGACTGAAAATAATTTTGTAGGGATGCATTACCGGTTCCTACCAAACAAAGTATCAAAACTCAAATTTCTTATTTTTGAAGTAAAACTATGCATTACATAGTATATAGTAGCTTATATGAACTGTGCAGTTTAGGTGACTGGGAGACAATAATTTTTCATGTGCTTGAAAATTAGGGAATACGCTAATTATTATTAACTATAATGATAAAGCTCAATCGTGTTTTTTTGTCATGGTACATAGTTCGTTTTTCTAGAGAGTATAGGTGATCACTGGACCATATATTTTATTAGAAGTTGCACAATTTTACAGTACCCATATACTTCCATTCAACCAAACTATTAAAAAACTTTTTTAAAAATATACTCGCTACACTTTAAAACAAATAAGACCACCTTTAACTTTTTGGTTAAACTTTGAGAAACAATCTTTAAACTAATTAAGTAGCATATATAGTGTCGGGTTCATAAACCTGGGGTCCCTCGAGGACCCGCTTCCACGCCAAGGCTCAACCCAAGAGTCTAAAGCGATAGGCCGAAAGGGCGGCCCAGTCACCGACCGGAAGGTCTGGCCGAAGAGGAACAACGCCCGCTCATCAGCTACTTCGGCCCACCTCTCCGACCGGAGCGTTCGCTTCGACTCCGGCCGCCTCCGGACGGCCCCTCCGATCGGAAGGCCTGGCCCAAAACACCACTTCCGACTCCGACCCCGCATCTCCGACCCGGGTTCGTAGAAACCCTACTCACCGCTCTTCTCCGACCGGCACACTCAGAGCCGATTGGAGCCATCCGACCGGGTACGCCCGCTCGGTGGGAACCAGAAGACGTGCGGAGAAAATCAAGGCAAGGCTCATAAGTCAAAACCACTGTACCAGGGACCATACCCTGCACGGAACCGTACTCTGCAGCCACCCTGACACAAACAGTATTGTAGGCGCCGACATCTCCCTCTACAGTATTGTAGGGGCCGCTAAAACTCTCATACGGTAAGACCCCCCACGTGCCTCTGGGCATCGATAGCGGTATAGACGTCAGGATTTACCGTACCGGGTCAACATAGCGAGACTCCTCACATGCCTCTAGGCATCAAACAGTATTTGCAGGTACCGACGTCCATCATCCCTGAAAAAGGCAGCACGACCTCCCGTATGCATCTGCCATTCTACAGTGACATCAACAGTGTTGTAGGTGCCTATCATTATCTTGTACCCTTCGGCGTGGGCAACAAGGCTCGGTAGTATACGTACCCTCACCCTCTCACTTGTAAAGTCATTCTCTTTATCTATAAAAGGGGACGCGCCCCCTCCAACAAAGGGAGAGCCCTTCTTGAAGATAACCAGCATCGATCGAGTTCATCAGCTCACAACCACAGAACCGCCGGGTTCGTACCCCAAGCACACGCTTGAACACTTAGCTCATAGCGTAGCTCCTGTCGTCCCTGCCCCTTCCGACCGGACCTCTTGTACACCCCCATCTTTCTCCTTCTCGTTTGTAACCCTACTGCAAACTTCGAGAACCTGGGTTCAGAAATAAAGTCACTGACCGACCCAAACTGGACGTAGGGCACGTTGTTTGAACCAGTATAAATCCTGTGTCATTGAGTGTTAGGCCACCTCCGATCACAACGTACGGCAAAACTATAAATATTCACTAGTTGGTCACTTTCTGCACCGACATATAGGGATCTACATCACAAACAAGTCAATCACTTTATTCTGAAAAGCATACGTTTCGGGCACTTACAGTAAAGAAGCCAAACATTATACAGTACTCCTAATCATCACAAATTGTCATCCTAGCGATTATTATCAAATGGGAAATACCACACAACACAAACGTACTACTTTAATTAAGTCCATCGATTGGTGGCGCCAACCACCATGGATTTCTCCTGTTTGCCTTCGTCAGCCGTGGTGGCATGGCGGATTCTGTGGGCTAAAACTCCCGCAGGAGTGTCTGCACCTTTCTGCTGCAGGTACAGGTGTTTGATAGACTGTATGACAGGATGGTCACCGGAGGTGGCCTCGCCGGCCCATGTATCGCCTTCAAGCCGCCGCGCTGACGACGATCCCGAAGATGCCAGCAGCATTATCAGCACTGCAACCATCAGGGAGAAAACGAACCTGGTCATCATGGCCATCTACGAATTGTGTGCTCCTGCTGCAAGCTCTGATAGTCTGATGATTGGAGAGTGGAGAGGCAAAATTTGCACTACTGCGCTTAAGTTATCTATCGGCCTGTCGTTATAGCTATATATCGATCGACAGGTTTTCTGCTCGATATATGTGATGAGATTTGAGATGAATGTCGGGTGATCTGCACAGGCATATATAGGAGTTTTAAAGATTTGTGAAAACTCCAAGCGAGCTGGCTCCATCGTTATTTACGTGTGTGTGACTAAACACAGTGAGTTTTAACTGAGAGCGCGAGCTACTAACTAGTTAAGTTCTCCTGCGGTGTTCCCACCTCCCAAGGGAAAACGATCCTCGCAAGTCGTAGTTTCGGGCCTTTCGGCTGACATACGGTGGGCGTGAAACGTACTACCACCGTACCATGCATTCACGTCATGGCCGGGCTGGGCCTGGTCGGTACACGACGGTCACCGTTGTGCATGCACGTGGTTGCTTGCTAGGACGCTAAGCAAAGTTGGTGACACTATAGCTCCGTGACTACACAAATGTTTTTTTTACGTACGTCTCCCTCTTGTTTTAGAGGCTGTTCACTAAGCAAATTATCTCTAACTAAGGTTAAAAGACATGATAGCTTACGAACCATATCTAGAAATCCACTATTTCTAAATGCGGTTCACTTGGTAAACTATTCCTAGAAATACTTCATATAAAATAACGTCTCTGGGGCATGCTCATGTCGCCCCACAGCCCCCCATGGTCCCTATCTTGTTGCCGTTCCACGTTGGAGCTCTTTGCTGTGTCTACTGCATATGTATGCCTCGTGTCCATCTTTGCAGTAATTTTTCCTACCGCGACGTTTGCTTGAGTCATCCTATCAAGCGGAGATTATACCGACATTGTTCAGCTTTCCTGGCGGATGCTTTGACATTACCGTCACTACTGGAGGCGGGCTCTTTGCCGAGTGCCTGTTGCACTTGGCAAAGGCAGCTTTACACTCGGCAAAGCCTTTGTCGAGTGCAACACTCGGCAAAGAGCCTCCGTCAAATCCCCTTCCGGTGAAGGCTACTTTGCCGAGTGCTAAATTTTGGGCACTCGGCAAAGGCTTTGCCGAGTGCCGTGCGGGCACTCGGCAAAGATTTGACGCCGTCGGCCGACGGCCGACGCCGTCTAATTTTTTTTAAAAAAAAAACTCTTTGCCGAGTGCCACAGCTCCGGCACTCGGCAAAGAAATCTATTTTTTAACCTCTTTGCCGAGTGCCACAGCACCGGCACTCGGCAATGGGTGTTTTTTATTTATTTTTTTAATTTTCTTTGCCGAGTGCAATGACCATTGCACTCGAAAAACGTGTTTTTTATTTTTTTTAATTTTCTTTGCCGAGTGCAATGGTCATTGCACTCGGCAAAGCCACCACTAAATTTCTTTTTTTTTGTTTTTTTCTTTTCCATTTAAACAACAATGCATATATATATATATATATAATAGAAACCACAATTCAACAACAATAAATTACAAACCACATTTATATATTACAAACGACCAAATTTATCCGAAATCCACAATTTATTACAAACCATAAGTTCATAGTCCACAAGTTCACAAGTTCGATACATAGAAACTACTCCGCAAGCGGCTCACGGCGACTGTGCCCCAGCATGCGATCCCGGCGATGGTCCGGGTGCGGATGGCCCGACTTGCGATGCCGGCGACCCTCCGACCTGGTTCGACGCCGCCCCTGATGTCCGCTGCACAAAAAAGAAGATATTGCACGTGAGTGACAATATAAAAATGTAAGGAGTTTAAAGAAAAGTTGAAAATTTCGGCAGCACCTCCCCTGCACGGGGACGTTTCCAAAACCTGCAAGAAAAACGTCAGCACGAAGGCCGACAACCACATTTCCGGCACGAAGGCCGACACATCAACTAACCCGGCATGAAGACCCACACATCAACAAATCCGTCACGAAGGCCATCTCTAGGTTTGACACTAAGCATGAGCACATAAAATAAAACATACTCACCGGAGTAGACTGTGGTGGTGGCTGTGGTGCAAGCAGGTGTACTGGGATCTACCAACCTTGTTGCTCCCCAAGTTGTTGCACGAACCTGAGCAAACCTTCTTGCTGGGCCTCAACAGCTTGTAGCCTCTGACGCTCGGCCTCCCGCTCGGCCCGCTCAGCCACCCGCTCAACTTCCTGGGCCTCCTGCTGGGCCCGAAGTTGCTGCAGCTCGGCCTGCAACATTTGACCCCAATGTTTCAATATTGCAGAGCTAAGGAACGTAAAAGTCAAAGAACAACGAATGAAACTGGAATACTTACCTGGAGTGTCGCCACCGTTGGCTTATGGGCACGCTAGAGCTCGTGCTCGCTGCTCGGAGGCGGTTCAGAGGAGGAGTAGAGCCCGTGTTGAGGACGCCGTCGCCAAGCTAGAACCGCCCATGCTTCTTGCCTTCCCCCACCTGCATCACGATCTCAGGATCAAGGCGCTCCTCGGTCCTCGGATCGTAGGCCGGCCCGTGGACTGACCTTGCCGCCTCCATGTAAGAAGTGAGGCGGGTGTGGACGCTAGAGTTGGTGTATGCCTCTGGGCCCGCATCCGGGTTGTACTCGATGTTGGACCTTGCCGGGCTCATGTGGGCCAGAGCATACGCCGTGACTTGGCCAATTGGGTAGCCACCGTGCGCCGCCGACTGCGAGAAAGACAACATGTGGTTAGAAATCATGCATAATTGAGCACGGCTAGACTAGACAAATGGTGCAGACTTACATATGTCTTTGCATACTTGCTGAGGCTGGCGCTGCCCTAATGGTGAGGGGCACCTGGCATCAGCGCTCGCTGGTCGCTTTTCTCCTGGTGCTCCTTCTGCCAGTCCACGTCCAGCCATTTGTCCACTATAGCAGCCCAGCAATCGGGGTGGGTGGCACACCAGCTTGGAATCGCCTACAAGCCATCAGAAGATCAAATTAGGCATAGTTAATCTCAAAATAAATCAACGTCAAGAATATGTTTTGCCATTGAAGTAGGGCCCCGGGGGGAGATTGAGGGGAATAGTGAACACGGGCCAACAAGTGTATGGGGCCGACATCATTCCATAAGGATTGAACTCATCCGTTGCCAGCGTAACACATACATTACGGGCCTCTTCATCTTTGCCACGATGGTTGCCATTAAAGCTTTTCCATGCTTCACCATCCGCTGGATGTACCATCTTGTCAGGATTGTATCGAACGCCATTCTTGTGTCATGTCATCTGTTTCGCGGACTCCTCGGACATGAATAGCCGTTGGAGCCTCGGTATGACCGGAAGGAGTCTTAGGACTTTCATGGGGATGTCCTCATTCTGCTCCTTCTTTCCATCACCTTTGTCTACCTCCACATACCTAGAGGATTTACACTTTGGACAATACTTTGCATCCTTGTGTTCTTCCCTAAATAGGACGCACCCCTTCGGACAACAATGTATCTGCTCATACGGCATCTTCAGTGCCCGAAGGAGTCTCGTTGACTCGTACAAGCTGCTCGGCAGATGATGACCCTCCGGAAGCAGCCCCCTAATAATTGCCATCATAGCATCGAAGCAGGCTCGAGTCATGTTGTACTGGGACTTCAACCCCAGTAGGCAGCCAATGGCATCCAGTTGAGAAACCGTTGTCTTCTCATGTAGGACCTTCTATGCAGAATCCAATATGGCCAAGAACGCCTTAGCGCTTGGCTCTTGCTCCTCCTCCTCATCCTCCTACTCGTCCTCCGTAGGCCTTTCAGCAAACATCGCATCCTTATAGTCACCTAACCATCCTGGTACCCCACCATCACCGTCAAATGCCTCCATGTGTCGTCTCACGGCCTCCTCTCTAGGATGATAGGCTTCACCATGGGACACCCACCGGGTATAGTTTGGAATAAATCCATACTTTCAAAGATGTTGCACCATGACTTCCCTTGTTTTTCTTTTCTTGTTTTCACATTGGCTACAGGGACAGAACGTGTCTCTCGCTCCCTTAGCTGCCTTAAATGCATGGTCCAAGAATTTCTCGGTCTTATCCATCCATTCACGGGTGATTTGAGCCTGACTTGAGCGTCCCATGTACATCCACTCATGGTTATCCATCCTCTAGCATATACACATAACGGAGTAATATAACCATCAGTTGCATCTGCACAACGTGCCTACTGTCTAATAGGTGAGGATAGGTCCTAATCCCACCCGCGGATGCGTAGATGAGGTTAGTTTCCATGCTCTACTCCGATCCGAGACAGAATTTCGGCAGCACCTCCTCGCTGTTCTCCCGATACACGTCCTAGAAGGGAGAGTGTGTATCCGGAGAATAACAGTGAGGTGGTGCCGAAACTCCGTCTCAGATCCGAGCAGAACATGGAAACTAACCCATCTACGCATCCGTGGGCGGTCCAAAAAACGTGGACAATCCAAAATAGATACGGTCATAGATATGTAGAGATCCGCATACCTCCAACCATATCTGTTTCGGACGGGAGACGCCTAACTGGGCTACACCGATCTACATACTACAACGGTAAGGAAGAGAGCTCAATTATACCTAGGGTGGTGGAGGAGATAGGCTAGCGGCGCAGTGACGAGTCGGTGCAGTGGCGAGTCGGCGTTGTGCAGGTAGGACCGCAACGCCGACGAAGACGATCAGGGTCGCCGAGGTGCTCTGGGTCCCCTCCGACAGGTCCTGCTCTGCAAAAGAAGAAAAACATCACTAAAAGTTGAAAATTTCGGCAGAACCTCCCCTGCACGGGGAGGTTTCCAAAACCTGCAAGAAAAAACCGTCGGCACGTTGGCCGACGTCCACATTTGGGGCACGATGGCCAACACAACCACAAACTCGGCACGAAGGCTGTCAACGACATAAACGGCGCGATGGCCGACAACCCTGCGGCTTTACCTTCTCCTCCGGCGAGGGCGGGGATGACGGCGTGGACGAACGGCGTGGATGAACGGTGTGGATGACGTGGATGAACGTGGATGAACGTTCGTCCCCTCCACCTCGGCTTCCTCCCCCTCTCCTATTCTCCTCCTCCTTCTTCTTCCTCCTCCTTCTTCTTCCTTTTTCTTCACCTTCTTCCTCCTCCTTTTTCTTCCTTCTTCTTCTCCTTCCTCCAGGGTCGCGGCGGGCTTGCCGGGGCCGTTGCCTTGGGTCGGCACCGGGCAGTGGGGCGCGGCCGGGCACGCCGCTGCGGGGCTCCGAGCAGCTGGGGCGGCCCGGAACCGGTGGCTGGAGCCGACCGGGGTGGGGCGGGGCGGCGCCGAGCGGGGTGCGGCCGGGGCGGGGGGCGCCGGTGTCGGGCCGCGGCCGGGGCGCCCCGGATCCGGTGGCCGGCGGGCGGCCGGGGTGGGGAGGGGCGGCTCCGCGGCGGGGCGGCTGGGCCAGCGGCGCGCCGGCGCGGGGTTCGCGGGGTGGGTCTGGGGACGGGGCGGCGTGGGGCGGTCTGGCCGGGGTGGAGCGGGGCGGGCGCGGGGCGAGCGCGGTGGCGGCGGCAGGCGGCGGGCGCGAGGCGAGCTGGCGGCGTGTGGAGTGAGTGAGCGTGTGGGGCCGGCCCACACATTTAGTTAGGGTTTCCCCCCTTTCCGAGTGCTGGCCGAGCCGGCACCCGGCAAAGGCTTTTGTTTTTTTACAAAAAATTCTTTGCCGAGTGCCACTTCCTGGCACTCGGCAAAGGCCCTCTTTGCCGAGTGCCAGGGCCGGCACTCGACAAATTTTTTGTTTTTTGTTTTTTTGCCCCATTATTTTTTTGCAGCCTTAATATATTATTTAAAACTCCATGTTCAAATTTAGCACAATTTTGACTTTTTTGCTATATTTCGTTAGTTTTTTTTTTGTTCGTTGAATTTTATGGAATATTTCAAATTTAAACTGCAGGTGCATGGAATAATCGAATTTGGTCGTTCAAAAATGATATTCATGATATCTGGTGTATGTTGAGGCCGTATCCAGGAACTCACATGAAATTTCGAGCATCTTGTTGACGTAACATGACGAGGTACCTACGAGAAAAGTGTATTTAAATTATATAAAATCCGAACGAAGTCCGAAAGTGACGCAACTTGTCGGGACGTCGTGTTATCGCATGTTGAGTCTATGGTAAAAATTTGAGAAGGTTTCGAGCAAGTTGTGACGTCGGATGCCTAAAACCCAGATATCTCCACAAGTGATCACGTATGGAGATGTTTGGATTTTAGGCATCCGATGTCACAACTTGCTCGAAACCTTCTCAATTTTTTACCATAGACTCTACATCACCGAGCAAAGTTTGTGACACCGTAACTCCCTAAGCAACACAGTACTACACAAATGATTTTTGCGTATGCCTCCTATTGCTATAAAAATTATTCACGTAGCAATAATTTCTAACTAGATTGAAAAACTGTATAGCTTACGACCACCTATATGGACATAAGGGAATCGTCACTAAAAAATAATTTATAGAGGCGCTACTCTACGAAATCACCACTGTAGAAGCATTATTATATATAGAGCTCATTTGGGGGTGCCGGGGGGGGGGGGGGGCATGATTGTTAAAGGACCGGTTTGTCAGGGCTTCAGCTGTGGCTCCTCTCATGAGGCTGAAGCCGATTTAAAAAAAATGTTTGGCAAAAACGGCTCTGAGCTGAAGCTATTTTTTAAATATTTGGTAAAAACGGCTCTAGTGGTGTTTTTGTTATAATTTATACTAAATTAATGAGAACAAGCCATGTTTTCACAGCTCCGTCTACTTAGTAGGAAAATGACTCCGGCTTCTCTTGGTTTTTTCACCAGAGGTGTTTTCTTAGATGGTCGTTTGTCAGGGCTTTGGTCGAGGCGACCGGGGCCACTCTAGAAGCTCTGCCAAACAAGGCCTAAGTTTTCTTTTTTTTTTTGTATCAATATAGGCCAGATTTATTGCCTAACTTACTTGCACTCACATGATTCTCTAGTTATTTCGTCAAGATTTCTTGCCTACTCTTATAGTATTTATATGGGGTTGTCCACGAATGGGATGTTTATAGACCTAGATCTACATACATGTAGTGATGCATGGACAGGGGGATCTTTGTTTGTGAGAAATAGAAATAAAGTGTTTCTCTAGGTAATTAATTTACAATTTGATTTTTGACTTTAAATGGAAATAATATTTTGATGCAATAATTATATGTTTTTGGTTGAGGTTACATATGGATAGGTCACAGATGTACGTGAAATGAAGGACTTGTATCTCTTTTATCTAAGACGGGGACAAATTTATTGAAACCGCCAAAAATCGTATGTTGAATATTGACCAAACTATGACTGCAAAAACCACATAGTATGGCAAGATTCGAATATGATAACATCACACTTGGTCAGGTGACGTTTCATTGAGAATACTATACGATTTGGCTCCATGATGGATGATGGTAGCGATGATGATGGGCACTAGCACAGAAAGGATTTTTAGAGCGAGCACCCCGGCCTCTTTATATGAGGAGTCAAAGGTTGTCTCGAAGTGCTGAGCAACATGTATCGATCGGCTGCCAGTCGATCGCATGACGGATCAGGTATACGCAAATGTGTCGAAGTGTATCTTCGCAAAAAAAAAGGTGTCGAAGTGTATGCATGTAGCTCCAATTACGAACAAACCAATAACTTTATTCAAGCAACTACAATACTTCATCGAGACTTACAATAAAATAAGAAAGCATTGAAAAAAAAACTCATCGTCACATTATTGTCATTCTAAAATTCTATCGATTATCACAGGCAGAAAATTAAATACCCCAAAGCCAAACCTAGTATATATTCGACCTAGCTCGTGCAGGTGCGCTGCTGTGTCGTCCGTCGTCCCTCTACTCCATTTCAGTGCTGGTGCGGCGGGCACTGTGGGTTGCCTGTGGAATAGCTTCCGCAGGAGAGATGTGCTCCCGCTTGCAGTCGCTGCAGGTACAGGTGCTTGGCGAACTGTATGATAGGATGGTCGCCGGAGGAGGCGGCGGGCAGCTCACCGCCGGTCCATTTCTTGTCTTCGATACGCCGCGCCGAACCCAGCGCAGCCAGCAGCATCAGCACTGCCATCATCAATGGCAGAACGTTAACGAACCTGTTCATGATGATCATGGCCATATCTAGCTGGCTCTTGCTTTGCTGCAGCAGTAGTGCAGACTTGGATCGGAGAACGAAGGGACAAAATAACTAGCTAGGGCTGCTTAAGTAATTAATCAGCTTGTTAGCTATGGACGAGCTAGCTTGGAGCGAGTGACCGATCGATTTAATTTGTTGCACGGCTATATATAGCCATGCATATATAGGTCAAGCGCGTCTGAAAGCTTTGTGAAAATTTCATGCAAGATATAGTATAATATAGTTAGCTCGTTGCTTACGTGTGTACAGCATGTGGCTTGACACGAGACGACGTGAAGTGCCGTATAGACTGCGTCACTTGCGAGTACGAGCTAGTAATAATATAATAATGCGCTCTCACGCGGCTTCCCCAGTTCTACTGGCCTACCGGGACTGGGAGCTTTGAGCTTAGCTTGGGTGCGGTCTGAAGGCGAGCGAAAACTGCAATCTCCAGTCGCGAAACTTGAAAGAAATTGGGATCACCCAGTTCGTCGTTGCCGACATATGCCACCGTCCACCGGTTTCTCAGCTAGTCTGATGCGCTTGTGCATGCATGGACGACGTCAAATGCTGGCGTGGGCTTCTATTGCGTCAGCATCTTGGCCAGCAAGGCAACAATGATGATGCGTATCAAGATAGGAGCAATTGCAGGCAGGTTTCCGTTAGGCATAATATACTCCGGGACAAGGGCTTGTTTATTTACCCGTAGCTTATACAATCCAGTTTATGTATGTATAGCTAGGTCCTAAAGAAAATAAAAGGTTGAAATAAGCTGTTTTATAATTAGAGCAGCTTGTAATAAGATTATACAAAATATGGCTTATCTAAGTTTGATTACTATGTTTTTTTTATATAACCGATTACAAAGTTGAAATAAGCCGGATTATATTAGGCTCTGTCCGGCTGCTCGTAAAGCCGCTTGTGCTGATTTGTATGACTGATTTATTGGGAGAGAAAAATATTGTACCATGGCTTATAAGCCGGTTTATAATGACAGCCGAACGCTGCCTAAAAGGGTAAACGGAATAGGCCATAACTCTATTCCGTTAGGCTTAGGCCCAATCACAGATAAAAGTGTTGCTTTAATTTGGACAATATTGATTGAAATTTTTAGCGTAACTTTTGTTCTGGCCACCCCTCATCATATTCAACAATTCTCCCTTCTGTCTCAATATAATTGAAGTTTTTTACATTTTAAACTTTGATTATAAATTATACTTTATGTGTCAAGCTTGGTTACTTTAAAATGCTATGGGAAGCTTTATAGTGAAATATATCCTAAGAGTATACTTTTGTCATGCGTTCCAAATATATCATAACCAAAAATAGTGATAAAAACATACAGATGGCCAAATGTCGCTTATTTGTGATTGCAGGCATAAAACTGCATACGCTGATTGTACTCTTATGCAAAGACTTATTATTAGTGAATATTACTCCGATCCCTCTCAGTTCCAAATTACAAGACGTTTTGAGATTTCTATTACTATGTATCTAGACATAGCTTATATCTAGATGCATAGCAAAAGTTATAAATCCAGAGAAAACAAAACGTCTTATAATTTAGAATTGAGGGAGTAGTATAACTAGTGAGGTTATCATAGTCTTGGTGTGGATCCACTATTGTTGCTAGTGGTAGAGCCAAGAGGGCTGGTACCTGTTATGGCCCCCTCTCTCGCTATAGGTCCTGGCTTCACTCCTGACCATGTATTGGTAATTTATCAAGAATATTCGTGGGTTGTACATTCTCTTGCGCATCACTTGTGCATATTTTTTACTTTTTGAGTCAACGTTTTTTACTTGCTAATGTAGCATTGTCAGGTCTCTTTAGTTTTCACTGCAGTTTCCATTACACGTTACACGTTGAGGAGAAGTTCAGAAATTTTGATTGCACGTTCTTCAGACTATATATGCGGTTTTCCATGCATTTCCCAAAGTCTTCTCTTAAAAAAAGCTGATCTGATAAACGTTTTATATGTTCTATCGACCCAACACTGTACATGGAGCCGACCTAAACGTTTCCATTGAGGGTAAATGTTCTTGTAGTGCATCCAAAAGAGATAGAAATAAAGGGTAGTCAGAGTTTCCGGCCCAAGTCTAACTCTGCTTAAGTCAGTCACGGGTGCCACTTTATTTCAGTCGTTCACAATCACTGAGAGATGAACACCAGTAAACATGAGCCACGAGGCCCTCTGCCCGGCGGTCTGCGTTACTCCATTCCTTT
The DNA here is from genome assembly GCF_019320115.1 of Miscanthus floridulus. Classification (NCBI taxonomy): domain Eukaryota; kingdom Viridiplantae; phylum Streptophyta; class Magnoliopsida; order Poales; family Poaceae; genus Miscanthus; species Miscanthus floridulus. Next base: position 116,804,785 of record NC_089586.1, on the reverse strand, counting down.
CTTTCTCTCGTTGATTGAGAATGAGAAGAATATTTGCTTTCCCTTTTGGGGAGTGATGACCGGATGAGGAAATACTACTAGGAAGCAGCAGGGAATGTTCCTTCCGCCTTACAGGCTGTGAGAGGTAGCAGTTGGGGTACGAGAGGAGTTGGCAGATACAGAGGAGGAAGAAGAAGAATATAGGCAGATGAATGATTTAGTTCGAGTTTTCTCAGTTTGTTACAATCGTGATGCCCCCTTCCTGGAGTTCTGTTTTCCTTTATACCGATACAGAGGACATGCCTCTTTACGCACGCAGGCGGAATCAGACAGCCCAATCCCTTCCGGTGTATTTTGGGTTCTCCTTCCTAGGCCTTGGCTTGTCGGCCCGAAGCTTCGAGATCTCCTGGCCCGTCTTGCTCGTAGGCTCTTCTGAGGTTGCACCTGGTAGCTGAGTACTGACATTCCCCCTTCCTTTGGTCGCTGCTTGCCCCCAAGCAGTGGATCTTGGAAACTCCTGTCGAAGGGCTTCATAATCCTCCCAAGTGGCGAGTTCGAATGGCAAGTTGTTCCATTTAACCAGCACTTGAGACACACGAACAGCATCGCGAACCACCGAGCGAGTCTGCAATATCTTCTCTGGAGAAAGATGTAATGCAAAATCAGTTGGGAGAGTAGGTACCACCTGATGAGATGCACCCACAGCCTTCTTGAGTTGAGAAACGTGGAAGACCGGATGAAGCAATGAATGAGCAGGTAACTCCAACTTATAAGCCACAGACCCAACACGAGCTAAGGTACGGAAGGGGCCGAAGAAACGGAAGGCCAACTTTTGATGAGCACGGGGAGCAAGAGAAGACTGCACATATGGTTGGAGCTTCAAGTACACCAGCTCATCCACGGCGAACGAGCGTTCGGAGCGGTGAAGATCAGCGTGTTTCTTCATACGCTGCTTGGCTCGATTGAGATGATGTTTAAGGAGCTGGTCCATCCAGTCACGACCAGAAACCCACTGAATCACTTCTTCAGTAGCTGTGGAGCCCAGAGCAACAGGAAGCAAGCGAGGCGAGTAACCATATAATGCTTCAAATGGAGTTCGTCCAGTAGCAGAATGAGTGCAGGTGTTGTACCAAAACTCAGCAGCAGTAAGCCAAGAACTCCATTTTCTGGGACAAGCATGAACAAAGCAACGTAAATATGTCTCGAGGCACTGATTGACTCGTTCAGTCTGCCCGTCGGACTGCGGATGATAGGCTGAGCTATGACAGAGCTTAACATCAGCCAATTTAAACAACTCAGACCAAAAGTGACTAGTGAAGATCCTGTCACGATCAGACACCAGTGACTGAGGCAAGCCGTGCAGACGATAAATAGTACTGAAGAAACTCTGTGCCACACCAGCAGCCGTGAAGGGGTGTTTCAGTGGAATGAAGTGGCTGTATTTAGTTAAGAGATCCACCACAACCATAATGCAGTTGTAGGAAGCAGATAGGGGTAAACCTTCAATGAAATCAAGCGAAATCACTTGCCAGGCCGTGTCAGGAACCGGGAGCGGTTGGAGAAGACCAGGCAACTTGGAACGGTCGGGCTTGGATTGCTGACAGACCGAGCAGGTTTGTACAAATTGATGAACAGCCATCTTCATTCCTTTCCACGCGAAACAGCGCTTGAGGCGACGAAAGGTCACAGGTGCACCAGAATGGCCACCCCAGGCACTGGCATGGAATTCCGACAACAGACGCTGCTGCAGAGAAACATCATGGCCAACCCAAATGCGAGAGCGATAGCGAAGGACTCCAGACTGGAGGGTGTAATTGGGCACTGCGGCTGGATCCAAAGCCAATTTAGCAATCATAGACTGAGCTGAGGAATCCTGAGCATAGCTAGCCACCACGGCTGATATCCACGATGGGACCAAAGTAGATACTGCCGCACACGACGCCATTGGAGCTGGGTGCCGTGACAGAGCATCTGCTGCCCGATTATCAGAGCCAGGACGGTAAACAATGCGGTATTGAAGACCAAGGAGCTTGGAGAAGACACGCTGTTGCCAGTAAGTATGCAATCGTTGGTCAGACAGCTGAGTCAGACTCTTCTGATCGGTGAGAATCACAAATTCTTGAAATTGCAAATAAGGTCGCCAGGCTTGGACTGCCAATAAGATGGCCATGAACTCTTTCTCATAAGTAGAGAGGCCGCGAGACTTCGGCCCTAATGCCTTGCTCATAAATGCAATTGGATGGCCCTCCTGCATTAAGACAGCACCAACACCAGCCTCAGATGCATCAGTTTCAATAGCAAATGGTTTGGAGAAGTCAGGCAAGGACAAAACTGGTGACTGACAGAGAGCTGCTTTCAATGTCTGAAAGGCAACAACATGATCTTGAGTCCACACAAACAAGGAGTGTTTCCTGAGTAATGCAGTCAGTGGCTTGGAGATAATACCAAAGTGGCGGACAAACCGGCGATAATAGCCAGCTAGTCCCAGAAATGATCGAAGTTCCTTGACAGAAGAAGGAGTCGGCCAATTTGCAATAGCTGTCAGCTTAGAAGGGTCTGTGCCCACACCTGCACCACTGATGATGTGCCCCAGATAGGAAATAGATGTCTGAGCAAATACACATTTGGATAACTTCAAGTGCCACTGATCCTTAGTAAGCAGCTGAAAGACAATTCTTACATGTTGGAGGTGCTCCTCCAAACTCTTACTGTATATCAAAATGTCATCGAAAAAGACCAGTGCAAACTTCCTAAGACAAGGGTGCAAAGTAGTGTTCATGGCACCTTGAAAGGTTCCAGGAGCTCCTGTCAGGCCAAAGGACATCACTCTGAACTCAAATTGGCCAAAATGTGTCTGGAAGGCAGTCTTGAATTCTTCACCGTCTTTCATGCGGATTTGATGGAACCCTGCCTGCAAATCCAGAGTAGTGAAATAAGAAGCACCCGCCAGTTCATCTAACAGCTCTTCAATAATAGGCACTGGATACTTAGTTTTAGCAGTAATAGCATTGAGCTGTCGATAATCAATGCAAAACCGCCATGTGGAATCCTTTTTCTTCACAAGTAAAACGGGAGAAGCAAAGGCACTAGAACTTGGCTGTATAATCCCTTGTTGCAGCATATCATTTACTTGTTTTTCTATTTCAGATTTGAGGATGGGAGCATATCTGTATGGCCGTACAAAAACAGGTTGAGCACCAGCAATCAGTGGGATAGTGTGGTCGCAGTTCCTGCTAGGAGGTAATCCTAATGGTGGGGTAAATAAATGAGCAAACTCATCCAACAATGGTTGAACCACAGGACTGACAGAAGAATGTTGAGGCTGAAGAGTTTCCAGCAATATGGACAACTGCAGAACAGAACCTGCGGGAAGAGCGGCCATATTACCCCAAAGATAGACAGACTTATCCTGATATGGAATGCAAATCCACTGTTGACTCCAATCCACTTGCATAGGACTGAAATGGGACATCCAATCAAGGCCTAGAATCATATCATAAGAGCTCAGAGGCAACAATTTCAAATCAGTGGTGAAGGAATAGCCTTGTACCGACCAACTAGCAGCAGGAATGTGGGAATCACAAGTGAGCACTGCCCCATTAGCTACCTGAACTGTTACTGCAGGAGATAACGACTGGACACCAGAGAGGGAACTAGCCAAAGCCATACTGACAAAAGAATGAGAACTCCCAGAATCAAGTAAAATAGACAATGGATTGCCTTGAATATCACCAGATAAACAGAAGGTCTTGGTGGAATGAGCCCCCGCGACAGCAGCAACAGATAGATGCATCATAAGTTGAGCAGCAGTAGGAGAAGTAGGACCTGAGTCATCAGCAGGAATGTCTTCTTCAGGAAAAAGGTCCAGGAGCTCTTGGACGAGATGGAGCTGAACTGCTGCAGAACAGCGATGGTCGCGACTCCATTTGGCCCCACAGCGAAAACATAAGCCCTGGGCACGGCGTGCAGCACGCAGGGACTGAAACTTCTCATCAATGGTGGAAGAGGAAACGGGCCCAGAGCGTTTGCCGTCCACAGCATCAGTACGGGGTGGTGGAATAGGTAGGGGTACTCCACCATGCCACGCCGTCTTCTGGGTAAGCACCGCATCAGAACGCCTGAATACCCTCTTGGAGACACCCAGCGCCTCTTCCTGCAATTCAGCCAAAACGCAGGCAGCATCGAGAGTAGACGGCTTGTGGACAAGCAAAACAGCTTTAATATCATCACGTAATCCATCAATGAATCGTTGAACATAGTATAGTGGGTCTGGGTGTTTAGCATAGGCTTTGAGTTCATCTACCAAACTGACGAACTGCTCAATATAATCGGCGACTGCACCATTCTGACGAATGCGGAACAGACGACGCAAAAGCAATTCATGCTCATCGCGTCCAAAACGAGAGAGCAACTGAGCACAAAACACATCCCACTCTATGGACTCAAGGTCATCTTCAATTGAAGAGAGCCAACGCTTGGCGGGGCCATGAAAATGCATAGTGGCAGCCGACACCCAGACAACAGACTCAACACGGTATAGGCGGAAATAGTGTATGGCTTGCTTAATCCACAGCTTCGGATGTTCCCCTTCGAACCGAGGAAAATCAAACTTAGGAAGTTTGCCTGTGTGATCCCCCCTAGATCCTCCCTGGTACCCAGACTCAAAATGGTGACTCGGTGGAGGGTGTGGTGGACGGGCTATCGGTAAAGGCAAAGGAAAAGGGGAGTGGCTAGATGACATACCCTTGGCATGTGGTGGCAACAGAGTGGTGACCACTCCGAAGCCACCCTGGTTTACGCGGTGCCCGTTGGGCTGGTTGGCTGCATATCCCGCAGATGGGCGCGGGGCAGCCTCGAAGCCACCATGCGGAACAAGAGTGTTCGGCAGAGTCGGCAGCTCCGGCTTGTAGTTCGGCGATGGAGGAGCCGTGCGGAACGTCGGGGACGGCGGTGAAGACTTGAGCGCAGGCGAACGCATGGGGTTGTTGGTGAAGACGGCCGCACTCGGCGAGGCAGGGGCGGACGAGGACTTGGCGACGAGCACGGACGGCATGGATCCATGAAGACCAGGAGTAGTGCTCGGCCCATCCACCATGGATCGCTCCATGAACTTGGAGATCTTCCCGACCTCCAGCTTGAGGGACGCCAGGCGGTTCACCTCGACCCGCAAATCGTCGATGAGGCCGTCGACTCCCGGGCGCCATTCGTCGAACACCTTGGCTGCGTTCTCCAGCGCGTCGAGGCGAGTCGATGAAGAACTCGCGGTACCGTCGATCTGCTTCTCCAGGTCGTCGAAGCGGCGGTCGATGCTGTCGAAGCGAGTGCCGAAACGGCGATCCATCTCATCGAGCAACAGCTTCTGAGTGGGATCCATCACGCCGAACTTCTTCTGGCGACGGGTGAAATGGTCGTGAGAGGCGGCGGACGGGGGATCCAGATCGGCGATTCACACCACAAGTCGCGACTCCGGGATCGGAATTATGGAATCCCCAACTCCAGCTGCAGATCACAGGCTCGAATCGGGGTTAGACCGACCACAATCGTTGGAGTACGAGCAACCGATGGGGATGAGGGAATCGAGCGACCGGTCAGTGCCGAGGATCGAAGGAATCTGATACCAAATGTGAGAGGTAGCAGTTGGGGTACGAGAGGAGTTGGCAGATACAGAGGAGGAAGAAGAAGAATATAGGCAGATGAATGATTTAGTTCGAGTTTTCTCAGTTTGTTACAATCGTGATGCCCCCTTCCTGGAGTTCTGTTTTCCTTTATACCGATACAGAGGACATGCCTCTTTACGCACGCAGGCGGAATCAGACAGCCCAATCCCTTCCGGTGTATTTTGGGTTCTCCTTCCTAGGCCTTGGCTTGTCGGCCCGAAGCTTCGAGATCTCCTGGCCCGTCTTGCTCGTAGGCTCTTCTGAGGTTGCACCTGGTAGCTGAGTACTGACACAGGCCGACCGGATCGAGTGGATGGGCGGTGGGCCAGCCTCGAGGCTTGACACCGTGGCAAACGGTGGGCCGACAGCCCAACACTAGTGCGTCCACGGTCCAGTACGATGTTCATACAATGCCCCGCGCTGTGGTCACACGCGGAGAAAATTTGAGCGGGGACATTTCACCCCACGAGATAACTTACACAAGCATGTACGTAATGATCGTTCTTAATTTCGAAGAACCAGCGGCAAGAGCACGCCGTGTATGTATTAATAGAGAAGAAGTTTTACAAAAAATTTAAACAAAATCAGAAACAAAACCCTCACGAAGGAGGCAACAACAAGACACCATCACACGAAAGCACAGCACTAGCGAACCTCAGAAGCAACAACCGTCGAACGCCACCTTGCACACCACAGAGAACAAGCAAACTGGAGGGGGAGTAGGTTTTCATAGCGATGCCTCCAAGGAAGGAAACGACATCCGCAGATACCGTCAATGCTAACCGGAGAACCACGGTTTTTCAACTAAACTCCTAGAGAGCAAAGGGGCTTCGCAACAATGCCTCCAAGGAGGGACGTGACACCAAAGGCGACACCATTGTCGGCATGGCCAACGGCCTAGCAGGGCCTTCACTTGCGGATGCTTTGTTGCTAAGACCATGTTGGCTATTCCATGGTGTATGCTTTGCTACCAAAGTCGCTCTGGTCTCTTTTCTAGTAGATGCTTTATTGTCGTTGCTGCCGGAAGATTTAAAGGTTTGTGAAAACTCCAAGCAAGCTAGCTCGATGGTTATTTACGTGTGTGTGTGTGTGTGTGACTAAACACAGTGCGTTTAACTGAGCGCACGAGCTAATTACGACAAGTTTAATTTAAAGCGGCTTCAAGTTCTACTGCGGTGTTCCCACTTCCCAAGGGAAAACGGCCCACGCAAAACATACGAAAGTAGTTTCTGCTGGCTTACCATGGGCGTGAAACGTACTACCACGGTACCACCATGCCATTCAAATCAGTGCCGAGCCTGGTCGATATATGACGGTCATCGTTGTGCATGCACATAGTTGCTTGCTATGTCACCGAGCAAAGTTTGTGACACCGTACCTCCCTAAACAACACAGCACTACACAAATGATTTTTGCGTATACCTCCTATTTCTATAAAAATTATTCACGTAGCAACAATTTCTAACTAGATTGAAAAACGGTATAGCTTACGAGCACCTATGGAAATCCACTATTTCTAGGAACGGCTGTCATAAGGGAATCGTCGCTAAAAAATAATTTGTAGAGGCGGTACTCTACAATATCACCACTGTAGAAGCATTATTATATAGAACTCATTCGGGGGGTGAAGGGGGGCATGATTGTTAAGGACCAGTTTGTCGGGGCTTCGGCTGCGGCTCCTCTCATGAAGCTGCAGCCAATTTAAAAAATGTTTGGCAAAAACGGCTCTGTGCTGAAGCTATTTTGAAAAATATTTGGTAAAAACGGCTCTAGTGGTGTTTTGGTTATAATTTATACTAAATTTATGAGGAGAAGCCATGTTTTCACAGCTCTGTCTACCTAGTAGGAAAATGGCTCCGACTTCTCTTGGCTTTTTCACCGGAGGTGTTTTCTTAGATGGTTGTTTGTCAGGGCTTTGGCCGAGGCGACCGGGGCCACTCTAGAAGCTCTGCCAAATAAGGTCTAAGTTTTCTTTTTTTTTTTGTATCAATATAGGCCAGATTTTTTGCCTAACTTACTTGCACTCACATGATTCTCTAGTTATTTCGTCAAGATTTCGTGCCTACTCTTATAGTATTTATATGGGGTTGTCCATGAATGGGATGTTTATAGACCTAGATCTACATACATGTAGTCATGCATGGACAGGGGGAGGGATAGGGGGATCTTTGTTTGTGAGAAATAGAAATAAAGTGTTTCTCTAGGAAATTAATTTACAATTTGATTTTTGACTTTAAATGGAAATAATATTTTGATGCAATAATTATATGTTTTGGTTGAGGCTACATATGGATAGGTCATAGATGTACGTGAAATGAAGGCCTTGTATCTCTTTTATCTAAGACGGGGACAAATTTATTGAAACCGCCAAAAATCGTATGTTGATTAAGCAGACAAAGGTTGAATATTGACCAAACTATGACTGCAAAAACCACATAGTATGGCAAGATTCGAATATGATAACATCACACTTGGTCAGGTGACGTTTCATTGAGAATACTATACGATTTGGCTCCATGAGAGAGAGATATACATTAATTGAAACAAGCAACCAAGAAACCATTGCATGTGAAGTAGAAGGTGCAGACGGGGTTAAAGAGTTTTAGAATGTCACTCATGTCATGATGGATGATGGTAGCGATGATGATGGGCACTAGCACAGAAAGGATCTTTAGAGCGAGCACCCCGGCCGCTTTATACGAGGAGTCAAAGGTGTCTCGAAGTGCTGAGCAACATGTATCGGCTGCCAGTCAATCGCATGACGGATCAGGTGTACGCAAATGTGTCGAAGTGTATCTTCGCAAAAAAAAAAAAAGGTGTCGAAGTGTATGCATGTAGCTCCAATTACGAACAAACCAATAACTTTATTCAAGCAACTACAATACTTCATCGAGACTTACAATAAAATAAGAAAGCATTGAAAAATATACTCATCGTCACATTATTGTCATTCTAAAATTCTATCGATTATCACAGGCAGAAAATTAAATACCCCAAAGCCAAACCTAGTATATATTTGACCTAGCTCGTGCAGGTGCGCAATGTCGGCCGTCGTACCTCTGCTCCATTTCAGTGCTGGTGCGGCGGCGGGCACTGTGGGTTGCCTGTGTAATAGCTCCCGCAGGAGGGATGTGCTCCCGCTTCCAGTCGCTGCAGGTACAGGTGTTTGGCGAACTGTATGATAGGATGGTCGCCGGAGGCGGCGGCGGGCAGCTCACCGCCGGTCCATTTCTTGTCTTCGATACGCCGCGCCGAACCCAGCGCAACCAGCAGATCAGCACTGCCATCATCAATGGCAGAACGTTAACGAACCTGTTCATGATGATCATGGCCATATCTAGCTAGCTCTTGCTTTGCTGCAGCAGTAGTGCAGACTTGATCGGAGAACGAAGGGACAAAATAACTAGTTAGGGCTGCTTAAGTAATTAATCAGCTTGTTAGCTATGGACGAGCTTGCTTGGAGCGAGTGATCGATCGATATAATTTGTTGCACGGCTATATATAGCCATGCATATATAGGTCAAGCGCTTCTGAAAGCTTTGTGAAAATTTCATGCAAGATATAGTATAATATAGTTAGCTCGTTGCTTACGTGTGTACAGCATGTGGCTTGACACGAGACGACGTGACGTGCGGTATAGACTGCGTCACTTGCGAGTACGAGCTAGTAATAATATAATAATGCGCTCTCACGCGGGTTCCCCAGTTCTACTGGCCTACCGGGACTGGGAGCTTTGAGGGTCCGTTTTGTTTCTAAAAATTTGTATGTGCTACTTATCATATCGAATCTTGTGGCTATATATATGAAGTTATTAAATGTAGATGAAAAAAACTAATTGTACAGCTAAGTGAGAAATCGTGAGACGAAACTTTCGAACCTAATTAGTCCATAATTAGACATTAATTGTCAAATACAAACGAAAGTGCTACAGTAGCCAAAACCCCAAAAAATTTGCATCTAAACGCGCCCTGAGCTTAGGCTGCGTTTAGTTTGCGAAATTTGGGAATATGGCTACGGTAGCACTTTCGTTTTTATTTGCCAATTAGTGTTCAATCATGAACTAATTAGGTTCAAAACGTTCGTGTCGCGATTTTCAACCAAACTGTGCAATTAGTTTTTTTTTCATCTACATTTAATGCTACATGCACGTATCGCAAGATTCGATGTCATGGCTACTGTAGCACTTTTTGGAAAACTTTTTGGGAACTAAACACAGTCTTAGCTTGGGTGTGGTCTGAATGCGAGCGAAAACTACAATCTCCAGTCGCGAAACTTGAAAGAAATTGTGTGTGCGGCGGACCACATGGGCCCCTCCTCGGGCGGCCCAGCCTATAAGACGAAGCTTTATGAGACATGACGTTGCTTGACGTCTCCCGTAAGACACCGAGAAGATATCCTGAAGATACTACGAGATCTGTTAGGATACGTATAATCTCATGAATTCATGTAATCTATTATTACTTTCTGGTTATTTCCTGGATCTAACCGACTGGTAACCCTTTTCTTCGGACTATATAAGGCGGACATGGACCTCCTCCAAACGCACGCAATATCATACGATAGCCAATATAATCCAACAGACCACAGGAGTAGGGTATTATATCATAGTGACGGCCTGAACCTATCTAACTTGTGTGTCTCTGTTGCCTTCTTGTTCTCGATTACACACATCTCTACCGATCAATCTACCATCCGTGGAATACCCCTCGGAAGACTGCCGACAATATTCTGTCGATAGTTAGCGCGCCAAGTAGGGGTGTGCGTGCTATTTCTAGGTCGAACAAGATGGTACGTTCTGCAAGCTCTTCGTCCCTCCCACAGCCCAGCCAGGTCTTCATAGTCGGATTGATCTCGTAGATCATCAACACTGACGGAGTCGAAGAGCTCATTGAGCCGGTGCAGATCAATGCTGCACCAATCACCTCAACACATGCGACTACAGATCCGATCTCAGAACCACCTTCGAGGTCGTCTTCATCAACAATTCGCCGCCCACTCCCTCGCTACCATAGGAGGCAAATCAACAACGACGATGTGATCGCATCCATCGATCAGGTTGGCCAGAAGCTCGTCGATTGCCTCTCCATCATAGAATCGGCTCTGACCACTCTGGCCCAGCGCCGACCACCCTCTGATCCAGATCTATCGGAGGTTGCTCGAGAAACTCCAGGGGTTACGGCCCTACCCTTCAGGCTCACCAACGTCGCCGCCATCTACCAAGAAGTCCCTAAGGGGCAAGTTCATCGACCAGGTTAGAGATGTCCAACCTCCCGCTGATCAGATCGCCAACCAGCCTTCGCCGGCTGTCAACATGCTACACGTTGGCCAATGCCCCAGGAGCATCCCTCCAACCATCCTGGAGGAGAATCCGGACTCCGAGTCTCAGGGCTATACAATGGCTGTCGCCGAAACCACCGTAGAACAACTTTCTTTCCCTCCTTTCCGTCGGGGCACGATCTTCAACGTCAGCAGTCGACAGCCCCCTGGGGAGGGGGAAACCGAGGAGGATCGTGCTGCCCTGCGTCAACAGGAAAGTCAACCGTGCGCAGCGTCGACCAAACGAGGCTGCCCTTGTGATGGCCGAGGTTCAGCTTAACTCGCAAGGAAGGCCACGCCAACTCCAATGCAACCTCGACGATGAGTTTATCCGTGTTGACGGCCACAACATCTACAAGACCCCAAGCGCCAACTTGGCCGTGGCCACCAACGAGCTCGCCTGGCTCCCGCAGACACCGAAGGTCGCCAAGGTCACCGCCATGCTTAAAGCGACGCACAGTCAGGTCAACGAGATCTGCCAGGATCAGTGGCCTTCATACTCCACAAGCTCAATTCACCGATTAGCTGTGCCAAGATCTAATCGCCGCCCAAGTCATTTCACTGACCGGCACCATGACAACAGACAACCCCTCTAGGGGGAAGCTAGGGCAACCACATCGAACACCTTCGCCAACACGACCAGGAGGTCGACCAGGACGTCCAAGCGCACCTCAATAATCTCCAAGACACACGATGACATATCGACGAGCGCCGCTTCGGTTGCCATGAAGAAGAAGTATGCCGCCATCAAGAGTATGAGCAAGAGTTCGGTAACCTAGACTTAGCTCTTGAGCCGCTCAATGCTGGACAACGCTACAGATCACTGGCATCAGCAATCCTGAAGGGCCCCCAACGTTCATGACGGCACTCCAAACACTCCAGTGGCCCCGTGGTTTCAAAATCACTGGGGTCGAGCCCTACGAGGGAAGGATGAACCCCACACAGTGGCTATAGGATTACGCCATGGCTGTGCGCGCCGCTAGAGGAGATACTAGTGTCATGGCGAACTATCTTCCTGTCATGCTCACGCCAACCGCGATGAACTAGTTCACAAGCCTTGTTCGGACTCCATTGTATCCTAGGAAGAGCTGAAAAAGGTCTTCATCAACAACTACATGGCTATGTGTACTCGATCAGGCACCAAGCATGATCTGAACCGCATCTACCAGAAGCCATCCGTAGCTCCTCCGTAGCTACATCAGACGCTTTTCTGAGATGAGGAACTCTATTCCTAACATCACGAAAGCTGAGGTCATCACCGCCTTCGTCCGAGGACTCCATCACCGTGACCTCCGCTCTAAGTTCAATCGCAAGCCGCCAGCAGGGATTGGTGAGATGATTACGACCACCAACCAATATGCCGATGCCGAAGAAGCCAAAGTGCGCTTCAATGAGGATGCGGGCACTCATTGCCCAACTCGCCGCAGCGATGATTGCCCCGACGACCGGCTGCCACAGAAACCACTGCTACGACGACCACAGTCACCATCGGGACATTGGCCGTGATCGGCCAGAAGCATCCAAATCTAGGTCAATATTGCCGCCGCCGACCAGACCACATCGTCACTACCGTCGAAGAGCCTTGGGCCAAGCACAACTATGACGAGCAATACAAGAAGATCCTCGAGGGTCCGTGCCCCCTCCACAAAAATGCCAAGCACAAGATGAAGGACTGCCTCGGCTTGGCTAAGGAATTTTAAGCTAAAAAGTCAGACGATGACAACAACGACGGCTCTAGAGGCCGTCGACCACCTGGGGCAACAACAATGCCTTCCAGGATCATGACAAGGTGGTCGCCACCATCTTCGGGGGTCTCGCCAATATCGAGAGAAGAAGAGAACAGAAGCTCATCGCCCGATGGGTGCTCGCTGTCAACGCAGAAGACGTCACCACCAACCCCAGCTATCGCCCCTAGTCTGAGGTCCCCATCACCTTCAGTAGGCCTGATCAGTGGCCAAATATCCCTTACACAGGGTGTTTTCCCCTCAGTCCTCGATGCAACCGTCCAGAAGGTGCTTTTCGGAAAAGTGCTCGTCGACGGCGAAAGCGCTCTAAACCTCCTCTTCACCGGAGCCCTAAAGGAGCTTGGCCTCGGGATAGGAGATGTCACACCCTCTGACTCCTCCTTCTGGGGTGTGGTACTTGGCAGGGCATCCCAACCACTTGGAGAGATCACCCTCCCAGTACAGTTCGGCACGGCCAGCAACTACCGCGTCGAGCACATCAACTTCTACGTCGCCGACTTTAATAACGCCTACCACGCCATATTTGGTCGGCTAGCTCTGGCCAAGTTTATGACCATACTGCACTATGCCTATCTGGTGCTGAAGATGCCTTCGCCTGTAGGAGTCCTAGCCCTGCTGGCCAACCTCTCCATCGCCTAAGCCTGTGAGACAGAGAGTCTCGTCCTCACCGAAGCCATCGACCTCTCCATCCAGATGGCCAGTGTGGTCACCGACACTAGGACGGTTCCCACCAACGACCTAGAGATCCCATCGCTAGAGCCTCCTCATGCCTCCACCAAGTCCAAAGAAACCAAGGAGGTCAGCCTTAGCCTCGAACGACCCCTCCAAGACCTGTGAAGATTGGGGCTCACCTCGACCCCAAATAGGAAAACATGCTCATCTCCTTCCTACGTGCCAACACCGACGTGTTTGCTTGGAAACCTACAGACATGCCGGGGGTACCACGGGAGAAGATCGAGCACTCCTTGAATGTCTCGCCGACCGCCAAACCGATCAAGCAGAAACTCTGATGATTCACGCCAGACAAGAAGGAGGCTATTAGGGAAGAAATAAAATGGCTCCTAGCTGCCGGATTCATAAAAGAAGTCTATCATCCTGACTGGTTAGCAAACCCTATTCTCATTTAAAAAAAAGAATAAAGAATAGAGAATGTGCGTTGATTACACTGATCTTAACAAACACTGCCCTAAAGACCCCTTCGGTCTGCCTCAAATAGACGATGTTGTAGACTCCACCGCCGGCTACGAACTACTCTCCTTCCTTGATTGTTACTTCGGCTATCATCAGATATCCTTGAAGGAAGATGACTAGATCAAGATGTCATTCATCACGCCTTTCAGTGCGTACTGCTATACCACCATGTTCTTTGGACTCAAGAACACTGGGGCGACCTGCCAAAGGGCTATCTAGATGTGCCTTGATCAACAGATCAGCTGCAACATCAAAGCTTACATCGATGAAGTGGTCATCAAGTCCTAAGACCACCGGTAATCTCATCGTCGACCTTGAAGAAATGTTTGCCAACCTAAAAAGGTACCGATGGAAGTTGAACCCTTTAAAGTGCATCTTTGGTGTTCCATCCGGTATACTCCTGGGCTACATTGTCAGCGCCCGTGGCATGGAACCCAACCCTGAACAAGGTCCCCACCATCTCCAACATGAAACACCCAACTTGTGTAAAGGACATACAAAAGCTTACAGGTTGCATGGCTGCCCTTAGCCGCTTTATATCGCACCTCGACGAAAAGGGACTACCATTCTTCAAACTCCTCAAGGCCTCCGAGCGCTTCTCCTGGTCAGAGGAAGCAGATACAACTTTCGAGCAGCTCATGTTGTTTTTAATGAAGCCTCCGATCATGATGGTGCCTTGACTAGACGAAAGTCTACTGATCTACATCACCGCCACTTCGTGCGTCGTTAGCACAGCTATCATCATCGAACGCGAGGAGGCTAGGCACGCCTACAAAGTGCAATGTCTGGTCTACTTCATCAGCGAAGTCCTTAATGAGCCCAAAACTCGTTATCCTCAAGTTTAGAAACTGCTATATGCTATTATGATAACGTCACGCAAGCCCCACCATTACTTTGAGCATTACAAGATCGCTGTGGTCACTGAGTTCCATCTAGGGGACATTCTCCACAATAAAGTGGACAATGGCCGCATCATCAAGTGGGTTGTTGAGCTCGACACTTACTCCATTGAATTTAGAAGCAGGCCTACTATCAAGTCACAGGCTCTCGCTGACTTTGTTGCTGAGTGGACCGATATCCAAGAGCCCATCCCCGCTACTTACCCTGAGCATGAGGTGATGTACTTTGATGGCGCCCTCAACATCAACGGTGCTGGTGTGGGTATTCTGTTCATTACGCCGACCAAGGATAAGATCCGATACATTCTCCGAATACATTTTCTGGCCTCCAACAACGCCACCAAATATGAAGCGTGTCTCCATGGACTCTGTATAGCCGTTGAGCTCGGCATCAAATGCCTTATGGTATACAGGGACTCTGCGCTGGTCTTCAACCAGCTCAACAAAGACTGGTCCTGCTCTAGTGAGAAGATAGACACATATTGTGTCAAAATCAGGAAACTTGAAGGAAAATTCTACGATATCGAGTACCACCACGTGGTACGAGATCAAAATCAGCTCGCCGGCCACCTATCTAAGATAGGCTCTTCTCACGTCATGATTCAGCCTAGGGTTTTCATTCAAGACCTCTTTACGTCGTCCATTAAGGAAGAGAAAGAAGTGTGAGAAATTCCCCCTGCCGTGCAGCTAGTACTTACAGTACCTTCGCTGGCTGCTGATTGGAGGGAACAGTTTAACAAGTACCTCACCAGTGTCGACGTACCCACCGACAAGTCTGAAACTGAATGCCTAATCCAATGAAGCAAGCATTACATGCTAGTGGACGGGAGCTTGATGAAGAAAAGTGCTAAGGAAGGGATACTGCAGAAATGCATCACCCAAGAAGAGGGAGTGAATCTACTTCTCAAAATTCACTCTGGTTCCTACGGCAACCACGTGGCCTCGAGAAACCTGGTCGACAAAGCTTTATGAGCTGGTTTTTACTGGCCCATGGCCATCTCCGATGCAGAAGACCTCGTCCGATGCTGTGAAGGATGCCAATTTTTCACCAAGCAAATACATGTGCTGGTGCAAGAGCTACAGACCATCCTAGCTTCATGGCCTTTTGCATGCTGGGGACTGGATATGATTGGGCCCTTCAAGCCAGCAGCTAGGTGGTTTTCGGTACGTGTACGTCGTCATTGACAAGTTCTCAAAGTGGATCGAATACAAGCCGCTTGTTTCGGCCACTGCAAAGAAAGCAATCGAGCTCTTTGAAGATATCATCCACATATTTGGTCTCTCGAACAGCATTATCACCGACCTCGGAACCACATTCACTGGTCATCATTTTTGGGACTTCTGCGAAGACCGATGCATCTCCGCCAAATACGTCTTCGTTGCCCACCCTAGAGCCAACGACCAGGTCAAACGGGCGAACAACATGATCCTTGATGTCCTCAAAATGAGGCTATATCAGAAAGAAGAAAAACATCTGGGCAGATGGCTCAAAGTGGTACCAGCTATGGTCTAGGGACTACACACTCAAGCTAGTTGTAGCACTAGTGTGTCTCCATATTTCTTGGTCTACGGCTCAAAAGCCATACTACCAACGAACATTGCCTTCCGAGCACCTAGGGTGGAAAATAATGATGAAGAGCAAGCCGCAGCTGTTCTGACAGAGGACGTTGAAAGGGCCGAGGAAGAATGCCTGATCACATGTATCCACACAGCCAAATACCTAGAAGGCTTATGAAGATACTACAACCGCAACATCAAAGATCAGTTCATTTGCTATCGGCGACCTCGTTCTCCATAGAAAGCAGAAAACCAAAGGGGTGCATAAGCTCTCCTCCCCCTAGGAAGGGCCCTATGTGGTCAAAGAGGTTACCCGACTAGGGTCTTACCGGCTATGTGACTTAGACGGAATTGATATCCCCAATTTATGGCACATCGAGCACCTTATACATTTCTATCCTTGAAACGCTCCAGATATGTATTCTCCACTCCATAATGAATAAAGTTTTGGTCGCCATAATTTGTCTCCATTATTTCTCCATTACGATTTAATCTCCACTTGTGGTCACTAGCTCTAAGCTACTCCTTAACTAACTCCAATACGAGATCACCATAAATGCTCCGCCATGTTTCTCCATATCTCCAATGTGTGATCGCCATAAACACTCCGCCGCGTTTCTCCGTATCTCTGAAATGTTTCGCCAATCGCCGAGCAGCACACGTTTTGTTCTATGCTCTATGAAGAAGACCTAGTCTCTGATCTCTCCCTACACATGCTACGGGCTCCGCACTCTACGTTATGGGTGGTCGACTATGGTTCCTTGGTCACACCTGTAACTCCTCGGGTGTTTAAATACTAAAACATGCCATGTCATCATATGCATTACACATCATTTTGGGTTAGTGAAAATTTTGATATGCATATACTAAAACAAGTTTACCTTTATGTTATATGTGTTGACTTGTATGGTTTGAATTGAGTTCAAAATCTTTTGTATTGCTTGTCAAGTTCATTTTGGAATTTTTGAAAACCCTGATTTTTCAGTGTTTAAATTCTACCCTAAAACCAAATTCAAAATCTAAGAACATTTTGGGGTTGAGCCTAAAAGCAAAAGTGTAGAGCTTGTCAAGTTGTACAAAGTTGGTTTTTGGAGTTTTCAAAGTTGTTATATAAAATTTGAAGTAATTTGAAAAGGCGAAATGTACTTAAAGTGTCCCTTTTTTTATTTTAAACTTGCATTTCAAAATGTAGACTGAATTAGAGTATGGTTATTAAAGAAAAGTTGTAGAACTTTGAATTTGGAACAACTTTTATTTTTGGAGATTTTTGAGTTACTTTATAAATTTGGGAGTAATTTGGGAAATTAGGCGAGTGGCAATTCTGTAATTTCAGTGAGCAGTACCCGTGGGCGACACCTCACCGCCAGCGACCTTCCTCTGGTTTCCAGGCGCGCTCGTGGACACGT